>NW_028274821.1:91552045-92155098 GCF_037043125.1 Eumetopias jubatus
TGGGTGGTGTCGGAGGCCTTCCCCCGCAATCCCCAGCACCTGCTCCTGAGGACCCGTGTGGGGTCACGCCCCAGGTCCCGGAAATGGAACGGCTGTCTGCCAGCCTCCTCCCGATGTCATCCGTGGTCTGCAAAGACAGGGACGGGTAGCCGGCCCAGAGGCATCACAGCCCTGCCCGGCCAGCCTCCCTGTCCCCCTGCCCAGTCCCCCTTCTGCTCCCAGAGCAGACACACATCTGTGCGTGCCCAGGTCTCACGTAGTACAGTGACCCCCACTCCAGGGCAATTGGAATAAACCCAGGGCAGAAGCTCGCATCCGCACACACTCCGTCCCACCCAGCCAGCCTTGACCTTGAACATGACCTGCCCACTGGGTATCTGACCCCTCATCAGCCTGCTCTTGAATGGGGTTGGGCCACCCTACATGACCCCTCTTCACACACACACACACACACACACACACACACACACACACACACACACACGGGTGGGGACCTGGGGCTGCACAGGTGGATTAGACCCTGTGGGGCTGGGTGGCCGGCTCTGGGACTCCTGGTGTCACCTTGTCGTCTTTCCGACCAAATGACCAGAGGCGGTGCGGAGCCCTGACAGGACATCGTGTGGAGACAGCATTTGCTGGGCGCTTTTTCTTCAGCCTGCAGCCTCCGGACCTCGGAAGGCAGCATGTGAACATCTTGGTTTGAGTGTTTCTAATGAAATTAGCTGGGCCGGGGGCTGTCTCTGGAATGTGGGTTCCTGGTTACCTGGGTTCCAAATCCTGAAGGGCTCTGTTGTCAGGGATGTGAGGTCACCACGGTCGGGGTCCCCTTGCCCAACTTCCTCCTCACACAAGAGCCCCACCCCCGAGGGCCCCTCCCCCAGCTGTTCAATGCTCACCCTCCCCCCATGCCCCATCCATACAGTGACACCCTCACAGCCTACCCACAGCCCCACAAGGCCTGGGTGCAGCCCTTGTGGGAGGACACAGAGCTGGGTTCAGACCGGGCTCCTGCGCGTGCCCAGGGCTGTGACCCTGGACAGACCCCGTGCCTCTCAGGGCCTCCCCAGCCTCCCCATCTGCACAGTGGGGTGTTCTGGCTTCTACTTCTAGGGACGCCATCAGGTGTAGGACCTCTACACACGTTCCGTACCTGCCATCACAGGAGGCTGGTGCACACTCGACAATGTAAGGAGCAGCCAGGGGCTGGGCCGGACATGGAGCACAGCTCAGAGGGGCCTGGTCCGCTCTGGGGTCCAGGCAAAGCCACTCCCCTCCTGCCTGTGTCCCAGCCCCTGAGGGAAGGTTGCAATGAACGGATTCCGACCTTGTACCCTGGTGACGCAGACTTCCAGGGGCTCCCATCAGGGTTAGGCTCAGGCCCCAGGGCCTCGTCTGCGCCCACGTGCTGGGCAATCCCCACAGTGGTTCCCGGGCATTCCCGAATCCTGCTCACACATCCCTGTGGAATCCCCTCCCCTCCAGGGTGGATGGCCTGTGTGACCGCGCTCTCAGGGAGAGAATGGGGCAAAACACTTTTGGGAGGTCATTTCCAAGCTGATGGAGGAAAGCGTGACTTCTCCTGGTTCCCTCTCTCCTGTGTTCATTCTCTGTCTCCGTCTCTGTGTGTCTGTCTGTCTGTGTGTCTCTCTTTGATTCTGTGCTTTGGAGAAGCAAGACCAGATAGTATGAGCTGCCCTGGGAGACCCCAGTCCTAAGAACCCACAGAGGGTCCAGGCTGATGGAAAAGTCCTGAGCCCCCCTTCTGAACCGAATCCTGCCAATACCAGGTGAGTGGTCTTGGTGACAGAGCCTGCCCTGGTCGAGCCTGAGCGGAGGCTGCACCCCCGGTCTCCTGTGGGACCTGGAGGCAGAGGCTCCCCCTGAGCTGAGCCGGGATTCTGGTACAGGAACTGTGAGATACGGAAGGTCTGTTCTTGCAAGCTGACTTCGGATCGTGTCTTTGTCAGGACTCTGGGAGAATTTTGGTGTGCATGGTCAGGTCTTAAGCTGTGCAGAGGGCATCTAGGGTGTGGGGACCCTGTCCCTCAGGGATGTGGTATCCTCCACGTTCTAATAAGGAACTATCTGAAAGAGGCCGTGGCCTCAGGAACTATGGGTGAGGTTTCTGGCAGCTGGAATGAAGGAGGCTTGCCTACACAGAAACCCAGAGTGTTTCAGAGAGCAGAGCTCCGAAGGGCCTCCAGGGCGTGCTCTGTGCAGACAGGCCTGGACCCCAGCGCCTCCACACAAGCGTTTAGAGTAAGGGGGGTCTCAGCGGGCAGAGCCAGGGAACAATGGGCCGGAGCCACTCACGTCCTGGAGGAGCGAGGTCCCCGTGCTGCCTCGGCCAGACCCTGAGTTGCGGTGGATGTGGCCACTCCGGGCCAGCTCCACGACTGGTGATCACTGGGGCCTCGCTGTCTCTTCCCCCACGGATGCTGAGCACGTGGGGATCCACCGAGGCCTCATGCCGTGTGGTCTCGAGGGGCCTCTGTGGCCTCAAGACCCCGGATTCGATCCTACTGCCCCCCACCAGAGGGGACGTGGGGCTCTGGGGTGGGGCACAGGGTAGGACACCTGGCCTGACTCCCGGAGAGGAGCGCGATGCCGCTGTAGACAGGGTTTGGGGGCCAGACGGGCCATGTCTTCCTGTGCCTGCACCCTTGGCCGGGCACGTGCGGTTTCTCCCACCAAGGAAACCACGTGCCTCCCGCAGGCCCTTCTGCACTTGGGGTTTGGCCCCTCGACATGCTTCACTTAGCCGCTGAGGCAGAAATGCAGTCCTGTGCTGAGCCGTTCCTCCCAGCCTGCTGTGGCCTCACCTGCTGCGGCCTCGGCGTGGCCGTGAGACGAGCGGGACGTGGCCGCCCTCGGTGGGAGGGGGACAATGGCAGCAGAGCCGGCGCGAACCAGTCACAGCCAGCCACCCCCCAAGGCGGGCGCAAGCTGCGGAGACCCCACTGCCCAGCAGGGCCAGCCTGCACCACCTGACCCCACGCTGCCCAGACGGGAAAGCTAAGTACATTCGTGTCGGTTCATAGCACAGAGATCCTGTGGGTGGTCCTTACATGGCAGTAGCTGACTGATGCCATTCTACTGTGTTCTCCTCGGGTGGCCCTAACCGCACCAGCGAATTGCATCGCCAAGTACATACTGGTGACTCCATGTGTCCGGCTCCCACGTCTCTCTGTCCTCTGAACTCCAGCCCCCCACGTGGCATCTCCGTTTGGGGGTCCTGGGCTCCAAGCTCAGCCCCCGAGCCTGCCCGGGGCTCCCTCTCCTCGGACTGAACCTCCCTCCACGGCCTGTGCTCTCCTCCCCTCACCCTTCCCTCCGCTTCCACCACTCTGGGGTTTTTCAAAAGTGGTCTCCTCTTATGCCGAAGCCCACACAACTTCCTTAACTACCTCTGTGCTTCAGCTCTCTTCCAAATGTCCCTTCCTCCGAGAAGCCCTCCCTGACCCCTCCTGCCCCACCCGGCGTGAGTCAGACCTGCCGTTGTTTTGCACTCTCTCCAGACACATTTCCCCGAGTCTGCGGTCGTGTGAAGGGCGGCTGCGCTGGTGTGAGCCTGTCCTGGCATCAGATCTCTGAAACCGCATTTGCCAGTTTGCCTCTCCCCGGCAGCTAGCACGTGCCTGGCATGTCATGGGTGCTTAGAAATGTTGGGCGAATAAGTGGAAGACTTCCTGAGGAAGTGTAGGACGTCAGGGCCCACGGGGACTGGTGGCAGACGCGCTGTGGGACGCATACAGAAGGACGACATTGGTCCAATAGCCGTGGTCTATTTCCCAGCAGAGAAGTGTGGCAGACTCTTTCCCCCACGTAATCTGGAGGGCGTGGGCAGAATGGGTCCGGTCGGGCATCCTCCTGCCTGGCCAACACCTGCCCTCCTACCCACTTCCTACCTCCATCTCTCCATGATCATAAAGGATCCCTCTTGGGCTACTGCCATGGTCCTGGACTGCACCCCATCAGTGGCCTGGGGTCATTCAACAAGTCTCAATAGGCCACTGGATGTGCAGACCTGCCGTCTTGAGCGATGTTCCCGGGGTCAAGGGGGACCGCGGGTGGAGCCCCGAGGGGACGGGTGGGTGGACGCGGGCTCTCAGGGCAGGATGGTGTGGGCACACGAGGCTGCAGGAGGGAGAGAGGCACTGAGCTCTACGGGATGGATGGGGTCGGGCGTGCTTTTGGCCTGCACAGGAGGGCCCGTGTCCGTCTGTTACCATCTTTTGGGAGAACCGTCACGCCGTTTGCAAGCTCCAAAATCTCACATATGTCTACGAATTTTTTCATGCTCGGGAAGCTGGACGTGCTCTGTCTGCCTGCAGTTGAAAGCAGAGTCACAAGGTCAGAGTCCCCAGCTCTGGCCCTCTGGGGCCGTACCCGAGCCCGTGGCCACTGCAGCACCCTCCGAGCTGGCAGGACAGAGAAGCCAGGGTGCTGCCAAGGGAGGTGGCAGCAGGCAAGTGATGGGGAGTGTGCTTCTGCCCCCTCTGTGCTCCGAGGCAGGGGGGTGTCCCCGGTGTGGCCCCGAGGTTGGCACCACACAGGGCCACTTGGGGAGCCCTCTCAGCTCACAGGACCCCTGGGCCGGAGCCTGATGCCCCTCCCGCTGCGCTCCTGGCCACACCCTCCTCCACGGAGAGTGCACGGGACCCCTCCGACCTCTCCGATGGCTGTCCTGCAGGCCTCGGTGCCCGGATGTGGGTTTGTGCCCCCTTCCCCCCACCCCTCCCTGGAGAGCAGCTCCCCGCCCGCCCTCCCTTCGCCACCTCCCCCTGCTCCCCCCATCCTGCCCTCAGCCCGGGGGGTCCCCTGCCTCCATGCAGAGGGTCAGTCCCCCTCCGGGCCTGTTGCCCTCTGGGCTCCGCCCGTGCACTGGCCGCCCCCGCTCAGCCCCGTGGCAGCCACACCAGAGACCCGCCCACATGGTCCCCCCGTCCGGGCACCACGCTCCGCCCGCCCACCAGGCCACCCATTTGCCGTGTGTATCCCGGCCCTGACCTCCTACCTCCCACTTCCTGCCAGCCCGCAGCGCAAGGGCCGTGACAGGAACGGATGTGTGTTCGTGTCCCCCCAAATTCATCCATCAGAGCCCCAGAGGGATGGTGTGACGTCCTGGGGCCTTGGGAGGTGTGTGGGGTTAGCTGGGTGCTCATGATGGGGTCAGTGCCCGTATAAGAAGAAGAAGATACCAGAGCCCTCTCCTCAACACTTGACATAGTGAGAAGGCGGCCATCTGCAAACCAGGAAGGGGGGCCTCCCCGGAACCCGCCAGGTCGGCGCGCTGAGCCGTGAGAATCAATGTCCATCGCGGGTGCCCGTGCGGTGCGGTCTGTGGCGCTCTGTCAGGGAGCCCGAGCTGAGGCAGCGGCCTCCATACCTTCCCCTCTGAGCTTGTCGCCCCTCCGTCCCCCACCTGACCTGCACCCCGCACGCCCCCTCCCCAGATGTTGCCGCTGGACTCACTGAGGAGCAGCAGGGTCTTAGAGGTCTGGCGGGCCCGGCCCAGGCGCAAGTAGACCACGCCGTAGCTGTAGTCGGTGGACAGCACGTGGAAGCCCTCGACCCCCTTCACTGGACCGGAAGAGAAGCGTGGGGCCGCCCGATCAGGCCTGCAGAGCAGGGGCAACTGGGAAGGGTCAGGAGTCCCTCCCACACACCCAACCACCTTCCAGGCCTCGCCTGCGGGCACTTGCATGCTTGTGGGCTCTGGGACCGTGGCCTGCCTGCCCGCCCCGTGGGCGTCTGTCCATCCCATCCACCCAGCCCTGGGATACAGGAGCGGCATCTCCCGGGCCTGTGGCCGTGAAGCCGGGGACACGCCCACCCCCAGGTCTTTCTCTCCAGGCCCCAGGCCTTCATACGCACAAGTATTCCTGAACATCGCCTTTTTCCTATCTTTCCGCAGAATTAACGTGTGTGACTGGCACCCCTGTGACCTGGGGAGGGGGCAAGGCGGGAGCCCTTTGTTGGCTCTGGTTTCCTGGAATTTGCCAGTTTGGTGCAGGGTCAGTCCCACAGCTTAAGGGAAACCCTCGGAACACCCACTCTCTGCCGAGTGCTCCCGTGTATGTGGTGGCCTCTCCCAACCTCAGGCCTTAAATTTTAGGGGCAGGAAGGGTTTCGGGGCCACAGAGATGGTCCGTCAGATGTGCAGGTGATCGTGGGTCTGGCTGCCCCCACCCCCGGCTCCCTTTCCCCTCTTGACAGGTAGATGTCTGGGCTGCTTGTGGTCAGGGCTCCGTGAAGAGTGTGCTGGGCCCCCTCCCTGGTCCACTCACCGGCTGAATGCAAGGACCACCTTCAGCTGGCCCGCTTTGTGGACCTCCACCATCAGTGCCCCCAGCTTCCTCCTGTCTCTGCCTGGCAAGAATCTCTGGCCCTCAGAGGCGACAGCCAGAATGTACCAGAACCCTGAAACCTGTGGAGAGTGTGCTGGCGAAGCTGCCCGTGCCAGTCTCCCAGCCGGGCCCCCAGGAACCCACCGGACACTGACATTGGCCTGAGGCCTGGGCCGGGTCCAGCACCAACAGGCCGGCACAGCTCCAGCATAGGGCCCCGGCTGCCCCTCTGGGTCTTGGCGAGCAGATGTCAGGCGGGCTGGGGCCCCAAGGGCTGGGCTGTGGTTACCATGTGCTGGAATTCCCTTCCTGTGCAAGGCCTCCCCCTTCCTTCCAGCTCAGTCCTCGGCCTCATCCCTCTGACTTCCTGCCACAAACCCACATTCCCGGGCAGTCATTTCCCACGGCCACCCCCGCTAGAACCTTCCACCTGCCAACCATCTGGTTGTTCCGGAACACGCTCTGCTCATTCGGCCTCTGCCCACCTAGCATCTCCAGTGCCCTGAGGCTGCACCTGCCTGGAGCCCTCAGCCCTCCCCATTCTTGCGTGGCCACCAGCTCCTCAGGGAGAGGCCAGGGCCTGAAACTCCTTCCACCCTTGTGGCACTGCCCCCTGTTCCAGGATGGCCCTTTGGAGATTTTCAGGGAGTGATCTTCCAGTCACCACACACTCTGTCCCTGGCCCCGGTCGGCCTGGCTGTCAGCCTTGGGGACCGCAGGTGTGTGGCTCACCTTGTTCCAGTTGAGGTTGTGGGACTCCCTGGGTAGCTGTTCCTGTGGCTGGGACCCTGTAGCCAGCATAAGTGCCAAGACCAGCACACACGTCAGCCTCCCTGGTCCCATTGTCACCCTCCTTCCTCGGCCACCGGGGCACTGAGTTTAAGTCTCCCCACCCACCTGACCCTGCCGTGGGCGTCCAGCCAACCCGGAGCCTTGAGCCAGCCTGGGGTGGGCCAATGGGGAGGGAGAGGGGCTTTGGGACACCGGCGGGCGGCCCAGGGGCTCGGCCTGGCGGGTGCTGCCTGAATTTGGAGGCCATCGTGTTCCCCTGTGAGACCCCTGGGCCTCCCATCCTAGCCCCCGCGGAAGAGAGGCAAGCAGCCGGGAGGCGTCCCTGTGAGTCACTTCATAGAGATATTTGCACGTGAGAAGCAGGACCACGGTGACGATGGGGCACAGACGGCACCAGCATGACAGCAGGGCTCTCCGTCCCGAGTGGGTGCTGTCGGACAGGGCTGCTGGATGTGTGTGAGCGTGCCCACCCCTAGCCTGCACGCACCACCCCTCTCCGTGAGTGAGGGGCAGCCCCCAGCCCAGCTTCCGCCACGACGTCAGGCACGGCCCCACCAGACCACAGGAGGAGCCACAGGCTCGGTCCCTCTGGAATCCTGCCCCCTGCCCTGGCCCCAAAGCCCCAGGCCTGGGAAAGCCACACTCTTGTGCCCTGGACACTGTGGCACCCCAGCCGCGCACCCTGGTGGGCACCCACGCCCACTGCGTCAGCCCGCCCCTGTCCAGACCCCCGAGGGTCTGCTCTAACTCAGACAGACAGTCCTGCCTCCAGCCCAGGGACTGTGGTGACCTCTGCTTGCGGAGCAGCTGCCCCCAGCCCAGCCCCCACTCAGGAGTCAAGACCCACGTCCACGTGCCCCCCACCCAGAGCTGGTTCTGGGTTGTATGGCCCAGCCCTCGGTGAGCCCCACGCCCACCTCCTCCCCCTGCACCGACCGGAGCCCCGAGAGGGCAGCGCCCCGTCTGACATTGCCGTCCGCCCTCGGCACACAGGTGAGAGGCATCTGTAGGGCCTTGTGGGATCGTTTTATTTGGAACTGCCGTGAGTCCTGAGAGCAGCCCGCCCCACACCAAGCTCCCAGGCGACTGAGCAAGGAGGCCAGCGCCTGGCCAGCCTCACAGGACTCGGCGGGCACAGTCCCACCTGGAGGTCGATGCATTCACTGAAACCCAAGAAGAGCGTTACGGGACCCCAGATTCACCTCGAGGGGTGTCAGCCCCGTCCCGGTCCCCGGGCCTTCTCGGGGCAGAGCTCTGGGGTGTAGGATCTGGGGTGATGCTCAGGAAGGCAGCTTACCTAGAAAGCCTTGTGCGTACAGGTGACTGGGGGGGAAGAGGAGTTGTGAGGGTGGGCACCCAGGATACACCGCGGCCACCCCGCTCTGCCCACGGCCTCGCCCGAGACGGGGCCGGCCCTGCAGGCCTGGCTTTGGGCAGGAGCAGGTGACTCCGTGTAGAGCTCCCCACCCCCACCTGGCCTGACTCCCTGAGGCTCGGAGGGACCCCGAGACCCACAGAAGTCAGCTAGGGGCCCGTGGGCATCGGGTGACACTCACGGTCCGGCAGCAATGTGGCCTGCTGCTGAGACAGGAAGCCCAGGCCCTTGCTCCACCTAGCAAAGAAGCGCAGGGCCTCCTGGCTGGCCAGCTCTGTCCATCCTGTGGGGCGGGAGGGGAGCCCTCACCACGTGTGCCCCGTACCCCAGCCAGCCCTCCCGCAGGGGGCCGAAGGGCAGGGATGCTGATCTGGGACCCTGGAGGCCCAGGGCTCAGCACAGTCAGCGGGAGGTTGCCCAGCGTGGCCGCCCACGGCAGGGAGTTCGTGGGGCCGGCCCTTGGTGTCCACCACTTACTGTACAGCTCCACGGTGTTGAACGCCTCGTCCTTGAACTCCAGCTGGGTGAACACAATGGCGTAGTCCCTGAAGTTGGTGCCCAGCCCCTGGTAGTCCAACACTCCCAGGGCTAGGATATACGTGCGCCCTCAGGGGGAGCATCAGACCTCACAAAAGGCTCCCCCGAGAAGCTGAGCGCTCCCGAGCATTGTCCCCCGGTCCCCAGAGCCAGCACACAGAGGGCCTCAGGGACAGATGCCCGGTGAGTGCCTGTCCCAGCTCATGCCGGGGGGAACACTCCACCGATCATGTCCCATCAGGGGCACCACCCCAGACGGAGGCCCGGGGTCACTGAAGGGCACGCCAGGGTGAGCCCTCTGTCTTCCAACCTCTGACAAAATGCGTCCTTTCACTTTCTAGTGGAAGTCTCGGGGATGGGTCCGTTCCCCATCCCACGGCATTGGCCAGGCGGCAGGGGAGGCCAGCCCAGGCTGCCGGTGGTGGAACCCACTGGGGAGGGCCCGGAAAGCCAGCCCATCCCCCACCACCCCGTGCCCCACGCCCTGCATGAGACCGTGGAGGCCGTCACCTTACAGGGGTTCTCAAACACCCATCCAGAGCTCTGTCTCAGCAGCTCCACCTCGTTCACATCACGCCTCTCCAGCCTGGAAGAGAGATTGTCTGTCCTCGGCTCAGGGTCCGGACTCAGGCTCAGAAGAGACAAGGGTCCTACCACCTGCACCTGGCCAGCCACCAGCATGCCGCGCAGGAGATCCTGGCTGCCGCTGACGGCCCCCGTTGCCCGGAAGCCTTGTTCTGCACCGAATCCAACCTGGCCGGGGAATGAGCAGACAGGAGAGCCCTGCAAAGTGCAAATTGACTTGCTTCCACCTCCCAAGAGGCCTCGTGTGCTGGAAGCCACATGACGGGCACAAAAGGAGCCTCGGACAAACACAGGGTCATCTGCAACTTTGGGTAAAGGTACTCAGTATCCAAAGGGGCTGACGTCCCCGAAGCGGTCAGTCCATAAAGTGAACCAACCACAGAAATGCAGCGGTCTTTGCTCACTAAGATGAGCTCATGGCTGGGAAATTCCAGGAGGAAGAACAACAGGCAAGAGCCATCCAGTAAACTGAGGCAGTGGGGCACAAAGCTGCAACAGGTGAAACAACGGGGTTTGGAAAATCAGAAGACTGATCAAAGGAATGAATGGGAAGTCCAGAAACAGGGGCGCCTGGGTGGCTCCGTCCATCAGGTGTCCAACCTTTGGTTTTGGCTCAGGTTGTGATCTCGTGATTATGAGACTGAGTCGGGCTCCGCGCTCAGCACACACTCTGCTTGAGATTCTCGACCCCTCCCTCCGCCCCTCCCGCTCGTGCTCTCACTCTCTCGAGAATAAATAAATAAATCCTAAAAAAAAAAAGTCCAATAATAAAGCAAAATGGGAGCATGGGAATTTAGCACGTGACAAAGTCAGCCGGAGTCCGTGGAGGACAGAGAGGCAATTCGATAAATGACGTTAGAAATTGGGTAGTAATCTAGAAAAAACCAAGTTGTTCCTCCTTTCTTCCCAGGGTCAAATCCCAAATGCAGCGAAGATGCCAGAAGCACCAGGGAGTTGCAAGCCGTTTCTTAACTGACGGTGTCACAAAAGCCAGGAGCCCCGCAAAGAGAAAGCTAGTGTGCATCTACAGAAAAATGGAAAGAAATCCTTCATGTATGAAAAAAAAAAAGTCCTCCTCAATGTTATAAGAAAAATGACAAACTGGGAAGTATATTTGCAACTGGTTTCTGTCACAGACAAGCGCCTCATATTCCTAATCCTTAAGGGTTCTTACAAAGGAGGAAAAACACACCTCAGAGGAAAACATACCAGAGATGTGACCAGGCAGTGCATTGGGCAGGGAGCACGTACACTGCGACGCTCCCGTCCTTAGAAGGGCCACGTAGAAGCTGAAGGGGGCCATCTGTTGCCTATCAGATGTCGTGGAAGCAAGAGCACGGGAATGCCGGGGCGCTGGTTCAGGGGACCTGCCACGTGGGGACCTCTTGGAGGCGAGAGCACCAGGGCCCACGCCACAAAGGGTGTTTCCAGTTGCTGAAGATTGGAGAGCACTGTCTGTCGAGCAGCAGAGCCCGGCAGAAGGCCTGTGGAGTCTCACACAGCGATCAAAAAGAGCAGAGCGCCCCGGGAAATGCGAAAGGGCATCACTGTACGGCCCAGCGATCCCCCGCAGGGCGCACATGCAGGAGAACAGAAGGGAGACTTGCACACCCATGTTTATGACAGTGCCATTGACAAACCAGACGGTGGAAGAAACCATGTGGCCTGTCCACACCATGGAACATAATTCAGCCTTAAAAAGGGAGGAAATCCCGACACTGGCTACAACGTCGATAAACGTGGAGGACACAGTACCGAATGAGATCAGCCCGGTGCCCGGTGCAGAGAGACCAATCCCCAAGGATCCACTGCCCGGAGGCCCCAGAGGAGTCGGAGCCACAGAAATAGGGGCGGGGGAGGGGAGGGGTCCGTGTTCAACGGAGACGGACGGAGGGGGTCGGCTGCACAACAGTGTGAATGTGCTTGATGCCCCTGAGCTGTGCACTTAGAAGTAGCGAGGACAGTAAATCTCTGCGCTGTGTTTATCTTCCTACAACTTTGAAAAATGTCATAAAGACAAAAGAGAACAAACTTTGAAATGTTTTAAAAGAGAGCAGAGCCTCTGTGGACTGATCGGAACAACCCCCCAGCGTGCGTGGGCAAATGACACATGGGTGCTGGTGTGTGCCTGCCCCCACATCCCTAACACGGGCTACCCTCAGGGAGGAGACGGGCTGGCTGAGGCAGGTGGGGAAGGACCCCCACGGTACACCCTGGGAAACCCTGATTTTTGAGCCATGCAATATCTTTACTGTCCAAAGGCCAACAAATGAAATTTCATTACACAACAAAACGTGAGAGGCCAACTTGCCTCTCCTCCAAGCCCTGATCCGAATGTGTGTCTGCAGGGGGCCCTCAGCACAATCCACCTTTCCAAATCAGGGTCTGGCCCAGGTCCCTGGACAGAGATGCGCCTTGACACTGGCACCAGGAGAGGCTGCTGACCAATCATTCCGTTGAGCAGATGCCAAAAATCGGGTCTGAGCCTTGTGGCATCCCCATGGCTCCTATGGCATCCGTGGCTTTGCATAGGCCCCAAGGCCCTCCAGAGGCCCAGCTTCTGTATTTGGATGTCTGATTCCACCAGCTTCACTGGGAAGACGCAGCCACATGGCTTTGGGGCCAACACCATGGCCCGTGGGACCAAGCTCACCCAACACCGTGGAGCTGCCATCTTACCCTAGACCTCCCCTGCCCTTGCTTGTCCCAAGGCCAGGTCTGGCCCTGGTACACCCGGGCCCCACATCTCCTGCAGGCAGATGCAGGAATGTGAGGGAGGGTACCTGGAGTCCCCCAAGAACACGCGGTTCTTCAGCACAAGGCATGACCCACTTCAAGCAGTAGCTCGAGAAGGATTTGCCCAGGAGGCCTCTCCCACCCCAGCATGAGTCCCACCCAGACACGGGGCACACACCGCACTCACCTGTGCCTGGAGGACAACATTTTCAGGTTGTTTTCTGGAGTAAGGGTCACCATGACGCCCTCGACGTTCTTCGTGGCCTTCTCCAATGCAAAGCCCTTCTCACCTGAGGCCACGGCAGGAACATCCCAGGACCCCAGAAGCTGGTGGAGGAGGAGCAGGTGAGGGGGGCCAGTCCCTCCAGCCCTTGGAGGCATCCTCTCTCTATCTGGGAACCCAGGGCCCCTTCCTCAGGCTAGCCCATCCCCCCATAGCCAGTGCCGTCTGGGTTGGCTCTGGGAGGGTAACCCAGAGTCTATGTGGCCCCACGGGAGGGGCCTGGGCCCCTAGGACCAAAAGGAGGGCTGTTACCGGCTTAGGGTCCAGCCTTCCAAGTCACACTACCAGGGTCCTAGGCACTGAGACCAGAGCCAGCAGGACAGCCCGCATCCTCCCAGAGATCTGTACACCAGCACACGTGCCTTGGGGCCAGGGTTGTGCAGTCCCTCCAGCCCCTGAATACCCATTTATATGTCTCTGAATGGGTCACCGTGGGCGGCCACTACCCTCCAGTACACCAACCTGGCCTCTCTTTTTGCAAGGTCGGAAATTATCAAGGGCGGGTGGCATTATTATTCAGTGGTGGCCTCTGTGCCCTGCCCAGATGTGCTAGAGAAGGGGGAGTGTGCCCCTGGCGAATGTGTGCCAAGCACACACAAAGCGTTCTTTGTCAACGCTGCCATGCCAATCCCTGGTTCTGTATGCTTCCTTCCACTGGAAGCTTCCAGAATGAGCATCCCATTCCCAGTCACACCACCTGCACTCCTCCCTGGGGATTCAACACTCTTGAGCCTTGCTCAGTCTGGGAAGGCCAGTAACCCTGGTCCTTAACCCTGCCTGGATGTAGGCCAAGGCCAAGTTCCAGGGGAGGCACAGACAGTTCTTCCAGAAGCTGAAGGTTCAATCTTTTGTTTCAATCTTAAAAAAAAAAAAAAAAAAAACAGAAACCAAAATTTTTTGAAAAAGCTCCCACCCCTTCATGGCTGACCCATTATCCTGCTCTGTGGGTCTTGGCCTCCTGCCCCCACCCCCGGTCAGCACCCAGCCCGGAATGTCCCGTGCCTTCTGTCGCTCCACTCCACCCGTCTGAACTGGTCCACTCTCTGGCCCACCTTGGCCTTGCTGCCTCCCACCTCTGCACTCCATGACCCTGGCCAGACACCCCAGGAGCTGCACAGCCCCCAATGTCCCATCGGAGATCTGTATGGGCCTGGCTTCTCAGCCCTGGATCATCTGAGCCCCTAGCTGGGAGCAGAGGACAGAGGGCTTGGTAGGATCTGTCTGAGCCCCTGAAATCCAAGGGGAGGTGGCTGGGAAGGTCCTTCCTTGGGAGGTTGGAGGGAGTGGTGGAATGTTCAGACTACATTTCCAGACCCCTTTGCTGGCTGGCTTCCAGGGGTTCTATCAACACAAAGACAAGGAAGATTTGGAGGGTGGAGGAAAGATGAAGCCATTTGTCTTGCCAGGCCTTTTTAAGGAGGGACCTCTGCTAGGCCACGACTCCAGCCCCTGCTTGGGAGATGAGTTTCCTGGTGAACAAAAGGAAACCAGCCCTTGTACAAATGTGCAGCTCAACTTTGCACCACCCCAGGGCCTGGGGAGTCTCAGGCCTCGAACGCGGATTAGGGTGTCCTGTGACTACCAGCTTCCCCAATGCCTGGCAGAAGAAGATGGGATACAAGGACAAAAATATCACCCTACTCTTCAAATTAATCCTGTTCATCATGTTTTTTCAAGTACAGTTTCCTGACGCAACATTTGAGGAGACAAAGATGAAAGAAGAGAATCACAGCAGAAGAGAGATAAGGGAAGCAGACCCACCAATGCTCCCTGCGTTGGAATTACAAGGCAGGCTCTCGTAGTCCACTTGGGCCGATATCACAAAAAAACACACACACTGGGTGGCTTATAAACAACAGGCATTTATTTCTCAGTTCTGGTAGCGAAAAGTTCTAGTCAGGGTGCTAGCAGGGTCAAGGAGGGCCTCTCGTGGGTCACAGACCTCTCACAGTGTCCTCATGGTGGAAGGGGTAGGGAAGTTCTGCTGTGGGGTCTCTTTCATAAGGGCATGGATTCCATTCAAGAGGCTCCACCGTCATGACCTAGTCCCCTTCCAAGGGCTCACTTCCCAGTGCGATCGTACTGGGGGCTAGGACGTCAACATGAGTATTGGGGGTAGACACACACATCAGGACCACACAGATTGTGAAAACAGCTATGATCACCTTGCTTAACAAGATGGGAGCCACATTTGAAATTATATGGTATTTTTGCAATTCTCATAATACAGCTGGAAACCATAAAAAGTGGTATAGATAAAAGACATCTGTGTAACCCAAAATAATCTTACAGATTGCAGACTTGGAGAAAAATATATACAGTAGGCTCTCATGAGCCAGAATGCACAGGTTGTTCTACAAAGGAGACATCTTAAATCCTGGGAAAAAATTGATTTTTGGCAATAAATCCGGACAACTAGATATCCATTTAGAAGAAGATTAAGATGAAGCATATTCACCTCATGCATGGGAATAAACATGAAATGGATCAGAAATCTCAATGCTAAACATGGAAATGGAATCATATGAGTAACAAAAGAAATCACTGGTGGGTTTCTGTATGATGTGGATGTAGGGAAATGCTTTCTAATTGTATCAGATTTCACTCCTGAAGGCGGAACCATCAGGAGGCATATAGATTCACAAATAAGGGGTTTGTGGCAGGAGGTTGACCTCACATCACTGTAGGAGCTCATTTCACAGGCCCCGTAAGGCTTTTGTCTTCTGGGGATTCTGGGCAATGTCATGCAGCCCAGGCAAATCAAGCCACTACAAACCCATAGGCCACACTAACTATGCATAAAATCCAGATGTAATAAAAGAAAGTACTGATAAATAACTTGACTATATTTTTAAATTTTTTATAGCAAAAATAAAGCCATAAACAAAGTCAAAAGATGAGTGACAAGTCTGGAGAAAATATTTCCAACATAGATCACATGCAAGGGCTAATAGCCATACTCTACCAAAACTTTTAGAAATTAAAGAAAAACAGGGCTGAAAACCTATCACAAAAAAAAGGACAAATGACATAACCAGATAATTCACACGAAAAAGTTAAAATGACCCCTAAACATATGAAAAGATGTTTCTTATGAATTGCATTCCACCAACCCCCCGCCCCCACCAATTTCTATGCTGAGGTCCTGACCCCAGAACCTTAGAATATGACTCTGTTCAGACATGGAGGCTTTTAAAGAGTTAGTTAAGTCCAAATGAGATTGTTCAGTTTAAATGTACCTGGGGTCCTTATCAGAAGAGATTAAGGTATACACACACACACACACACACACACACAGGGGTGTGGGGACATGGGGAAAAGATGGCTATGTACACACCAAGGAGAGAGGCCTTGGGACGAACTGGCCCTGCCACACCTGGATCTGACTCCAGCCTCCAGAGCTGGGAGAGAATACACCTCTGATGGTTAAGTCTGTGGTGCTTGGCAATGGCAGCCCTGGTGAATGGATACAATGTTCATTTTCATTCACAGTAAGAAAATGCAAATTAAAACAATGCGGAGATGCCATTTATCACCTATCATCCTGCCAAAAATTGCAGAGCTTAGCCACAGCACCCACACTTTGGCTACACGAGCATGCCCATGCACTGCCTGTCAGACTGCAAATGGTACCATCACTACAAAGGGGAATGTGGCAACATCTAACAAAACTTAACTCCATGCCCGTTTGTCTTTTGTTCTAGAAACCCCACTCACAGGAATCTATCCTAAGGAAGTACCTGAGACAATACAAACTATATATACACACAGTGGTTACTCAGTAAAGCATGTTTGTGATAGAAAACTGTTGGAAGTTGGCTAGGTGCCCACATCCAGGAGACTGTTTGAATCAAAGATGGTGTACCCACAAACAGTCCTATGCAGCTATAAAAGAATAACCTGAAGGTCTCTATGAACCAACATGGGGTGAGTGCTAGGATATGAAGGTGTATTGTAAAGTGGAAAAAGCCAAGTGCCAAAGGGCATGTGAAGCACACAGCCTTCTAGGTGAGACAGAAAGGATGATAAGGAAACATACGTTGTCTGCTTATTTCTGCAAGAAGAAACACAGGAAGGATAAATCGGAGTCTAAAGAGCTTCGTCACCCACAGGGGTAGGCCTGGGAGGAAGTTAGACCCCCTCCCCACAGCATACCTTCTTTTATGTTGTTGTTTTTTTCCAGATTCATTTATTTATTTTAGAAGAGGAGAGAGAGAGCAGAGGGAGGGGGAGAGGGACTGGGAGAGAGAATCTTCAAGCTGACTCCCTGATGAGCTTGGAGGAGCCCGGCATGGGGCTCCATCCCACGACCGTGAGATCCTGACCTGAGCCGAAGGCAGACGCTTTAACCGACTGAGCCACCCAGGTGTCCCCACCCTTCACCCTTTTCTGTTACAGGCTTTATGATATTTACATTTAACAGTTAATATGTAGATTCAGTAAAAGTTAAGCTTCTGTCACTTTAAGCTGTACCAGTCAAAGCTACTTCCTCAGGCTCCTTGCATGAGCTCGGTCTTGGGTCAGATTGACCTGGGTTCAAACCCACAGCGGGGCCATGTCACAGCCCTGTGACAGGAACCTCCTATGGGAACTCTTGGAAACATGCCTGGGGCCATGGTGTGGGGAGGAGTAACTTGCCAGGCTGAAGGCCAGGGGTCCCCACGATGCCCAAAGGGCTGCCATAGGCATCCACATTCTAGAGACAGACCCCTACTCCCTTCAATTGGCTAGAGATGCTCCAATGATCAAACTGTTCTCCCGCTGTATCCCTACATGCCGAGGATGTGGTAGAAAAGCCAACAGTGAGAGCCATTTCCTACACTGCAGACCGGGGTCAGGTCTCACCCCTGACATCTCTGGCCATTTGCCTGGAGGTACCCAAAGGTAACAAGGGAGGCCCAGAGCCAGCCAGGCCAGTCAGACACTGCTGTGATCCGACTGTGCAGCCCAGCTCTCCGTGTGTGTGTGTGTGTGTGTGTGTGTGTGTGTGTGTGTGTGTGTGTGTACAGGGGTCTCATGCAGGGTGATGATGGGTCCGATGCCCGGTGGGTGGATCATGCTCACACCCCAGGTCAAGGCTGGCTGGGTGCGATGGGGTGTGGGGGGCTGGGAGCTTCTGCTCAGGGTTTATCCCGAGAGCTCCACAGGTATGGGTCACTGTCGGGGGTGTTGGGCTATGCACGCACAGGTGTGTGTCTGATCTGGGAGCAACAGGGGGACTGGACAATGTGACAGTGAGGACGGCCGGGCAGGGCTGTGATGCCTCCGGGCCGGCTACCCCTCACTGTCTTTGCAGTAGTCAACGGATGTAATGGACTAGAGGATGGCAGACACCCACTCCATCTCTATGACCTGGGGCGTGACCCCATAGGGCTGTCCAGGAGCAGGAGCTGAGTATTGCCGGGGAAGGCCTCTGACATCACCCAGACCACTGTCTGTGGTAGTCGTTCAGTGGATTGTGCTCCAGGAGCCGGAGCCCATGGAGGCCAACCCCGAGGCTGAGAAGCCTGGGGCAGGGTGCCTGTGGGTGTGTGGGGAAGGGTCGGGGCTGGCCCCACAGCGAGGAGCCCACAGAACCTGGTGTGGGGCCTGGAGCAAAGACTGGGCTCCGAGCGCCCAGCGGGTGGACTGCAGTCGGGGAGACGTCCCGGGGAGGGCTCCTTCCTACCTGGGGCATCTCTGGGAGACTCTGCGCTGTGCACGCACAGGTGTGTGTCTGATCTGGGAGCAGCAGGGGGTTGGGCAGGGGGACAGTGAGGACGTCGGGCAGGGCTGTGAGGCCTCCGAGCTGAGTGACAGTTCCTGTGTTTGCAGAGCCCCGTGGAAGCTGGCCTGGCTTCTGTCCCTGCACCTGGCTCCTGACACATGCTAGAGATGCAGATGGAGTCGCTCTAGCTCCTCAGATGGTGGAGCAGCTGAGAAAGGAGAAGAAAATCTCAGCCCGTGCCTGCTCTCCGCGGGCCTTTGCAAGACAGAGCCCAGCCCAGGGCCTCCCAGAGAAGCCGCAGCCAGGAAGGAGCCCTCCCCGGGACGTCTCCCCAACTTCCGTCCACCCGCTGGGTGCCCAGTCTTTGCTCCAGGCCCCACACCAGCCTCTGGGGCTCCTCCCTGTGGGGCCAGCCCTGACCCTTCCCCTCACACCCACAGGCACCCACCTCCGGTCTTCTCATCCTCAGGGTCAGCCTGCGTCAGCTCTGCGTGCTCCAACTGGGCCATCAGAAGGTGGGCACGGCGCTCCAGGTCAGAACCGGGCATGTTGAGCTGCACATGGGCCACCAGCTGCTTGAGGCAGGGAACGTCCGGGCTGACAGAAGTCCTCCGAGTACTGGTCCATCCAGGTGCCCAGAATGGAGGAGATGGCCCTGGAGGTAGGCGGGCAGGAAGCAAAGTCAGTGGCCTGGGCAGCCCTTCCACACAGCCCCCTGGGGCAGCCCTGGGGATGCTCCATCCAGAGGCCAGTCCCACCCAGCCCACCCGCACCGGCCATCCAGGCAGGGGCAGGTGTGGCCAGCAGGTGCGGGGGCCAGCAGTCTCCACGGGAGGGAGCTCTCCATCACGGGTGTGAGCACCCCTGCCTTCCTCAGGGGAGCCTGCCCCAATCCACTGTCTGTCTGGGGTCCCTCCTGCTGCACTGGAAACTCCAGGAGGGCGGGGGGATGCAGTGTCTGCTCTGTCCCGGCCCTGGGGCACAGAGAGGAGCTGCAGAAGTCTATGAGGGAGGAGGGAATGGGCAGTGTCCCTCGGCCCAGCCCGCCTGGGCTCTCACGGCCCCTTGGCCCCCAGCCCCTGCTCCGACGGCTGCCTGACCCCCTTGCAGTCCTGTGGGGTCTCCTATACCTACACTATTTCTCGGGGATGTCTGCCCGGCCTGTCCAGGCCCCACATGCAGCTGGCCTGGGGGACCCAGTGTGAGCTGGTGGCACCCGGATTGGGTCAGAGCAGGCGAGGCCCCCAGCCTCCCCTCCGCTCCCTAGGCCCCGGGCCCACAGCCTCAGCTGTCTCACTCCTGTCCTGCAGGAGAGGCCCCCACACCGCTGCCCTCCAGCAGCCATGACAGACGCGGTGGAGCCAGGGCTCTGCCCAGCCCCCCAGCCCCGCCAAAACCCCAGATGTCCCCCACCTTGGAGACAGGGGCTCTTCTTCGTCCTAGGGCCCGTCATCCTTTGGACAATGAGAGCAGAGGGATCCACATCTAGAGGAGGCCGGCAGGGCGTCCCACGCAACGTCCTGTGCCCATCTCTGCTTTGTCGTCTAGGGTTACCGGTGGACCTCCACCTAGAACAGAGGCCCGCGGGGCAGGGTGATTTGTCTGCCCTGTTCCCTGAATAATGCAAAATGTCTAGAAGGGGCTTCCTGTCCATGTGTGTCTGTGTGTGTCTGTGTGTTAGTGTGTGTGGTGGAGTGTGTGTGTGATTTGTGTGCGTGATATGTGTGTGTCTGGTGTGTGTGAAGGGAGCAGCCCAGACTCCTTGGGTTGACATTACGGCCAGGTAAGGGGCACAGCCGTCGTGGCAGCCCGGGGGGTCAGTGACCTGGATGGCTTTGGGGCAGGAGACCCTCCTGGCCCTCCCCGAGCCCGGGCCTGGAGAGCCGTCGTCCCCACACTCCCCCTGAGCCTGCACCAGCCCTTACTGGCTGCCTGCTGCACGGGCCCCACACTGGGCAGCCGTAGAGGGAGGTTCCTGTTGACCAGCTTCTCCCCAATTTCTTCCATGGGGCTCTGCAAAGACAGTGAGCAGCGCCCGGCCTGGAGGCATCACAGCCCGGCCCCGCTGTCCTCACCGTCGCCCTGCGCAGTCCCCCTGCTGCTCCCAGATCAGACACAGCCCCGTGCAGGCACAGCCCTGTACCTGGGATGCAGTGACTTTCCTGAGACCACATCCTCAGGACATTGGGGTACAGCAGGATCGGAGCATCTCCAGCCAAGTGAACTGTTTGGAAGGGGGCTGTCTCTAGAATGCGGGTGCCTATGACAGCCCTTGGGCATCTTGGGGACGCCCTGGCCATCAGCCTGGCATGTCTCCCCCATCCCCCATGCTATGGCCCCGGGCATGTTCCCAGGAGACAATGTCCACACCCCAGGACCCAGCTGCCTCCAACCTCTTCCTTCTTCCCCCCTTGTCACCTCCTGGGTCCACGCCCCCTTTGACCCCCCCTGGGGAGTTAGATTGTGTGTTTGTGTATGTGTGTGTGTGTGTGTGTGTGAGTGTGCGCACAGAGCCTTGTGTGTATATGTGTCCATGCGAGGATGACCGGAGGAAAGGGCCCCACATGGGAGTGTGGGCAGCGGTGCCCCAGGATCTTAGGGACCCTCATTCCCAAAGGAAACCCCATGGGAGGTGAAGCCCTGGCCTCGGAAGCCGGAACCCTCCCCATTCCTCTAGCCTCTGTTCACCTGGTGCGTCCCAGGCCAGTCCCTCCGTCTCCTGCCCTCAGTTTGCGGACTGTCCCACGAGGGGTTGGAGGAGGAACTCCATTAGCGTGGTTCTGGGTGGCCGGTCGGCTCCCACCTTTTGGGTGGACGTGGCGCAGGTGCACTCTGGGTGGGCGGGGTCCTCCCGCCAACGGTCGTCGGAGGCCGGTGGATCCTGCGCAGGCGCGCACACGGCCCAGCAGACGGCGCATGCGCGGGACCCCACCTCCCAGCAGGCATGCGCAACACCAAGGGGCTCGCGGTGGGGTCGGTCCCACGGGTCCCGATCTCCACTGCCTGCTCAGTGACCCCATGTCCCCTTAGGCCGGGGGCCAGCCCCACTCCCGCCAGGCAGGGCAGCTGGACTGAGTGGACATGGAGACCTGGGGACCAGAGAGGAATGAAATATACCCCCCACCTTGCCGTCCTGGCCGCCACGTTCCACTCCAGTGTTCGTCCCGGTGCATGGCTGGGTCAGGGGAGGGGGAATGGGGACACGTCTGGGCAGGGAGGAGGTCAGGTCGCGTTCCTCTCCTCTACATCCCCTCCCCTGTCTTCCTGGCAGCACCCCGTCTCCCCAAGGTCCGCACTCACACACTCTCATCTCCCTGCTTTAAACCCCAACACATCCTCCTGGGGTGGGAGTCACTGACCCCATCTTCAAAGTAGAAAACGGAGGTCCCAAGAGTTCCCATAGGAGCTTGCCAGTCACAGGGCTGGGACAGGGCCCTGCTGTGGGTTTGAACCCAGATCAACCTGACCCAAAGCCTGAGCTTCCAGAGGAGCCCGAGGAAGTAGCCTTTGAGCCCAGGCTTGGAGGTGAGGTCATCCCGGATGGGGGTCATACGAAGGGACGGCACGGGGCTCCGAGGGCAGATTCTTGATGGGCTCCCTGGGGAGGGAAGGCTCTACAGAGGCTGGAGTGGGGTGAGGGGGGCACACTGGGGAGCATATCTAGACCAGCTCATGCAGGGCTCTCTGGATGCTGGGCAAGGAGTCAGGGGACACTGTGGGTTGGGGGGTTCAGGGGACACAATCCGGGCATTCTTATCAGAGCCACATCATCCTCGATTTAGAAGGAGCCTGGTGAGCATGTTATTGCCATGGCCCGGGTTCCTTCTTCTGCAGGTGGCTGTTCAATTTTCCCAACACCATTAGTTGAAGAGACTGTCTTTTTTCCATTGGACAGTCATTCCTGCTTTGTCAAAGATTAGTTGATCATAGAGTTGAGGGTCCATTTCTGGGCCCTCTATTTTGTTCCATTGATCTATGTGTCTGTTTTTGTGCCAGTACCATACTGCCTTGATGATGACAGCTTTGTAAATAGAGCTGGAAGTCTGGAATTCTGATGCTGCCAGCTTTGCTTTGCTTTTTCAACATTTCTCTGGCTATTCGGGGTCTTTTCTGGTTCCATACAAATTTTAGGATTGTTTGTTCCATTTCTTTGAAAAAAGTGGATGGTATTTTGATGGGGGTTGCATTGAATGTGTAGATTGCTCTAGATGGCATTGACATTTTCACAATATTTGTTCTTCTGATCCATGAGCATGGAACTTTTTCCATTTCTTTGTGTCTTCCTGCATATCGTTCATGAGTATTTTATAGTTTTCTGAGTAGAGATCCTTTGCTCTTTGGTTAGATTTATTCCTAGGTATCTTACAGTTTTGGGTGCAATTGTAAATGGGATCGACTCCTTAATTTCTCTTCCTTCTGTCTTGTTGTTGGTATATAGGAATGCCACTGATTTCTGTGCATTGGTTTTATATCCTGCCACTTTACTGAAATCCTGTATGAGTTCTAACAGTTTTGGGGTGGAGTCTTTTGGGTTTTCCACATACAGTATCATATCATCTGCAAAGAGTGAGAGTTTGACTTCTTCTTTGCCGATTTGGATGCCTTTGATTTCTTTTTGTTGTCTGATTGCTGTGGCTAGGACTTCTAGTACTATATTGAATAGCAGTGGTGACAGTGGACATCCCTGCCGTGTTCCTGACCTTAGGGGGAAAGCTCTCAGTTTTTCCCCATTGGGAATATTCGCTGTGGGTTTTTCATAGATGGCTTTTATGATATTGAGGTATGTACCCTCTATCCGTATACTCTGAATAGTTTTGATCAAGAAAGGATGCTGTACTTTGTCAAATGTTTTTTCTGCATCTATCGAGAGGATCGTATGATTCTTGTTCTTTCTTTTGTTAATGTATTGTATCACGTTGATTGATTTGAGGATGTTGAACCAACCTTGCAGCCCAGGGATAAATCCCACTTGGTCGTGGTGAATAATCCTTTTAATGTTCTGGTGGATCCTATTGGCTAGTATTTTGGTGAGAATTCTTGCATCTATGTTCATCAAGGATATTGGTCTGTAGTTCTCCTTTTTGATGGGGTCTTTGTCTGGTTTGGGGATCAAGGTAATGGTGGCCTCATAAAACAAGTTTGGAAGTTTTCCTTCCATTTCCATTTTTTGGAACAGTTTCAGAAGAATAGGTATTAATTCTTCTTTAAAAGTTTGGTGTAATTCCCCCGGGAAGCCATCTGGCCCTGGGCTTTTGTTTGTTGGGAGACTTTTGATGACTGCTTCAATTTCCTTAGTGATTATAGGTCTGTTCAGGTTATCTATTTCTTCCTGGTTCAGTTTTGGTAGTTGATACATCTCTAGGAATGCACCCATTTCTTCCAGGTTATCTAATTTGCTGGCATATAGTTGCTCATAATATGTTGTTATAATTGTTTGTATTTCTTTGGTGTTGGTTGGGATCTCTCCTCTTTCATTCCTGATTTTGTTGATTTAGGTCATTTCTCTTTTCTTTTTGATAAGTCTGGCCAGGGGTTTCGCAATCTTATTAATTCTTTCAAAGAACCAAATCCTAGTTTCGTTGATCTGTTCTACTGTTCTTTTGGTTTCTAGTTCATTGATTTCGGCTCTGATCTTTATTATTTCTCATCTCCTGCTGGGTTTAGGCTTAATTTGCTGTGTTTTCTCTAGCTCCTTTAGGTGTAGGGTTAGGTTGTGTATTTGAGACCTTTCTTGTTTCTTGAGAAAGGCTTGTATTGCTATATACTTTCCTCTGAGGTCTGCCTTTGCTGTATCCCAAAGATTTTGGACAGTTGTGTTTTCATTTTCATTGGTTTCCATGAATTTTTTTAATTCCTCTTTAATTTCCTGGTTGACCCATTCATTCTTCAGTAGGATGCTCTTTAGCCTCCATGTATTTGAGTTCTTTCTGACTTTCCTCTTGTGATTGAGTTCTAGTTTCAAAGCATTGTGGTCTGAAAATATGCAGGGAATGATCCCAATCTTTTGGTACCAGTTGAGACCTGATTTGTGACCTAGGATGTTATCTATTCTGGAGAATGTTCCATGGGCACTAGAGAAGAATGTGTATTCTGTTGCTTTGGGATGGAATGTTCTGAATATGTCTGTGAAGTCCATTTGGTCCAGTGTGTCATTTAAAGTCTTTATTTCCTTGTTGATCTTTTGCTTAGATGATCTGTCCATTTCAGTCAGGGGGGTGTTAAAGTCCCCCACTATTAATGTATTGTTGTCAATGTGTTTCTTTGCTTTTGTTATTAATTGCCTTATATAATTGGCTGCTCCCCTGTTAGGGGCATAGATATTTACAATTGTTAGATATTCTTTTTGGATAGACCCTTTAAGTAGGATATAGTGTCCTTCCTCATCTCTTATTACAGTCTTTGGTTTAAAATCGAATTTGTCTGATATAAGGATTGCCACCCCAGCTTTCTTTTGGTGTCCACTAGCATGGTAAATGGTTTTCCACCCCCTCATTTTCAATCTGGAGGTTTCTTTGGGTCTAAAATGTGTCTCTTGCAGGCAGCATATGGATGGGTCTTGTTTTTTAATCCAATCTGATAGCCTGTGTCTTTTGATTGGGGCATTTGGGCCATTTACATTCAGGGTAATTATTGAAAGATATGAATTTAGTGCCATTGTATTTCCGGTAAGGTGACTGTTAGTATATATTATCTGTGTTCATTTCTAGTCTATGCTGCTTTTAGGTTCTCTCTTTGCTTAGAGGACCCCTTTCAATATTTCTTGTAGGGCTGGTTTCGTGTCTGCAAATTCCTTTAGTGTTTGTTTGTCCTGGAGGCTTTTACTCTCCTTCTATTTTCAATGAGAGCCTAGCTGGATATTGTATTCTTGGCTGCATATTTTTCTCATTTAGTGGTCTGAATATATCATGCCAGTCCTCTCTGGCCTGCCAGGTCTCTGTGGATAGGTCTGTTGCCAATCTTTTTTCTACCATCGTAGGTTACGTATCTCTTCACCCGAGCCGCTTTCAGGATTTTCTCTTTGTCGCTGAAACTCATACATTTTACTATTAGATGTCGGGGTGTTGACCTGTTTTTATTGATTTTGAGAGGGGTCCTCTGTGCATCCTGGATTTTGATGCCTGTTTCCTTCCCCACATTAGGGAAGTTCTTTGTTATCATTTGCTCCAATATACCTTCTGCTCTTCTCTTGTTTCTTCTTCTTCTGGGATCCCAATTATTCTAATGTTGTTTCGTCTTATGGTATCGCTTATCTCTCACATTCTGCCCTCGTGATCCAGTAGTTGTTTATCTCTCTTTTTCTCAGCTTCTTTATTTTCCAACATTTGGTCTTTATATCACTGATTCTCTCCTCTGCCTCATTAATCCTAGCAATTCGAGCCCCCATTTTTTGATTGCACCTCATTAATAGCCTTTTTGATTTCGACTTGGTTAGATTTTAGTTCTTTTATTTCTCCAGAAAGCGTTTCTCTAATAACTTCCATGCTTTTTTCAAGTCCAGCTAGTATCTTTAAAATCATGATTCTGAACTCTAGGTCTGACATCGTACTAATGTCTGTATTGATTAGGTCCCTGGCGGTCAGTACCATCTCTTGTTCTTTTTGCTGAGGTGATTTTTTTCGTTTTATCATTTTGTCCAGAGGAGAATAGAAGAATGAGAGAACAAAATGCTAACAGGGTAACAATGTCCCCAGAAAATATACTCTAAAGAAATCAGAAAAGACCTGAAACCAGGGGAAAAGAAAGGGATAGAAAGAAAAAAGTAAAAGAAAAAAAAAAGAGAAAAAGGAAAAGATAAAAACAAACAAAAACAGAACAAAACAAAACAAAAAACACAGAATATGGTCAAATATGATCAGCTGGTGCATAGATCAATGCCACACACTAGATTTTGGGTGTATTTTGGTCTGTTAGAAGAAAGTGCCTCCCAAAATTTTAAAGAAAGAAAAACTTATATATGTACAAAAATAAGGGTTGATATGATGAAGGGATGGAATATGACCTAAAGATGAAAATTACAAAATATGTTATAAAAGGAATTGATAAGATCAGTTGTTTGAAAAAAGAAAGAAGAAGGTTTTTAAAAAAGGGTGGGGGAGAGAATGTGATCAGGCAGGAGACTAGAACAAAGCCATACACTAGAGATTTAGGGTATATTTTGATCTGTTAGAAGAAACTGTATCTCAAAATTTCAAAGAGAGAACAACTTATTTAGTATATATGCCAAAAATAAGGGTAACTACTATGAAGGGATAGAATATGACTCTAAAAATGAAAAATAAAAAAAAAATTTTTAAAAAGGGATTGATAAGATGTTGGTTGAAAAAGGGAAAAAGAAAAGTTCAAAAAAAAAAGTTAAAAAAATTAACTTTGAAAGACTAAAGAATCATGGGAAAAAAGCCATGAAATCTATGTGCAGTATTCCCCTAGCGCTGGCATTCTGCAGTTCTCATTGATCAGTAAACTTGATCTTGGCTGGTTGTTCTTACTGATCTTTTGGGGGTGGGGCCTGTTGCCATGGTTCCTAAATGTGGAATTGCCCCACCCTTGCCTGGTCCGGGCTAAGTAATCTGCTCGGGTTTGATCTCGGGAGCTTTCGTTCCCTGCAAGCTTTTGGTACAGCTTTGGAGGACAAGAGTGAACATGGTGGCCTCCCAGTCTCCGCCCCGGAGGAGCCGAGAACTTGGGGCCCCACTTCTCAGTGCGCCCCCAGAGAAAAACAGTCAATCACTCCCATGTCTCTAGTCTCTGGCCACACTCTGTGCTCACCTGGCCTGTGACTGAGCATTTCTATCTCTGGCACCCGACCCCGTGTGGAGTCTCCAAACCCAGCAGATCCCTGCGGTGCGCTCCCGCGCCGCTCCTCCCAGGGGAGGAAGGGGAGTCTCCCCAGTTCTGCCGCTTGTTGGGTCCCTGCTGGAGGAGCAATGGCCCGACTGTGTCGCCGATCATGGTTTATGGCAACCCCGAGCTGAGAACCTGCGCCTCGGCTCTGGCTCTGCAGCCGGCTTCCCCGCTCTGATACCCGGGAGCTCTGCCGCACTCAGGCACCCCCGGTCTTTCGTGACCCCAAGGGACCTGAGACCACAGTGTCCTGCGAAGTTTTCACCTCCCGCTTAGGCGCTGGAGTGACGTCCCTTAGCAGAGCCGACTACTAGAAGTTCCAATTTTGTGCTCTGCTGCTCTATCACTTGCCAGAAGTGCCCGATGGAGGCCCCCTCCCCTGCCATCTAGCCTCCCGAATAGCACCTCGGATTCACTTCTCTGCACTTCCTACCTTCCAGAATGTGCTTGCTTTTCTGTTCAGAGAGTTGTTGCGATTCTTTTCTTCAATCTCCTTTTGAGTTCGTAGGTGTTCAGAATGGTTTGATCCCTATCCAGCTGAATTCCTGAGACCAGACGAAATCCGGGTCTCCTACTCCTCTGTCATCTTGCTCCGCCCCCCAGAGATGGCTTCTGGTCAGAGTAGCTTGCTGTTCCAGTGAGGTCAGTACCCAGAAAGGTCTGAGTGAGGAGACCAAGGGGATGCCCCACATGCCCAGTTCAGCAGGATGCTCTTGTACATGGTGCCGATCTTCATGTCCAGGCTGATGGGGATGAGGCAGCAGCGCCCACCTGCTACATGGAGAGCGGCAGCGAGGAGCTGTGGTTGCAGACCCTGAGACACGGAGCTCGTGTGATTCCGAGGCTACCACAGATCTGATGGAGGCAGAGGAGGGGGAGGTGCTGACAGAGGCTGAGATGATGCCTGCGGTCTCCAGGGACGACTGGGAGGTCAACTCCGGAACCTGAGGAACGGCAAGGCCAGCAGAAACACCAGACTGTGCAAGGCAACCCCAGTCAACATCTAGCCCAGAAGGTTCTAGAGACTGAGTCTTCTTGGCCCCTTGTGGCTGTGGAGTGGGGACCCAGGCTCCAGGAAGGGATGTCAGGGAGAAAGGGTGGGGAAAGTCCAGGCCTTTTCCTGGCCATCAGGGACCCTGGGACAAAACCCACACTAATGTCCTCCACATCTACATCAGGCTGGAGGAGCCTGCAGAGCAGGTAGGCGATGTCCCTGCTGCGCAGGGAGGGCCTGCATCTGAGCTGGTCTCAGGACTTGGAGTGAGGGCTCCTTTTGGTCTTGGGTGTTGTGTTGGGGGTGTGGTGGCAGAATTGAAGGGTTGACTTTGCATTCATCAGACACCCTAGGTGAATGGGTGCTCTTGGGTGTCCATGGGTATAGGTGGCTGTGATCCACACATGGCAAGGAGTGAAGGAAATGCAAAGAAGACAGTGCCCTGGGCTATGCAGGCTTTCCTGCTCATGCGCAGTGCTCCTTGGCAAAATTCAGCTAGTCTTCTTGTTCCTACAGCACAGAAGGCGCCTAAGGTCATGAGTGGTTCATGGGAAGCCAGGTCAGTCTGTTGCCTGGCAGGAGGAGAGGTACAGCCTGAAATGACAGTCTGGGGGTGACCTGGAACGCCAGGTGAGGTAGAAATTGCCCAGGTAGCCTGATCCTCTCCAGTTTGTCCTGCTTCTCTACCCAACAACCCAGACCTGGACAGCTGGCTGGCATCTGGAGCAGTGAGAATGTTCCTCTGCTTCAGTCAAAGGAGAAGATCAAAGTTAGTAGAGCAAAAGAAACTATGAAGATTAGGGCAGAGATAATTGGAAGAGAAGAGCACGTGAGAAAATCAGTGAAAACAACATTTCTTTCTTTTGCGGATTTACCAAAATTGACAAGGAGACAAAAATGGAACCATTTTATACCAACAAAGTGGCTCGCTGAGATGAAACAGATAATTCTGAGAAGCACACAAATGACCAAAAGTGACTCCAGAAGAAATGGAAACCCTGAGCAGACCTGTAATAAGTAAATAGACTGAAGCAGTAATGAGAACTTCCCAACAATGAAAAGACCAGAACCCAATGCTTTCCCTGGTGATTTGTCCCACACATTTAAAGAAGACCTGATATCAATCTTTCTGAAAGTCTGCCAAAAATACAAGAGGAGGGAACACTTCCCACATCACCCTAGAATGCCAGCATTGTCCCGATTCCAAAGACTAACAAAGACCTTACAAGAAAAGAGGACGCCAGGCCAAAATCCATGATGAAGAGCGAGGCAAGAATCCTCAACAGAATTCTAGCAGACCGAATCTAGCAGCACACTGACAGGACTATACATCATGACCAAGTGTGATTTACACCAGGAATGCAAAGGCTGTTCAACATAGCTAATCGGTGTCCTAGACCACATCCAGAAGAAACATGATCATGTCAATTGATGTAGGATAATCTTTAACAAAATCCAAACCCTTTCATGATAAGTGCTCACAATAAAATAGAAGTAGAAGATTAAATTGTGATAAAGGAGGGGTGCCTGGGTGACTCAGTGGGTCGAGCATCTGACTTTTGGTTTGGGCTCAGGTCATGATCTCACGGGTCTTGAGATCAAGCCCCGTGGCAGACTCCTCACTCAGCAGGGAATCTGCTGGAGATTCTCTGCTCTCACGTGCACTCTCTCTGTCTCCTTCTCTCACAGTCTCTCATATAAAGAGTCTTTAAAAATTATCATAAAGGATATTGATGAAAAAAGCTCATATGTACATTCTTAGTGGTGAAAGCCAACTGCGTTGGCTCTAGCTCTGGAGTTGGTGATGGAGCAGATTATAGCTCTTTCTCCTTAAGACCCCAAATAAGTCAACGATGCCCACGTCCACCACTTCATTTCAATATTGTCATGGAAGTTTGGTCATAGAAATTATGCAAGATGAATGATTAAAAGCTCCGAAATGGAAAGGAGGAAGAAAGGGTTTATTAATATATGACATAACCTTATATGCAAAAACTCCTAAGAGTAAAAAACCTCTATGTGAGATTATAACATTTTCCAGAAGGTATGAGCAGAGAAGACCAACACATATGGATCAATGGAATACCATTGCGAATCAAGGAATACATACATCTATGGTCAGTTGTTTTTGAACATGGATACCGAGATTGTTCAATGAGGCAAAAACAGTGTTTGCCACAACTGGTGTGAGGAAACCAGATATCCGCATACCAAAGAGTGAAGTCACAGCATTACCTCACACCATGTAAAAAAGTTAACTCCAGTGGATCAGAGATCTAAATTTAAGAGCCAAAACTCTTAACACGCCAGAAGTAAACTAAGAGCACTTAGGGGCAAATCATCGTCATTCCCTTGGATTTGGCAATGGTGTCTCTAATACGGCATCCAAACCAGAAACAACAACAGAAAAAACAGATACATTGGACTTCATTATTGCTAAAAACTTTTCTGAATGAAAGGATAATCTCAAGAGAATATAAAGAAACCCAACGAATGGTAGGAAATATTTAAAAATCATAAATCTGACAAGGGTCTTGCACCTAGAATATGTAAAAACTCCTACAATTTAAGAACATAAAGTACCCCGTTAAAAAAAAAATAGACATTTCTCCAAAGAAGAGAGATAAATGCCCCAGTGGGCACATGGGGTGATTTTCATCATGAGATAGTAGGGAAATGCAAGCCAACACCACAGTGACATACCTTCCCCCACCCAGGAGGGGGGCTCTAGTGAGTCAGCAGAAATAACAAGTGTTGGAGAGGATTTGGGGAAATAGAACCCTCATCCACTGCTGGGGGAGATGTAATATGGCGGAGCCACTGTGGCAAAGGGTGTGGCACGTCGTCCAAACGTTGAGCATGCTGTTATCATTTGGCCCAATTCCACTCATCATCTAAACAAAGAATGGAATACAGGCACTCTAACAAGAGCCTGCACATAAGTATTCGCAGCAGCACTCTTGGCAATAACCGAAAGGTGAAGACAACCCACAGGTGCATCCACAGGTGAATGGATTAATACAGCGTGGTGTGTTCATACGATGGAATTCATTCAGCCATGACAGGAATGAAGTACTGATACACGCTATCACGTGGGCGAACTTCGAAAACATTATACTCAGCGGAAGAAACTAGCCCCCAAATACCACATACGGTATGATCCCACGTGTATGAGAGATTCATCACAGGTAAATGACAGGTGCCAGATTAGTGGTTGCCAGGGAGCAGGGGGAGTGGGGAATGGCCAGGGCCTGCCTGCTCAGTGGGGGCGGGGTTTCTCTCCAGGGCATTAAATATTCTGGGACTAGAGAGTGGTGATGGTGCCCAGCGCGGGAAATGTAGTTAATAACAGTGGTTTGCACACTGTGAAGTGTTTAAGATAACGCTTATTTTATCTGAAGTTAGAAATATACCTGGAAACATGAAGAGAAAAAGAAAAAGCCAAAAGAGAAGAAAGGAATGCCTTTGCTGGTGAGGACAGGCCGACTCTGGTGCTGGAACTGGCCCTGGTGGAGCTCATCAGCTGGTCCGGGAGCTGGGGCCGGAGCCGGCTCTAGCTCTGGAGCTGGTGCTGGGTTGGAGCTTGCTGCGTAGAGCCCATTGGCTCTAGCTCTGCAGGGGGAACCAGCGCTGGCCCCGTGTCCGAGGTGCTGCTGTAGCTGACTGTGGAGCTGGGCCAGCTCGGAGTCTTGCGTTGGCTCTAGCTCTGGAGTTGGTGATGGAGCAGATTATAGCTCTAGAGCTGGCAGCGGGCTGACCCCCGGATTGGTGACCCAGTAGTCTCTGTGTCTGGAGTTGTTGTTGGTGGTGGTGCTTGAGCTCCTGGTAGCTTGTGTGTAGGAATTAGAGCACCGGCTGGAGCTGGCATTGGCTCTGGAGCTGGCCAGGCTCCAGCTTGGAACTGGTGTGCCAAAGCGAGTTCTGGACCTGTCTCCGACCCGACCTCGTTCTAGCTCTAGATCTGGTGCTAGAGAAGTATCGCTGGAGCTTTCACGGGAGTTGGTGGTAAAACTGCCTCTATTTCTGGCCTTTGTGTTTGAGCAGAGACTAGTATTTTCTGCCTCCAGTTTTGGTGGTGCTGCTACTGCTGGAATGTGTTCTACCTCTGGAGCTTGTCCCAGATGTCCCTGTCCTCTGGAGCCAGTGCAAGACTCCTGCTGCCTCCGGCTGTAACATTAGAGCTCATGCTCGAGCCAGGGCTGCAGCTGGCTCCTCCTCTGAGCCCGGCATTGCCCCTAACTCTGCAGGTACTTGTGGAGCTGGTTCTAGCTCTAGAGGAGTCCTGCTGCACTTGCGTCCTGTGGAGACCATGGGGCTATGGTATCCCTCTTTCCAGGGAGGGGCAGGCTGCCAGGAAGTCCTGATGGGCTCATTCACAAGGAGCCTTTCAAAAGAGGTCTGTGCTCAGAGAGGAGGGCCCCACGGGGACTCCCCAGCTACAGGGTTCACCAGGATGCACTTGTCACATCCAGCGTGATGTGGACGATGCTGTGTTGCCCCTGTGCTGGGTGGAGAGCTGCAAGGAGAAGCTGTGGCTGCCGAACCCTGAGACAGAGGGTTTGCGGGTGCGTGTGGCAGTCAGGGACATGGTGGCAGCTCAAGAGGAGGACGAGCTGTGTTGGCTAAATGGTGCCAAAGATCATCAGGGATGATGAAGAGGTGGAGGCTCAGAACTGTGAAGACGGTAGGATCGGTAGGTTCTCTGGATCCTGCAGGGCGCTCCAGGCTGGGGTCCAGCTCAGGGACTTCTAGAAGCTCTTTTTAGGAGTTGGGATTCCCCGGCCCCTGTTGTGCATGTGGAGTGGGGATCACTGGCACTGGGAGGGGCTATCAGGGAGAAGGGATGGGGCAGTCACCTTCTTTTCCTGGCCATCAGGGAACTCTGGGTCACAGGTCGTGTTGCTCTCCTCCACTTTGGAGTTAGGGGAGCTGATGGAGCCAGCAAGGCCCAGCGCGGAAGGAGAAGAGGCAGAAGGGGAAGGGGAAGCTGGCGCCGCTGACGGGCAGGTACTACCGGCAGCTACTGGAGCGCCTGCAGGCGCGGCAGGCTTGGCGGGAGGAGCTGCGGGACCAGGACGAGGGGAAGGGGCGGGAGCTGGAGAGCAAGATGCAGTGGACCAACCTGCCCTACAAGGCCGAGGGCGTGCGCATGCGCGAGGACGAGCACCTGGGGCGGGAGGCCCTGAAGCGCAAAGAGAAGCGTTGCTCAGGGGGAGCGCAGGTGGGAGAAGGGCACGGCCCATGTGGTGCAGAAGATGCAGCAGAGGAGGCAGGACAAGTGGCGGCAGAACCTGCACAAGAAGAAGGCGGCCCAGGCCGAGCGGTGCCTGGACAAGGCCCGCAAGAAGGGCCAGATCCTGCCCCAGGACCTGGAGCGGGCCGGCCTGGCATCAGGGCCTGCAGCCCGGGCGCCCAGACCTCCTCCCTGACCTGGGGCTGCCCTCCCACCTCGTGTGACCGCGGCCAGGAGCTCGGTCTGTGCGGTCTAGGCTCCTCGGGAAAGGGGGGCTCCGTGGCCTCAGGTGACTGGCAGAGGGTGGAGCCGACCTTGCCTGTGACTTGGAGGGAGTTATCCTGTGTTGATTTGTAAGAGGAGCAAAAATGAGGGCTTAAGGTAAACATGCACCTGAAAAGAGTTAAGATGACCGCTGGGGGCTGCCTGGGGGGCTCAGTGGTTCAAGGGTGCCTGACTCTTGGTTTGGCTCAGGTCCGGATCTCAGGGTCCTCTGATCAGCCCCACATCAGGCTCCGCCCTCAGCATGGAGTCTGCTTGAAATTCTGTCTTGCTCTCCCTCTGCTCTTCCCGCTCCTGCTGTTTCTCTAAAATAAATAAATCTTTAGTGGAAAAAAATAGATGCGGGCTGGAAGTTCAGCACAGTGTGCGCCACGCTGGGAGGAAGGGGGAGACGGGGGGTGGCGCTGGAGGACGTCAGTCCAGGAGAAGGCAGGAGACAAGGAAGGCTAGAAGCTGCGACTCGGCGAGGCGATGGAAGATGGCCAGGGAGGCGGTGGCATTCCCCCGCACACCTGTGGGTAGGCGGAACCGCTGCGGATGCACAGGACCCCGGGGGGGCGGGGGGTGGATTTCATGGCTCCTGAGTAATGTTTCAGTAAAGCCGTCCATAACTCTTTTGACTGAGCTCCAGGTAAGAAACACTGTAACAAAGGCTGGTGTGGCTGTACTGGGCAGAGCGGACCAGAGGATAAACAGCGCTGTGGAGGGTAAGGTAGGTCACGGCGGGAAGGAGGGGCTCCGCGCCCCCGGCAGGCAGAGCGATTCTGACGCCCCCAGTGATGGAGCTGCAAGTCTCCCAGGGGAAATCCGCTCACAGACAAAAGCGGAGGATTTCTGGTGCCTCTCTTAGGCCTAGAAACACCCGGCAGAAGTCCGGTGGATACGGAAGGTCTAGATGAGGCTTGATGAGCTTGATCTAAGGACACAGAGCGGTGTGAGTGGGAACAAGGTGCGGACTCCACCCACATCTGGAGCAGCAACGAGAACTGACGGCCTGGTCCATGAAGCAAGTTCTCTGTTTCAAGGAATCGACGTCCTACCAGGCGTGTTGTCTGGCCGCGGCATGATTTAGTTGTTAAAGTTAAGACGTGATTGTAGAAGTTTCGTGTTCAGAAGTTTAAAAACGTACTTCTGAGTTACCTGTGTGTCATTGTGGGAGATGGAACCTATCGCCAAGTGTCAACACTGAAAATGCCCTGATTCACCTTCTGGGCCTCCCCAGGCCTGGCCGTCACCCCCTCCCTGGCCCAGAGCTTCGGGGCTGCCGGTGTGCGGGACAGGGCGGCACGTGACGTGCTCTGGGGCGGGTGACAACACAAGCAGCTCATCCAGGGGCATCAGTGGGCGATAGCACATGGACAATAGAAGAGCACAGAGTGGGTCGGGGAGGCCTGACAGACGCTCGGATGCTCTGGGCCTCAGGTGGGGAAGAGCCGAGTGCAGCATCGTGGGAGAAAACCTCTGGGGCCGAATGTCAGGAACGTTTCCAGAACCAAATGGTGGCAGTCCCCAGTTTCAAAGGTACCCCCCGCTTGGGCGGAGGGAAGCGGATGAAGATTGCCCTAACCAGAACCCCTCCTGCACAGGAACTGGGGTTCCAACATCCCAAAGGTCGTGGTAGTAGGAAAAGTAATAAGGGAAAGCTCACTAAAACAGAGTCAAGAGGCCTGAAAGAGGAGCTCTCGTGCACTCTGTCACCCGGAGTCAGTCACAGAAAGAACTGTCACACACCCCAGCAGAAGGATCCTCCACAGGAGGGAATCATGTCTGCAGACCCGACAGAAGGATGGACGCTTCATCTCCTGTGAGAAAACCACTACTCCAGCAACTCAGCCAGTGGGAAACTGCCCTCACACTGAACTCCTGCTCTTGTCCAGTGGACTTCGGTTCAGGACAGCCCCTTCTAACTTTCTCCTCCTAAAATAACACTTCTTTCTTTGTTGGAGTTGTCTGTGGTTTTACTGTAGCTTGCATGTCCCGAATTGCAATTCTCTGCTATTCCCGAATAAACCCATTTTGTTGGTAAAGTACCGGCGGTTTTAAGGTCAACAGTAATCTCCTTTTGGCCCTGGCTCTTTCGGTGGGGCTTGGAGGAAGGATCACAGCGAGCCTTCTTCGTGTCTGGGGCCCCAGGACTTGAACTAATGCATGTTTAGAAGTTCAGTGAGGGGCTGTGACCAATCAGGTAGCTCAAGTGAGGCTTCTAGTCACCAGACCTGGGGGTGGGGGACAGAGAGAGGGGTCTCTAGACCCCGGTGGGTCGTCTCATCCAGTTCACTGCACTAGTCTGGGAGAAAGTCACAGGAACCTTGCATACGTTGCCTGTGGAAATAACACTTTGCTGCGTGTTCTCTGCTGTTGGGTTGTGACACCTGTGTTGGTCCTGGGAGCTCAGTTACGGTCTTGTACCTGTGTTCCAGGTTCAGAGAAGAGCCACCGTGCTGCTTTTCCAGGATGTCTGAGCTCTGCGTGTGGCAAAGGTGTGTCTTCTGAATCCTCCCCTGACCATCTGTTGGGTGGATGAGCAGGTAACATGGTAAGGTTCCTCCAACAAGCCCACCTCTCCATTGGGGTTTCTTACCTTTCTGTTTTTCCAGGGGATTTCCAGAAGCATCACTTACTTTAGTGTTGACCTCAGTGACTCCAGGTCATGGAGCATTTTTTCATGTGTTTCTTGGCCATTTGTATGTCTTCTTCAGAGAAATGTCTGTGCATGTCTTCTGTCCATTTCTTGACTGGATTATTTTTCCATCTTTTAAGCTCTTATTTAGGCCACTACTCCATTTTGAGTTAAGTTTTGTACACAGAGTGAAGTAGGTGTGACACTGATTTGTCATTCAGCTTCTCCTGCTCCCATATCACCCTGACAAGGGGCCTCCGTGGGCGCAGTTCTGCTCCCCTGCCCTCAGCCAGAGGCAGGCCATCGTGTGCCTTTGGTATGATGCATGGAAGCACCGTCTCTTCCATTCCCAGTGGCTGGCACTTAGCGGTGGGGCCAGGCTGGTTGGCAGTGGTGGTGTGGCATCTCTGCCCTGTCCCAACTGGTTCCATCATCCCTCCCTCTGGGCCAGATGGGAGCGTGCACAGAAAGTCATAGCAGGAGAACAGGGACAGAGAGATGGATGTCCTCTCTCTCCCAGGCTCTGTGGCGTGCCGTGTTTAATCCTTGAGTGGGCTCCCCATACCCTGGTGTCCCTGCACCCCAGGGACACTCTCTCCTATGCCTTCACTGAAGCTCCTCTTTAATCCAGTGTGTCAGAAATCTCTGGGACCTCCCCCTCCAGAGAAAATGAGGAGACCCGGAAAGCATCCGAGACCACTGTGCTGTTTGGAGGTTGGGTAGACGAAGTGCCAGGTGAGGAAAGCAGCTCGCCGGGCTGGAGACACAAGTGAGGAAAGGTGGAGAGGTCGGGGACCAGCCTAAGCTGGAGAGGTGAGCAGGGGCCAAATCTCCCAGGGCTTGGAGGCTGTAATGCAGGCAGGCTGGGCCCTGAGAGCAGGGGAAACCACCAAATGGGTCCTTCCATGATCTGAGGTAGGGGATGTTACTGCCCCTGTTCCAGCAGGGCAGCCTGCCTCGGGCATCTGGCTGAAAAGTCTGGTTTTTGTCATGGGACAGACCTAGCTGCCTCTCCCTGCCAGATCTGGGCAAACCGGAAAGCTGCTGAGGTTCCTCCCACCCAGAAGGGACAGGTGGGGTTGGGCCCAGGCAGGAGCCGGGACTTTGTTCCTCGGGTTGGTCTGGCTCTGAGCCTAAGGGCTACGCTGTGCTTAGCTTCTGCCAGGAAGCCCTCCACCTCCTATCTGAGCCTCTGCCTCCAGGGCACGTGCCCGTGGGTCCTTGGAGGAGCCATGGACCGCAGAGGTGAGTGAGGAGATGAATGGGGAGGAACTCCAGGCTGGGGCTCCAGGATGGGGTGACGGTTATCTCCACGGGCCTCTGGCCATCTGGTCGGGGCTTCCCAGCTACGTAGAGCCAGAAGTCCAGAACTGGCCTTGGTGGGGACAGCTGGCTGTGGTGGGAGCAGGGAGGGTCTGGGGGCTATGTTTGCTTCTGTGGGTGGGAGTGGGTGTGGTCTTGGGCGGGGTCGATGGTGGTACCCAGGGAAGTACCACAGAATGTGGCCTGAGTGGTGTTAGCTGGGGGTGGGGTGGGGCAGACCCTTGGGGGAAATGTCTTGATTTGACGTGCAAAGCCCCCTGCTTGGTTCTCTTGCCCAGCCGTCCTGCCCAGCCCTCCTCCCTAGGCCTCCTGCCCAGGCTTCCTGTCCCCGTCCCCTCTCCTGGGCTCTCTTTTCTTTACTTGTCCGAGCCCTAGGGGTGGAGAAGGCGGTCGAGGAGGGGCCTTCCTCCTGCAGTGAAGTCTGCCTGTGACAGAGGGGGCTCAGAGTCCCTTCCAGAATTCTGCTTAGATCTCCGACATCGCCAGGGCTTGGAGTGGGGGACGTGGGGCACCTGCTGGGGGTGGGGATGTGGGGACAGAAGCAGGGAGAGAGAGAAAGGGAAGGAGGAAGTAGCCTGAGGGGACAGGAGTCTCCTGTGGGCGCAGGCTGGCTCCCCGAGGGCAGTAATACCGCCTGGAGCTGGCCCAAGGTCACCCTGTGAGGCTGACATCTAAGGGCAGAGGGGAGGGAAGGAGGGAGAGTGGAGGCGAGGGGAATGGAGAGCCAGGAGGAAGGCCCCTTCCCGCCCCGACCCCTCTCCTCCCAACCTGGCCAGGATGGTGCGGTCTGCTGCACTTTCCCAGAGGGTGGTCTCTGCCTCTCTGGCTGAGAGATGGAGTCTTCTGTCTGGCCCTTGGCCCTCTCTCCCTGCCTGGCCCCCCTCCCTGCCTGGACCCCCTCCCTCCCTGGCCATCTCTGTTGCTCCGTGGACACAAACCAGCTCAACAACTCAGGGTCTTGTCAGTGGGACCGGCAGGCCCCGGGCCCAGCCCCTGCGGCTGTAGATGGGGCAACCCTGGCGGAGTGCTGGGCATCTGGAGCCCCCGCCCCACGGGAACAGTAGTGCGCCCTCTCAGGGGACGCGCAGGGAAGCACGGAGAGCAGCAGGTCCACCTGCTCAGAGCTCCTGCCCGGGGCCACGCTGTGCCCAGCTGCCTCTCCTCAGCGACCAGGAGGGCAAGGATCTGACCTTCGTGCGCATCTAGGAACGCCCAGGACCTGGCACTGTTCATTCACCCTCTCCTCCGTGGCCCTGTGCAGGGGCGTGGAACACAGTGTGATCTCAGGGAACCTTCCAGAATAGCAGTCCAAACCCCACCTTAGTGTACATGAAGTGGGCTGGGTGGGTCCAGATCTCCCAGGTGTGCCCCACAGCTGGGGTTGTGACCTGGGGTCAGCCCTTCTTCGACCAGAGGAGAAAGATGGCATCCTGGGGGCCTCTGGGAAGGCTTCCATGCTCTGCTCAGCCCTCTCCCCTGACGGCAGGAGAAAGTGGACTTGGAGAGACACCGGGACGGTCCAGGGAGACCGGGACAGAGCCCTGGAGTCTTCCCTCCATGCCCTCCTGCCTCCTGGGACAGGGCCTGGCTGGGGGGGGGGCCCTGCCAGAGCCTGGGAGGAGGCGCAGAGAGGGACGGGGCTTCTTCAGCCTCCTGCGGAGTCAGGGCCCAGCCTGGGCAGGAGTGCACACGTCTTCCCGGGGGAGACAACCAAAGACAACAGCCGCTGCTTTTCCTTATGTTTAGTCACTGAAATTCTTTTGTTGATAGGAGGCAGGCAGACATGGCCTGTCTTGGGCTGGGCATGGAGCAGGGTCCCTTAAGGAAACCCTGTCCCAGACTGGCTGGGGGGGATGCCCTGGGCCGTCACTATTAATTTTTGTCCTCGTTCTAAAGTGTGTCTGCTCTTCATGACCAAAGCAGAGACATGGTGTGGGCGGTGGGTGGTGGGCAGGGCAACTCCTAGAGCCAGCCAAACCCCATGGCCCAGAAGGCACGAGCACCTGGGCAGAGTCCCAGGGTTTCCTGGTTCCCTGGAAGGTGTGGACCACAGCTCTGGGGACGATCATGACCTGGTGGGGTCCACTAGGCCACCCAGCCTGCCAGGGATACCTGTCTGTGAGTGTCCCACAGGCAGGGACAACTCTGGTCTGAAAGTCAGGGATCTGGGAGGGTGTCCGATTCATGCCAGTTTGCTCAGACCTGCCCTGGGATTAGCTCTGCCACCACCCCCTGGGGCTTGGTGTTCCAGCTTCCTGTCCGACTGGGAATGGCCTCTGTTCCGCCAAACCCCAGGTCCTTGGACACAAGGTACTTTCCTGCTGCTGTGCTTGGCTGGTCCCTTCCCTTGATCTTGCCCACCTGCTGCGCGCCTCCTGCCTCTCCTTCTTGTGTTCTCTGTGTCTGGCCCACTAGCCCCACCGGGCCAGCCGCCTCAGTGTTTCCTCCTTTCCTGTCCAGATGCGCGTGACATTCGTGCTTTGCATCCGGGATCACAAGAGAGCTCCCTGCACACGGCCAACCCGACCAGTGAGCTGATGGGACCTTCAGCTTCACCTGGGCCAGCCTGCTCTGTGTCAGAACGGGGGACTCCGAAAGTCAACTGGGAAGTGCCAGGACCCCGCCCGCCCCCGGCCCTGAGCCGTGGGCAGCTTGTGCTGTACAGGGTGTGGGCTGGAAGTATGCCATCCACAGCGGCCTGGCGAGCTCCGACTGCGTGCCGGCACCGTCTAGAGAGGGCGACAAGAGAAGTGTCAGAGCCCACGGCACCAGGGCCCCGGGCAGGGCGGGGACCACGCAGGCTACTGGGGGAAACTTGCTACAGAAAGAGTGGAGTGATCCGGTTGGTACCTGATAGCCTGACTCTGGCATCCCGCAGGGTAGGTCGGGGGCAGGCCGACTGCAGACGCCAGCCCTCCCCCGGCCCCCCCGGCCCGAGAGAGATGAGAACAGGGGGCTCCCCGTGTCAGGAAGCTGCCTTGCTGGATAGGGGCCACCTTCAGCCAATGCCCCATCAGCTAGTTCAGGGGCAGGGAGAGCCTCCAGACCAATCCCATTTGCCTGCCTGCCCTTTCTAAAAATTCGTTATTATGGTAAAATATACATAAGAAGGAATTGACCATTTTAACCAGTTTTAAGTGCACAGTTGAGCAGCATCAAGCAGATTCATACTGTTGTGCAAGCACAATCCACAGACTCTTCCATCTTCCCAAACTGAAACTCTGTCCCCGTTAAACACTGACCACCCCACCCAACCCCAGCCCATGGCGCCCACCATCCACTTTCTGTGTCCAAGTCCCTCAGGTAAGTGGAATCCTGTAGGGTTTGTCCCTCGGGGACTGCCTTGTTTCACTCAGCTTAATGTCCCTGAAGCCCACTCCTGTTGGAGCCTGGGACAAGATTTCCTTCCTTTCTGAGGCTGCGAGATGTTCCGTGGTGGGGACGGACCTCCTTTCCTTGACTCCTTCATTCGTTGTTGTCAGTTCAGTGTCACAGACGCTGAATGTGCTGTGAATAATGCTGCAGTGAACGTGCAGAGACCCAGCAGTGGAATTGCCGGATCATAGGGTAATTCTGTGTAATTTTTGAGGAATCGCCTTACTTTCTCCCCTAGCTGCTGCACCCCAGCTGCACCCGCACTTTGAAGGTGCGGCTGACACGGTGTGCTGGTGGCTTGAGTTTGGGGTGGGAAGGAAAGGAAGGTGGAAAGACGCCTGTGAGCTTTCAGTGGGTTCTGGTGCCTGGCCCTGAGATGGGAAGAGAGCCCCCCAGGGAGCATGGGTGACGGGGACCCACAGTCCTGTTTGGCCATGAAAGGGCTGATGTGCCTTCCGTGGGGAGGGCCCTTGAGGGGTTAGGTCTCCAAGTCTGAGGTCCACAGACAGGTAAAGGCTGGGGAATGGCGGGACAGCAGCAGAAATGTGAGAGTTAATGGTCTGATGCACAGTGGGGACAGAAGGAAGCCTGGGCCCAAGCCTGGAGCCTCCATCGTTCGTGCTCCTGGGGGAGGAGGTGCAGAGGTGGCCGGGCAGCTGTGGCCAGTGGGTAGACCAGAGGGAGCAGAGTTCAATGGCGTCGATGAGTCAAGTTGGCCGAGGGCAGAGGAGAGAGCACGGGGTTAGGACTGCGGGGTCCCGGAACCAGCCAGTGATAGAGGAGTCCCAGTGGGTGGTTGGCGTGACAGGCTGGTTAGGGAGGGTGACGAGAGAATGGGAGGAGGGATGGAGGGCCTGGGGTTGGCGTTTGAAGCTGTTCTCTGCAGGGAGCGGGGAGAACTGGGGGGGCCCTGGGGAGGGAAGGTCAGGAGACAAGCATGAATGATGCACAGACACGGCGCCGGGCTGCATCCCTCTGCTTTGTGCCCTGCTCTGGTCATGGCTGGGTCTGGCTACACCCACCACCTTCAGCTAAGAGTTAACTAACACAAGCAATACGGCTTCCTGCCAAGGTGCACCTTTCCTGGAGTGCTGTGCCTGCAGAGGGCTGTCTGGCCGTGGAGTATCGTGTGTGGCTCTGGCAAGAGCTCCCACCGCGTTAGGGCTGGGAGAGGCCTATGGGGTCTGCGATCCCCTCAGTGGAGCTGGGTTTTGTCAGCCTTGTCTGTCCCAGCCCTCACGTGTCCTGCCATCCATACTGTGCCAGTCGCATTACCGCTGCCCTCCCCCTTGCCCCCACCCTTTGGAGTGTAAAGAGCGGGCCCAAGGCCGCCTAGGGGGCTGTCAGTTGAGCATCTGCCTTCAGCTCAGGTCATGATCCCCGGGTCCCGGGATCAAGCCTGGCGTTGTGCTCCCTGCTCAGCGGGGAGTCTGCTTCTCCCTCTGCCCCTCCTCCCTGCTTGTGTGCGCTTGCTCATTCACTCTCTCTCAAATAAATAAAATCAAATCTTTAAAATAAAAAAATAAGAGTGGATCCGTTCCCTGGGGGCGTGCCAACAAGGAGGGGCACCAGGGCAGGTGCCCGGGGGCTGCAGGGCGAGGCTCAATGCCTGCAGGAGAGGTTAACCCACCTCCCCTGTGAGTACTAAAGAGGAGAGGGCTTCCACTGGAACCGGGGTGAGCCCATCCCTGGCCAGGGCCCAATTTTGGCCGCAGCAAGGTGATTCAGGTAACCCAGCCCTGAATAACTGAGGCTTCCTCTCCACAGGCTTCTGGGGACAGAGTGCCAACTTCTGGCTGTGCGGGTCCCTGCTCTTTGCCGCTCTCCTGGGCTTCAGGTAAGTGGGGGGGGTGGTCCTGGGGTCCTGATGGCAGGGTGGGATTTATTATGGCGTATTTGACAGATAACATCTTTTTTTTTTCTTTTTTAACCGCACTTCATTAGTTTAAAAGAAACAGTAATGTTTTAAAACAAATTTAGTAAAATTTCATCCCCTTAAAAAAGTAGAATTGAGTGGATGCTTTTTCAGTTCAGCAGGTCTTACCCCACAAGATGCAATTGTCCCTAGCCTCCACTTTGTGGTGGATGCTGACTGTTTGAATATATAGTTCGGACCACAAGAAGGCATTTGCGGTTAGTGGTTAAGTTTTAGAGCTATACACGTTTTCACTGATGACTTTTGTAAAGAAATTTGTTAGTGGGGCGCTTGAGCGGCACCATCGGTTAAGGGTCTGACTCTTGGTTTCGGCTCAGGGTCGTGATCTCAGGGTCGTGAGATCGAGCCTCATTCGGGACCCACGCTCAGTGGGGAGTCTGCTTGAGATTCTCTCTCCCTCTCCCTCTGCCCCACCCCACACCACTCACACTCTTTCTAAAAAAAAAAAAAAGAAATTTGTTAGAAGGAGATTCCATTTTTTGGATTTTTATTCTGTGCTAGGCACTGAGCAAAATGCTGATGGACATTCTCGTATCTTCTCTGGACAACCTATAAGATATGCATTACTATCCCCATTTTACACCTGAGAAACTGAGGCTTTAGAGGTTCGGGTGACACCCAGGTTCCAAGGTAGGAAGTGGCCAGGCCAAGATGGAGACCCTTCCAAACCCACTTCCCAGGCCCCTGAGGGAGAGTCAATCTGGGCTAGCATCTCATCTCAGGGCTGACAGTCCAGCCAGTGCATAATTTGGAAAATGATGCTCTTGTGCTGTTGGACACATCAACACATTGACCTAGGCAGGTGTTTACTGAGCCTGGTCCTCCGGGGGGGGTGTGGGGGGCATGGACATGTCACTGTCAATGGAACAGCCCCCTGTCCTGAGCAGTGTCGGGTCTGGTAGGGGGAGTAGGCAGGGGATAGGCTGTCACGTGAGTGGATACAGGGTTTCCTGGATCTCCTGGGAGGAAGACCCGCCTTGACCTCCCAGAGCTGGAGACTTGCCGGGGCTTCATAGAGCAAGTCTGCTCTAAGCAACAAGTGCAGCCCCTTACATAGGGAGCAGAGACGGGGGCTGGGGCGGGGCGTGACATTGCAGGTGGTCTCTGCCCACTACGTGGGGGCTGCCGACCCGCAGAGGCACCTCCCGAGCTGCCGTGCTGGCCTCCTGGGGCCCAGCCCCACTCCAGAGCTTTCCTGTGTCATGCTGCGGGCCACGGGGCTGAGCTGGCTCCACGGCCTGTCCGGTAGGTGAGCCCGGGTCCACCTGAACTTTGTGTGGCAGGAGAACGCCGTTCTCTGAACACAGCCCGTCCCAAAGTCTGATTCTGAGAACGTGTCCTCACTTTGCATGAAAGTATTCTTCCTTGTATCATAAGGACCTCAGGGAGCACCGAGACCCTGTGGCACCTTCCCTGTCATGCCTTCGAGTATTTGGACCCACCTGTCACCGTGCCCTGCAGTTTCCCTCTGTGACCCAGTCTGAAACCCCTCACCCCGTCTGGCCTGACCGTCTGTTACACTCAGGTGCCCAGAGTGGCAGCCCAACGGCTCTGGGGTTGGCCGTGACGGGTCTGATGTTGGAGGTTGGGGTTCGGGAGTCAGGGGTCAGGGGTCGGGGTCTGACCTCTATTCTCGATCTCGATGCCATGGTTCTTTTGACTTACTCACCCAGCACCCTGTTCCTCTGCATTGTTCTGTGTTTACATTTCATTTTATCTTCTTTTCCCCTCATTTTGACATATCTTGGATTGTCTTTTTAATTGTTTTAGACGGATAAATGTTTAGAACTCAAAAGACTCATCTCATTATTTTCTTCTTGGAAAATTTTCTTTTAGAGCAGATTATGTTTCCCTTTGGACTTTGCCTCCTCATGTGTTCCTTTCATAAAATATTTGTGGATGTAGAATTTTTACATGTTCTGTTTGAGTATAACTTAAAAACCCCATCCTGATGTGAGTAAGGATGAGCTATATGAGCACCTCCGGCACTTTTCAAAAGCTCACAATAAGAGCTCTTTCTTCAAATGAACATTTAAATTTTAAAATATGACCTCAATGTGCAAAGAGCGATTTAAAAATCTCTTGCTGCCTTTTTTTTTTCTAATTCACACAAACTAGGATAAGTCCTAGGACAGAATTCTTCAATGGGCAAAATTACCTTCTAATTTGGAAAAAGGAAAACGTCCCCCACCGACGGAGCCCCAGCCTTAGCCACGTCGCGGTTTTGGCTCCCCAGGGTTCTGCCGCAAGGCTCCTAGGGCTGTCGACACCACTTCTCTCTGGTCTGTGGCCATCGGGACCCCTCCATCCTCACCAGTGTCTGCTGGAGAGTGGTGTCACCAGGAGAGGTGGTACATACAGGGGGTGAAGTCAGGGAAGGGGTATGACGTGAAGTCCGTCTGGACGATTTGAGCTTGAGGAGCCTGCGGACCTCCAGGGAGCGGTCTGCGTGGAAAGAGAGAATGTGAGGTATCCGCACACGTGGGTTGCTGCAGTCTGAGAGCTGATGAGGTCATGAGGAGGTGGACAAGGTCGTGGGGGACGTAGCTCCCGTGTTCTCCCCGTGGGTCGCCCTGTGCTGGCATCATCAGCTCAGCTGCATTCATGCCCTCACCCCTGTCTTGCTCATGCGTTCACTCCCTACACACCTGTGAGGCTCCAGCCTGGGTGCCTGGGACCCCGAGCCGATTCAGGCACTGTCCCTGCCCCGAAGGTGGCAATGTGGAGGGCCTGAGGTTAGACGCTCACACGCTAACCCAAATCCCACCCACGCTGCAGGGAGAGACCACTTCACAGGGACACACAGACGCTTCCTGGAGGAGGGCGTGCTTATTCTGGGACCAGCAGTGCTTGGTTGGGGGAAGTCAGGGCAGGGGAGGGGAGGGCAGGAGAGCTACTCAGCGTTACATCACACCCCCCCACCGTGTCCCCAGTATTCACTGAGCGAGCGGTCGAGCCACAGATAAGACTGTGGTTTCCTCCAGCTCTGACGCTCAGCAAGCGAGCCACGGAGCTTGTGACCTGCCCTTTGGCTTCTGTTCTCTGTGTGACAGTGTTGTTAGAAAACAGGAAGGAGGCAGGGCTCTGGACTTCAGAGTGTCCGCAGAACCCCCAGGGAGCTTGTTAGGAAGAGAGATTTCTACACACACCCCTCCTCACTGCTCAGGGCTGTGCAGGGGGTCTGGAATCGCCTCTAGGTGAATCTGATGCCGGGGTCCCCATCCATGCTATTGGTTACTATGGTGATGAGATTGTGTTACAATGGTCCGGTTGCCTGGCCGGGGTGGGGAGGGGGCCAGCAGGGCTCTGCTTGGGCCCCGCATCTATGTTCTCAGGAGCCAGAGACCAAAAGCGTCAGAATATGTGTGTTAAAGTCGCAGCCTGTCTGTCCTCCTGTCCAGCGAAGACTCAACTTCACACTCTTGTTTGTCGCCCAGCAATGTTTTCAGCCTGATTCCCGGATGGGGGCAGAGAAGAGAGTCTCAAAGGTAATGGCGGAGTCTTTGGAGTCAGGGTGGTTCCTTCTAGAAAGCTCCAGAACGGAAGTAGAAATAGACGTATGTATTGAAGTGGAGATAATTATAGCCAAAGAGATACTCAATTCCTAGGGTGACTCCAAGCTCCTCCCTCTACTGTGCTTTCTCAAACCTTGCCAAGGACAAGGCAGAGCTGTGACCTCTGTTGGAGAGGACACGTTCGCAGAGGTAGCGCACTGCCCAGCAGGCTGCACGGCAAGGCCGGGCCTCAGGGAGGGATGGCGTGTGGCACTGGTTCCGGGTCCCCTTCAGCTGCTTCAGTGGGGCCGACCGGGGATGGGGTGCTCTCTGATCCCAGGAGGGCCCAGGCAGGGGGAGGCGCGGTTGTCCACTCAGAGCTCATTTCCTCCAGGGCCAGGCCTCTCTGGCCGGCCCACCGACAGGTGAGTTGAGATCGCCCAACCAGTGCGGCGGGGCTCGGCCTGGGAGCCGGATCCTGACCCCAGCTCTCCTCCGGCCGTGCAGCTGGTTGGACGGACGGGTGGGTCGTGGGGCCGTGCCGGCATGACTAACTCTCTCCAGCAGCTGTGACATCCCACCCCACCCCCCGCAGCGCCAAAGGGACAGCCTGCCATTGAGGTCGTGGCTTTCACTCCTGGCTCTCCACTCACCAAGCCTGGCCTTCCTGGCCGTCAGGATGGAGGGCGGCCCCACCACGCTTCCTCCGGGAGCCTACCTCCGCTCCTCCCTTCCCCGGGACTGCTTGGGGTCAGCAGGGATAGGGGGCTCACCTTTGCCTGGGGCGCCCCCTCTTGAGGACCCGGCACTTTGTTAGCAATCGCTACTTTTCATGAAGTGACTCAGATGGAACCTTTCCTCTCCGCAGCCAGGATGACCGCTGCGTGGTCCCACAGCAGATGCTTGAGACAAAGCAGTTCAGGTAAGGGGCGCGGACCTGGGCTCCCCCGGATGGGAGGGCCCGGGCAGGGGGGTGGGCTGTTGCCAGAGCTCCCTTGGGGTTCCAGGGCCCACCTGGGTGGCCCTGGCTCCTGCCCTCTGGTCTCCGCGCCTCCTCCCTGCAGAGAGGGGCTCTCCCCAGGATGCTGTCACCCGCCGGTGTGAAATGCCCCTTAGGTGGAGCTGTGCCCCAAGTTCCCAGACACGGCCAGTGTGTCCAGGTTTCTCTGTCCTTTGTCGGACCCCTGCTCTACTCACCTGGCCACACGGCCCAAGCTTTGAATCACACGAGGAGCTTTCCTCCGCAGGGGCTGTGCGTGGGTGGCCCTGGAGGAGCCCTGCCTGTCTGGCAGGGCAATTTTTCTCCCAGGACCCAGCCCCGGGCTCTGAGCACTTTGTTTCCCTCCCTCAGTGGAAGCAACTGCCACCTGGACACCTGCAGAGTACCTGAGGTACCCAGGTATGGGGGACACCTCTTTGGGCTGTTTCTGTGCCTCTTTCCACGCAAGTGAACTTGTGCCTCTCCCCTCCCCTTCTGCAACCCTCTGCCCCTCCCAAGGCTGGTTCACAGGGAGGGAAGAACAAGGGGTCCAGGGAGAGGAGGGTAATGAGGGTCAAAGAAGAACAGGGGGAGATGTTTGATGGTGGGAGTCACAGGCGTTTTCCACTTGACCCCAGGCTTTGTGGCTGCCTCAGCTCAGGTGTGGGACCTGTGGTGGACTCAGTCCCGCCTCCTCAACCCTCAGCTCAGTGGAAAACTGGACGATGTGGCTAGGGAGGGTGTGGGGGACAAAGGAGGCGGGGTGGGGGTGGGCAGTGAAGTACATCCTGGCACAGTGTAAGGGCTGGATGGGGGGTGGGCCAACCCTGATCCCCCCCCCCGCCCAAATAAAAGCAGGACACGGGATGGGACCTTAGTCACAACGAGGTAGACTCCCGTGAGGACTTAGAGTGCACAGGGAGGAAGAAGGAGATGTGGGGTGTCTAGAACCTCGGCAGTTCTCACAGACCATGAAGGGTGACCCCCTTTCCTTTGCTTGGGCTTTAGCCTCATCAGTTTATCACTGGGAAGCTTGCAGCATCCTCGGGGCTGGGTGGGCATGCTCCATGGATGTCTGTGAGTGAACAGTGATGGATGGAGGAAGGAAGGGGGAAGGGAGGGAGGCAGGCAGGCAGGAAGGAAGGGGGGAGGGAGGGAGGGAGGTGGGCAGGAGGAGGGCAGGTGGGCGCCCTGCGGCTCGGTGCGGGCTCCTGGCAGAGTCGTCAGCCGGATGGGAGGACAGCACCTTGCAGCTCTGGGCACAGACTAAGGGGCTCTGAGAAGTCTCCAGTCACTTCTCCCTGACGCACATCTCCTCCGCAGGATGGTTTACGCCAAGGCCCAGGTCCTCAAGCCCACGTGAGTGCGCAAGTCCCTGCCGCGGCCCGTGGTGGCTCCCTGTCCCCGAGGCCTAGGCTTTCTCTCGCTCCTGTCCAGGGCTGTAACCTTTCCGTGCCTTTTCTCTTCCTTCTTTCACCATCTTGCCCTGACTGGGCTCATTTTTAATGGGTCTGGCACCACGGAGGGCGCCTCTCACTCTTGGTCCTGGGGCCCACAGATGTCCACAGAAGGCACAGAAGCCTCTCATTTCTTCATGGGGACGGAGGACAGCAGTCTGGGCTGGCTTGGCCCCGAGGTCTTTCCGCGGCTGCTGATGTCACAGGAACTGTGGTTCCGAGCCGCTCCCCACAGTCAGGCCTCCGGAGCCAGCGCCCCCGCCTCCTGCTTGGTCTGCCCAAGACCCAGTGGCAGCCCATCTGGCCTCAGACAGCTATGTCACCCAGAGGCCTCTCTGATTAGCCCTCGTTGTACAAGAAGGAAAACTGAGCTCAGAGAGGTGGACGGACTTGCCTGAGGCCCCGCAACTGGGGAGGGACAGGTCGGGATCCAGCCCAGGCCATGGCACCTCCCTGCCAGGAGAGCTGGAAATGCACGCTGTTGTTTCTGAAACCAGTACCCGCGTCTCCTTGAAGTTCTAGAACCACCAGCCACGGGAGGCCACGAGCACTCGACACGTGACCACTCTGGAGTAAGAAGTGCTGTCAGGGGGAGACACACTGGATTTGAAGCACTTAGTCCCCCCAAATTTAAAATATCCTCCCAAATGTAAAATATCCTGTTTGCTGGGAAAGGGGCTTAGTTCTTGCATCACTGAGCTAGAGCTCCTCCCGGGAAACAGGGCTGGTGGCCTCCTAGAAGGAGTGTGCGTGGGACCCAGCACCCGGCTGGTGCATAGCAGACACTCCAAGTGAGGGCAGCGAGGGAATGGGAATTTCAGGGCTCAGGTGCTGAGCTGATGGAGCAAAGAGCACTGGATGGCGAGTCTGGAATCCTGTCTGCTTCTCGCTCTGCTGCTCCCAGACTGTGAGCCTTTAGACAAATGCTTCCCTTCCATGGCCCACGTGTCCATGCCCTGCTCTAACACAGTGTGCTTCGTTTTCCCCAGGAGGGCCGACGTACTGGTCATGACCCCCTGGTTTGCTCCCATCATCTGGGACGGAGTCTTTGACTCTACCATTCTGGACGCGCAGTTCCAAAATGCCACCATCGGGCTGACCGTGTTTGCCATCAAAAAGTAAGTAAGGTCTGGGCAGCTATGCTGAAGAGGGGCACTGGCCCAGGGGAAACCAGGAAGCCCACCCGCGGTGCCGGAAGGGGGGCACCTGTCACTAGGTGTCGCTCTTTTCCGGAATGAGGTGCTCTCGGGGTGGTGGGGAGGCATGGGTGGCTTGGTGTGCAGGTGAACTTGGTGGGAATTGCAGGGGGCCACTAGGTACACGCCCGCTCAAAATAGCAGCCCCACACCCCAGAGTCACCTGCTCCAGGGGTCAGTGTGTGGACCTTTGAGAGCCATGCAGCCTCCACTGACCACTGACAGGGGCCAGCCGCCGGGCCAGCAGCCCCGAGGCAGGTGCTCCGTTGCCCTGACCCATTCCCAGAGACGCCGCCTGAGGCTTCCTTTCCTAGTAGCCACGGCGGGTTCAGCATGTGGCAGAGCTGGATCTGAAACCTCCAGGCTGCATTGACGGCTTCGGGGTGGGCTTCTTTGGTTTGAAAACTGGCTTGTATTTTATGTACCGCATCTGCGTCTTCACGCACAGTGTCTTGGACACCTTTGCACACTGACGCCTGTGGACCTTCCTCGTTCTTTTGAATGGCTGCCCGCTCTTATTCCAGAGGCTTCGTTCCCTGCTTGGGCTGTTTGGTAGAGCTGCCTACGCGGCACCATTACAAGTAACATTTTATCACGAAAGTTTTCCACTGTGCCGCAAAGTTGCCAGCCTTGTACGGTGAGCGTGTGTATGCCCACCACCTACATCCCACCACCGATGTGGTTCTTTCTTTTTCCCCCTCGTTCTCCCTAGTTTTGTTGGCATAAATTGACACAAACATCGTACAAGTGTACGGTGTACAAGGTAATGATCTGATGGTTGTACACACGGTACGTCAACGAGTGTCACCATGCCGCGTCTCATTCCCAGAGCTTATTTATCTTCCATCTGGAAGTTTGTACATCTGACCCCCTCACCCATTTCCCCAGTGCTGCATGTCTTGCCTCTGGTTAACCACTTACCTGTTCTCTGTTGCTATGGATTCAGGTTTTCTTAGATTCCACATGTAAGTGAGATCGTACTGTATTCACCTGTCTCTGTCTGACTGTCTCATGTAGCATTGATGGCCTCAGGTTTTAACCATGTTGCTGCAATGGCAGGGTTTCTTTCTTTTTTATGGCCGAGAAATATATATCTCGCGCTTTGTTTATCTAGGCATCTGTTGATGGACACTTAGGTTGTTTCTATGTCTCGGCTATTGTAAGTAATCTGCAGTGAACGTAGGAGTGCAGGTATCTCTTCAAGATACTGATCTAGTTTTCTGCCCTGTCTCTACCATCTATCTCTTTCTATGCCTCCAGAAGTAGGATTGTTGGATCATAGGGTAGTTCTATTTTTAAAAAGATTTTATTTATTTAGGGGCGCCTGGGTGGCTCAGTCATTAAGCGTCTGCCTTCGGCTCATGTCATGGTCCCAGGGTCCTGGGATCGAGCCCCGCATCGGGCTCCCTGCTCCGCGGGAAGCCTGTTCTCTCCCTCCCACTCCCCTTGCTTGTGTTCCCTCTCTCACTGTGTCTCTCTCTGTCAAAAAATAAATAAAATCTTTAAACAAAAAAGATTTTATTTATTTAATTGAGAGAGAGAAAGAGAGAGAGAGAATGTGAGCAGGGGAGAGGCAGAGGGAGAGAGAATCCCAAGTAGGATCCCTGCTGAGCACAGAGCCCGGTGTGGGGGCTCAGTCTCACCACCCTGAGATCATGACCTGAACCCAAACCAAAAGTCAGATGCTTAACCAACGGAGTCACCCAGGCGCCCCGGGGCAGTTCTATTTTTAACTTTGGAGGAGTCTCCCTACTGTCTTCCACAGCGGCTGCACCAGTTTGCCTTCCCTCCCAAAGGTGCATAAACGGTCCCTTTTCTCCACTTGCTCACCAACACTTGTTATCTCTTGTCTTTCTGACACTAGCCTCTCAACAGGTGTGAGGTGACATTTCATCATGGTTTTGATGTGCATTTCTCTGATGATGAGTGATGTTGAGCACCTTTTCATGGACCTGTTGGCCATGTGACTATTTCTTTTGGTATGATTTCAACTTCTTGAGTTTGCTAAGATTTGTTTTGTGGCCTAACATATGATCTACCCTAGAAAATGTTCCATGGGCCCTTGAGAAGAACGTGTGTTCTGCTGTTGTTGGATGGAATGCTCTATGTATCTGTGTTAGGTCCTTTTGGTCTGTAGTGTTGTTCAAACATGCTGTTTCCTTACCAATTCTGTCTGATCTGTCCATTTTTGAGAGTGGGTTATTGAAGTCCCCAATCAATATCGTATTGCTGCTTATTTCTCCCTTTAGTTTTGTTAGTGTTTGCTTTATGTATTTAGGTGCTCCAACGTTGGGTGCATAAATATTTACAATTGTTATTTCTTCTGACCCCCTCACCCATTTGGATTGAGCCTTTTATCATTATATAATAACCTTCTTTGTCTCTTTTGATCATTTTTATTTCTTTTATGCCTGGCATTTATTTATTTATTTATTTATTTTTCTTTTTAATTATTTTTATTTATTATTGTTATGTTAATCACCATACATTACACCATTAGTTTTTGATGTAGTGTTCCATGATTCATTGTTTGTGCATAACACCCAGTGCTCCACGCAGAACGTGCCCTCCCCAATACCCATCACCAGGCTAACCCATCCCCCCACCGCCCTCCCCTCTAGAACCCTCAGTTTGTTTTTCAGAGTCCATCATCTCTCATGGTTCGTCTCCCCCTCCAATCCCCCCCATTCTTCCCCTCCTGCTATCTTCTTCTTCTTTTTTTTTTCACATATATTTTTTTATTTGTTTCAGAGGTACAGGTCTCTGATTCAACAGTCTTGCACAATTCACAGCGCTCACCATAGCACATACCCTCCCCAATGTCTATCCCCCAGCCACCCCATCCCTCCCACCCCCCACCACTCCAGCAACCTTCAGTTTTGTTTCCTGAGATTACGAATTCCTCATATCAGTGAGGTCATATGATACATGTGTTTCTCTGATTGACTTATTTCTTTCAACATAACACCCTCCAGTTCTATCCACGTCATTGCAAATGGCAAGATCTCATTCCCTTTGATGGCTGCGTAATATTCCAATGTATATATATATACCACATCTTCTTTATCCATTCATCTGTTGATGGACATCTTGGCTCTTTCCACAATTTGGCTATTGTGGACATTGCTGCTATAAACATCGGGGTGCATGTACCCCTTCGGATCCCTACATTTGTATCTTTGGGGTAAATACCCGGGAGTGCAATTACTGGATCATAGGGTAGCTATATTTTCAACTTTTTGAAGAACCTCCATACTGTTTTCCAGAGTGGTTGCACCAGCTTGTATTCCCACCGACAGTGTAGGAGGGTTCCCCTTTCTCCGCATCCCCGCCAGCATCTGTCGTTTCCTGACTTGTTAATTTTAGCCATTCTGACTGGTGTGAGGTGATATCTCATGGAGGTTTTGCTTTGGATTTCCCTGATGCTGAGCAATGTTGAGCACTTTTTCATGTGTCTGTTGGGCATTTGGATGTCTTCTTTGGAAAAATGTCTGTTCATGTCTTCTGCCCATTTCTTGATTGGATCATTTGTTCTTTGGGTGTTGAGTTTAAGAAGTTCTTTATAGATTTTGGATATTAGCCCTTTATCTGATATGTCATTTGCAAATATCTTCTCCCATTCTGTCGGTTGTCTTTTGGTTTTGTTGACCGTTTCTTTTGGTGTGCAAAAGCTTTTTATCTTGAAGAAGTCCCCGTAGTTCATTTTTGCCCTTGCTTCCCTTGCCTATGGTGATGTGTCTAGGAAGAAGTTACTGCGGCTGAGGTCAAAGAGGTTGCTGCCTGTGATCTCCTTTAGGATTTTGATGGACTCCTATCTCACATTTAGTCCTTTCATCTATTTTGAGTCTATTTTTGTGTGTGGTGTAAGAAAATGGTCCAGTTTCATTCTTCTGCATGTGGCTGTCCAATTTTCCAAACACCCTTTGTTGAAGAGACTGTCTTTTTTCCATTGGACATTCTTTCCTGCTTTGTCAAAGATGAGTTGGCCATAGAGTTGAGGGTCCATTTCTGGATTCTCTATTCTGTTCCATTGATCTATGTGTCCGTTTTTGTGCCAATACCACACTGTCTTGATGATGACAGCTTTGTAATAGAGCTGCAAGTCTGGAATTGTGATGCGGCCAGCTTTGCTTTTCTTTTTCAACATTCCTATGGTTATTCGGGGTCTCTTCTGGTTCCATACAAATTTTAGGATTATTTGTTCCATTTCTTTGAAAAAAGTGGATGGTGTTTTAATGGGGATTGCATTGAATGTGTAGATTGCTCTAGGTAGCATTGACATCTTCACAATATTTGTTCTTCCAATCCATGAGCATGGAACGTTTTTCCATTTCTTTGTGTCTTCTTCAATTTCTTTCATGAGTATTTTATAGTTTTCTGAGTAGAGATCCTTTGCCTCTTTGGTTAGATTTATTCCTAGGTATCTTATGGTTTTGGGTGCAATTGTAAATGGGATCGACTCCTTGATTTGTCTCTCTTCTGTCTTGTTGTTGGTGTATAGGAATGCCACTGATTTCTGTGCATTGATTTTATATCCTGCCACTTTACTGAATTCCTGTATGAGTTCTAGCAGTTTTGGGGTGGAGTCTTTTGGGTTTTCCACATACAGTATCATATCATCTGCAAAGAGTGAGAGTTTGACTTCTTTGCCTATTTGGATGCCTTTAATTCCTTTTTGTTGTCTGATTGCTGTGGCTAGGAGTTCTAATACTATTTTGAATAGCAGTGGTGATAGTGGACATCCCTACCGCGTTCCTGACCTTAGGGGAAAGCTCTCAGCTTTTCCCCATTGAGAATGATATTCGCTGTAGGTTTTTCATAGATGGCTTTTATGATATTGAGGTATGTACCCTCTATCCCTATACTCTGAAGAGTTTTGATCAAGAAAGGATGCTGAACTTTGTCAAATGCGTTTTCTGCATCTATCGAGAGGATCATATGATTCTTGTTCTTTCTTTTGTTAATGTATTGTATCACATTGATTGATTTGCGGATGTGGAACCAGCCTTGCAGCCCAGGGATAAATCCCACTTGGTCATGGTGAATAATCCTTTTAATGTACTGTTGGACCCTATTGGCTAGTATTTTGGTGAGAATTTTTGCATCCATGTTCATCAAGGACATTGGTCTGTAGTTCTCCTTTTTGATGGGGTCTTTGCTGGTTTGGGGATCAAGGTAATGGTGGCCTCATAAAATGAGTTTGGAAGTTTTCCTTCCATTTCTATTTTTTGGAACAGTTTCAGGAGAATAGGTATTAATTCTTCTTTAAATGTCTGATAGAATTCCCCTGGGAAGCTGTCTGGCCCTGGGCTTTTGTTTGTTGGGAGATTTTTGATGACTGCTTCAATTTCCATAGTGGTTATAGGTCTGTTCAGGTTTTCTATTTCTTCCTGGTTCAATTTTGGTAGTTGCTACATCTCTAGGAATGCATCCATTTCTTCCAGGTTATCTAATTTGCTGGCATATAGTTGCTCATAATATGTTGTTATAATTGTTTGTATTTCTTTGGTGTTGGTTGTGATCTCTCCTCTTTCATTCCTGATTTTGTTGATTTGGGTCATTTCTCTTTTCTTTTTGATAAGTCTGGCCAGGGGTTTAGCAATCTTGTTAATTGTTTCAAAGAACCAGCTCCTAGTTTCGTTGATCTGTTCTACTGTTCTTTTGGTTTCTAGTTCATTGATTTCTGCTCTGATCTTGATTATTTCTCTTCTCCTGCTGGGTTTAGGCTTTCTTTGCTGTTCTTTCTCCAGCTCCTTTAGGTGTAGGGTTAGGTTGTGTATTTGAGACCTTTCTTGTTTCTTGAGAAAGGCTTGTATTGCTATATACTTTCCTCTGAGGTCTGCCTTTGCTGTATCCCAAAGATTTTGAACAGTTGTGTTTTCATTTTCATTGGTTTCCCTGAATTTTTTTAATTCTTCTTTAATTTCCTGGTTGACCCATTCATTCCTTAGTAGGATGCTCTTTAGCCTCCATGCATTTGAGTTCTTTCCAACTTTCCTCTTGTGATTGAGTTCTAGTTTCAAAGCATTGTGGTCTGAAAATATGCAGGGAAGGATCCCAATCTTTTGGTACCAGTTGAGACCTGATTTGTGACCTAGGATGTGATCAATTCTGGAGAATGTTCCATGGGCACTAGAGAAGAATGTGTATTCCGTTGCTTTGGGATGGAATGTTCTGAATATGTCTGTGAAGTCCGTTTGGTCCAGTGTGTCATTTAAAGTCTTTATTTCCTTGTTGATCTTTTGCTTAGATGATCTGTCCATTTCAGTCAGGGGGGTGTTAAAGTCCCCCACTATTATTGTATTGCTGTCAATGTGTTTCTTCGCTCTTGTTATTAACTGCCTTATATAATTGGCTGCTCCCATGTTCGGGGCATAGATATTTACAATTTTTAGATCTTCTTGTTGGATAGACCCTTTAAGTAGGATATAGTGTCCTTCCTCATCTCTTATTACGGTCTTTGGTTTAAAATCGAATTTGTCTGATATAAGGATTGCCACCCCAGCTTTCCTTTGGTGTCCATTAGCATGGCAAATTGTTTTCTACCCCCTCACTTTCAATCTGGGGGTGTCTTTGGGTCTAAAATGAGTCTCTTGCAGACAGCATATGGTTGGGTCTTGTTTTTTAATCCAATCTGATAGCCTGTGTCTTTTGATCGGGGCATTGAGCCCATTTACATTCAGGGTAACTATTGAAAGGTATGAATTTAGTGCCATTGTATTGCCTGTAAGGTGACTGTTACTGTATATTGTCTCTGTTCCTTTCTGATCTGTGCTGCTTTTAGTCTCTCTCTTTGCTTAGAGGACCCCTTTCAATATTTCTTGGAGGGCTGGTTTCGTGTTTGCAAATTCCTTTAGTTTTTGTTTGTCCTGGAAGCTTTTTATATCTCCTTCAATTTTCAATGAGAGCCTAGCTGGATATTGTATTCTGGCTGCATATTTTTCTCGTTTAGTGCTCTGAGGATATCATGCCAGTCCCTTCTGGCCTGCCAGGTCTCTGTGGATAGGTCTGTTGCCAATCTAATATTTCTACCATTGTAGGTTACATACCTCTTCTCCCGAGCTGCTTTCAGGATTTTCTCTTTGTCTCTGAGACTCGTAAGTTTTACTATTAGATGCCGGGGTGTTGACCTATTTGTATTGATTTTGGGAGGGGTTCTCTGTGCCTCCTGGATTTTGATGCCTGTTTCCCTCCTCACATTAGGGAAGTTCTCTGCAATTATTTGCTCCAATATACCTTCTGCCCCTCTCTCTCTTTCTTCTTCTTCTGGGATCCCAATTATTCTAATGTTGTTTTGTCTTATCGTATCGCTTATCTCTCGAATTCTGCCCTCGTGACCCTGTAGTTGTTTCTCTCTTTTTCTCGGCTTCATTATTTTCCATCATTTGGTCTTCTGTATCGCTGATTCTCTCTTCTGCCTCATTTATCCTAGCAGTTAGTGCCCCCATTTTTGATTGCACCTCATTAATAGCCTTTTTGATTTCGACTTGGTTAGATTTTAGTTCTTTTATTTCTCTAGAAAGCGTTTTTCTAATAACTTCCACGCTCTTTTCAAGTCCACCTAGTATCTTTAAAGTCATGATTCTGAACTCTAGGTCCGACATCGTACTAATGTCCGTATTGAGTAGGTCCCTGGCTGACGGTACTATCTCTTGTTCTTTTTGCTGAGGTGATGTTTTTTGTCTTGTCATTTTGTCCAGAGGAGAATAGATGAATGAGAGAACAAAATGCTAACAGGTTAACAACGTCCCCAGCAAATATACTCTATACAAATCAGAAAAGGCCTGAAACCACGGGAAAAGAAAGGGAAAGAAAGAAAAAAGAAAGAGAAAAGAAAGAAAGAAAGAAAAAAACAAAAAGAAAAAGATTAAAAACAAAAACAGAACAATACAAAAAAACCCGAATATGATCAAATATGATCAGGCTAGTGCATAAATCAGTGCCACACACTAGATTTTGGGCGTATTTTGGTCTGTTAGAAAAAAGTGCCTCCTAAAATTTTAAAGGAAGAAAGACATATATGTACAAAATAAGGGTTGATACAATGAAGGGATGGAAGATGACTGTAAAGATGAAAATTATAAAAGATTTTATAAAAGGAATTGATACGATAAGAAGTTGTTTGAAAAAAGAAAGAAGAAGATTTAAAAAAAAAAAGGGAGAGAATGTGATCAGGCAGGAGACTAGAACAAAGCCATACACTAGTGATTTAGGGTATATTTTGATCTGTTAGAAGAAACTGTATCTCAAAATTTTAAGGAGAGAACAACTTATATATATATATATATATGCCAAAAATAAGGGTAACTACCATGAAGGGATAAAATAGGGCTCTAAAAATGAAAAATAAAAAATGTTTTTTTAAAAAAAAGGGATTGATAAGATATTCGTTGAAAAAGGGAAAAAGATAAATTAAAAAAAACAGTTAAAAAATTTGAAAAACTAATGAATCATGGTAAAAAAAGCCATGAATTCTATGTGCAGTATTCCCCTAGCGCTGGAGTTCTCCCGTTCTCCTTGATCGGTAAACTTGGTCTTGGCTTGCTGGCTGTCCGTGCTGATCTTCTGGGGGAGGGGCCTGTTGCCGTGGTTCCCAGATGTCTTTGCCGGAGGCGGAATTGCCCCGCCCTTGTCGGTCCGGGCTAAGCAAGCTGCTCGGGTTTGCTCTCGGGAGCTTTTGTTCCCTGCAAGGTTTCCGTAGGGCTTTGGAGGAGGACAGTGAAAATGGCGGCCTCCCAATCTCCGCCCCACAGGAGGCAAGAACTCGGGGCTCTGCTCCTAAGTGCGCCCCCAGAGAAAAGCAGCCAGTCACTCCCGTGTCCCCGGTCTCCGGCCGCACTCCGCGCTCACCCGGCCTGTGACCGAGCGTTTCTATCTCTGGCCCCCGACCCCGTGTGGAGGCTCCAAACCCAGCAGATCCCTGCGATGCGCTCCCGCGCCGCTCCTCCCGGGGGAGGAAGGGGAGTCTCCCCAGATCTGCTGCTTTTTGGGTCCCTGCTGGAGGAGGAGGGGCCCGACTGGGCCGCGGATCACAGTTTATGGCCACCCCGAGCTGAGAGCCCGCGCCTCGGCTCCGTCTCTGCAGCCGGCTTCCCCGCTCCGATCCCTGGGAGCTCTGCCGCACTCAGGCACCCCCGGTCTTTCTGTGACCCCGAGGGTCCTGAGACCACACTGTCCCGCGAGGGTTCCACCTCCCGCTTAGCCACTGGAGCGACGTCCCTCCGCGGAGCGGACTTCTGAAAGTTCCGATTTTGTGCTCTGCGGCTCTGTCATTTGCCAGTAGCCGGTAGCTGGTTGATGGAGGCTCCCTCCCCCCCGTGGTCTATCTTCCCGAATATCCGAATATCGCCTCGGATTCACTTCTTCGCAAGTCCTACGGAAGTGGTCGCTTTCCTGTTCAGAGGGTTGCTGCTATTCTTTCCTTCGATCTCCTGTTGAGTTTATAGGTGTTCAGAATGGTTTGACCCCTATCCAGCTGAATCCTGGAACCAGACAAAATTTAGGTCTCCCACTCCTCTGCCATCTTGCTCCTCCTCTCTATCTTTTCTTGATTAAATATCCAGGAGTGGAATTGTTCTGTCCTAGGTCAGATACATATCTGTATCTGTATCTGCATAAAACAACGTGACATTTTCATAAGTTAGTTGTAGCATATTACACCCCCACCCACAATATATGGAAGGTCGGCAGCTCCCCATGCTCCACACCATTTTCTGAGGTGCGCTTTATACTTGGGTCTTTGTGCAGACATATGAGGAGGTCTGTGGGGTAGAGTCCTGGAAGTGGAATTGGGAAAGGAATGTACACATTTAAAGTTTTGATATATTGGTGGCTCAGTCAGTCTCGATTTCGGCTCGGCTCATGATCTCAGGGTTGTGGGATCAAGCCCCATGTCCGGCTTTGTGCCCAGTGGGGAGTTTGCTCCCCCCCACATATAAATAATAAATAAATATATCAATCTTTAACGTTTTGATATATTTTCTCATATGCCCTCTGAAAGGATTGTAAAAATGGATATTTTCATTAGTGGCAAATGAGCGTGTCTGCCTTCCCTTATCCTTAACCACACCCGGAAGTATTCCCTTACTTGTTTGTTACAAAGGTCTTTCCTGAACACTTACTATGTGTGGACTACGGGGATGAGGTAGTTCCCAAACCACGGAAAGGCCCTGTGTCCACCGAGCTTTATTCGAGTGGGAAAAGACAGAAGAACAAGTAAAACTCAAATATAAAATATGTTCGATGGTGATTTGGGCTCTAAAATAACTAAGGTTGGGTTAGAAGGTAGAGTGGTTTCTTTTCATATTTATTTGTATTTATTTGCTCCTTCCTCTTGAGTTCTGATTTCCACCCAGAAAAATATACCGGTCAAGTTGCACATACCGCTGCGTTTTTACATCGGCTAGCCTCTGCGTTGGTGCCAGCAGGAGGAGCTATTGGGCACGGATGGTTCTGGCATTAGTCAAAGGATGGGAGCTACTGTAGGTGTGAGCATCGCAGGGAAAGGATCCCAGCTTGAGAGAATAGGAAGTGCAAAGGTCCAGAGGAGCATGCCTGGCCTGTGTCAGGAATGTCAAAGAGACGCCTGCCCAGACAAAGAGATGGAGTACAGAGAGGAGACGAGGTCAGAGGCAGATCTTGTGGGGTCTGGTAGACCACTGTAGGGTCTTGATTTGCTTTTTTCTTTTTTCTTAAGGAGAAGAAGCCATTGGAGGGTCATGAGTTGGGAGAGATCAACCTTTAGATATTACCCATCATTTGAGTTTTTGCCGACCTCATGGATTAAGAAAATACCTTACGGTTGAGGCTAAGTGCTCCATACCAAGGGATCTGAATGCCTCCCCTTACTATCCAGTTGATACACTGTCTTTAGCTAGTAGATGGGCTAAGGTTTTTATTTTTATGTTTTGATTTTTCATTGTAGTAAAATGCACATAACATGTAACATTTTAAGTATTTTGAAATGCACCGTTCCGTAGTGCTACCAATTCACATTGTTGTGCCACCGTAGGGCTGCCCATCTTCACAAGTGTTTCTCTCTTGCAAAACTTAGACACTAGCTCCTCATGTCCCCTCCCCCCCGCCTCTGGGGTCTGTTTCTCTGAATTTGCCCACTCTAGAGCGCCCCCTCGAGGTGGAATCAGGCAGTGCTTGACTTTTGCCGTCGGCTCATTTCACTTAGCATGATGTCCTCAAGGCGTGGCTATGGTATTCTAAACTGGTTTTGCCCAAGTCTGTTTTTCTGCTGCTGTCTGATTCTGTTTAACGCCCATCCTCCCTTTTCTGGGGTGCTTGTTGTTGGCCTTAGATACATGATCTTCCTGGAGCTGTTCCTGCAGACGGCGGAGAAGCACTTCATGGTGGGACACAGGGTCACCTACTATGTCTTCACCGACCGGCCCGCCGATGGGCCCAGGGTGCCCCTCGCTGAAGGGAGGCAGCTGGTGGTCCTGGAGGTCCGAAACTATGCGCGCTGGCAGGATGTGTCCATGCACCGCATGGAGATGATTAGCAACTTCTCGCGGCAGCGCTTCCTCCGCGAGGTGGACTACCTGGTGTGCGTGGACGTGGACATGAAGTTCAGCGACCACGTGGGTGTGGAGATCCTGTCCCCCCTCTTCGGCACCCTGCACCCCGGTTTCTACAGGGCGGCCCGCGAGGGCTTCACCTACGAGCGTCGTCCGCGGTCCCAGGCCTACATTCTGAGAGAAGAGGGTGACTTTTACTACGCAGGAGGCTTTTTTGGGGGTTCGGTGGTCGAGGTTCTCCAGCTGACCACGGCCTGTCACCAGGCGATGGTGGTCGACCGGTCCAATGCGATCGAGGCCGTGTGCCATGACGAGAGCCACCTGAACAGGTACCTTCTCTACCACAAGCCCACCAAGGTGCTCTCCCCGGAGTACCTGTGGGATGAACGGATGCTGCAGAGGCCTCCTTTCCTCAGGAAACTGCGCTACGTGGCGGTGCCCAAGAATCATACAGAAATCCGGAACTGAAGAGCCCGGGGCCCAGGGAGGTCTCCATACAAGGCTGCAGCCTTAGCAGGTCTTCCCCTGGGCAAGGGATCAACCAAAGATTTGATGCTATGGATGAGTCCCTGGGCCTCGGTTTCCTCTTCTCGAGAGGCTCCCACCCCTCGTCCTTGTATTGAAACTGGGCTCATCCTTCATGGTGCCCACAAGGTCACCTTCCCCAGGAAAGTTTCTTTGATTGTCTCTTCCTCCTCCTATTGAAATACACTGCTCTTCACTCTGCATCCCTATAAAGCACTTAGTGTATTCCTTTGGCCACATCTGCTGCCATTCTGCTCACCTTGCCCATTGGTCTTGCTCATTACAATGTGAGCTCCTGATGGCAGAAGCTAAGACTTCTTCTTACAGGTCAGTACCTACCACGGTGCCTTATGCCCAGAGACTCTCAAAGCATGACCCCTAAACACCTGCTGTACCCTGTCCCCAGACAATGGGAGAGGCCCAGCCTGAAAGCACTTTCCTGGGTTTCGTTTGTGGGTATGATAGCTTGTTGCTCTGGGTGGTTTGTCTTTTTCTTATGGACTTTGGGGAGTTTGTTTTGTGTTTTGGGTGTTAGTACTTTTCTCAGACACATGCTAAAAATTTCTTCTTCTAGTTTGTATGTTGCTACTTCAACTCTTTTACCATAGGTAAATTTAAGAACTCATCTCCTGCTTTGAAATCCTGAAGATAGTGCCTTATGTTAGAAGATAGTGTCCAAAAGCTTTATGTTTTTGCCTCACACTTAGGTCTTTAATCTACCGATAATGACTTGTGTGTGCTTTTTTTTTTTTTTGTACTAAACTTTTTTTATTGTTATGTTAATCACCATATATTGTGTGTGCTTTTAATGTAAGGATTTGATTTAATTTTCCTTTCTCTGGATAACCATTATCTGAGCACCACTTATTGAAAACATGTTTGAAAACTTTCGGGAAAGTTCTTTTCCCTGACTTGCACTATCTTCAGCCTCCTACTGTCAACTGTCCCCATGTGCCTGGGTCTGTTTCTTGGTCTGTCCTTGTGGCGATGACACACCATCTTCGTTACTCTAGGCGCATAATCAAATCTTGCTATCTGGTCCGGCAAGTCCTCCCGCCTGATTCTTTAAGAGTATTTTGATTGCTCTTGGCCTGTTGCATTTCCGTCTCACATTTAAATCTTCTGTCAAATTACAGAAAGGAGCCAGCTGGAGTTTTCATATAATTTAATTTATTTATTTATGTTTTTGAGAGAGAGAGAGAGCGAGCGAGCGAGAGAGCGTGCAGGCGAGAGTTGGGGGTAGGACAGATGGGGAGAATCTTAAGCAGGCTCCATGCCCACTGTGGAGACCGATGGGGGCTCGATCTCACGACCCTGAGATCATGACCTGAGCCAAAATCAAGAGTCAGACACTTAACCGACTGAGCCAGCCAGGTACCCCTGGCTGGAGTTTTCATCAGAATTGTGCTGAGCTGAGCAGCGGTGCCCAGTGGCTGCTGGAGGTGGCCACAGGAGCGCCCCTCCCATCCACCCGAAGGCTCACAAGCCAGGGCTGGTTCTTCTGAGGCTGGGATGGAGACTGCCACTTCCTCTCCCCCAGCACCTGGGGGTTCGCTGGTGGCCATGGGTGCTCCTCGAGGGCTGGTACGTCCCCCAAAACTGCCCCCATCTCTGCAGGCCATCCTCCCTGTGTGCCCGTCTGGCCCTTCCTGAGCAGGTGACAGCTCCCAGAACACAACACACAAGATCCTTCTGTTGCAGGAATTCTCTGCCTTTAGTGCCCGCAGTTCTTGGTCCTGCCACTTCAAAGAATGAAGAGGTAGACCAGATGAAGAGTGGTGGGCAGCAAAGCAAAGTTTATTGAGCAAGAGTGTAACGTTCCCAGAGATGGAGGGGGGCCCAAGTGGAGGGGGGCCTGAGAGGGTTTCCCTGGAGTTTCTAAGTTTAGGGGTTTTTATGAGCTCTTTTGCAAAACCATCTTAAGCAACCAGGGCAATGCTGAGTCCTGCAAATCAAGGCTTTGGTCACGTATCTGTCTACCTATTAGGTTAATGTCAATGTGTTGATGGTCTTTTTTTGCTGACACCCGAGGGCTATGTCTTAACTGCCCCTTACACATGATAGGGACAAATGGCTTGTGGTTAATTGCCTTATTTTAGGACGTTTTGCAGAAGTCATGTCTGCAAAGGCTGCAAAGCAGAATGTTAGTGTGGTGGTGTCTGAGAGCAAAACAGGATGTTAGTGCTGTTTTATCTTAGCTGTCCCGACTCCATATTTTCATGTTGGGGACCCTGGCCCTGACTACCTAACTGTCCAACTAACTCTTAACACTTCCTTCAAAAATTGCTTGTTGAAGAAACCAGCTCTTGAGATTGAAAACGAAAAATCAGAGTTTCCCCATTTCTTTCATTTTCGGTTCATTTTCTCTCTCCCTGTTCTTGTCCATTGTTCTCACGCCTTGGAGCATGTTGCCCTGAGTATCCCCGCCCTCTGGTGCAGACAGTTTACACTCCCTCGGTCTTAAATGCAATAACAATTCAAGACCAGCTCCCCAGACCGTGTCCAGCCAGAGTCACCCATAGACAGCGCCCTGCGGAGCCTCCGTCGCTGGGCCGGGCTGGCCCTGCTGTCTTTCTTACTTGAAGTGGAATGTCGCTGGGGATTCAGCGCAGGAGACTGTGCCTGTGGTTATTGCCAGGTACCCTCTCTTGTTACACTGAGAATGTTTCCCTCTGGTCTTGCTAAATGAGAATTGTAGTTTTTTCCCTTAAATCAGGAGTGGATTTTGAGTTGGGTCAAGTCTTTTTGTAGTCTCCTGTGAGAATCATCTAACGTTTCTCTTACTGTTAATATAAGTGACTTATAAATGCGAAGTCCTTATTTCTGGACTTTGTTACCCTCGCAGACTGGGATTGACCCTACTTGGTCGTGGTGCATTACTCTGCCATCTTGGTTTTCTTTCTTCTGTCTGTAGTCACCAGGACCCACCCATCTATGGCGGTCGTTTGGGATCTCCTCGGGAGACTTTGCCATCATGGTCCAGACAGTCTGGGAGATTGGATACAGAACCTTATTTTCTATGCTCTGGGATAGCTGAATCATCTCGAGGTTTTTGTTCTTGCTCAAAAAGCCTGTGGAACCTACTGACATCTATGGCGGTAATACCTGGTGGGCTCTTCTTGTTCTTTCTCTGGTACATGCAGTTCCTTCAAGAGTCATGTTCAAGTTTCTACTTCTTGAGTCAAGTTTGATCATTTACATTCTCTTGGAAAGTTGTCCACTTCACGTTGATTTTCAAATTTGTTGGCCAAAAGAACAGGATTTTCACTTTACAGTAACTTTCAATCTGCATAATCTAAACTCAGACCGTCTTATCTCTCATGCTGTTTATTTGTGCTATCTCTTTCTTTCTGATCTTTTTACATGAGTATCAAAGATTATCTGCTTTATTTTATTTGTTGAAAGAAGCATCTTGCCTATTGTTGGCTTGTTTATTTAAATGGTGGTTTCTGCTTTATGCTTATTAGTTTATTTAATTCTAGCTTGGTGTACTTTGTTCTAGCATCCTCGAGTGGAATGCTTAGTTAACAGAGTCATTTGTTGAGAATGCTTCTTGTTTCTAAGGAAAGCATGTGGCTTTGACTTTCCCTCTGAGTGCAGCGCAAGTAAGTTGTGGTCCTGGGCATTTCTAGCCAGTGTCCACATTGTCACTCCTTTCTAATTACTCTGCTTTTATTTCCTCTTTAACTCAAAATTATTTAGAAGAAATCTTAAAACTTGCAATAGTTGGTTGTGATTCCTGTTGCTATCCTTTAGTCGTGTGTTTGTGGATGTATAGTTTTGTAGCAAGAATCAAGCGAGTGTACAATTTTAACTCTGGGGATTTGTTGAACTTCTTTTATGGCTTCCTGATGGATCATTCAAAACATCGTTATGGGTAGTTGCAAAGAATGTACGTGAAATGGTACAAACTTTGGAGACTGTCTGGCAATTTCTTGGAAAGTTAATATACACCTACCCTGTAAACCCTCAGTTCCACGCCCCGGTATTTGCCCAAGAAAACTGAAAACACATGTCCACAAAAAGACTTGTACAGGAACATTTCTATCAGCATTGTTGATAAAGCCCCCACTGGAAACAATTCAGATGTCTACAAGGAGAACAGCAGACAACCAAAGCAGAGCATTCACACAGTGGAAAACTCCTCAGCACAGAGAAGAAATGGACTGTAGATGCATGAGGAACGTGGATGAGTCTCCAAAACATGACGCTGAGCCAGAGACCAGACCCAAGAGCACACAGGCTGTCGGATTCTGGGTGTCCTATCCAAGCAGGGGCAATACCCCTCTATGGTGACTGATCCCAGACAGTGGCTGCCATGGAGGGAGGTGGCAGTAGTTGTCTGGACAAGTGGCAGGAGGGGACGTTTTGGAGGTGATGGACACGGTTTTCATCCAGCTATAGGTGATTAAGGGCGTATTGCAATTGCCAAACATATTCGGTGTGTTTATTGGTTGTAGATGAGATGCCAATTAAGAGGACCAAGACTCTCCCTGTGTGTCAGTAACAGCACACTCAATATTGGGATTGGATTCGTGTCTGAGGATGGTTATAACCAAGCACCCGAAGCCGAGTGGCTGAAAACAATGGAAATTTGTTTTCTCCCGGTCCTGGAGGCTGGAAATCAGAGCTGCAGGTGTCGGCAGGGCCGCACTCCTTCTGAGATTCTAGAAGAACCCTCCCTGCGTCTTCCAGCGTCCCGTGGTGGCCACCCAGCCTTAGCCTTTCTTGGCTCACGGCTTCCCCGCTCCGTCTCTCTGTGGCTGCCGTCCTCTGCGCCTCTCCCCTCTGCGTGGGAGCCCGTCAGTCACACTGGGGTAACAGCTCACTCTCCTCTGCTCTGACCTCACTTTAATTTGTGTCTTGATTGCACCTGCAAAGACTCTATTCCACACCAAGTCGTGTTCACGGGTGCCAGGGGTTAGGACATCAACCTATATTTTGGGGGGCACATTATTCTACTGTAGCATGGATTAAACCAGCCTTTCTGTTCAAATGCTCCATGTCTACTGCCTTTTTTGTTTTAATAGGTTTTATTTTTTCAGAGCAGTCTGAGGCACACAGAAAAACTGAACAGATTCCCTGCTAGGTGTGGAGCCCCATGTGGAGGTCCATCCCAGGACCCCGAGATCATGACCTGAGTGGAAATCGAGAGTCGGACGCTGAACAGACTGAGCCACCCAGGCTCTCCACACACCTGCTTTTCTTGATTGACCTTCTCCTATAATATTTTGGCTCCTTGCTATTGTTTTTTGAGCTGTCATGTAGTTATTTTTCTTTAAAAAGCATGTCATACAATCTGTGCGTCTTTTACCAGGGGAATTTAACCTCTTCACACTTGGGATCATCAGTACATTTCGGGCTTATTCTTGCCATTTTATATCCTGATTTCTGTTTCGAGTTAACTGTAGAGCTTCCTACTTCAGTCATACTAAGAATTCTGCTGTGACCCTTTGCCTCCTCACCTGCACTCACTGTGACCCTTTCTTTTCCCCTGCATCGCTAATTGAATCATCGGCCCACATCTCTTCTGCTTCCTACTTTTTCTCCTTGTGTATTCCTCATGCAGCTCCAGCACAGCAGTCCTCTCTGCTGCCGGTGCCTCCACCAAAGTTGGCAACAATGCCAGCCTGAGAGTTCACTGAGCCCTGGAGTGCATTCCAGAAACAGCTTGAGCCCCACCACCGGGGACGGAGCCAGGTCCAGCTGCAGCTCCAGCTCAGGTCCTGGGCTGGTTCCACGGCAGGAGCCGGGGGCATCCCTGGCATCGGCCGTAGCTCCGGCCCATGGCTCGAGCCACTCTGCCCAGGTCCACCTGTCACCGAACCTCTTTATTTTTTTCAAGAGAAACTTTACTTTAGCATTTTATTTGTTAGAGAGAGGGAGAGAGCGCAGAAGCAGGGGGTGCAGCAGAGGGAGAGAGAGAAAGAGACCCCCCCGCTGAGCAGGGAGCCCGCACCAGGACTCGATCCCACGACCCTGAGATCCTGACCTGAGCCGAAGGCAGACGCTTTAACCGACTGAGACACCCAGGCGTCCCCACCCTTCACCCTTTTCTGTTACATGTTTTATGATTTTTACATTTAACAGTTAATATTTAGATTCAGTAAAAGTTAAGCTTCCGTCACTTTCAGCTGTACCATTCAAGGCTACTTCCTCAGGCTCCTGCATGAGCTCCGGCTTGGGTCAGATTGACCTGGGTTCAAAGCCACAGCGGGGCCATGTCACAGCCCTGGGACAGGCAAGCTCCTATGGGAACTCTTGGAAACATGCCCGGGGCCATGGCGTGGGGAGGGGTAACTTGCCAGGCTGAATGCCAGGGGTCCCCATGATGCACAAAGTGCTGCCACGGGAACCCACATTCCAGAAACAGCTCGCTGCCCAGCTCATTTCGTTGGAGATCCTCGAACCAAAAACATGTTTCCATGTTGCATCCCAAAGACCGGAGGCTACAGGCTGAGGAAAGCAAACTGTGCAAACACTCCCTCGCTGGGGATGTCGTGTCAGGGCTCCCCGACGTCTCTGTCCATTTGGCTGGAAAGACCGAAAGGTGACACCAGGAGGCGCAGAGCCAGCCACCCAGCCCCACAGGGTCTAATCCCTGTATGCAGCCCCAGGCCCCTCCCCGTGTGTGCGCGTGTGTGTGTGTGAACAGGGGTCATGTGGGGTGGGCCAAGCCGTTCAAGAGCAGGCTGATGAGGGGTCAGATACCCAGTGGACAGGTCATGTTCAAGGTCAAGGCTGGGTGGGTGGGACGGGGTGTGGGGGGCTGCGAGCTTCTGCCTCAGGGTTTATCCCGATGGCCCTGCGGGGATGGGTCAGTGTCCTGCGTGCAGGGCTTTGCACGCACAGGTGTGTGTCTGATCTGGGAGCAGCAGGGGGACGGGGACGTTGGCGGGGCAGGGCTGTGATGCCTCTGGGCCGGCTACCCGTCCCTGTCTTTGCAGGCCACAGATGAAATGGGCACAAGGCTGGCGGACACCTCCTCCTACTCCATGAGCTGGGGCGTGACCCCACAGGGGTCCCCAGGAGCAGGGGCTGGGGATTGTGGGGGAAGGCCTCCGAAACCACCCAGACCACTGTCACTGGGTATATACACAACAGATGACTCACTGAACGCTACGTCGGAAACTAATGATGTACTATATGCATGCTAATTGAATTTTAATTTTTAAAAAGATAAAAGGTTATTTTAATATTTATATAACATAAAAAAATATTTTAAAATACTTGCAAATCACATCTGATAAGGGCCTAATATCCAGAATGTGTAAAGAACTCTTACATCTCAAGAAACGACATCCAATTGAAAAATGGAAAAGGACTTCAACAGACATCTCTCAGAGGACCACAAATAGCCAAAATGCTCTCATAAAGCTGCTCAACACCATTAGTCATCAAGCAAATGCAAGCGTGAGCTAACCCTTCACACCCACTGGAAAGGGCTATAAGCAAAAGTAGGGAAAATCAGAAATGTTGGTGAGGACTGGAGACATTGGAGCCTCATATTTGCTGGTGGGAATGGAAAATGGTGCAGCTACTGTGGAAAACCTTTTGGTGGTTCCCCCAAAATGGCAACACAGAATTACTGCCGGACCCAGCAATTCCACTCCTGGGCACAGACCCGAAGGGACTGAGAACGGATTCTGAAACAAGTCCACGTGCACACACATTCACAGCAGCAGGTCCTCAACAGCGGACAGGGAGAAGCAGCCCAAAAGTCCATTAACAAACAAAACGTGGTCTGTCCACACAACAGTATGATTCAGCCATAAAAAGGAATGACATCCTAATAAATGTTACAGGGAAGGAATCTCAAGAAACTGCTCAGGGAAAGAAATGAGACCAAAGGCCAATATTCTGTGTTTCCGCTTCTATGAATGTTCAGCGTAGGTAACTGGAGAACGTAGGTTGGTGGGTGCTGGGGCGAGAGGGAGTTACTGCTCAACGGGCTCAGGGTCCTTTGGGGGTGAGCGGAATGTTCTGAAGCAAGAGAAGGATGGCGCTGCACAACAGTGTGAGTGCACCAGAGCCTCTAAATCGGGTGCTTTAAAACGTCGTTTTATGTTCTATGAATTTTATCCTAACAATTTTTAGTTACTTTTTTAAGGATTGTATTTATTCAAGAGAGAGAGAACAAGCAAGAGAGAGCACAGGTAGGGGGAGGGGCAGAGGGAGAGGGAGAAGCGTGCACACTGCTCCCCTGGGGGTCTTCCCCTAGCACCACAAGCCCGTGGCAGGAGCCACGCCTCAGTTCCCCTTTAATACACCGGGCACTACCCCACAGGAGCCCTCCCCACACCACTGAATGGTGCTTTGCGTACCCTCTAGAACACAGGGACCAGGGGCAAAGATAAAACATCTTGGCGTTGTGCCCCCAGCAGGAGCTGGTGCATAAACGTACATGTACTCAGTGACTGTCGGTGTGGCCTGTCACGTGGCAGGCCCTGTTCCACCACCGGGGGAGACTCGGGAGGCGCCTCCTCTGCAGCAGGCCCTGCCAGACCCAAAGTGCCGCCCCTCCGTACTCTTCCCTTTTGTGCTCTTTGTTGCATTTCGCTACCAAAGTTATGGTCAATTAATACAAGTGTTTTAGAAGCAATACTTTTTCTACTTTCTGAACAGTTTAAATAGAATTAAAACAATCTGTTCTCTAAACTTTTGGGTAGGATTCTGTAAAACTTTGGACCTCGTTTTATCTCATCCCTATGACTCATTTTGTGGCAGGGTGAACTCTCTGGAAATTTTCTCCATTTCCTTTATGAAAAGCAGTCTGCTTTAACCTTCTCTCTCTCCCAAAAATCACCTTTTCTAAATTATATTTCCTAGGAAATGATCTCTTTTGTTCAGATTTTCAAATCTATTTGCAGGGAATTAGGCATAGTAGCATTCCTTTCTTCCTTCCCTCTTCCTTTGTTAATAGTTTATAGACTTAATACTGTGTAATTCGTATCTCCTCTTTTCCGTACCAAGTCCTTTTCTCTGCTTCCCTTATTTTACTCCTTTTCCTTATTGAATGGGGATGTCTAATTTACTTGTTTTTATTTCTTGTTTTCTAACCCAAGCACAGAGAACACGCAGCAGAGTGTTATTTCCACAGGTCATGTATGCAAGCTTCCTGTGACTTTCTCCCAGACTAGTGCAGTGAACTGGATGAGACGACCCACCGGGGTCTGGAGACCCCTCTGCCCCCCACCCCCAGGGCTGGTGAACAGAAGCCTCACTTGAGCTACCTGATTGGTCACAGCCCCTCACTGAATTTCTAAACATGCATTAGTTCGAGTCCTGGGGCCCCAGACACGAAGAAGGCTCGCTGTGATCCTTCCTCCAAGCCCCACCCAAAGAGCCAGGGCCAAAAGGAGACCACCGTTGACCTTAAAGCCGCTGGTACTTTACCAACAAAATGGGTTTATTCGGGAATAGCAGAGAATTGCAATTTGGGACATGCAAGCTACAGTAAAACCACAGACAACTCAAAGAAAGAAGTGTTATTTTAGGAGGAGAAAGTTAGAAGGGGCTGTCCTGAACCGAAGTCCACTGGACAAAAGCAGGAGTTCAGCGTGAGGGCAGTTTCCCACTGGCTGAGTTGCTGGGGTAGTGGTTTTCTCACAGGAGATGAAGCGTCCATCCTTCTGTCGGGTCTGTAGACATGATTCCCTCCTGTGGAGGATCCTTCTGCTGGGGTGTGTGACAGTTCTTTCTGCGACTGACTCCGGGTGACAGAGTGCACGAGAGCTCCTCTTTCTGGTCTCTTGATTCTGTTTTAGTGAGCTTTCCCTTATTACTTTTCCTACTACCACGACCTTTGGGATGTTGGAACCCCAGTTCCTGTGCAGGAGGGGTTCTCGTTAGGGCAATCTTCATCCACTTCCTCCACCCGAGCTGGGGGTACCTTTGAAACTGGGGACTGCCACCATTTGGTTCTGGAAACATTCCTGACATTTGGCCCCAGAGGTTTTCTCCCACGATGCTGCACTCGGCTCTTCCCCACCTGAGGCCCAGAGCATCCGAGCGTCTGTCAGGCCTCCCCGACCCACTCTGTGCTCTTCTACTGTCCATGTGCTATCGCCCACTGATGCCCCTGGATGAGCTGCTTGTGTTGTCACCCGCCCCAGAGCACGTCACGTGCCGCCCTGTCCCGCACACCGGCAGCCCCGAAGCTCTGGGCCAGGGAGGGGGTGACGGCCAGGCCTGGGGAGGCCCAGAAGGTGAATCAGGGCATTTTCAGTGTTGACACTTGGCGATAGGTTCCATCTCCCACAATGACACACAGGTAACTCAGAAGTACGTTTTTAAACTTCTGAACACGAAACTTCTACAATCACGTCTTAACTTTAACAACTAAATCATGCCGCGGCCAGACAACACGCCTGGTAGGACGTCAATTCCTTGAAACAGAGAACTTGCTTCATGGACCAGGCCGTCAGTTCTCGTTGCTGCTCCAGATGTGGGTGGAGTCCGCACCTTGTTCCCACTCACACCGCTCTGTGTCCTTAGATCAAGCTCATCAAGCCTCATCTAGACCTTCCGTATCCACCGGACTTCTGCCGGGTGTTTCTAGGCCTAAGAGAGGCACCAGAAATCCTCCGCTTTTGTCTGTGAGCGGATTTCCCCTGGGAGACTTGCAGCTCCATCACTGGGGGCGTCAGAATCGCTCTGCCTGCCGGGGGTGCGGAGCCCCTCCATCCCGCCGTGACCTACCTTACCCTCCACAGCGCTGTTTATCCTCTGGTCCGCTCTGCCCAGTACAGCCACACCAGCCTTTGTTACAGTGTTTAACTGGAGCTCAGTCAAAAGAGTTATTGACGGCTTTACTGAAACATTACTCAGGAGCCATGAAATCCACCCCCCCCCCCGGGGTCCTGTGCATCTGCAGCGGTTCCGCCTGCCCACAGGTGTGCGGGGAATGCCACCGCCTCCCTGGCCATCTTCCATCGCCTCGCCGAGTCGTAGCTTCTAGCCTTCCTTGTCTCCTGCCTTCTCCTGGACTGACGTCCTCCAGCGCCACCCCCCGTCTCCCCCTTCCTCCCGGCATGGCGCACACTGTGCTGAACTTCCAGCCCGCATCTATTTTTTTCCACTGAAGATTTTAGAAAAACAGCAGGAGCGGGAAGAGCAGAGGGAGAGCAAGACAGAATTTCAAGCAGACTCCATGCTGAGGGCGGAGCCTGACATGGGGCTGATCAGCGGACCCTGAGATTAGGATCTGAGCCCAAACCAAGAGTCAGGCACCCTTGAACCACTGAGCCCCCCAGGCAGACCCCAGCAGGCATCTTAACTCTTTTCAGGTGCGTGTTTACCTTAAGGACTAATTTTTGCTCCTCTTACAAATCAACTCAGGTTAACTCCCTCCCAGTCGCACCCAAGGTTGGTTCCACCCTCTGCCAGTCACCTGAGGCCAATGCCACCTTGGACTTGGGCTACAGCAGTTTTGAGCTTCCTTCCTTCCAGGTGAGTTTTCGGCTGATGTGGACAGTCCCAAAGGCCATTCTTTCCTGGCTCCTGTCAACCCGGGAGGGGAAGAAAGAGCCAGTGACGTGCCCCCACCAGAACCCTCACGCCCTCCACGCCTCCCTCACCCTGCGAACTTCTGGGGAGCTTTGCAGCCTTCCAAGAGAAGGCTGGAACCTGGACCCAGTCACCTCTTTCCAGGCTCTGAAGGATCTAGGTCTCTGTTCTCAACAGCACTCCTTTTCTTTCTCACATGGGAGCGGAGCCCTCACAACCAGCTTGCAGGGTCAGCCCGCAGAGCACCGCCCGCCCCGGGTTCCGAGGAGCCGAGACCGCACAGACCGAGCTCGTGGCCGCGGTCACACGAGGTAGGAGTGCAGGCCCAGGTCAGGGAGGGGGACGCCCGGGCTGCAGGCCCTCACGCCAGGCCGGCCCGCTCCAGGTCCTGGGGCAGGATCCGGCCCTTCTTGCGGGCCTTGTCCAGGCGCCGCTCGGCCCGGGCCGCCTTCTTCTTGCGCAGGTTCTGCCGCCGCTTGTCCTGCCGCTGCTGCATCTTCTCGACCACGTGGGCCGTGCGCTTCTCCCACCTGCGCTTCCGCTGCTCACGCCGCTTCTCCTTGCGCTTCAGGGCCTCCTGCAGCAAGTGCTCGTCATCACGGATGCGCACGCCCTCGGCCTTGTACAGCAGGTTGGTCCACTGCATCTTGCTCTCCAGCTCCCGCGCCTTCCCCTCGTCCTGGTCCCGCAGCTCCTCCAGCCGAGCCTGCCGCGCCTGCAGGCGCTCCAGCAGCTGCCGGTAGTTCCTGCCCGTCAGCGGCGCCAGCTTCCCCTTCAGCTTCTGCCTCTTCTCCTTCCGGCGCTGGGCCTTGCTGGCTGCTTGCTCCTCGGTCACCTCCACCTCAGAAGTAAGAGTTGCAACCCAGGTGAATTACATCTTTACGATGTCTTTCCCTTGAACGCTGACAAGCACCCCCGTGGGCAGGCACTGGTCACTACCCCACTTTGCATATGGGCAGTTGTGGGCCAGAGGTCACACAGCCAGCCAGGGGTAGAGCCCGGGTCCCCACGCTCCATGGCTGTGTCCGCCCCTCACCTTATTGAAGAGCAGCCCCGGCTGCACCTCCTCGTGGGGCTGCTCGTGGGGTTGCTCATGGGGCGGCTTGGCAGCCTCCGCAGCCTTTGCCACCTTCTCCTTTGCCCTCAACTCCCTTCTTTTCCTCTTTTTCCGGTCCCGCTCCTGCTTTCGCCGCCTTCTCTTCTCCAAAGCAGCGGGAGACAGCTCCGTGTTGTGTCCCTGGAAAAAGAGAGCAAAAACTCATGTATAAGGTCCTTCCAATTTGGGGAGCCCCGGTCTGAGACGTGGAATCAAGGCAGGAAAGGTGAGGAGACTGTTGAGCAAGACAAAATGCCCACTGACTTCAGTGTTCCCCTGTGAAATGATCTATCACCTAGAACACAAGGGACCCCCAAAAGGACAAGAGAACCCCCGAGTTCATGATTTCCAGTCCCCAGGCGCATCACACCAGGGTGCTTTATAAACACGGTTACTCTATCTTCCTAATACTCCCAGAGGGAACACGTCCTACATCACTCCAAAGATGAGAAGAACAGGCTTAGCCAAAGCCACCAACTAGAATGGGCATCAGGTCAGAATGACTCAGTGCCCGTGCTGACCATGGCACCATTCTGCTGGTGACATGTCTGACCCCTTCCTTCTGGGGCCAAAAAGAGAACCCTAGACCAGGCTGACCCAGACCTGTGTGCAGAAGGACCAGGCCTGAAGCTTGGACCACTCCTTAGGAATGACCCCTCGGCTTATCCCCGGGCAGATGCACAAAGAAGCTGGGGGACCGTCCCCACACAGCAAGAGGCCCAGGGCATGTCCCCAGGAAAGGGGAGGTGGTGGCTGAGTAAGAGGACTACAATGCCAGCACAAACAGCTCAGGTTGGTTCAGGTCTGGTGCTCCCTGTGGAGATCACCTCATCTCAGGTCCTCGCCTAACTTATAGGGCTGTCATGACACTTCGGGGGACAGAGTGCTGCCTGGTATGTTCAGCAAGGGCAGCTTTCCAGAGAGAGGAGGCTGAGCCTCTTTCGAGGGCACAAGGAATCTGCAGCCCAGCACAGATCATACAAGGTAGGTGACTCTGGGAACAGAGGCTCCCTGAGATGCTGCAAACCACACCTGATCTCTTGCCAAACAAAGCTGCCAAGGCCCTGGCAGGACCCGCTACAGGGGTGGGAAGACCAGCTGAGGTCCCTCCTGTCAGCCCTACAATGGCTGCCAGAGCTGGGAGCCAACCCCACAAAGAGCACAGGCACCTTCTCCTCCAGGCAGAGCAGGGAAACCACTGCAGTAAACCACACTGCTCCCTGAACCCCAGCAGCCGCCCCGCTTACCTGGCCCCGGGCCTCCCGCATTTTTTCATGTAGCCGCTGCCTCACAACATCCAGGGCAAAGAGAGAGTCAAGTTCTGTGACCAGGGTATCTGTAAGGAAGGAGGTGGAGAGCTGAGAAGAAAACCCCTCCCTGATCGTCCCATCCCTTTTCCCAAGGCCCAGCTTCAAAGCCTGAACCTCCACACACTGCCCCCCCCGCCACGACCGCCAGGTGGCCACCTGTCCACCTACAGGGCAGTTCCAGTAAATTCCACTCCACCTCTTCAGGCTGGACTGGCCCCTAGGTCGTCCTCCAGAACAGAACACCCCTGTGTGGTGTGACAAAACACTTCCTACAGGTCAAGCCAAACCCATCTCTCATTTCTTCCAACTTCTGCAGCCTGGGTTTCCTTACGTCTCTCCACAAGTCAGTTCCCATGACTCCCCTTCGGACATCTGTGGGGAGTGAGGCGCTGCAGGGCAAGCTGCTCCAGGTCCTTAGGGGGACGTGACCTTGCCCCTCACCAGACCCAGTTGCCAAGTGACCTGGAACCACCGTGTACTTCCGGGGATCTCATCTACCCAAGAGCCCCTGGGATCTGTCCCCTGAAAGCTCACTCTATGGAAAGTCTCAAGGTACCCCAGTGTGCCTGGCACCACATTTTCTTAGGACCATGTTGTCACCTGATCTCAGCTGGCCCTGCTCCACATCCCCATCTGCTGGAGATCCCATGGAGCTGAAGGCCTCTCCTTCCTCAGGTACTGCTGGCTTTTTGGCCCTGGAAGATGCTGGAGACTTTTCCCCTGGAGCCTGGGTCTTCAGCTCCACAGCCTTTTCCCGCTCCCGGGATTTCTTCTGCGCTTTCTTCCTCTTCTTTTTTGGGGGTCCAGCAGCTTCTGAGCCTTGAGTTTTGCTGGCTGAAACACAAAATTAAAAAGGGCTGCAGTCCCAACCTTTGCCACCCATTCAACTGGCAGGAAAAGTCTTGCAAAAGCTTTGATCCCAAAAGGAGGCTGAGAGTGAATCAGGAAGGATGACCCACCCTTATCTGTAGAGCTCAGACTCACAAACCCTAGAAAGCAGATCAGCGACACATCTCAAAACCCTGAAAAACATCCACACTAGACCCAGCAGTCTGCTTGTGAGAATCCATTCCGGATATGCACAAAGATATGGCCTCAGAAATACTCACCACAATGTTGTCTGAGAGAAAAACTAGGAAAACCTAAATACCCACCTACAATGTCAAGTTAAAGCACTGCTATGGATAAAGGGCTGCTAAATGACGCAGGTTTCATTTTAACGAATCAAATAAGGTTCACATTTACCGGGTAAAACGAGAACACAAAGTAGAGTGTTTTAATACATAAACTAAGCTCATGGGAAAAAACCTAAAAAGACGTAAACCTAAATTATAACCGACTACTTAAAAAAACTCACTTAATTTTTTAACTTTGTATAGTGAACACGCTTGCTTTGCATAAAAACAAAGGGTCGCTTTTTTCCTCTAGCTCCCTGCAGCCCCTGTCACTCTCCCCTCCTCCCGGCCCAGGCAGCACTCCCAAGTCCCAGCTCCTGTGAGGCCCGCCTTTGTTTCGCTTGCTTGTGTATCGACCTCCCAGCCACCCATGCCCCGTAAAGCCTCACTGCCAGGAGGCATCCCGGTTCCCTGCTTCTCGCTACTCTGCCCACTCTACCGGGTCACCTCCTCCAAGCGCCGCAGGGGCTGCCCGCCCGGTGAGCGGATGGGGCTGGATCCGCCGGAACCCCTAGGCTGATGCCCACAACAAGCAGGGAGACAGCGGCAACGTTAGACACCCCTTGTCTGTCTTCCTAGAATCTTACAGGCGTGTTTCGCGCATCTACGTGTCTAACCCGGCCGAAAGCTACAGGGTACAGTGCGGGGCACGCCGGCCGGCCGCAGCGGGCGGTGCAGCACCCCCCACCACCAAATCCTCCCAGGTCCGACCCCGGGTGGCGCATTACCGGACTTGCGTTTCTGCGGCTCCGGGCTGGGCTGGCAGCAGATTTTCCTGGCCAGGCCCTGCAGGTAGGCGTCCTTGGCGAGCAGAGAAGCCATGGCCGCAGTCTCCGCGGCCCTCCTCGTGTGGCACACACACTACCCCGGCAGCTTCCGCCGCGCCACCCACGCCGGAAACCGCGCGTTGCGCAGGCGCCGCCGGCCGAGCGCCGAGCCGCCAGCGCGCGGTGCTCGATTAGCCAGGCTTGGCCCGACCGGAAGAAGCGCGTGGGGCGGGGCGCAAAGCATTGTGGGCTTTGGGCGGGTTTCGTGGTTCCCGGGCACTGCCCGCGGACCCGGAAGGAGCTGGCGACCCCGCCTCTGCCCCCCGCCCACAGCACTGTGCCGCGTCCACTATAGGCGCTCAGTACCTGGGGGCAACGAGACAGACCCGCCGTGGTTCAGGCCTCTGGGGACTCGAATCCCAAGCGGAACCTGGCGAGAGCACGTCCGCTCAGAGGGGACCGCGCGCCTAGCAGGTGCGGCGCGTGCTCCAAGCGCTGGAAAAAACACGCACCGGTGCCCTCGGCAGGTTGGCGTTTCGGTGGGGTGACGGGTGAAAAGTAAGACAAGCACAGGCTGAGTCGGGTGATAGTGCTCCGGAGAAAGGTCCGGGAGGAAGGGGATGTGAGGTGGTGTAAGGAGGATGCTGGGGCGCTCAGGGAAGACCCCCTGGAATCTTTGCTCTGAACAGCGCAATCACAGACTGAGATTTACAACAAGGCTTCTCCCTTAAGAACTGACGCGGGGTGGGGCGCCTGGGTGGCTCAGTCGGTCGAGCATCTGCCTTCAGCTCAGGTCATGATCCTGGGGTCCTGGGATCGAGGCCCGAAGAGGGCTCCCTGCTCAGCGGGGGGTCTGCTTCTCCGTCTTCTCCTGCTGCGCGCTCTCATTCATTCGTTCATACGTACATACATAATAAATAAAGCAAATTAAATATAAAATTTAAAAAACTTAAAAAAGAACTCGGGAAGGAAAGGAGTGTTCACCAGCCTGAGGCTGGAGACCCCCGCACCTGGTTCCTTAATTCATAGCAATGACAGGCTTTGACACAACCCAGAGCCCTTTGAGGGTTGCCTTTGGGGTGAGTAGAGAAGGGGGCCTTGGGATATTCATCAGGGGAAGGGAGAGACTGGGGCATGGATTTATAAATTACAACCTCAAAGTATATTTAAGAAGGTTTCTGATGTTATATTTGAAGCACTAAGGATTTAACTCTCTATCCCTAATCTCTGTCATGAGGTGCTTGAGAATAGCTTCATCGCCTTCCCCCACAGATTTTCGGGGCACACAGTCTAATCTCTATACAGCACACTCATTGAGCCATAAACATGTTCTTCCTGGCACCGTCAGTTTTAACCATCGAAGCCAGACGGATTGAGGGACAGGGATGTGGGCGGGGGATGATGGGTCCTCTTTCAGTGAGACTTCTGGTCCACACCACAAGTCTGGGGTTCTCTGTCCTGCATCACCATCTCCAGCGAGGTCTTTGAGGCTTTCCTGAGGTCTTTGCTGGACGGGGGGTAACGGATGCCAGCAGAGTTGCCACAGAGAAGGGAGAAAAAAGTTGAGTTCCGAGTGCAAATCTAGATTTATGGGCCTTAATTTTAAGTTCCCTTTTCTGTGGGAGTTGTCTGGAGCGTTTAACCAGCTAATCCTACCTCCTCCCTGAAATCCCGACCTCACAGGACTTTGGGAACCCCAGATGACAGGCCTTCCTCCTACCTACCTGCTCTCTCCTCTCTGGGCCTCACTTCCCTTTTCTGTCAACTCTTACTGCACAGTGACCCTCCTCAGGGCTCCTGACTTGGTGCTGACGACTCTCCTGAACTCCAGGCCCCCTTTTGGACATCTGAGACACATCTCCACGAGTATGTACAGAACCCTGCCTCCCCCCACTGCCTGCCTTCTCTGTCTCTGTTAAGGCCACTCCATGCTTCGAGGCTCAGACCTTGAAGCCACCCTGCCTTCTCTCATTCCCCACACCCAGTCCTTGAGCAAATCCCATTGGCTGTCCCTTAAAAGTATCCCTGGGGGAAGCTCAGTCAGTTGGGCGTCTGTTAGTGTCGCCTCCCCGGCCCCCATCCTGCCTCTCTGCCCCTCCCCCGCTCATGGACTCTAAAATGGATAAATCTTTTTAAATAAATAGGTATTGAGAACTATACCTGACCCACTCCAGACCACCACCCTGATCCTGTTGTAGATTTCAAAAGACTAGAAGAAATAGTAAGTAAATGCAATGCAAAATAAAAATAAGTATAACAAGACACTTGGAGAACAACTGGGGAAAGTAGAATGTGTCATGATCCTAGATGCTGTTATGGAATGATTGTTCACTTTGGGCCTGACGCTGGCCTTGAGCCGTGGACAGTGTTGGTTTTTCTTAGAGAGGCAAGCTGGCAGGTATTTAGACGTGAGGTGTCATGAGGAGGCCTGCAGCTATTAAATCAGGTGGTTTTTATAAACGAGAGCGCAAGTAAAGGTGCAAAAGGTGAATCCAGAGATGTGTCTGTGTGGGTGTTCTTCATGCGACCTTTATGCCTTCATCAGGGATTTGAACGGTAAAACACTTGCGATACAAAGGTGGTATGACTGAGGACCACCCAGGGTTTAGCGGTGTGGAGGCCACTGGGGACCCTAACACATGTAGCTCGGCTGGGGCCATGGAGACAAAACCTGCAGGAAGCTGGCTCAGAGGAGAGCTGCAAACAGCCCGTTTCTCCAGTGAGTTCGTTCTGCTGCCAGGCCATGGGCTGGAGAGGAAGAGGTGGTGGAGAGCTGACTCGCTTTAGGAGGGGAGAAACAACTTCATTTTCCAATGGGAGCATTGGCCCAGCCCAGGAGAGCGTAACACCGATGGTGCAGAGATCTTGCTGCTTGGGTGTTTGGAAACTGAAGACGCTCGAAACCCCACCATCAGGTTGGGTCGACTCCAGGCTTTTCCCCACATGGGCTTCCATTGGTTTTAATCCGTTTTTCTGTAGTTAGTGTTAAGTACAAGTTATTTCTGCAATTAAGGTGTTTCGGGAAGAGCTCATCACCTAGTTTCTCAATGGGAAAACAACTTCCCCAGACCACCCCAGAAAACCAGGACCAGACCCAGGACTGGGCCCCATGGTCCCACTTTTGTGGTGCCTCTGCTTGGCTATGGGGGTTGGGAGGGTGGTCTCTGGGATCCAGCATAATTCAGCATGTGTCCCTCCCTGTTCTTGAGACTGGATTGTGGGCTGTCACCCTCCCCTACATACCAACCCATGTCTCCCTCATGAGGAGATAAGGCATGCTGGTGACAGGGCACGGGGTCGAAGTCCTAGGTCTTCTGGTGTGACACCACCCGCACCCCCACCCCCGCGCCTGTGAGCCTGGCGCCGAGGCATCGGGCCCAACATTCCCTGTGGGTTGAGTCCTGACTTCTGCTGCTTCATCTCCCAGCTCAGTGACCGCGGACACAACACTTCAGCCCCTTCCAAGCCTGTGGCCACTCCTCCTCCACCTGTAGTGCAGGTGACTACAGCACAGACTCCGGGTGCAGCGAGGACAAGAGGGACCAGAAGTGCAGGCACCCGGACCTTAGAACATGCGGCAATGGCAGCGGTTTTTCAATCACCAAATATTAAGGACTTTCTAGATCCCCAGCAGTTCTAGGCAGTGGCCGTGCAGCCACGGCCCCAAACTGACCAAGTCCCTGCCCAAGCCCAAGTCTGTCCAGGCAGATCCTAGGAGCTGCTCTCCCAACAGCCACTGGGAAACCAAGGGTGGTCCCGGAGTGGGCCAGGATTAGCAAGAAAGAGCCAACCAATGCAAAAGGGCAGTGCTGTTTTTATTCAACTGTCTTATTACAAAATTACCAGAACATATATGGCAGAATTAGGAAGGTCCCCGTCCTGGCTTCGGCGAGAGCAGGCAGCATCTCTCTCCCCGCCACAGCCCTGCGGGGACAGTCACCTAGTGCAGGGGCCCTTAGGACAAGGCAGGGGTGTAGCTCTGCACAGAGAGCCTGGCCTGAGAGGGGGAGTCTGGACTTGGCTAATAGTGTCCACTCTGAGCACCATCCTGCAGCTTTTAAATAGCAGGACATCCTGCCCCGCTACCGGGCCCTCAACAGGACTGTCCAGGAACCTTCTGCCCAGCCGACCAGGAGGGTCGTGAACAGAGGTGACCACTCAGAGGGAGATGGGCCACCTTGGAAACGGTTGGGGGAGCTACTCTTCCCCAACACTCCTGGCGGGGGGAGGGGGGCAGCTGTCCCTGGGCTAAAGTTCTCAAGGGGAAGCAAGGCTGAAAGGAGCAAAGCTGTGGCGAGCCCGGAAGGGACACCAGACTTCCTAAGAACCTAGGGGTGTGGGGAGGGGAGCCCTGGGAGGCTCAGGCGTGCTCCGTGGGGCCAGGGCCGCCGGCATGGGAGTGGGCAGGGGCCGCAGCCTGCAGGGGGCCAGTGCTGGGCTCCGGGGACGCCAGCACAGGGGCCGAGAGGCCATCAGCAGAGTCTGTGTCGAGGTCCAGCCTCCAGTACGCTTCGCACAGAGGCAGGTCATTAGCTTCGCAAAGACTTGAGCTTTTCCACCACCAGAAACCCAGGGAGAGACAGGAGCAGGCAGAGACGGGCGGAAGCCGGGGTGGGGCGTGGGGGCGGGGAAGCAAGATAGAAGCAGAGTTACGAAAACAGACCACACCCCAAACCTGCCTTTCCCCTCTTCTTCTCTGTGCTGGCCCCTCTCTACACAGGCCTGGCTATGGGGGGGGGTGCGTGTGGGGCTGCCCTTGCTTCAGGGTCCAATACAGCATCCTACAGGAGGGGCCCTTCCAGGACCAGCCACCAGCAGGCTCTGTGACCTTGGCAGGTCCCTCTGACTGACCAAGTGTATTTCCCAACTGACAGCCACAAGGCTGAGCCAACCCATGCTGCCGCCTCCTATCCTGGCTCCAGCTGTCCAGAGCTCGCTATGGTCTCTCCACAGTCACTACACTTTGTGAGGACCCCGAGAGCAGATACCCCGTCTTGTTTTTGTGTTCGGGTTCTCTGCCCCGCAGGGACTCTGCCCGAATCGGGACAGAACCAGGGGCCCTGGTGTTCTGTGCGGCACCACTGTACCAGCTGTGCGGCCAACAGGCCCACAGGCCCCCTGAACTCAAGTCTCCCTGCCTCTAACACAGGTCAGCAGTGTTGGCCTGCCCAGGCACGGGAAGGCCGGAGTGAGGATGCAGGTGAGGAGTATGACTCACTACGGCTGTCCAGGGGTGACTAGAGCTCATAGGTCCCACGCCTATCTGACCCCAACCTCCCTCCCTCCCTTGCTTCTTCTGCCTTCAGTGGTTTGGGCACAGAGCGGCATCCCAAGGACAGCAGAGGGCAAGAGGTAGAGAAAGAGCGAGTCACGAGCAGAGAGCGGGCGAGTGTGGACACCGGCATGCGGGGCATGGCAACCTGTGTTGGCTTTTGGGGAGGGGCACAAAGCCCGGCAGCCGTGACTCAACTGAGCCCTGGCCTTACACAGGTATCTACAGACGAGGGAGGAACTCAGCCTCCTAAGGCACCAGGGACAGCAAGGACCCCCCTGGGTGAGACAGAGACTGGCACGGCAGGACGCAGGAAGCCTGGCACTCAGGCCCCTGGGTTTCCTGCAGTCTTGTCAAAGTGACTTGGGGCAGGTCCCTCACCACCACCCCAACCCGGCCCTCAACTTCGAGACGCAGGACTAAATTGTCCTGTAACCACTCAGTCCACAAGCCTGGTCCTTGGGGGCAGCAGGAAACAAACACAGGGACATGAAGGGATTCTGCAAAATCCACGGGGCTGTGAACCATGTCCCTGGCATGGTCTGAGACACAGACAGCACCCCCACCCCAGGGACCCACTCCAGACCCTTCTCTGAAGGCCTGGTGTGTAGGAGGCACTTGCCGCCATGTCTGCTGAGCCGATGGGTATCAGGGACGAGAGGTGGCCCCAGAACCCTCTGGAAAAGTCTAGAACCACTCCGGCTGGACAGTGGTACTGTCCCTTCCCACAGAGGCCAAGATGGCCAGGGACAGTGAGGGCTGGCTTTGAGTACAGGGCAGGGAAACCAAGGCCCAGACCACAGACCATGCTGGCTCTGGGCATCTGTGGCCCCAGCATGGCCTCCACGGGGCAGAAAGGATCATCTGAAAAAGCCACCACAGGAAGGACACGTTTGTCTGGGCAAAGGCATGGGGGGACACCACTCCGTTTGGACAGAGACTTGACTTTCTGAGCTAACAGGGACAAAGGTATAAGGCTTCCCCGTCTCCAGCTTCAGTTCCCCTGTGTATATTACACCTGGACTCTGATTTCTCAGGACCCCTTGGGCTCAGACGACTCAGGTTTCAGGATTCCAAGTGGTGCACGCGGGCTGGGGTGACAGGTCTTGCCCACTGCTGTATCCCTGGGGCCCAGCATGGGCCTAACATGTAGGCAGGCTCTGGTCCGTGAACCACGCTGGGCTGAACAGGAACTCAGTGGTCTGGATACCCCAGGCCCAGCTCTCAAGGCCATCCTCTGCTCGGGTTTCTTCCTCCTTCCCACCCCCACACTACCGTGGACCCTGACACACACGCTGAAGACTTGGGGATCCCCACATGGAACCGCATCCCTAGGCAAGCACTGGCATCCTGCACATTCGGGGCATGAGCCTGGGCTGCCAAGAGAGGCTAGCCCAGGCCTGGCTGGAACGTTTAAATATTGACTAAAAAACTAAGAGAAGCACACAGGCCCAGAGTGAGGCAGTCGACAGCCCCAGCACGAATGCTGGCTCTGCCCTCTGCTCTGGGGCTTGGCCCACCCAAACCCTGAAGTTCTGTGACTTTCATCCTGCTGCCCAGGGCCTGGCAGGCGGCGTAAATTGTCCATCAATCGCTCTGACCGTGAGCTCTGCTCTGAAACCCCGGCACGTGTCTGTGCTGCCAAGACCAGGAAGGGTTTGCAAAAACGGGGCCTTCGGGGCCGCAGGCCGGGCCCGGGGCCCCAGCTGTGCTCTGCGCAGGGTCCAGCCCTATCGGTACCTGGACGAGTAATACTCCTCCTCCAGCTCATACAGGTCGATGGAGATCTCGTCCCGCAGGGCAATGAGCTTCCTGTCACACTCCTCCTGCAGGGCTCGCAGCTGCTGGTTGCGCTGGTCAATGGCCTCATTCACCGACGGGAAGTCATTGAGGATGAGGAACTGCTTGAGGTCAGACACCAGTTTCATCAGGGACTCACCGGCTCGGACCTGAGGCCATCAGAACCAGGGCAGGCGTGCTGAGGAGGCCGCGGCAGCCCTGCCTCCCTTTCCTTATCTGTCAAGTGGGACTACAGCACTGACCTTCACAGGGTCGTCGTGCAGTGAGAGAACCAAAAGGAACTCACGGGAGGGCAGGGTCCACGGCCCCCACCCGTGGACATGCTTCCAAGGCAGGCGCCACCAGCTTCCCAGCCCCCCCCGACTCCGGCTGCCGCTGCAGGGATACTGACCCTCCCTTACACAGGTTATGCTTCACAAAGCCTCAAGCCCCACAGATAAAACTACCGTCCCGTGTAACACCTGCCCCTGCGCCTCCTTGGGAGCAGCAAGCAGGCCAGCTGAGCAGGATTCCTCTGGGGCTTTTCCTATGCGTTTGCACCCGTGGGCACACATCCGTGGAAACATCTGGCTGATGTGCTTGTTCTGAGACATCAGAGGCATTTAAAATGCACATCTTGGTTTGTTTGGCAATTTGCTTTTGCTCTCATGATCAATCTCCAGGAGCTGTCTCATCGGCAAGAAAGGGTCGATCCCTTTCTAACCATCGCATAGCACTCTCCAAGATGGATGTGGCCGACTATCTGCCACCCCTTGTGCAGCTGCCAGACAGCCCTCCTCTCGAGGGGAGTCTCCTGAGAAGTGGTTTGCCCACTCGCCCCCCACCCCCCTCAAAGGTGGGACCACAAGGCTCCTGCAGCCCTGGGCCCGCCCTCCACCTGGTAACTCACAATGTTGGCAGCTCGAACGTGCATCTCATAGTTGTCCTGCTCACCCTGAGTGGCCCTTGACACTTGCGTCTCGTCCTCGATCTGGAGGGCAGACAAAAAAAACCCCAGAATTGGCAGGTGCCCCAGCCCACAGGTAACTAGCCGGCTGCAGGACACCCGCCGCTGCTGCCTCCTGCCTGCTGTCCACTTCACCTTCTCCGCCACGCACTGCGGCGGACCAGACCTTGGTCAGCGTTCACCCCCTCCTGTTCTGTTCTAAGGAGCTCACGGGCACTTTCATCGGGAAAATGGATGCCCGTGGACCCTGACTGCTGTGCTGCCTGCAGGGAGGTCTAGGTCAAGTCTTCTTTGGGGTGTGCAGCCGTTTGGTACAAGATGGGGTCGCAAGCTCAGATGTTCAGTAAACAGCTGCTGAATGCATAAAGGCACGATGTATTTCTTTTGAGCAACTGTTTACTAGCTCTTCCAGTCTGCCAGGCGCCATATTCAGCGCTTAACCACCATTATCTTGTGGAATTCTCACCGAAGCCTGGACCGCCATCCTGGGTTTACAGGTGGGCAAAGCTGAGGCAGGGACAGCTCAGAAAGTGCATCCAAGGTGTCTCCTACAGTGCATAGAGGAGCCAGGAGTGCTGCCTGGCCTGGCCTGTCCAAAGTGCAGGCTACTCAGAGCTTCCGCCCGTCCATGGGACAGGGCTTCCACAGGGGGCCTTGCCAGCCCTGGGCTGGGGGCAGGGCACCCTAAAGTAAGGAGCTGGATTCCTGGGTTCAAATCCTGGCTCTGCCGGCTATTAGCAGAATGACCTCGGCAAATTAGTCTTTTGAGCCTCAGTTTCCGCCTCTGAAAATGAAGAAAACACTACCTGTCCCACAGAGCTGGTGTGACGGTTAAATACCGTAAGACACAACAGCTCTCATGACACGGTGTGACACACGGTGAATGCACGCTAAATACAGGTTAGCTTTCTTAATCATGGCCCTAACAAGCCTTCCGAGGTCTACAGCAGTCTCAAGATTCATCCCCACTTGCTGCACTGCAGCCCAGCAGGCTTGCCAACCGGATCCAGACAGCCAGTTCTAACCACCTGGAGGGTACTTCCCCTGCCTTTCTCCCTGACTGCACTGGGGGGCAAGAGCAACCACGTCTGGGCCAGAGTCACGCCCCACAGCAACCACTGTACACAGACAATGTCACCCAATCACCAGAAGGGCCTTAGGATGCAGGCGCAACGGAGGCACGGGGAGGTCTGGTCCTCACCCAGACCCATGCTGCTGGTTAAGTGGCGCTGGACGCGGAAGCCAGGCCATCTTACCAGTGCCTGTAACTGGCTGGTTTATTTATCGGTTGACCTGTTTGCTACTCCGGACCCCCTTGCTGCCCTCCCCAATATTTTCCCCATGCGGACAAGGCCTGGCCTGTGCGTTCACTGCTGGATCCCCCCCTCCCCCCGTGTGACACCTGACCGCAGCAGGCCGGCCACTCAGCTCACCACTGGCTAGACCCCTCCCCTTTCCGGGGTCTCAGAGCCGCAGGAGCCGGCCTGCCCGCCCCCACCTTGGCGGTCTTGATGATCTCGGTGAAGTTGTCCATGATGGACTTGACATCGTCCTTGAGCCGCTTGTTATAAGACTGCAGCAGCGTCTCCTTACTCTGCGGCAGGGCTCTCTGCTGGGCCATGGCGGGGCCTCAGGTAGCGCGGAGGCGGCACCTGGGAGCCAGAGTCCGGCGTGAGCCGAGCCACCCCCAGCCGCCCACCCTCCACGCCCCAGCTCGGCAGAACCGCGATCTCGGGAGAGACCCCTCCCGTCAGACAGACTCGTGCAACCGTCAGCACACAAGCGCACTGCGGGCTCTCGGCTCCGGCCAGCGCGCGTCCGCGAGCGCCCGCCCCCCCACCCCTCCGCCGAGACGTCCCTCCGATTCTACCCCCGCCGCACCCTCTGCTCCAGGCCGGGCCCCCGGAGGGCCGCCGCGCCCACAGCCCGCTCGCTCCGGGGGGGCCTCGGCCGGGACCACCCTCCCTCCCCGCGCGCCCACGCGCTCCGGCCGACTGGCCCGGGGCCTGCGCGCCGCCGACCGACCGAACTCGCGGCCTGGGCGTCACTTTGTAGCAGGGGAAGGGGGGGGTCACACCTGAGAAAAGACGGCGACCCCGCCCCGACGCCCCCACCTGGTCCTCAGAACCCGGGGCGACCAGGCTGGGTACAGGGGCGGGAAGGGGTGCAGAGGAGCGCACGCCCCTCCCCGGAAGTCCTGGCTCCGCGCCGCTCGCCGCGACTCGCCGCGGCGGCCGCACTAAGGCACCGCCCCCGATCGGAGGCGGGCAAGGGCGGTCCTGTCCCTTTAAATCCGAAATCCCGCGAAGGCTCCAGTTCTCGCGATCTCCGATGTCGCCTACATATTACCCACAATTCTCTTTTCTTTCTTTCTCCTCCCGCAACCCAAGATGGTGAGTGATTTTGCGGGTCGCTGTGTCGGCGCTGGGTCTGGTTTCTATCCGCTGCCATCCTCTTCGGGCCGTGGCCGTGCGGGGATCCCTCCACCGCCCGGCGCTAGGGGAGCCCCGCGGAGCCTGGCAGGGAGGCATTAGGCCGGGTGTTATGCTGCAGGCTGCGTCCGGCAGTGCGGGGAGGAGGGTCCGGGCCGGGGGAGCGCAGCGCCGCAATGCGGGGCTCGGAACGCCGGGGCCGAGGGTCCGCCGCGCCGTGGGGGCTGCCGCAGGGGCCTCGGGCGAGGAATTCAGCGCCAGCCGTATGTCGGGCTCTTAAAGAGCGTGCAGTTCCGGGACGGGGCCGGCTCCGGCTCGGCCCGTGCGCGGCGTCGCGGACGAACGTGGCCGCGTGGCTGCCGGGGCTCGGGGAGGGGTGTGGAGGGTGTCTGGTGCCTGAGCACCAGGACCACTGACGCAGACGCGGGCGGCCGCCGGGCTCGCCGCTGGGCCACCCGGACGTCGGCAGCCAGCCCGGGCCTCTCGCGGGGACGGGAGGACCCGGTCTAAGCGTGTTCCTTCTCGCGCAGCCGAAAGGCAAGAAGGCGAAGGGGAAGAAGGTGGCCCCGGCCCCTGCTGTCGTGAAGAAGCAGGAGGCCAAGAAGGTGGTCAATCCCCTGTTCGAGAAGAGGCCCAAGAATTTTGGCATCGGTGAGTAAGAGGGGGGACGCGGGAATTTGATGTTACTCCCAGAGAGGAGCGCTAGCTTACCGAGCAGAGGATCGTGTCCTGTGCTTGGTAGAAGCTGCTCGTGCGTCTGGAGTTGGAGCTGCCCGGGTGGGAGTCCCATTTTCTGCTTCCTCCCTGGGCTTGAGATGTGGCTGCTGTTGGTGCGCGGGGTGTGCCGCCTGAGCGCCACTGTGCTGCTGCTCAGATACTGGTTCTCAGCCTGGCCCTTGGGAGCCACGCTTTCAGAGCAGAGGCCCTTGGGCCACTGTACTGATGGACAGCTTGGCTGCTCGCCGGATGAGGAGGGAGGTATTGGGGTCTCCCTGCGATCCCAGGTGTTTGTGTGCAGATGATGTAAAAGAATATTTGCTATCTGAGAGATGGTGATGACGCTTGAAACCACCAAGATCGCTGATGCACCTGCACCCTCCGAATGGCACCAAACACGGACTCCACGGGGGTTTGATCCTCACTTAACGGTGTTGCCTTTAACTTCTCAGGACAGGACATCCAGCCCAAAAGGGACCTCACCCGCTTTGTCAAATGGCCCCGCTACATCCGGCTGCAGCGGCAAAGGGCTATTCTCTATAAACGTCTGAAAGTGCCTCCTGCAATTAACCAGTTCACCCAGGCCTTGGACCGCCAGACAGGTGAGGTTCCATGGCACAAGACCATCCGAGAAGGGGTTTCTTGGGCCAGGACGATGTTACCGTCCTGACTCCGCTGGTACTACGCCTGCAGTCTTTCTAGGGGCGGTGGGTGTTTTCAAGTAAATTGAATTATTAAAATTGAGAACGTCATGTCTGATTTTCGGAACGTGAAGGGGGCCTTGGCTGAAGAGGTCACGTACGTGTTGGGGGATTTCTTGGACTACTTTCAGGGCAGTGAGCTAGCATTGCATCGGGTGGCACAGACCAGTGCTTAAAACATGCCTAAACTGGCAATGATTCTTGCAGCTACTCAACTGCTTAAGCTGGCCCACAAGTACAGACCAGAGACAAAGCAGGAGAAGAAGCAGAGGTTGTTGGCCCGGGCTGAGAAGAAAGCTGCAGGCAAAGGGGATGTCCCCACTAAGAGGCCACCTGTCCTTCGAGCTGGTGAGTGGGCCCCTCCTCACAGAGGGCGAGTAGTGGGACAGGCTGTTGGCAGTGATGTGTGAATTTCTTCACCTGGAATCACTGTGAAGAGTAAAATCGAGCTTTTTAACCCTGAGTCACAGCTGGGCCCAGAGGAGAGCTGCTTTTGTTAACCGAGCAGCCCCTATGGACTGCGCGCACAAACTGGTTGTGTGTTGTAGGGGTTAACACTGTCACCACCCTGGTGGAAAACAAGAAGGCTCAGCTGGTGGTGATTGCACATGATGTGGATCCCATTGAGGTACGTCTTCCTTGTTCTTAAGCATTGATTGTTAGGGCGCCTGGGTGGCTCAGTTGATTAAGCAACTGCCTTCGGCTCAGGTCATGATCCTGGAGTCCCGGGATCGAGTCCCGCATCGGGCTCCCTGCTCAGCAGGGAGTCTGCTGCTCCCTCTGACCCTCCGCCCTCTCATGTGCTCGCTCGCTCTCATTCTGTCTCAAATAAAATCTTTAAAAAAAAAAAAAAACATTGATAGATTGGGTCTCGATGTCAGTGCTGGGACAGCTGAAGCTAGATGTTGAGTCTGGTGTGTTAGGCCAAAGTGGAGAGGTACCTTTTCATCGAGGACGGTACTGACAGGTGACCTGATTGAGCGCCACTGCGATGATGTGGATTTCTCGCTGAATTAAACCTTGAAGTGCGAGTACATGAGCTTTTTAACCCTGAGCAGTTGCTACTGAGTTAGCTTTTACATTCCCGCTTTTAGTCAAAATACACTTTAGAGCTAACGTTGTATTCCAGCTGGTGGTTTTCCTGCCTGCCCTGTGCCGTAAGATGGGGGTTCCCTACTGCATTATCAAGGGGAAGGCCAGGCTGGGCCGTCTGGTCCACAGGAAGACCTGCACCACTGTCGCCTTCACACAGGTCAACTCGTGAGTATGCAAGGTGGCCCCCAGCTCCCAGCAGTCAGTAGGGGTCAGCCACCCCCTCCCCCGGTTCTTCATTCCTCGGGATTTTCCCTGAAGACTAAACGACATACCTTAAAGGGATATGTTTATCCGAGTCTTTGCCGATGATGGCTACGAATTTCTTCACCTGAATAAACTGTGTGGTCATACTGTGTCTGAGGCAAAGGGCTGTTTGGGGCTAACAGCCCATCCCCGCTTTCTGGAAAGGTAGCTGAGAAGCCAATGACCCCCATTTTCCCCCGGCCTTTTTAGGGAAGACAAAGGAGCCCTGGCAAAGCTGGTGGAGGCCATCAGGACCAACTACAATGACAGATACGATGAGGTAAGCAGCAGCCTGACATGACGCGGCCTTGGGCGTGCACACGACGCCGTCTTGGGCACACTAAGCTGGCTCCTGAGGGGTCAAGTAGAAGACCACTAGGGGCTGACCTGGTTTTGAGAGCCTTGAAGGAGGCCACACTGACCCCCCCCACCCTCTGTCGTTGCAGATCCGCCGCCACTGGGGAGGCAACGTCTTGGGCCCAAAGTCTGTGGCTCGCATCGCCAAGCTGGAAAAGGCAAAGGCTAAAGAACTGGCCACCAAACTGGGCTGAGTGGACGCTGTTGAATTTTCTGTACATAAAAGTAATAAAACGTTGTGTTTCAGCCAGTGTCAATTGGCGTTTGGGTTGAATGTAATTGATCTGTCAGTTTGGGAGGGCGGCAAGTGTTTTCAAACCCAGGGTCTGTACTGGGCACAGGGCAGGAGGTGTGGGTTGACCTGTTCTGAACAAGCAGCCTCAACCACTCAGTCGCACATCGTACTTGAACGTGCTGACAAAGCTTGGGTTTTACGATCCAGACCGTTAACTAGAACAGGTAGAGTGGCAGGCAGACGGCAACAGGTGCGTAAGATTTATTCATATCAGTAGTACCCGATCCCATATAAAAACAGCCTCCGGATTTATCGTGGTCCTTCCGCTCGTTAGCTAATCTCACACACCAGGACTCCGACGTAGGAATTTCTTAAACCACAGGTAGGCTGTAGCTGCACAGAGTCCATACCTAGGGTTGAAAAGATGAACGGTCAGCGTTTGGAAGGGAAAGACTTGGGAGCAGCTAGAGACCGGGACTTACCAGGTAACGATGTACTGCATGTGCTCATTCCTCAGAGTGACTCGGGTTTGCCCTCCAATGGGTCCCCCGGGGACTGTGCTCCCTGCAGAGACAGTGGGCTCAGTGTCTCCCTACAGCACTCTGGCCAGCTGTTTCCATGGAGACTTCCAGAGCTCTTGCATGGCCAAAATTCAGTGAGGGCCCCCCCCTTTTTTTTTTTAAACCCGTAACCGGCCCCATGTTGCCTCCTTCCCTTCGTATCTGGCAGACATCCCCACTCCTCCCACACACACTAAAATGTAAGCAGTAGCAAGTACCAAAAATGTCAGAGCTGAGAGGAAGGTAGAACCAGGTATTTACAAAAGCTACATGCTCTTCTGGGGTGGGCTGGTCACAACGTACGGAAGTCTGCATCGATGAAGATGGGGTCTGCGCCTGTGAGCCTGGCCATGGCCTCCAGGTCCCGGTAATGCCAGTGGTTCCTTTCGGGATTGTTCTCCGGGACAAAGGGCTTCCTAGTTTCTGCCAGCCTCACCATCCCAACTAGGTCTACTTCTCCCTTGATCTAAAAAGGAAAACAATATTGCTCTTCAGGGCCTAGTTTCTAGAGAGCCCTGCTCACAAGGGAGGATTCACACCCCTTACCTGGCCTTTCTGCCGTGTATCAGGATTCACCTTCTTCCTGGGGACAAACCCTCTATTTACCAGGATGGTGATTCTGGAGTAATAGGAGGATGCTCTTTCAGGTAGGGAAGGGTTTTGGAATACAGATTATCACTGTCGTCCTGGGAAGGGTTTAAAATGGGAAGGTAGCTGCAGGTGTGCCATGGGGAAGGTCCTTTCTCCTGCCCGGGTCTTGATTGGCAGGGCCATCAACTCCGAAGACAGATCTCCAGTGTCCCTGGCAACAGCCCCCATCTGCTTCCCTCTGTGTGCCTCACCCTCGGCCGGAGTTCAAATACCCACTTCCCCAGTTAACAGCAGCTGCCTTGTGTACCTGCCTCCAGTATCCTCTTGGGGTGGCGGGGAGACCCTCCCAGACCTATAGCTGGGAAGTTGCTCTAGCTGATCTTGCAATGCCCCATTGCTGGACAGGTCATTTCCTCTCCCCGTATTGCCCTTCCCATCTCCTGACTCCAGGCGTGGCCCAAGTAGTCCGCTCGGAATCCTTCCCTAACCCCACCCCCTCCAGGCAGAGTTGGGGGTGCCTTTCCTTTCTCTCGACTTCCTCTCACTAGCCCCTCCTCGTGCCACACCACAACCATTTAATGTGTTGGCCACGAGACAACTGCTCGAGTGGTTGATTTCATTCACCTCTGGGAAAGCTCCACACACAGGAATGATTCAGTAAGAAGTGAAATGACCTGGCTTAACAATGTCAGAAATACAAATTCCAAACTCTCAAGGAATTGAACCTTTCTGGGTGTCTTGGATTTGCCCAAGGTTGGTGCTTCGCTGCATGTTCTACTCACCCCAGGTCAGTGCAGTGGAAGGGGGTGATGACGTAGGCACCACTCTCCGGTGAGGAAGAGAGACGGCCAGCCTCTTGGGCCTCCCGGGCAGGGTCCACCATGGTCCGAGGCATCATGTACAGCTCCTTGGAGTGGTCGAAGTGCCCTCTGACCTTCACTGGCCTGTACTCCAGATTCTTCAGTTCCATCGGGCTACATGGGAGTGGGGACAAGTGAGGCTGCGGCCAAGCAAGGTTTGGCAGGAAGTTCAAACGCTTCCGGGGCTGCACATCGCAAATACGGCACGTGTTTGCTCCCCTGAATGGAAAGCTTTGTTGACCCTATCTGCCCCTCTAAGACAGTGCCTCAGAATGAGGGGTAGAGGCAGTAGAATCACTTAGGGCACTTTTTCAAGATAATGTTCTCATGTCAAGACATGACATGAAGATGCACTCTGCCCTCACCCGCCAGGTAAGAATTACTGCTATAGGGGCCCATAAGCACTGGGGGGGATCCCTCAGGTACAATGCCTCTGAAAAAAAGGTAAAACTCAGGATCAAAGGTATTCTTCTAGGCATGTCAGGCAGCTTCCCAAGGGTGATCAGGAAGCCAGTAAGACAGTTGATTTTGAGGGCTCCCCTCTGAGGGTCAGGACTACAAGCAGAAGCCAGGCCCCGCTGCTGACCTCAAGTGAGACCAGCCCCAGGTGGGCAGCCACACACTCACTCTGCTGGCAGGGGGATGGGCTCAGCCGCAACTCTAGACTCCAGCTCTGCTATCAGCTTCAGCTTCCACTTTCGACGCTGGACCTATGGAAACAGTGCAAACCCGAGCGGATGGCAACAAGGTCAAAAGCTCAGAGCCACCAGAGCTAGAAGCCTGTCTTTACCTGCCATGTCCCCAGGCCAAAGGCAGTCACAGGAATGAGAAGCAGGAACCACTGGAAGACGGAGTCGTGCTGTGCTTTTGTGGCAGGTGCCTCGGCTGCAGAACTGCCACACCGGCTTGGCCTCCAGGCCAAACCTAGGAGGTTTTACAACACAGGCATGGGGTCAGAAGCCCTCGACAAATAGAGGTGGAGCAGCCAATTCCTCAAGGAGACGCCACCTTTACTGCCGGAGAGTGAACAGACCACAGCCTGGGGCCAGCAGCCAACTAGTGGCACCTGTGTCCAGTCCGGCTCCTAAACCAGGGCTGGCTCGTGGCACACTCGGTGGATGTTTACTGACTAAATAAACAAGACCCAGGGCTTAGTCCTGGCTCTGCCACCAACCGCCACCCTGGGTAACCACCTCATGCCTTTTACACAAGAATGCGATGTATTCCACACCCGCGCAGAGACAGAACCGGGATAAACTCGGGGATATTGGCTCAAAGAGCTCTTCCAACAGCCTGTTCTTCACTGCTCATTGATTTAAAGACGGAACAAAGTACACAAAAATGTATTTTAGCTGTCGGAGTGTGAGTCTCATCAAATCAGAACATTACGGGCCTTGCAGACGGCAAAAAAGCAGGCCTGGAGCGGGCTCACAAAGCACCCTTCTTTCTCGCACAGCGTTCCCCTCTGCCGCACGTGCACGCGCCACCTGCAAGCCGTGGGTCCCAGACACCTGGCTTTCAATCTTGGGGTGGCCCCTCCTCAGCCCGGTCAGGTGCGGGGAACTGAGCAGTTCGGTGCCAAGCGGGGGGGGCGGGAGCGCGGGCCGCTCTTCCCGGGCGCTCAGGGCACACGCGAGCGAGCCCTCACCTGGCCTTAGGGGGACCGCAAGGACGCTCCTCCTCACCGCGCGGGGCGGGGCCTTCGGAGACGGAGGCAACGGCTGAGCTCGGCCAAGCCGGGGCGCGGGCCCCCCAGCCCACCCGACATGTCCCCGCGCCGCGCTCACCGCCCCCGGCCCCGCGGCCCGCAGCCCCAACCACCGCACGACCGCCGCCATACCCCGCCGGCACTTCCGGGCCTGGAGGCATCTGCTTCCGGGGCGCCGCTGAGCCCCGCCCCCGGCCCACGCGGCGCTAGCGGCGCGGGCTTCCAGCTCCGCTAGCGGCCGGACCATGGACGAGCTGCCGGCCGACGTGTGCGCTTTCCTGCGCGAGCACCCGAGTCTGCGGCTGGAGCCCGGCGCCCACAAGGTCCGCGGGGCCGGCGGGGGAGGCGCGGGCACCGCTCGGTGGCCCCCGGGCCCCCTGACCCCCTCGCCCGCCCTCCGGCCCGCAGGTGAAATGCGTCCTCACCGGCCACGAGCTGCCCTGCCGTCTGCCCGAGCTCCAGCTCTACACCCGCGGCAAGAAATACCGGCGGCTGGTCCGCGCCTCCCCGGCCTTCGACTACGCGGAGTTCGAGCCGCATATCGTGCCCAGCACCAAGAACCCGTACGTGCGCGGGGGCCCCTGCAGGCAGGGTCGCGAGTGGGGACCGGGCCGAACCCCACCCTTTCCCGCCGGGTGCGCGCTCCTCGAGGCCCCGGAGCCCAACTTCGTGTGGGATAGGCGACTTGACATCCAGGTGGGAGGCTAGGCCCCTCCCTGGTGCCCGTTTGATATTTGCAGAGCTCAGGTTTGTCACCCGGGCTTGTCTGCCTCAGAGAGGAGCTGGAGGGCTTGCGCTTTGTCACCTAAGGTTCTGAATGGGGTCAGTTTCACGTATTTTAAGAGAACTTTGGTGTAGCTGAACGTGTATGCTCGGCAGCGCTTGAAGGGAAGAGGGCGAGGGGGGGTGCTCCCGTTCATCCAGCGCCTTGCCGGGCCTCGTTTCCCACGTGCATTTGCCTGTGCGGGAGCCGTGTGCGGAGGCTGGCCAGGCCTGTGTCCCAGGCAAATGTCGAGAGCTCACAGCCCGTCTGGATCAGTGTTTCTCCACCCCGCTGCAGTGTGGAATTGCTTGCTGCCCAGGCCACCTCGTCGACCTCTGCTGTCAGATGCATCTGTGGTGGAGGGCCCCCGACGTCGATCCCCGTGAATGTCCCTGCTGACTGAGGTTTCCCTGTCCCCTAGACACCAGCTGTTCTGCAGACTCACCCTGCGGCACATCAACAAGTCCCCAGGGCACGTGCTGAGGCACACCCAGGGCCGGCGGTACCAGAGAGCTCTGTGTGAATGTAAGTAGCCACGGGCGGACGCGGCCTGCCTCACTTCACAGGTATTTGGGGGCCTGCCTGCCCCTTCTCCAGGATGAGTGCCCATCAGAGGCACAAGTGGTGTTTCAGTCATCCTTGGGCAGCAGCTGGTGGTGCAGTGGGCTCCGAGGTCACCACAGGCTAGCGAGAGGGCTGCCAGGAGGCCCCGGGGAGGCTGAGTTTCTGGGCTGAGACTTTAGGGACATGGGGAGTAGAGGGAAGGATTCAAGCAAAGTCAGAGGCAGAGAAACACTTGGCTGCAGGAGCTCCTGAAAGACGGCCACTGTACCACCGTGCAAGGTGGGGTCAGCAGCGTAGCTGGGGGCAAGAACACAGAGGGCCTTGGAGGTCAGGACCACGTGAAGTGGAGAGGCATTGAGAGGACTGACGCAGGGCCTGGCACGTCACTTTTTGTGTCAGGGTCACTGTGGCTCTGAGGGGGGCGGGGCGGGAAGGAGTGGAAGAGGGGACGCTCGCTCAGTGGCTGTGCAGTCAGGTGAGGTGACCATGGCTGGGGTGACCAGGTGTTGGCAGGGAAGATGTGCACAGGGTAGGATCAGTAGGTGAGGGAGGGAGGGAGGGGAAGAAGTCAGCTGGGACCCCCGAATTCCTGGTTTAGGAGAGTGGCATCTGGATGACAGGCCTTGTGGGAAAATGAAATGTTCCTGTCAACGTGTGTCAGGATGGCCACTGACAACAGGGGCCAGCGCTCAGATGATGCACGCCACTGACACAGAGCTGGCATTTGCATCCACGGAGCCATGGGAGAAGGGACAGGGCCAGGCCTGAGCACGGAAGGAGCCCCAGGAGGGAGGGAAGCAGCCAGGTGGAGTGGTGTCGTGTCGGGGGCAGAGGTTTCGAGAATGGTAGACTCTTCTCAAATGTTCCTGAAGGGAAGGTAGGGGGAGGACCGGATGGGGCAGTAAGGGGGGCTGGGGGATGGAAACACAGGCAGGATGAGGAAGACGAGTCTGAAGGCTGTTTCCCCAAAAAACGAGGCCGTCTTCACCTAAGGGTACTAGTGAGGGTTGAGAAGTAGGGATCCCACGCAGGTGCAGAGCCTGAGGGCTGCTTGGTGTGGCGGCAAAGGGAGGACTGGGTTACTCCGTGAGCGAGAGTGTGTGGCTCACAGGACCAGTGGCCAGAAGGAGCCGGAGCCTGGCAGCCAGGGAGCCTGGCTGGGGATGTGGAGAGGGGACACGGGTGCAGGGTCCAGTGGCAGGGAGGCCATGTGGGACCACGGAGTGGGTGGCAGAGATGATGCAAAGGCTAGGGCCTTGAAGGTGGGCAGAAGCAGGCAGTGACATCAGAGACCAGAGCCCAGTCCTTCTCCCTGCACCTGAGGGGGCTGCACTGGACAGGAGAGCCATGCCCACACAGGGCAGGTTTCAAAAGCCAGGCCTGTCGGTGCCACCTTGCTCCTCATCGGTGCTCAGTCTGCATCTGCCACGCTGAGTGCCTGGCCTCCCCAAGTCCTCCGTACACGGGAGTGTGGCTCCAGCGTGGAGGCCTCATCCCGGTGCCTCTGCTCTGGGCCAAGGGCCCGACTCCCACTGAGCCCCGCCAACCAGTGTGGGGGCTTCCTGGGGCCAGGCTAGGGCTGGGGGTTCAGTGCTCGAGGCCCAGCACACCCCTGCATCTTATCACTCCACGGCCGGCACCCCTGCTGGCCTCCTTCCTCTCCTGGTAGGAACTGACCAGTTTTTACCCAGCAGAGTAGGGTACAGGTCCTGGTGGAGCTTGGCTCTGCACCGGGGAACTGCGGGGCAGACCCAGAACCAGGCAGTGTGCTGGCCTGTCCCCCAGATGAGAAATGTCAGAAGCAGGGTGTGGAGTACGTGCCTGCCTGCCTCCTGCACAAGAGGAGGAGGAGAGAGGACCAGATGGATGGCGCCTGGCCGCCTCACCCGAGAGAGGCCTTCTGGGAACCCGTGTCTAGCGAGGACGATGGCACAGCCGCGCGTGACAGTGACGACAGTATGACAGACCTGTACCCACGTAAGCGGGACTCCCCCCCCCACCCCCTTCCCGCAGGTGTGGGTCCTGGCTGCCTGCTCGGTTTTGAGTTTGCAGCAAGTGGGCTCCAGCCTCCGGCCCTCCGGCCCTCCCACCGCGTGTCCTCAGGTCCTGGGCCCTGGCTGGCCACTCCCCCCTCAGCCCTGCGCAGACCGTGAGCCTAACCTGAACCAGCCCATCCCTCCATTCCTTCCAGCCGAGCTGTTCACCAGAAAGGACCTGGGAGGGACTGAGCCTGGGGACAGCACCGATGACTTTTTGACAGAAGAGGAGGGCGAGAAGCCAAGGTGTGCCGCAGAGAAGGGCCCCGGGGCCGAGGAGGAGACTGAAGTGGCCCGGGTGCTGGTCCGCAAGCGCGGGAAGGTGAGGGGCAGCTTCCTCTGGTGGTAGTTTGCCGTTTCCTTTACAAAATGTTAGAAAGAACCTTGTTTTTGCAAATGAAATGCCAAGCTAACAGTAAATAGGAGCCAAGGCCGCTCTGCCCTGACGAGGGTGGGCTCCTTCCCAGTTCGAGGCTCCACGGACAGGTTCTGAGGGCTGCCGAGTGCAGCAGGGAGCCCGTGGGGGACTTGTTTCCAGACACGGCCCATTGCCATGAGGCAGTGACAAGGTCCTGTCGTCCTGGGTAGCTGAGCAGGGCCGGGGCTCGAGAAGGTCTAGGCCTCTTGTGAGGCTGGGGACGTGGGGAGCCGGCCTGTCTCGGCGGGCGGGCGGGCGGGGTGCCCCTCACAGGGCCCCTTCCTCTCAGACAGTGAAGGCTTACAAGCTGGAATCCTCTGTTCATGTTCCAGAAGCAGGTGAGCTCATCGAAGAAGTTCAAAAGTCATCATCGTAAAGCTAAGAGCTTCAGCTCTTTTAAACAGTCCAGTTAATAAACAGCTGTGGAGAGAGCACGTGTTGAAAGCTTTTCGAGAATCCTTCAGACACTTGACCCCCGTGGTCCTTTTCAAGCCATCTGCGGTGCGTCCTCTCGGCTGCTGGGGTGTCCCAGGGCCTTCTCCCTCCACTCCGCGTTTGCTGCCCCCAAGGGGGTGGGGCTGGGGGTCGGTCCCACAGGTGTCAGGGGCACGGCTCCCCATCCCCAGGAAGCAGCAGAGACCCCCAAGGGAAGAGTTCTGGCTGGACGTGGCTTCTAAGTGCTCCTCAGCGAAGCCTAGTGGGTTTTTCAGGCTCGCTTGGCGTCCAAGGAGAGGCCTGGCCGGGCCCCACCCCAGCTGGACAACACCAGAGGATCACACTGCATACAACAAATGCCATTATTTATTTTGATGTTTCCAAAAATCAAAACGTTTTCAAACACAACTAAGATATAAAATACAGCATAAAATGAGATTTATACCTACTTCCCACATAAAGCAAAAAATTTTTCAGAAATCGTTTTGCCAAAGCCAATTGATAGATAGTATTTTTCTTTCCTCCCTGCAAAGGCATCTACCCCATCCCTGAGCAGTGGCCTGCTCAGGGCTGGGGGAGGCCGGAATAACTTCTGGCACGGAGGGTGACCTCTGACCACGCCCCTCAGCCTCCTGGGGTCAACCTGTTTCTACAAACCAACAAAGGCCTTGTGAGCACAGGGCCGAGAAGGACCCGTACCCTGTCAAAAACTGTACAGAGGAACAGACTTGGCCGAGGGTCCTTTGAGAGGACTGCCGTGCTGTGCTGACAGGGAAGGGGGTGGACCGAGAGATGGCCCTACCAAGGCGGAAACATGGAGTCAGAAACCACCCTTTGTGTGGTGAGCATCCTAGTGCTAGGAAGTAGAAAAGCCCTCTGTCCGTAAGCCATTGTTTCATCTTCGAAAGGCCAGAGGGGTATACAAATGAGCCGTGGGCGAGGGTTTAGGAACATGTAGGATGAGCCTCCACAGGGGCTGGGGCACAGGCACGGGATGCTGCCCTCAGGTCTGGTGGGTCCAGGCTGCAGAGCCAGGTAAGGTTCTAAGAGCCCTGGGGGGCAAAAGCGGGGCAGGTTCCCCACCTCACACTGGCTCTGGTCTGGCTGGTAGATGTGGATCCTGGCTCGGGACTGGCCCCCAGCATCCCCAGGGGTGACCCTCAGGCCTGCACATCTAACTGATGAGCCAGGAGAAAAGACGAGCTTCAGGCAGTCCTCATTCGAGTTTGGTCAGCCTGCCCCCAAGAGGGTCTGGGGGAGGCCCGGGGGGAGGCACCAAGATGCCCCACTCTCCCCTTACGGTGTCCGCTACGGCCCAGCAAGCGGAGAAGAGCAACGGGCGCTCATACCCCCAAGAAGAGAAACGCAGTATAAGGCAATGTTAGAAACCTTTAAATACAGGATTAAGATCCAATCGGTAAGGCATCACAAATTGTAAAAAGTAATTTGGGCTGCATTCAGCATAGCAAATAGACAATCGGAGCAAGCGACAGCCTCGTGAGGATGGTAAGTCGCGGCTGCACAGCCTGGGAAGGATCCCTCCAGCCAAAGGAGAACCGGGCGGGGCACTCAGCCAGGTCGGAGCTGTGCCCAGGGCTTCAGCAGAGGCTCTGTAAAGGTCGGGGGTGAGGTAACTGGTCTGAGAGCCGGCTTTGTTGCTGCCCTGCCCCACGCAGCTGCCACTCGGCCCACGCCCCTCACATGAGAGCCAACCTGCAGATGTGTGGCCAGGCCAGGGTCGGAGCGTGGATCCCTGCAGAGGACTTGGGAGCGCCTCCGTCCCCACCTTGAGCCACTAAAGCTCCCGGGGGGTTTGCCCTCTCAAACCTTGGCCCCAGTCTGAGGCGGTTTTCTGATGAGTGACTTCCACCATGGACAGTGGCCGCGGCCACCCCTCCAGTGCAGCATCATTCTTTGGGTTTGGGTCTCTCTAAATGCCGTCACCAGCCCCGCCAGTATTACAGTGCGGGGCAGGGCTAACTCGGAGCCGTGGGTGCGGTTTAAAACCAGGACTTGGACAGTGTGTTTGATGTTGGGCTGGGCCATCCTGAATCCTTTCATTTTAGTTAAAAACGTAAACTGAAAAAATAAGAGGGAGACTGCTTTGAAGGATACACAAATGTATCTGCTCACAGTACAGCTTGAGGCCCCCACCCGCGAACCAGAAACAAAATAGGAAGTGAGGCCCCAGCCAAGCCAGCCACTCGCTGTGAGAAGCTGAGGCCTTGCCTTGGGGGGGCGGGGGGGGGGGTAGATACTGCCGTCCAGCCGGCCAGCTCCGAGGGTCAGATTACTAGGTTGTGGGTCTAGAGCAAATTTAGCCATCAATTTTCAGGTGTCTGCAAATAAACTCTCAAAACATCTGTGCCTTTACCAGGAAGGGAGGGAAGAGGGTACATAAATGCTGGCAGTTTTGTCAAATCCGCCCCGAACCAGTCCTCGATGGCCACGGGTCTCAGCCAGGCAGGGAAGGGGTCTGTTACCACTCTTTCTTCTTCTCATCCATGGAGACACCCCCGGGACCCAAGGCCACCACCAGGAGCAAGCCTCCGATCACCGACATGGTCTGGAAGAAGTCGTACTTCAGGAAGTCGTGCATGGGCTTATAGACAGGAATGGTCCAGAAGGCGTTGAAATACACGTTGATGGCAAACAGCCAGACGACAAGAGTCAAAGCAGCCAGCTTGGTTTTAAAACCAATGGCCACTAAAATCATCAGAGCTGTGCCCACGATGTTCTGGAGAATCTGCATAGGTCGGAAGGTGAGAAATACCAAAATAAAAAAAAGGGGGGGTGAGGAAGAAAAGACATACCCTGTTTTATAAATGGGCAAGTTCCAAGTGCCTTTGTCACTGTGGTAGGTGTCAGGGTGACATCAGAGGGGCATGCATTCAAGTGAGCAGTACCAACGGGGGGGGGGGGAGCGGGGGGCAGCACATACAAGAACGCTCCAAAGCACGAGCAGTCAGGGCGAGGGTAAAGGAAAGCCTCCTGTGAACAGGCTGTGATTTACCAGGACACACTTGGGTCTGAGCCTGTGGGCCTGCAAGCCATCAAGATACTCCCCAGTACTTCTTAGAACCAGGCTCCCCACTCCCGGGAACCTCTCCCAGCCAGGGCACCCAGCCGGTTCTAAAGACGTGCGCTGTAAGCTCCTGAGAACAGGACCGAACCTGCAGCTCTGCAGCCAACACCCGGCATGCACACAGTATGTGACAGAGGTGTGAGCAGTGGGCAAGGGAAGAAGTAGTCTGTAAAGAGCCTGGGTCGGCAGCTGGGGAGTCAGCATGCCAGGCAGCGGGTCCCCCAGTGAGGTCAGGGAGATTCTCGACTTCATTTGTACACTCTGGGCCCACAAGAGCTTGTAGGTTTTTATTCCTTTTAATAGGATCAAAGGTTTGCTTCCTTTGAACCAACTCGTTCCCACATCATTCCAACAGCCCCTCGACTGGCTTAGTACACAACCAGGGAAGGGGGTGGGGAGCAGCACCCCTTCCACAGATAGGAGACCTGACCCATTTAAGCAAACAGGAACACTCACCGAGAAGAAGCTGGCGTCAAAGTGAAGGAGGGTCATGAACATCAAGACCAGCAAAACCCTGCCTCCGAGCTGCATGTACTGTTTGGGAGAGCTCTCGCGCATGGTGGGAACGCCTGCGAACATGCTCTTCCCTTCGGAACGGGACTCCGCGAGGAGCAGCAACAAGCCTCCTCCCAGGGCCAGATTCCTGGGAACAGACACACCGGGTGAGTCACTAAGGCTCACCGGGCACGACACGTGCCCATCAGACCAGGTCGGGAGATCTCGGTGGGAGCACAGGAAAGGCCCTTAGGTCCCTCTCTCCAAACCACGCCAGACCAGCTGGGTGACCGCCGTACATCTGCAAAGGCCTTCCACGGCTGAGGACAGATGCGTCTGTTCTGCCGAGCAGTGACCGGAGCCTGAGCACACCCGGGCCACCCCAGCCCTGGCTCTACAGCCGACCAGCGCCGCGAGCAAAGCGCGGTCATTCTGTCCCTCCTTCCCTCCCTCGGGGACACAAAACTGGGAGAGACGGCTTCATACGCCCCTGTGCTCAGGGTCAGGGGGGAGCTTCTGCCAACACCCCCTACAGACTCAAGCACACTTGGACCCGAAGAAGTTCACTCCCACTGCTAGCTCCTGAGTCGAGAGACACGGAAAGGAAGCTCACCATGTGGAGCACACGTACCTCATCAAAAACTTCAAGTCCCATAGGATGCTGTAAGCAATCGTCTGGAGGGAACAGAGAACAGACAGAAACTGGAGTCTCAGCATTTTCAAACCCATTCAGACTTCTATAGAATTAACTGCAGTAAGCAATTTCTCCAATGTAAGTGTGAGTGTAAGATACACAAACGGTTTAGGACCCCAGGACGGCTCCAAATTCAACAATCTGGCTCAGCATTTCTCAGGGCGTGCTCACCAGCCCGGGCCTGCTTAACAAGCACCTGCTCACCGGAGTTGTGCCCAAGGTGGGCTGGAGCATGGCAGCTGAGGGCACCAATCCAGTTCATGTGCTATGTGTTACACAGCTCACGCGGCTAGCTGGGCATTATTTACAAGGTAAAAAGATAATGTCTCGGCTGTAGCCAACCTTGTGATTTGTCCTCCTGTCAAAGGAAACTCAGGAAGGTGGCAAAAAGGTGGATACTCAGAGCTTGGCACCTTCTCGGGGCACCATCCTCTCCCACTCCCCTGAGCTTGCTTTGAGGAAAATCCAGTGATTACTCAGAAAAGAAAAGGAGGTCCAGGCAGAGGGCTCAAGCGGGGAGTGAAACTGAATCCCCAGAAATGCCTTTTTGCAGAAGCTCTGCTCCAACCACAGCAAGGAAGAGAGAGACCCGGACGGCACGTTCTGTGTACCTGTAGTGCTATGATCCCAAAGAGCCCAAAGCAGGCATACTGCACGAAGTTCCTGCTCAACACCAGGATGCAGCCAGCTGGAAAGGAGAAGGGCAAGGGTCAGGGGGCTGTGGGCGAGTCCCGGGCGAAGAGACGCCACTGGGTCCCTGGCCACCTCACCTGAGACCTGTGCACCGGCAGCCCCACTACCCACCCCAAGGAAAAAGCAACTTTCAGGAGAATTGGTGAGAGGCACAGACCACACACAGGTCAACTGGACCTTACTTATCAGAAACACCGTTCTAGAAAGTGTATCCCTTGCTCCAGAGAATGGGCCCTTTTCCAGAGTGGGTGGTCCATCAGCAACTCTGCTGTGGAGAGCTTAGGGACAGGCTGAAAAACGCAGGCCCCTTTCCTGCCCCACAAGGTACAAGGGAGGGGGGCTGCCACCAGAAGGCCGTGGTCGGGAGCAGAAGCCCTGAGGCCCATGTGAGCTCTATTCTTCCAGCCTAGCGCTCACCCTTTCCCGACAGCTTGGGTTCTGACAGCTCTGGCTCCTATCCGGCCCACCCGGATCCCCCGCCTGTCCCACTCCAGGTGCTTGAAACCGGAACCATGTCATCTGTGTGTAGCAAGCAGAGCACCCACCCGGAGACCCACTGCTGGGGAAGGAGGGGAGGGAGAGGCCAGCCGTCCCAGGAGACCCCCAGAGACACGCTCTGCCCTGCCCGCCCCCTGCGCCTGCGCTTCGGGGCCACTCACTCAGCTGCCCGAGCAGGTTGAGGAGCACGAAGGCGGAGGCCAGTGCGTAGCCGCAACCCCACGTGGTGTCGATGTAGTCGCGCTGCTCGCCCCACTGGAACCACATGCGGACGCCGTCCTCCAGGAATGTGCTGATCAGGCAGAGGCGCGCCACGTGGGGCAGGTACTGCTTCGTGACTCGGAGGAACTGCGGGCCACAGAAACCCAGCTGAGGCGGCTGCGGGACGGACGCTAGACGCCGGAGGGGGCGCAGCGACCCTCAGCACCTCTCCCTGCACTGCCCTGCCGGTCTGCAGGTGCCACCGGCCTGTCTGGCTCAGACCCCCGGGGCGATGGCCACAGCGCCCTTCTGGGATCCCCTGTCCTCTCAGCACCCTTGTGTAGACGGCAATGACACACAGCATGCATGCTCAGGCGAGGGCCTTGGTGAGTTAGGATCACTGTGTGACAAGGCCCCGTGAGCTCCAGGGGGGGCAGCCTCCCCACCTGCGCCCCCCGACGTCTGCGCTGAGTCATTCTCTATCGTGGGCTCTCTATTGTGGGCTGGCCTGCACCGAAGGGTGGTGAGCGGCATCCCTGGCCTCTGCCCACCAGATGCCGTTAGCAGCCCCCCTCCAATTGTGACAACCAAAAATGCCTCCAGACAGTGCCACGTGTCCCTTGGTGGAGGGACAAAATTGCCCCCACTCCTTTGAGAACCTCTCCTTCTACAAACGGGCAAACAACCCCACAGGGGAGAGAGGCTCGCTCAGCACTGCACCGACCCCACACTGCCGGGCTGAGGCTCGACCTGGCCTCCTGGTCACACACGGCTGGGCCCTGGCCTCCCAGCATCCCCGACAAAGCTCAGACCGCCTCTAGACCAAAGAGAGCCACGCACACTCTTGACACGGCAGGCCGCTTCGGTGACAGCCAGGGTCCCAGGTCTAGAAGAGGGCCTCTCAGTTGAGCCAACGGTAAGCTCACGTGTCTACACTTGGCCAGAACCTGCGGAGCAGTCCCGCGTACATTTCCCGGCCCCTCCCGGCGCCCGCACTGGACAGAGGGCGGGCCACTGTGTGCCAGCACTGGGAGTGCGCACGTGGGACTGGTGCGGCTCACGTCCCCAGCCCTTCAAGTCTCTGACAAAGACACACTCACAAACGGATGGACAACTGTGTCAAGAGCAGCAAAATTCACGTTCGGGAAATCACTGGCAAACATCAAGCAGAGAGAAAACACATGTAGAACTTCCTCCTGCCCCGCCACGAGGTGGGCCATTAAACAACAGCATGGGTAGGAAACAAACATGCAAGCTGGATCGGGGCACCAATGTCCCCTGGGTCCCGGTAGCCACTTTCTCTTTCCAACCTCGAAACGAAGTGCAAAGGGAAACCCTACGACACACGGTAACAGCCACTCTTGGGAGGCTGGGACCCACCCAGTGACGCGTCAGGCGGCAGAGTCTAAAGGGCATCTGTGAGTCTGGCCCCCACAAAGGGACGGTCAAATGAACGTCACAGCCCCTCTTAGAGCGGATGAAACCTTATTGGCACCAACGAAGGTGTATCTAGTATCTAAGAGCGTCTCTTAATTGTTGGCGTTTTGAAAAGCTGCTTTCAAGTTCTAGAAACAGCTGATGCTCTCAGCCGCGGGTAATGAGCCTCTGGCTGTTTCGATCAACCCCAGTTGGCCAACTTTGCTTCTGTCCGCAGAGAAGCCTCCCCTCCCCCCCCCCCCCCCCGGGCCACAGCAGACAGGTCATGGGGGGAGATTACAGGCAGCTGTCCTTTCTCTTCAGATCTACTGAGCTTGACTGAGCCCCAAGGTGGCGCTTCTGCACACGTTTGCTCAGCCCTTGACCGCAGAGGTCACCTGAGAGACAGACAGATGCCTAGACACTGAACCAGGTGCATCTGTGAAGACGAGGCTCAGTGTGAGCACCGCCAACCCGTGCCCTGTGGCCGTGGACAAGCCGAATCACTTCCAGAGGCCGGGGAACGGTTCTGCTATCCTTCTACAAAGTGAGGACAGCTGGATTAGTGGTTGCTAAGACTCTTTCCAATTTGAATAAGCAGAGGAGAAAAAAGGAGAAAGAACCTTGTTTAAAAAGAGAGGCCTCGAATGCCCCTGTGAACACTGGAGTCTACGTAGAGCACACATAAGACATACGTACACTTGGTGTCCACACACCCCAGCATCAGACCAGGAGGGACAGGGACAGCGGACGCCACCAACCCTGCCACTTCTGCCTCAAGGCCCCCAAATGTTTTCATAAGGCCCAGCAACAATCAATGGTAGAATCGCTCCCAGTCCAGTCCGTAGACACACAGACTGCGGCCACTGTGGGACTCCGGAGGAGGCTGAGCCCAAAAGGCAGGCAGGCCGACATCGGCGGGGTGCTGAGCTGCCCCGAACTGGAGCTGAAAGGCGCTCCTGTGCTCCCCAGTGAGGAGCAAACAAGCCCGGACCCTTGGGCCTCACTCGGAGCCCCCTCCAAGTACCCCCATTTAACACACGCACTGCTCCGCAGCACAGCCCAAGAGACACAGGTAGTGTTTAAAAGCCTCCATGAGGAGTCTGTACTCCTAATTTGAGTGTCTGGGTCAACAGGATTAAAGAGCAATGGGGAGACTCCTCCCTTCCCCATGAGACATGCTGAGGAGACAGCTCTGGGCTTAGGGGAAAAAAATGCCAAAATTCAGGTTATCTGTGCTGTGAACTAAGCATATATCTCATTTTCAAAGTCAGATGCGGTCTAGGCTTAGGGCTGACTATATTTTGTAAGTCAGGTTGCTCCAGAGCCTCTTTTTTTTTTTTTTTTTAAAGGTTTTATTTATTTGACAAAGAGAGCACATGCACAAGCAGGGGGAGAAGCAGGCTCCCTGCTGAGCAGAGATTTCCCGACGTGGGGCTTGATCCCAGGACTCTGGGATCATGACCTGAGCCAAAGGCAGATGCCTAACCAACTGAGCCACCCAGGAGCCCCTAAACATAGGTTTTTTTCTTCCATGTTCAGTCCAAACAGGTGCTTATTAGAGGCTGGCTGGTTTAAAAGAGGCTCTAGAGGGGTGCCTGAGTGGCTCAGTCGGTTAAACGTCTGCCTTCAGTTCAGGTCATGGGTCCTGGGATCAAGTCCCGCATCGGGATCCCTGCTCAGCCGGGAGCCTGCTTCTCCCTCTCCCTCTCCCCCTGCCTGCCGCTCCCCCCTGCTTGTGCGCACTCTCTCTCTAACAAATAAAAATCTTAAAAAAAAAAAAAGGTTTAAAAAAGAAATAAACACGAGGTCAGACCCAGTTTTACAGATTCCCTGAACACGTGTCGGTCACAACGGTTCAGACTTGGCCACTGAATCCACATCATGCATCTGTGGACAGCATCCCCTTGCCAGAGCAGGGAAGAGCCCCTGAGTCAGGCATCCGGCAGCACCCAAGAGCCCAGAGCGGTCCCCTGTCCACTGCACATGCAGCACCGGCTTCCAGCTCGCCAACAGGCCCTGCAGGCCGGTGCTGCCCGCTGCGGACGCCAAGACCCACCACTGCCGAGCACGGGAGAGAATCATGGCAGCAGAGTGGGAGGTGGACACCGAGCAGGGACAGACTGCAGGACAGGACGGCCAGTCTCTGTGGGGCTGGCTTTTCACAGGCATCTCCGAGAACCTTGCAGTCAAGCGTGATACGGCTCATAAGCAGTGACAGCATCTGAGGGACTCAGGCAATACAGAAAGCTGAGATTTCCGAGGGGTTACTATTCTGGAAGGGATTTCAGAAACATACCCCGCCAGCGCCTTAACTCTGAGAACACAGTGATCACATCCCACCGCCACCTGCAGCCCCGTGCAACACAGAGAACCCGACTTTCTCTGAGTATTCGGGATGGAAAGGACTGGAGGGAAACAGTGTGCAATTCTTGGTGGAGAACTTTGAGGAAGTGGAAAAGGGCGAGTCAGACCTTCTGATCGCCAGAACAGGACTGCCGCCAGGGACTGGGACTGCCCTTCTCAAGGGCCACCTCAAGCCTACACATCCCAGATAATTAGAACTTGTGGCTGGGTGACTTCGCTCCCATCAGGCTGAGTCAGGGCTGAGGCAAGAGTTCAGTGACTCACGTGTGCATCCACCATGGCCCCAGAGCTCCCCAGCAAGTCTCCCGGAGTACTACTCTGTGGGTCCATACTGCCCCTCCAGGCACAGGAACAAGTCAGCAGGCCTGCAGATGGCCTGCCTTTCTGTACCAAAACCCCACGCGACTAAGAGCCTAACCATAGGTGAACGGTGACAGGTCACATGGAAGAGAACAGAGCTGTGCTTCACTTTCCAGGAGAAGCCTCGCTAACCACAGTCCCTCCACATCTCCACCCCGCTCCCCAGAAGAGACAGGGTGGCTTTTCTTAACCTCCTAAGACGGCAAGCAGGGAAGAATGAGCTCTCCCTGCCTTCTCCCCTCGCTCCTGATAGCACAAGGCAGGAAGCCCTGGGAGGGAAGGGGGCACAGAGCAGAGGAACGAGGAAAGGATGCTCAGAACCCACCGTTCCCAGAGCCCTACTCCCACCCAGCGGCCATCCACGCAGTGAACCCAGAGCCCTAACACCCGTGCCCTACGTGCGCCCCGGCACTGTTCTGTCGGGGCCATCCTACCTACCCACCGCTTGACCAGAGGCCACAGGGAACTCCTGGGGGTCAGAGCTCCCAGGACTGGCTTTCTCACGCTAAAGACAGGTAAAACCCAAAGGCCCCACTGGAGAGCAAGGCCCCATTCAGCTTATCTGTCACCTTGGTGATGAGCTGTCAGGCCAAACCCATTAGGTGCTAATACTCCTGTTTACTGGTGCAGATGTGCTCAGGGGTTACATTCTGCTGAATAGCAGCGAGCACCAGCTGCAGGACACAGATGTCATTTTGGATTGCTGAGTTCATTGGTCTCTGGCTCCTTCCAACCTGGTCTCAGATGGCTTCCGGATGCCTAGCGTCTGCAGAGGGCATGCTCAGCATTTTCTCTAGCGCCTGGCTTCCTGGGAGCAGGACACTATCCCTGGCTGCCCGGGGCAAGGAGCCTGATGCCAGGGATGCAGCTCTGCAGGAGCCTGCCAGCCAGAACTACCCAGACAGTTGACCCTGTGCTCTCACCTCTGCAGGCCTGAAGGAAAGGGTGCGGGACAGCCAAGAGGTGAGGAGCCCAGCCTTCGGTACTCAGAACTTCAGCCCACCGTGTGCCGTGCAAGACCACCCTCCCCGCGGCTGAAGATGGAGGCACCCTGGCCAGCCCCACACGCTCCGGTAACACAGCCCTAAGTATGGAGGACCTGGCCCAGAGTTAGTGTCTTGGGACTCTTGTCTTAACTCCTGGAGGAAACAAAGGCCTTTTTAGGTTCCCTCTCAGCAACCCAGACTTCCTGGCCAAATCCTGTCATTTGATTTTTGCTTTTCTGAAGACAAGGTTAGAAAAAAACGGGTATGTCACGTTACCTGATCAGTGCCTTTGACATTTCCCCATTCCTTTCAAATGAAATCATTTTCAGTCTAAAAGCCTAGACTCTCAGCACCTTTATCATCGGCAGCTTTGTTTTAATATTATGTGGATAAATGTTAAAAACAAAAACGCCATGGTAGCTTGGCCAGATTTTGTCCACGAGAAGCTATCACTTTGGATCTGCATTCTGATCTGCCCACATCCTCCTGTGTCGAGCCTGACTGTGGCAGAAGCAGCTCCCGACTCTGGTTTTGAAGTGCACGAGGGCCACTGCCCTCCTGAGTCCCCCACAAGGGGGCATGGAGGTGTCTTTGGACATCTGCTGCCACCAGCCAGGTGGGCCGTGGTGCTGATAAGCCAAAAGCGGGAGCCCGCGCTGCCTGACAGACACAGCGCTGGGCCGCCCTGGGTGCTGGGTTTGACGCAGCATGCCCCTTTACAAGGCCAGTCCTTTTCCCTCTTTTTGTGCCTGAAGAACACCAGGCCTCAGAAGCTTGTCCTATGTGGCACCAGCCTCAAAGCGAGGCTGGAGTCTGGGTTTGCCCCCAGGGCCAGGCCCCAGGCCAGTCCAGAAGCCCCAGCAGGCCCTGCCTTCCTTCCCAGCAGTAATTTGGTGCAGGCAGACCCTGTGTCCCCCTCAAGGGCCTTTCCGGTTCCAAGATTCTGCTTCTTTCGTTTCAAACAAAATGCATGGAGAAAAAGAAGAGAAGATTACATAAAGAGATTTTGAACTTTTTTTTTTTTCTGTAGGAAAGTTTATCATTTGATCGTTGGCAGCAGCTGGGTTAGAGACATTTTAGCTAGATTTGGTTATGAAATGCACTTGCAAAATCAGGGTTCTCCAGACTGAAGAGTGAGTATACAGAGCTCCCACAGTCCCCTTGGCTGAAAGGCGCCATCTTCTTAGGGAGCTGCTACTTGGGGAAATGAAATCGGGTCACTAAAACCATGTCAATGAAAACTGACAGGGAAGGAAGACCTACTTGGTTGAGAGCTCTTGGTATGAATTGTTTTTGTGAAGGATACAATTTTTAAACTGTGTCTGTAAACACGGAATTGTGACCTTAGGAAAAACTATTTCTTCAAGTTGATATACTTTTTCTCCCCCAAATTGGTTTTAAAATACCAGCTCACAGGAAAGTGATGGAAGGAGAACCCAAGTAGCAGACCACACTAGGAAGATTCAGCCCTCGAGGGGAACAGTGGAAAATCTTGCTCACCCGTACCTGATCGGAAAACACTCACTTATCTTTTTTTTTTTAATCACACAAACGAATACATGCCTTCCAATAAACCTAAGCTTCAGAGTTTGATTACTCAATACTACTTCCATAAAAATTAAAAATTTAACCTCGCTGCTGTTAACTCTGGCAAGACCACAAGCACAGTAAGCGAACTAAGGAATGAAATGGCAACTGGGCCTGACCTGGGTCAGGGATTGGTCAGCCTTGCAGGGACAAGGCTGCTAACCCACAAACATAATAGAATACTTTTACAAGTAAAAGGGACACTAAACACTCAAAAGCTTAATCAAAAGAGGGTGGAAGCACTGTCCTTTCCTCCTCCTAGGGTCTGATTCTGTCCACCCGGTGTGTGTCAGCTGCCCTGCTTCAGCCTCCCTGTTGCTCAGAATGCCACCTGTACGCTCTGGAAGGGGGGAAAAAAAAAAACCCAAGAAGAGAGGCTTCCCCTTCCTCCCAGGTTTGTGTACAGATAGATACCCATTCAATTCAGTCCCAGGGCAGAGTCCAAACAGGGAGGGAAAATGCTGGGAGGGTCAGAGGGACCCCATGAGTCCAACACATCTGGGAAAGAGCAAAGAAGAAAGTGCTGAGGCGCTCTGTGGCTAGGGCACATACCAGGGCGCCCCCTCTCCCCTGGGAGGACCCCCAGGCCTCCAGGCTGACCAAGCCCGGTTCAGGCTCAGAGCTCCCCACCCCGCCCCCTAAGAGTGCCAGTGAAAGGGGAAGCGTGCAGGGGCCACCCCGACAGTTCAAAAGGGAGAGGGCGCTCCCCGGTCGCCAGACTCGGCCCAAACCAGCGGCGCCCCCCAGGACCCCGGGCTCCTTTCTCAGGAGGGGGCGAGGCAGCCCCTCAACACCCCTCTCCTTCTGGGAGCGCCCAGGCAGGTTCGGGGGGCTCGGCGCACCCGCCTGGGTGCCGAAGCACGGGCCCGAGAACACACCCAGAGCCCTGGTGGCGCGGCGGCGCAAGGGCAGGCCGGGCCTGGAGGCCGGCCTGGGGGAGTCCCGGGCCGGGGAGCGCCACGAGCCCAGGAGGGAATGCCTTGGTTGGGGGAGGGGGCGCGATCCTCTGGCGGGGTCGGGGAGAGGAGCTAAGTGGGGACACGGCCCAGACCTCGGGGCAGCCTTCCGGGGTCGGGGGCCGGCTCTGGGGGCGGCCAAGGGCTCGGGGCCCGGGGGGGGGGGGGGCGGCGCGGGAGGGGGGGCTCCGGGCGGGGGCCGGGGGCGGGAGGCCCGGCGGGGCCGCAGGCCGCACCTGGTCGGCGAAGTCCTCGGCCGTGCCCATCAGGTCGTTCTGGCCCATGGCGGCGGCGGGAGGCTCGGCTCGCTCAGCTCGCTCGCTCGCTCGGCGCTCGGCCCTTCGGCGCCCGCGCCCGCTGCGGCCTCCACAGGAAGTGCCCGGCGGCCGGCCTCACTCCCCGTCAGCGGCTCCAGCGGCTGCCACGTAGGCCAAGCCTTAAAGGGGCCGCGCCGCCGGGCCCGCCCCGGCCGCGCCTTAAAGGGGCAGCGCGCCGCCCGCAGCCGCCCCGCCCGCCGCGCTCGAGGCTCCGCCCGCCGCGCTCGAGGCTCCGCCCGCCGCGCTCCGGCCCCGCCCGCCGCCCGCCGCCCTCCGGCCTCGCCCGCCCCGCCCGGCCCCGCCCGCCGCGCTCTCAAGCCCCGCCCACCACTCTCAGGTCTCGCCCGTGGCGCGCTTTGAGGCCGCCAGGCGCCGAGGGCCATCCCGCTGGTGGTGCGCGCGGGAGCCCCGGAGCGCACCGTTCCGGCGGACACACCTGGGGCTGACGGTCGCGCCCGGGGTGGGGGGTGGGGTGCTCCCCCAGACGCCGTCTCTACTGAGTATGCTCAGCCGAGGGTCCGCGCGCCGGCGAGGGCTAGGGGCGCACCCCTAGCGCCCTGCGGAGGGAGAGGAGGCTGGGAGTCTTCCCTGGAGACACTATGGAGAAGTACCAGGTGCCAAGTTGTTCCCTGGCGGGGAGGCAGGGGCGACGAGAACCGGCCGGTTTGGGGCGAGCCAGGAACCTGGACCTCCTGCCACCTCCCCAAACCCCTACTGGTTTACCGGTCACAGCCCCTGGAGAGGTCGCCGATGGCCAGGTGCCACCCCGGGCCAGGGTCTGCCTCCAGCGCGTAGGGGACCTCCAAAGGTGACCTCGTGGGTGCCCTTTGCCTCTCCGTCCCCCCCCCCTCTAAAATGATGGATGAAAGACAGTCCATCCCCGTCTGTCTGAATACTTGATGGAAGAGAACACCTCTCCCTCCTCCACCTCTCCCTGGGCCCATGGAGACAGGACACCTTAAAGCGTCCAAAATTCAGAATCAGGAGCCCCCAAACTCCTCATACAGGCCATCACTAGTCCCAGGTAGGAGGAATTGGGCCTTTTCCAGGGCCTGTGAAAATGTGTAAGACTTGAAAAATTCACAAAACAAAAGGAAAGCTGCAAAATAAAAATGAATAAATGTTCAGTTAACTGCTTCTATACATAATATGTCAACTTTATTAAATGTTAGATTCAATCTTTGTAAAAGTGTCATTAATTTGAAAACAATTTGTAGATGAGGCTTTTCTCACTTTGTGAGAACTCCGTTTGTGTGGGGGGACAGCCGGGGAGTCAGCCGGTAGTAAAGGAGTGGAGTTTCTGGGGGCCAGAGAGTTTTAAGGGCAAAGTTACCTTCCCAGGAAAAAAACAATAGACTCCACCTGAGACACGAGTGTGTTTTACTGCTCAACCTGCTACTTAAGAGGGCCTAGGCATGTGCCTTCTTAGACTGGCGTAAGCTGATCAGGACGTTGTCCCCCACACTCCCTAAGCAGGATTCAGGCCACCCATTAAAGGGGCTGGGTTACAGAATCCAAGACCTGCCTGGACTCAGAGTCCCTAGATTCAGGGTTCCATCTCCTATACCCACTCCTCTGTGTCTTGCCAGTCCTCTTCCATCGCCTGACAGATGTAATCCCAGCTTTGGCCCCACCCCATGGCCTTGGCCACCCCACACGGAGTTCTGACCTGGCAGCCCTCTCTGCAGGTTGGGTTCAAAGCACGGGCTCCCGAGTCAGACCCCGGCGTTCCAGCCCAATCCGGGCCATTTCACTTATTAGCACTCTAGCCTCAGACACGAGGAGCTCGCTCCCTGTGCCTCAGTTTCCTCCAGTGTAAACATGGAGATAGCAATAGAGCGGCTTACAGACGGTGGCTGTAAAGTGCTTGGCACAGGGCCAGGCCACACATGGCTGTGACTATGCCCCAATTATGGGCCAGTTAGTGTTTTGGTTTGGATGCCCAGTTCGGAGGTGGCTAGAGAGAGTGAATAAAGCTCTGCCCCAGGGGGGTGCTGGCTCTTGGATGCCCACTGGTCTGTGCTGCAGATTGGAGAAGTGGTATAGGGTGGTGGAAAGAGCTCCAGAAGGGGCCCCAGAGAGACGGGCTCAGGTTCCTCAGCCTTCTGGGCATTTCCTTCTCTGCAAAATGTGGTGGAGACACTCACTCTGCCAGCCTGCAGGAGAAGTTGGGGCAGCAAAGGTGTCCGGCACTGAGCATACTTCGAAAAGTGAAAAGCCGTGTGCATTTCCTGAAAGCTTCTCTTTCTCTTGCCGGTAGATTTTGGGCCAGATGAGTCCTGGGGCCTTGGGGGTGAACGTGGTGGTGGAGGAAACAGGAAACAAAGTCAAGCACGTGATAAAGCAGGTAAGAGGTGGCTCCTGGGCGGGTGGTTCCCCCAGACACCTGCTCATCCTCCCCATGTTGGAGAAAGGCCTCCCGATGTGACAGTTCTGCTGTCTCTGCTGCTCTTGCAGCAGTCACAGAGGCAAATCCTGTCGAGAGTAGACATGGGGGTGGCCTGAGGCCCCTCGGGCTTCCCAGCACACCCGACTCTCTCGCCTGGCTGGAGAAGGAATAGGCTCATTTTTACTTCAACAACTGCAACCAGGCTCATCTCACTCCATCTCCCGCCAACCCTATGAAGCAGGAACCAGGGCCCCGCTCTACAGCCAAGGATAGGGAGGCTTGCGGGGGCGGGGGGGGGGGCGTGCTGCAGACTTGCCAACGTCGCACAGCGCCCAGGAACACTTGAATTCAGGCTTCGTTACTGGGGCCACCTTTTTACCAAAGGGGAGCCAGGACTGGGGTGGAGGAGGGGTGGGCAGGGACTTGCCCAGGGTCACACAAGGCTAAGGGCAGGACATCGGGCCCTGGGCCTTTCCACCACGTCCTCACCAGAGCTGGCGTGGCAGGGTGGGATACGGACCTGCAGGGGTGAGTGCTTTGTGTGTCCGACGCTAGGAGAGTGTCTGCACCCCCTCGTGGCGCACAGCAGCGACTGGGATTCCATAGATTGGGGTTGACTGTGCACTGGGAGGAGCCTCGTTGACATCAGCTGCTGGGGCCACCTCTGCTCAGCCAGGCCTCCTGCCCGTGGAGCAGCTCAGCAGCCTCTCCCCGAGGAGACTGGGCCTGGAGTCCTTAACCTTCTTGCCGCTCCACTGCGGGCTGGCGGTGGGGCTGGCCTGTTGTCTCGTGGGCCGGTGGGGCCGGAGCCCACTGCCTTCTGGGCAGTCGAGGAGCTTTTTAAAAAGCCAGTCAGTCTTTCTTGTTTTAAAAACTGGAGCTGGGGTTCAGGTAGGGATTTGTGTCTCCTTCTAGTCTTTTCCCTAAGCCTGTATAAACTTTGTTTTGACAAGAATGCCACGGGGCTCGATAATGGACCTTCTCCCACTTGGTGTATTACAAACACCATTTCATGCCACAGACACAATTTCCTCCTCTCTTGGCTCTGGTGGCCGCGTGACCCCATCTGCTCCATGGGGTATAACTGACCCAACCACCCCTTGTGTACGATTAGCACAAAGCCTGTTCTTGATTTTTCACTCTATGTATAAACAACTCTGATAAGCAACTTTTTTGAGGATCCATGATATCCTTGGGCTAAGTTCCCAGGGGTGGGGCCTCTAGGTCAAAAGATGTGACATTCTGTAGGCTTTCAGTATGTTTTGGCCAGATTCACCTGTAAGCATGAGTCCTGGCACAGGAGGAAGGGAAGACAGACAGACTCACTCTGCTGCTGTATCTGGGGTCTGTAAGGATCTGGGAATAAGCCACTGCCTCTGCATTTTCATCAGCGATCACCCCCAATTACAAGAATTCGTCATTTGGAAGTCTTATGAGCAGAAGCTCTGAGTGAGGGTCTGGTGTTGGACGCAGTGATAATATGCACCTGCTCTCTTTGCCACCAAGTATGTCAGAGACTTGAAGCTTGACGCTGCCCTTCCCACTAGTCACCCTTTCCCTCTCCATGCATTCCCCCACTGCCCCACATTCTGTGACAGGGACAGTCTTCCCAATTTGGATAAGGAATGAAGTGGTGAGGTTGATACACTGCCAACCAGAGCAGAGCTGTTTGGCTCTAGGGGCAACACATTATTTTCTTCCCTGCTTTCAAGATGGGCCGAGAATGGATCCTCTAATGATTGGTTAGAGTTTATATTATGCTGTCCCAAACTTATCCTTGCAACAGGAGCAAAGATGTTCTCATTGCTCAGAGCATTTTTGGGTCCCTGGCTTTAGGAATATCTCCAGGCCTCATGTGGCGCCATGTGGTAGAAGCCCAGTACCCCTGTGAATAATGATGGTGGTGTTGGCGGTGGTGGTGGTGTTGGTGGTGAAGGTGGTGATGGTGGTGATGTTGGTGATGGTGATAGTGATTGATGATGGTGATGGTGATGGTGGTGGTTGTGGTGATGATGATGGTGATGATGATGGTGATGATGGTGGTGGTGGCGGTGGTGGTGGTGGTGGTGATGATGGTGATGGTGGTGATGATGGTGGTGGTGATGATGGTGGTAGTGGTGATGATGATGGTGATGGTGGTGGTGGTGGTGGTGGTGGTGGTGGTGGTGGTGGTGGTGGTGATGGTGATGGTGATGATGGTGATGGTGGTGATGATGGTGGTGGTGATGATGGGCTGGCTACACAGTTACTGAGTTCATGCTCTTGTACCCCTACAGGTGGAATGTATTGATGAGCATCAGGCCAACGAGGCCCTGGAAGAGGTAATTCTCTGGGTGGTTCCCTCTCTAGAGGACATGATGCAGAACACACAGAGACTGTTCTGTCCTCTCCTGTGGAATGATTGGGTAGAAGCCTCGGTGGGGACATGGAGGGTCAGAACCAGTTCTTACCCTACGCTATGAAGCCAGAAACCCCCAGGTCATGAAGGGAGTCTGTGCCCAAAACATTCATTTCTAAATCCAGGTGCAGACAACTTAGAATATATGTTCTCAGAGAAGATAAAGTTTCAGCGTTGGCCAGGGCCCTAGGCTAATCTACCAAGAACCATCTTTTAAAATATTGTTCCTTCAATTACAAAAATGTTAGTTACAGTAGAAAATGTGAGAACTACCGAATCGTCTTAACAAAGAAAACGTATATTCTTTTACATTCCTTCAATTGGCCAGTTGGAACCAACAAGAACATCCTGATTTATAATAACAGCAATGACAGCCACGTGCACTTGGACTCGCTGGACAAAGGCTCTGAGCAGTTTTTCTTTGTTTCTCTTGAATCTCCCATGGAGCAAATGTGTCCCTCCTAGTTAACGGTTACTTGGTTGCCTTTTTTCTGGAATCCCTGGCTCCTGAGCTTTGCCGGCAAAGAGCTGTCCGATCCACAGTATGACTGCCGCACAGCGAAGGACCCCGGCCACATCCTAGCAAAGTGGAGAGACCGTGGGAGACCCTCCCACAGCCCCCACCCCATCACCGCTGTGCCCATCCCCGTTCCCTTCCCCAGCCCACGAGGTGACCTGCTCTCGAAGCCGGCCTGACAGCACCAGAGGCTGTCCATGTGGCTCCTGGTGGCCACAGCAGCCACTGCTGCAGCCCAACTGTGTGGGTCCTCCAAGCACCTTCAGCCGGGAGCGGGGCCCTGGGGCCTCGAGTGTGCACCACCCAGGAGGCGAAATGGGCGCACGCACAACAGTGCCCCACTTCCCTTTGGCCACACGACCATCTCCGGCTACCCCTCACTGTGCTTTCTTTCCTCCACATCAGGCACTTGGACTGCACCAGCTCACATTAGCCCTCCTGACTCCCCTATGAGGCAGATACCACTGTTACCGCCATTTTCAGACGAGGCTTGAGGCTCAGAGGGGTTGAGGAGCCTCTCCTCAGTCACACAGCATAGCCAGCCCCACATGCGGGAGAGACGGGACCCACACAAGGCTGCCTGGCTCCAAAGCACATGGCTGCACCCCCTTCCTTGTGCCCACTCCTATACTTCCTGTGCCCAGCCCTATTCAGAGCCGGAGATTGTGCCTGTGTTGGGCTACGTGACACAGAAGCACTCGCTGAGAAGCAGTGTTCCTGGAACATCTCCACTTCCTCTGCTCTTGTCCCTGCAGCTGATGCCTCTGCGGAAGCTCCGGCACCCCCACATCTCCATATACCAGGAGCTCTTCATCATATGGAACAGTGAGGTGGGTTGGAGTCGACACCTGCAGGCTCAGCTGCCGTTCCGTGGCTCCCGGAACAAGCGAGCTGAGCACAGAGCACTCCAATGCCATTATAACCCCCTGAGCTGCAATGGCAGTGACTCTAAATATGGCTACCCCTGACTCAGCACTTACCGGGAGCCCTGCGGGGGCCTCTCTAGGCATCATCTCATATGAGCCCCCAAGAGTTTCAGCATAGGAGGGGTTGGTATACGACTTAAAGAAGAAATAGAAGCTAAGAGAAACAAGTTCGTCCTGGTTACCTACCCAGTCCGTGGCCCAGTTCCTGAGCTCATCCTGCAGCCAAAGGCTCAGTGAGTCTGCCCTCTGAAGGTGGAGCTTTTGACTTCCCTGGAAGGAGCAGGTGTTCTGAAGCCAGTCCCTGCTTTTCCCCCTTATTTGGCGTCAAACTGTCCTGGGCCTCTGGACCTTTGACTTTTGTGGCTCCTGCAGTTTACTGACTAGCTGCATGGTCATCCTCAGACCCGGGGAGATTTGCGGGGTCAGAAGTACTAGTCTCATTTCCCTGGGGCTCAGAGAGGTCAAGGAGCTCTCCAAGACCACACAGCTAGTAACAGCTGAGTAGGAAAAAACAAAACACACAGCTAAGTGGGATTCAGATCGGGGTCTTGTAAGCCCCCAAGCCCTATCCTTCAGCCCATAGGCTCCAGGACTCCTTGTGTTTACACAGATCCAGAATCTTGCAAATTATTCCAAACGGGACTGAGGTGGAAGGGAAGGTTGAGCAGGGGTGGGGCGGGGGGGGGGGCTGGAGGTGAAGGGAGGTTGCAAGGCTTCTTGGTGAGTGTCAGACCATAATTGGACCTCCACGTTAGGGTCCTTATCTGGGGTGGACAGCCAAGGGTTTGCACAGGAGTGGAGGGGCCCCTCATGCACGTGCCCCCTGCCCAGCTGGGCCGTAAGAACAGCCTGCACCCCATAACACTCTCAAGGAGACAGAAAAGCCAAGAGGACATTTCACTGTGGAAGGAAAAGCAGGGTCCTCGGAGAGCCCAGAGCTAAGGCCGCTGAGCCGGTCTGCTGGAATCCCACTCGGGGCAGGCTCCTCCGAGGGAGGAAACGGACTCAAGCTAAGCCCTAGGGAATAAATAGTTACCCTGGGAAGAGGCAGGGTCCCAGACACAGGGGTCTGTGTGTCCAGTAGCCAGAAGGCCTGGGCCGCTTTCAGAAAAGTCCGGGGGCGGGGCGCCTGGGGGGCTCAGTCGTTAAGCGTCTGCCTTCGGCTCAGGTCATGGTCCCAGGGTCCTGGGATCGAGCCCCGCGTCGGGCTCCCTGCTTTGCGGGAAGCCTGCTTCTCCCTCTCCCACTCCCCCTGCTTGTGTTCCTGCTCTCACTATGTCTCTCTCTGTCAAATAACTAAATAAAATCTTTAAAAAAAAAAAAGAAAGAAAGAAAAAAAAAGTCCGGGGGCTTTGTGCGGACGGAGGAGCCGGGCGCAGGGGTAGGGGAGGACAGATGAGGCAGGAGGCGTGAGCAGGAGCTGCCTGCGAGGGGCTCTTACCCCGCCTCTGACCGCGTTCCTACGGCCACTGCGCCCCTGCGGTTGGAGGCCCAGTGGAGGGAGGCCCAGGGGCAGGGAGCCTCACACAGGCTCCCAGGCCTGGGCTTCTGGGGACCAGAACCGTGGCATCTGGCTAAGGCCTTGTGTCCCCATCAGATCTCCTCTCTGTTCCTCTGCCTGGTGATGGAGCACAACAAGGGGAGCTTCCAGAAGGTCATCGAGAAGAAGAGGGAGACCGGGACAATCATTGACTCTGAAGTAAGACAGACGCTGCAGGACACACCGGGCCTGGGGACCACCTTGGCCTTGTGAAGTCACAGGCTCAATCAGGGGGCAAAGGGGCAGAGGGGAGGGGAGGCACTACTGGAGTCTGGCCCGATTTCTTCTTACGTTTATGTGTGGAGGTGTTTGCCGGGTGTAATGTGCACAAGTCTTAAGTGCACAGCTCGGTGCCTTGCACACAGGCAGACACTCACATAACCTTCCGCTGATCGAGATGCAGAATGCTCCTGGAGCTCCAGAAGTCCCGGCCGTGCCCACGGTTGGACTGCTGTCTCCAGAGGTCCTTCTGCCTGCCCTGAAGTCCCCCGTCATGGACTCACGCAGCATGTTGCTGTTTGTGTCTGGTCTCTTACGTCGTGAGTGGATCAGGAAATCGTCCGTGTCGTGGCTAGGTGCTGCCCCGTTGTGTGGCCCCATCGGTCTGTGCATAGCCTAGTGCTATGACCCTGTAGGGTGTTTCCAGTTTGGGGCTGTTGCCTTGAACGCTCCTGGGTGTGCTTACCAGTGGACCTAAACACTCATCTTTTCTGGACGAACCCCTGGGCGTGCAGTTGTTGGATTGTAGAGCAGGTTTAGTAGATATTCCAGCATCCACGATGGTTTGGTTGATTTGGGGTTACTCCCAGCAAAAGGTGTATGCCTTCCAGTTCCTACTTTCTGGCCAACACTTCAGTCTTTTTCATTTTAATTAAAAATTGCGTTTTAATTGGAGTTATTATGAGTAATCACAGGGAGTGCTTTTTAGCCATTTGGATTTTGTGCCTGTTCAAGTTTTTTGTCCGTTTAAACATCGGGATTGTTTGTCTTTTCTTATTGATCTGTAGGTGTTCTTTACACATTGTGGATATGGGCATCCAGAGCGTCTTCTTCCTGTCTGTGGTTTGCCAATGCACTTTCGTAACCATGTCTTTTGATGAACAGAAGTTTTTGGTTTTTTTTTTTTAAGATTTCATTTATTTGAGAGAGAGAGAGAGCACAAGCAGGGGAGAGGGGCAGAGGGAGAAGGAGAAGCAGGCTCCCCACTGAGCAGGGAGCCCGATGCGGGACTCGATCCCAGGACCCTGGGATCATGACCTGAGCCGAAGGCAGACACTTAGCCGATTGAGCCACCCGGGCGCCCCCAGAAGTTCTTGACTGTAACGAAGTGAGTTTATCAACGCTTCTTTTATCGTTAGCACCTTTGAGCCTCTGTGAAAGTCTGTCCTGCCCCAAGGTCATGAAGATATTTTCCTGTTGTCTTTTGAGCTGTTCATTTTTGCTTTCATATTACGCCTATGATCCACCCCGAGTAAATTCTGCCTGCTTTTGTTCTGAGCACACCTCTGCTCGGGGGCCTCTGGGCACCGTCCTGCCCCTGAGGGCTTCTGAGGGGCACGCAGCTCCTCTCCCAATGTGGACCTCGGGCGTAGGCTCTGGAGTGGGTTTCAAACTTTCTGTCAGTGGTGGAACCCTTTCAAGCACAGAATGTTCTCAGAAACCCAGCAAGGAAGGCAAAGCTACTCTAATCAAGAAGCTTAGGAGGACGGGTGGAAGGTGGAAAGGGAAGAAGCCCAGGGTCCTGTTCACTCAGCCCCTCTCTGATACCCCTGAGTAGAATCTAGGGTTCCTAGGAACCCGGTTTGAAAATCACTGCCCTGGAGACTAGCCGGATCTTGTTTCTGCCACACAGTTGTTTCCAGAATGTTCTTTATCAGAGCTCTTTTCCTTCTAATGACATAGAGAGGCAAGCCCCAGAGTAGGGAATAAAGGCTTCGATATCTCTGATACCCACAAGGGGTGGGGCCCAGGCTAGAGTATCTCCGGTGTGGAGACGGCAATGTGGGGTCTGGAAACAAGAACGTTGCCCTGGCTGACCTGGCTGTCCTGTCTGGAGAGCCCCGCGCACTTGAGCCTGAAAGGGACCTGAGGCAGAAATCTCTTGCACTGGCTCTGAGCTCTTCTGTAGCTTTGGGCCTGTCTTCAGAAGCAAGGAGAGAGCATTCTATGATCTCGCTGGCTGCTTCAAGGGGGTCACTGATCTGCCTAAGCCAGCTGCCGGGAGAACACCCCCCGCCCCACCAATTCTGGCATCTCTCGCTCTTTCCCCAGTGGTTGCAGAACATGCTGGGCCAGGTGTTGGACGCTTTGGAATACCTGCACCAACTGGACATCATCCACAGGTGACCGCGGGTGGCCAGGCTGCTGCAGGAGAAAGGGCACGGAGTCCCCTTGGGCAGAACCAGGGGAGAGAGGTGTGGCCGGGGTCAGCACAGCCGGGATAAGCGTGGGCACCTTTCCAGGGCCCCTCCCGGGCTCACAGAGAATGCTACCCCCTCCACGTCACCTGCAGTGATTCACCCAGCTTCAGGAGGGGACGCTGACCGGGGCAGGCTGGTTCTAAAGTACAGGGCGAGCAGCCAGATAACAGTGCCAGGAAGGAAGTGATTAGGCTGCGCGCCGTGCCCTCTGGTTGGGTGGCGGGGCTAAGCTTCAGCCCCGCGAGTGGCAGGGCTGTGGCACGCACAGTCTGCAGGGGCTGGGAATGGCTGCAGATTGGGTCGGTATCGGATGTTAAAGGACAGAACCATGTGGACCCTATGTACAAAGAAAATGCTCACAATTTAGCGTTAATGTCACTGAACATGACAAAATGATTGAAAACCAGTCCCCAAAAACAAATGCATAGCTGAGATCTGGGAGGAGGTGGATGGATGTTAGCAGAAAAGCAGCAGAAGGATTGGTGTTTTCCCACTTGTATGTAGTTGGCTTGTGGTTTTGCAATTTAAAATAACTGGGTATATTTTATTTCTGCAGGAAACACTACTTAAAAAGTGGGCTGCAAAGGGGGCATTTGTTGAGAGAAGGGCAGAACTGGGTGGGGCAAGGAGCAGGGCATGAGGTTCAGGGTGCTCTGGCCTCCACCCCAGGAGGGTCACATGGCCCGCAGGTGGTGGGTGGGAAGGCGGGCACGCCCCCAGACAAAAGTCCCACCTCTTGGTTTCAGGAATCTCAAGCCCTCCAACATAGCCCTTGTCAGCAGCACCCACTGCAAATTACAGGACCTGAGCTCCCACGCACTGATGACAGACAAAGCCAAGTGGAACATCCGCGCAGAGGAAGGTGGCTGGGGTCCTCCCGGGCTGCAGGACAGCAGTGGCTGGGGCACAGTGGGGGAGGGGCCACTCACCGGAGTGGGGTTGCTCCTGGAGTCCAGAGGGCAGCGGCCCGAGCTGGAACAAGGCAACATCAAACCTCTCCTTGCTCAGAAGGTCCCTACAGACCTCCGTGGGCTTATGTGGGCTCCAAAGAGACCCCCTTGCCTGGGTTGTAACCGAGCAGAAGTACCACCATGCCGGGGTGGGGGGGCAGTGCATGCGGGCAGGGTCCAAAAGACACCCAGAAAATGTTAACCTTCATGGAAGGAGAATGGGGGCTAGTGGATGCCATACACTGGTGAGAGCTGGAGTACTTTACTGAGTCCTAAAAAATCACCAAGGTGATGGTAGGTGTGGGGAGGAAGGGGAGATGGGTTCTCCTTCCTTTGAAAAGACAGCGGGGCAAAGGGAGCTGGGCTTCCGGCCTATACCAGCTGCCAGGGATGGAGAGAGTAACCACAGTTGAGAATTTTAGAGTCCTGCATGCACAGAGGATAAATGGATGGGTGGACGGACAGGTGGATGGAGGGGCAGATGGGATGGATGGGTGAGTAGGTAGATCTGCTGGTGGTGTGGATGGCAGGGGTCCTGGAGTCCACCCCTTTACTCTTTGGCTGGGGAACGAAGGTCCAGAGAGGGAGGGGCTGCCTGAAGTCTATCAGGAACTAACAGACTGATGACCCTGCTCTTTTGGCTCCTTGTGTGGGGTTCCAGTTTAGAGACTAGGGTGGGGCAACTGGAATTTTGCCTGCAGGTTCTTTCTTTTTTTTTTTTTTTTAAAGATTTTATTTATTTATTTGAGAGAGAATGAGAGATAGAGAGCACGAGAGGGAAGAGGGTCAGAGGGAGAAGCAGACTCCCCGCTGAGCAGGGAGCCCGATGCGGGACTCGATCCCAGGACTCCAGGATCATGACCTGAGCCGAAGGCAGTCGCCCAACCAACTGAGCCACCCAGGCGCCCTTGCCTCCAGGTTCTGACCTTTAGAGGAGCAAGATGTTTAAAGAGGGTGGAAGTTTCAGCCTTCTTGGCACATGCCTCTTTTGAACCACATCTGCAGCCATATTGGGCACCAAGATGGGAGTGTGCACCCTGGGCCAGCCTGGTTGGGCACGTGCCCATGTGGCAACCTCACTGACTGAAGACCAGGGCCCTCTTCCTTCCCCTCCATAGATAGCACCTCCCTACCCCCCCCCCTCTCTGAGCCGCTTGCTCCCCCAGGGAGCACAGGACTCATGCATCTGACACCTTCTCCTGCCAACAGACCCTTTTCAGAAGTCCTGGATGGCCCCCGAAGCGCTCAACTTCTCCTTCAGCCAGAAATCGGACATCTGGTCCCTGGGCTGCATCATTCTCGACATGGTCAGCTGCTCCTTCATAAATGTGAGCTGCCTTCTGCCGACCCCTCCCTACCACGCCCTGAACCCCATACCCCACGTCCCCAGAAAGCCAGCCCTGCTGACCTTGGCTCAAAGGGGGCACATTCTCCCCACCTGCATCCTCCTGCCTTGCTCTGTGCCTCCAAGGGGCTGTGTGGGGCACCCCCGCACTCAATATTTGGCCTTCAGGGCCCCGGCATGGTGATGACGCTGACTGAGATAATTCAAACTGCCCCAGGGCTAACCCTGATGGGGGACTCCCCGGGTGCTCACTGCCTCCTTATGAATGAGAAAAGCGAGTTCAGGTGCACCAGTTCACCCCCGGTGGGATGCAAGCCAGGGAAACTGGACCCTGGCGGGCCTGAATGCACCTCGGGACCCCAGGTGGCTGTGCAGGCTCAGGTCCCTGGTCTTCCCACCTCTGGCCCTCTTGCCGGCTCGCCCTGGGGCACGGTCAGGGTTGGGCCAATGGAGCAGTGCTGTCTGTGTTCCCTCAGAGAGCAGAAGCCATGCATCTGCGAAAGTCCATCCGGAGCATGCCTGACGGCCTGAAGGGCGTCCTGCGGACCATGGAGGAGAAGAAGATCCCCGATGTGGAAACTTTCCGTTCTCTTCTACCTTCGATGCTGCAGATCGACCCCTCAGAGCGAGTAACAATCAGGTGAGCCCAGGGGCTGCAGCTGTATCTTAATCTTTCCATGAATCTTTCGCCGTCTCTCCGCCGTCCTGCGTACACAGCCACTCGGCGTTTTGATGCCACCAACGCGCCCACTCCTCCGTGGCCCGCTGGGCTTTCCCAAGCATGGCCCATCCCAAACTGCTAGAGCGGCACGCACACCTCTGAGCCCTGGAGCCGGCAGAGCCGGCTTCTCCCTCAGGTGCGGAGGTCCCCGAGGACCAGGACCATGTTCCAATTGTAGCTTGTCTTAACGAAAGAAGGAAGAAAGGAACATAAAACAGTGAATCCAGCTTGGGTTCTGTGCACCTTTATACGAACACGGTTGTCAAATCTGATTGTTCAATATATTTTACGGAGGGAGGGGCCCAGCCCCGTGCTCCCGCACCCAGGGAGCAAGCCCGGTCCCCTCCTGGAGGTGGGCCTGCTGGGGGAGGTGCTGCCCAGTGGAATCCCAGACAGGAGGGTGGAGGTTGGGTGTCTGCCCGCCTGTCTGCGGGCAGGAGCCCCACAGAGAGTCCTGCAGGGGAGCCCAGCGGCCGTCTCGGCTCCCTCCAGGGATGTGATCCACATCACCTTCGTGAGCAGCAACTTCCAGTCCTCCAGTGCTGCTCTGACCCTGCACCAGCAGGTGGTCCCTGCCTTCATCACCGACCTGCTGCTGGAAAGTAACGTCGCCAGCATTTTAGGTGATGGTGGGGGCCCAGAGGGGGAGGGAGCTGTTGTCTCAGCTCTGGGGGGGGGGGGTCAGTGCCTCCCCCCGCCACCCAGTCCCCTGGACTGCTCCTGACACGTGGCCAGGGCGTTGGAAGGCTTCGGGGCTCTCCCTTCCATCCCACCCCAGGCACTGCGTTGCTCAGGGTACCCCCCGCTCAGATACCCTCCCTCACTCCTGTCACCTGTACCAGAGTTCATCTCAATGCCTGGCCGCCGTTTCCCCTCCCCTCCTGCTACATGGTGCTCATGACAGCTGAGCAGACCCCCACTGTCACAACCCCTGGAGGCCCCTGCTGTTTGCTTCCACACCCTGCCACACGGTGATCGCCATGCCCAGAGTGGTTGCCCCACTCAGCACCTGTTCCTGTGTGGTTTCTACACGCCCAGAATGGTGCTGGGCACGGGAATGGGCACTGCAGGGGTCCTGGACCAGCAGGCGCGTCCCTGCAGGGGCTCCATCTGCCATGGGACACGGGCAGGCCTCAGCTGAGGGTGCTGCCAGTGACCTGGCCCAGTGCTCACTCACCACCCAGCACTTTGTCTCCACTGCGTGCCCCTCGTGGGGGGCTCCCTGTGGCTCCCAGCACAGGGACTGCACAGCCACCACACCCAAGGCCTTGGGTGGACCATGGGACTAGAGGCCACCTTCAGGTTCGAGGTCGACTCCACTCGCCCATCCCTCTGTGTTCTGGGTGGTCTGCTCACTTCCTCCTCTCCTCCGTGGCTCCCTGCACTGGCTGCTTGTGACAGGGGGCTCCTCCCCCAACTGCCGCCTCTGCCCCCACTTCCGGGGAAGGGACGGTCTCAAGGCCCTAGCTTCTGTCCCCCCTCCACCACATCTCCCGGCAGGGGGCTTTGGAGATAGGCAGTTAGGTCCGATGGAAGCCCATCACCCACCTGCTCAGTAGCCTCGAGCGAGTCGCCCTCTCTGAGCCTGTTTGCTCATCTAAAAGTGAGGAGAACCACAGGGCCCGTTTGTGGGCCGCTCCGAGGTGCACAGCGCCCGGACACGGGTGGAGGAGGGGTCCTGAGTCGGCCACGGGATAAGGAAGGGGTCTCCAGTGTGCCCAGCTGGACGCTGCAGCCCATTGTGGGGCTGGGGTCATCTGTTGGGAGTCAAAGGCAAAGAGCCCCGCAGGGAGGCTCGGAGGAGCAGTGGAAGGAGCCCCGGGCTCGGGGGAGAGCTCTGGCTGCCTTCAGCCTGCGGTGAGGCTCCAGGACAGGCTCGGGTTTGACTCTGGACCAGCTGCCGGGCCTGCGGAACGGGGCTGAGAATGCCCTATCGCATGGATCTGTGGGCAGTGTGGTGCCTCCAGGCGGGCTCCAGGCGCCCCGGCCCTCAGAAGCCTCCTCCCCATGCGGTCCTGTCTCCTGCAGAGGTCATGCAGAACTTCTCCAGCCAACCTGAAGTCCAGCTCAGAGCCCTGAAGAGGCTCCTACGCATGCCTGAAGACCAGCTGGGTAGACCCCCCCACGCTCCCACCTTCCCCCGCTCCTCCCGGGCTCAGCCTGTGGCCCGGGCCTCTGGGGTGGCTGTGGCCCTTCCCTCCGAGCTCTCCTAGAGGGCCTCTCCTACACCTCTGAGGCTTGCTGGGAATTCTTCCCGTGTCGCCCCTTTTGCCCAGCAGAAGGGGGGGATGGGGTGGCGCGGCGAGCAAACAGGGTAGTGACCGGCCCTCACATGGTTCTCACGGGCTCTTAGTAAGGCTCCTGTCTTTTCCCCCATCTCCATCGATGGCTGGCTGGGCAGTTGCCAACTGTCCAGTATGATAAACGGCACGGGACTGAACACCCCAGAGCATGGGCCCCTGTGCGCTGTGGGACAAATTCCTAGGTGCTCGGGGTATAAATATTTCACTCTTTCACAGATACCACCAATTACTTACCCACCTATCAAGAGTGCATGACAGCATCTCTCCCCAACACTGTCCATCAAGCAGTATTCATATCTTTTAAATTTTGCCAAAATAGTGTCTCATAAAATCTCTCCATTCAACTTGCCTCACCAGCCTGAATATTATACTCACCCCTCATCCATCCGTCAGTCCTCCATCCACCCCCCATCTGTCCGTTTGTCCACCCATCCATCAACTGTCTGTCCATCTGTCCTTCCACAGAAGGCCTGTTCCAGCGGCTGGGGCATCTCTGAGTCAGTAGCAGAGACTTCATACTGGCCCCTTGCCGTTCCCTCTTTCTCATCCTTCCCCTGGGCCCCTTCTGGAGCTAGGCTGTGGCCGGAAGCGTCCCCAGGAAGGGAGACTTTGTCTTCCTGGAGGGGCTGAGGGAGCCAGGCTCACTGGGAGGCGGGTTAGCTGTGCTGGGCCTCCTGGGACCTGTGCTCTTGTTCTGGATGTTCTCGCTGCAGGCCTGAGACGGAGGGCTCTCGCTCCCCACTCTAAGGGCGTGGGGAAGGGGCACTGCAGGGACCGGACGCTCCGCCGCTGCCCGCCCAGGGAAAGTCCATGAGACCCACAGACGCCTGCACTCAGGGCAGTTATGGCCACAGACTCCAGAGTCAGACAGGCCGGGTTCAAAGCAAGTGCTTTGGTCTCTCTGACCCTGTTTTCTCACCTGTAAGAGCGATAGGAAGCCTCCACCTCAGAGAGCTGCTAGAATAAGAAGATGCCCAGGGCAGACACACATTCTTTCCTCGCCTACTCATCTGTCCAGACGCCCGTGTGTGATGCCCTGTAGACTCCCAGCGGCGTGGGACTCCCTGGTCTGGTCCGTACACCCTTCCTACCCCCTGCTCCTGGGCCGAGGCTCAACCTTGCCACCCGGCCCTGCCAGGTCTGCCGTGGCCAATGGAGCTGGTAGAGATGTTGATCACCATCATGAAGAAACACGAGAGGATCCTTGACATACAGCTCTACGCCTGTTCCCTCCTGCTGCACAGCCTGGGTCAAGGTGGGTGCCGAGCCACGTGGGTTAAATGTTGACCCTGGCACCTCATCCTGGGCCCGGCAGAGTCTTGGAAACCAGCACTGGCTGCCCGGTGCCACTTACTCACCGGCCACATGGGCTGGGCAGGTGCCCACCCCTTCCGTCCTTTGCCCCATCGTGCAACCAGCACTTACGGGGACCTACTCCAGAACAAGCCTGACCTTGGCTTTCTCCACACAAAGTGGGGGCATTGCCTACCCTCCAGCCAGGGAGGGGGGCCCCCCTGCAGGCTACCTGCCCCATGATCCCCAGTGTGGGACGTAACCCTGGTCATCTTCCCTTGGCCCGAGCAGCGCTGGCGCAGGACCCGGCAGCCGAGGTGCTGAGTGACAGCTCTGTCATCTCTGTCCTGCTGAGCACCCTGTGGAACCACCCCGAGTCAGAGCAGCTCCTGGTCACGGTCTACAGCCTGCTCACCATCATCTCCAGCCAGGGTGGGTCGGCCCGGCCCTCCCTGCTCAGCCGGGGTGTGGGGGCGGCCTGCCCATGACAGCGCACGCTTGCACTGCCTGTGCTGGGGCTCTTCCACATGCTTGGCCTTTTTTTGTCTCTTGACTGGAAGCTTCCGTTTGTCACTTGTTCCCTCCACAAACGTGCAGACATCGACCAGGTGCCACCATGGGCTTCACGCCTCGTTCATCTCTTCACGGGGCACCTGAGCTCCTGTGGCCCCCAGCCAGCCAGGCAGGGGGTGGCAGCACTGGGGGAGGCTGCGGAGAAGCAAGGGCCGTACACACCGTGCATTGCTCCCACCCACCTCCTCGGGCAGCTGGGCCCACGAGCCCAAGGATGCTCACCTGGAGCCCTGTGGCCAGGGGCGGGACGCCTGCACTCTGCCCCTCACCCCGCTCGACTGGAGCCCACTTTAGGGAGTGAACAGGGGTGCTACGAATAAGCCCGTTAGGACAACAGGCATAAATCAGCGCCATCAGGCACACTGGGTGTCAGCTCACCCACCAGGAAAGACATAATCATTGCTCCCACCCCAGAAGGCTCAGGCCTGCTCTGTGTGGACCCAGGAGGCTGGCCCCAGCCCCATCATGGGATAGGCAATACAGGGACTGGTGACCCAGGGGATGGGTCATGTCCTCTTGTTTCAGGGCTCCACACTGGGTATGCCTGGCCCAAAGTAGACGCTCAGAAATGCAGGATGCATGGGCCTGCATGCGTTGGCAAGCACCACGGAGGGAGGTGGTGCTCAGGGTAGGCTTCCTGGAGGAGGGGGTTCTCCGTGGCCCTAATTCTGGGGCCTGCCCACAGAATCGGCCTCAGAGAAGCTGCAGAATGCTGGGCTGTTTGAGCATATCCTGGAGCACCTGAGTGCCTTCTCCACAAACAGGGACATCTGCATCAATGGCCTGAGGCTGCTCTGGGCCCTGATGGTGGACGGTGAGGGGGCCCCTCCTCCCACTCTCCTGTTGGGGGGGTGGGGGGCTGCTATCCTTGCCGCTCCTTAATCACCTCTGACAGCCTTCAAGGGCCTCCACGGCCTGTACCTTAAACACTTCAAGAGCAGAGCCCACAAAAAGACTCTTCTGAGAGCCTGCAAGCAGAGGAAAAGTAAGGGGGGGCGGGGAAGGGGGGCTGCACCCAGCGGAGGCAGGACCTCCTGTCCTGACCAGGTAGGTCGTCACAGACTCTGGTGGCTCCCGCCCTGGGAGGAGCCTGCCACACCTGCCACACATTCTGGGATTTCCCGGGCAGTCCCTGGTTTCTGATGGTAGCTTGGCACTGGCCCCCTCCTGTCACTCTAGATTCAGAAAGGGCCCCGAGGCTGTGCTGCTTCCTCTCCTCCAGGCCCCGTCTTGGCCCTTTGGCCGTTTGGGCATTCGTTCTAAGGAAAAGAGGGCTCCAGGCCACAGAGAGCCTGGGAAACCAGAGAGCGCTGTCCACACCCAGAGTACAAAAACCCCCCAAGACCAGTTGGGGGCAGAGAGTCCCTACCCTCCAAAAACTCCCCTTTTCCCTGACCTCTCCCCCAACAGGTGGGAGGCGGGGGGTGTGGGGCTATGTATACAGCAGGCACTGCTGCATGCACTCAAGGGCTGGGTGTTGCCTCCATCCCGCGCTGGTTGCAGCTATCACCGTGAACAAGACCCCTTTGGAGAAAGCCGCGGTCCTCATTCCCGAGGTGCTGGCCACCTACCCTGGGGACGTGGAGATGGCTGAAGCCGGCTGTGGGGTCTTCGGGCTGCTGTCCATGCTAGGTGAGCAGCCCGGGCTGGGAAGCCTGCGCCCCACGCGCAAGGCCACGAGGCCTCAACTAGGCCCTCTGCAGGTTGCATAAAGGAGCACCAGTTTGAAGATGTGGTGGCCCTGTTCCTGCGAAGCATCCGGCTGTGCCCGGACAGAGTCCTGCTGGTGAACAACGCCTACCGGGGGCTGGCCAGCCTCGCGAAGGTGTCCGGTGAGCCCGGTTATGGACGGGGCTACCACTAGGAGGTGGGGGCAAAACTCAGCAAGGCAGGTCTGCCAGCCGCCCGCAAACCCAACACAGAAGCAAAAGGATCAAAAAAGGAAAAGAACAGTCTATAGTTCCTTCATCCAGAAGTTGCCACGGAGACTTTTTTTTTTTTTGCTGCATTCTCTTTCCCTGTCCACGAACACATATTAGGTCTGCACAGGCATCCCCAACAGGTTTAGCTTATCAGAACACCCCAGGGGCCAGGTCCCACCTCCGTAACAGGACCGGTTTGTTGTTGCTCAGTGTGCAGCACCTGGCACTGTGACAGGATGGCACTAGAACCCCTCAGACACACTTGGGGCTTGCAGACTGGACAAGGTTCCCCGCTGGGGTGTGAGCGGGCCTTCAGCTCCTTTGAGATCTGGTTCCCAACTCCGCGTCCCAGGGGTGGGCTGGGCTGGGCTGGGCTGGGGGCCAAGGGCCAAGGCCAGTCTGCTTCTCAGCCTGGAGTTATCTGGGCCCGAGGAAGGGAGTGTGGCCACCCTCACTCCTGGGAGGGAGGCTCCAAGGACCACTGGCAGGGTCTTCCTTTCCAGTTAGACACCCTGGGCTCCGGGGCTCTCCCCCAGCCTGGGGTCCCACCCACACAGTCTGCATCAGCTGCCCACCTTCAGGGGATGGGAGGGGAGGCTGAGGTCCTGAGGGCAAAAGGGACCTGGCTCAGCAATGGAGATGGGGACGGTCCAAGCCCAGGGCCCACATCTGGGAGAGAATGGGCTTTGCCACCTGTTGGCTGGGACACTCAAGTCATCCCACCTGAGCATCAGATCCCCAGGTTCCAGAGGGTCTGATGAGTAACATTTACACTGGTCCCCAGCCCCTCGAGAGTCAGGGTCTAACCCCTAACTGGGGGTATATGTGTGCAGTGTTGGGGTCCCCCCTGCGCCCACGCTGTAGGCGCACTCTGCAATGCGCTTTAGCACTCCTGGTGCCCACAGGCTGAGAGCACCCCGAGGACAGGAGCCTTCTGCTGGAAGAGGGAGGTGGGGTGTACATGTCCCACCATGGGGACACACCGACCTCAGATGTCCCCAAGCAGCGGGACACGGCCTTCTCTGCCAGTGGCTGAGGTCCTTGCTATCCTAAGAGCTTTGGACTCTCAACGACCCCGAGAACTTGGTACCGCCGTCACCCCACTGGCTAGAGGACACTGAGGCATAGCAGCTGGAGTGAAGGCACACCCCCACCCCCCAGAGCTGGCGGCCCTGCAGGTGGTAGTGCCAGAGGAGGGCGGCAGCGGCCTCGATCTCCTCCAGGAGATGTACCGGCTCTACAAGGACGACCCTGAGGTGGTAGAGAATGTCTGCATGCTGCTGGCCCACCTGGCCAACTACAGTGAGAGTCCCCCTGCCCTCCCCACCCCTCCAGGACGCCAGTGGTCAGAGGCACCCTGCTCCCAGCTCTAACTGGTGGGGGGGAGGGGAAGGGAAGAACCGAATCGCCACTTCCTGTCGGTTCAGTGGGAGGGCTCACTAGGCACTAGGCGCCGCGCTGACCGTGACGGACGCCCGGCCCCCGAGCCTCAGAGGCAGCGCGCGGGTTGGGCTGCGCCCGAGGGGGATGGGCCCAGCCTTGTCCTGCTGGCCTCCTCAGAGGCGCCCCCGCAAGGGCCGTGGGGCATCAGGCTGGCTGTGCCCCGACCTCAGGACTCTCTGCTTTGCCCACAGAGGAGATCCTGCCTGAGCTGGTGTCCAGTGGCATCGGGACCCTGGTCCAGGAGATCAAGGAGCGCTTCACCTCCAGCCTGGTGAGTACCCACAGGGGCCCCAAAAACCAGGCCTCCCACCTGCCTCTACGGTCAAGGGTCTGTGTATAACAGACTTGAATCTGTGGGTGTAGTTTTTGATGACCCTTCTCTTTCCAGGAGCTGGTTTCATACGCAGAGACGGTGTTGCTAAGGCTGGAGGCCACCACGCCACCCCGCTCCGCAGGAGAACAGTCAGCTCTGCCCTGAGAAGGCAGACACCCCAAGGCCTCCCGAGCCCTCCCCACCTTCTCTCCTGCCCTTCCTTTCCTCCTATGCCCCCAGAGCTGCCCGGTGAATGGTGTTTTCCTTAGGCTTCGGGGGACTGTCTCCAGGGCGAGGCCCAAGGCCGGCGCCTGGCGTGGAAGCGTCCTGGGGGCAGGATGGGCCGGTGGTGCTCTGGGAGCGCGGTTTGGCAGGTGTCCCGCAGGCTGCGGCCCTGGCCTGGTCAATGTGCCAGTTGGACACAGTGGTCCTTTGAGGCCACTCTAGATGAGAGAAACAGAGTGACCTTCAGAAGCTCTACCTCAAGTAAAAACCTGCATTTATGTTAAATATCCTCAGTGGGTTTGGGCCTTCCTTGTGCAGCAGCCAAGTGGCTCGGTGAAGCCCGGGGCTTTATGCACTGAGTGCAACCGACTGCTCCCGACTATTCTCAGAAGACCCTCACACCTGGATCAACCCCGCGCTGTGCTCCAGCCCAACAGCCGGGGGTCAGCACGTCCGTCCTAGACAGGGAGGGGCACCCACCTCTGGGGGCGACTGGTGTCACCGAGCTCGGACAACTGGAGCCTCACTGCCACCCCGTGGGCCCTGCCCTTAAACGTGGCGGGTATATACATGGGGTGGGGGTGGGGGCTGAGAAAGGAACGGCGCCCTCAGAAAATCAGAGCCCAAAGGCAGCCACAGCTAACTCCGAGACGGGCCCGGGCCCGCTGAGTCCAGTGGAGTTTTTATGTGACTCAAGGCAAAGGAGAGGGGCCTCCTCCAAGAAAGGCGCTGAAAACCCAGTGGACAACTGGGTGCTTCCCATCTCTGGGATGGGGCAAATCCCTGGCGGAGCTGCCGCTGGTGACAGCACAGCGCAGGCGGCCCCGACTCCCCGTCCCTGGCAGAGGTCCAAGTGCCCCTCCATGCCCGCCCCACCAGCCACCTCCGGCGGTGGACCAGGTCTCAGATCGCAAAGAGAGAGAGAGACGCAGAGAAACGCAGCAGTTCTCAGCAGCGCGTCCCCACGCCCTGCTACCAGGACAGTGAACATGTTTTGACAGAGCTGCCACTCTGGGGAGACCCGAGCTGTCCCGTGCTTGGTCAGGACCGCCGAGAGACGGAGACGCTGCTGCGGTCTGGAGCAGGGGCTGTGGGGCGCCTGTCCTGGGCTGTACTCTCCCACTCCTTCTTCACCAGAGTGTAGAGTCTCATTGCTGCCTGGGCATCCTGAATCTAAGGGACACAGAACACCACTGTGACTGTCCCAGCAGGTGACCAGCATGGCCACGGGTCACCCAATCCCATGGGGCATACAAAAGAGAAAGCCAAGCAAAGCAGCGGTCTAGGGATTCGATCCTGCCCGGGCTTTGGTGACTCTGGTGCCCCACTTCCGGAAGAAGAAAGGAACCCGAGGAAGGTGGTGGGGGGGGATAGACGTGCTGCCTTGTGACACAACACAGACACACGGACACACAGACGGGAGGGCGGGCTCTGAGCGTGAGGCAGGCCGGGGCCACGATGTAGGGGGCTGGGTCCCACAGGCCAGCACTCCTCGGCCCTGGCACCGGAGCCTGTCACAAGGCCCAGGGGGCCAGCCAGCCTGGGCCGCATCATCTAAAAGGCCTTCAATCTAGACAGGGGACTTTTTCTCCAAAATGACTGCAATAACGGCAGTTTTTTGTGTTCAAGTGTTTATTCGCTAAGTGTAAACACTCGGGATGTAGCGAGCGCTCTGTGAGTCGCTCTGCCATCTTATTTTTATAGGCCAGCAGCCTACTAAAAAGTCATCCAGGCCCCTGACAGGGCGCCTTGGCTGCAAGGTCAGGGACAGCCCGCAGTCCTGAGGACTGTCACCCCAGCCACACTCACCGAACAGTGCTCTGCCTGCTGCACCGTGGCTCCCACGATCCTCCCTGCAAGCAGCTTCAGAGACGGCCTTCCACTCTGCAGGGGGGAGGAGGCAGCACACAGCCATGGTGGGGAGGAGGCCTCGCAGGCTCTGCCCGGGGCAGGGGGGTCGGGGCAGTCACCCACCGAACCCCAACCCAGTGCCCCTCAACGTGCCTTCACCAGAGGCGCGTGTGGCCCCCAGGGCTGGTGACCCCCACCGTCAGCCCAAACAGGAGGGCCTGGGAAGAAGTCTGCACCTCCACCTTCCAGCCTCAGGCCTCTGCCTGCAGCAGGTCCAAGGGCAGCTTCTTCCCCAGAGCTGGGGGTCTTGTCACAGAGATCGGAGTGTTAAGAACCTGCTCTCGTTCACACTGGCCTCGGAGGGCAGCGCTCGGCAGAACTCTACTTTTCCTGTTAACCTTTCTTTTCATTTTAAAAAGTTAACAGGCAATGCCAAACCATAAACCAAACACCGTTCACCGATACACCGTCAGGAACCAGAACCAACCACTACACAAACAGCCCACCTGCGACGCCCAGAGCCCCACGCCCTGCCAGTACCTTCACCTGACTCTTGAAAGGTTTGTATTTCTGTGTGTCCCGAATCTTCTTTTTTGGGTGATCGAGAAACAGCACCTGGAAGAGGAGGGTGACAGTCACGGTGTCGCCAGTGTGCAGCCGTGGGACCCCCTCTCCCGAGGACTCCTAACACAGAGCACGCGCGAGTGAAAGGGTATTGGTGTGAACTCGGACTTCTGATAGAAAGCGATCACGCTGTCCAAGGATGATGGCCCACAGTTAAGAACCCCGTTAATAAAGACCCCATCCGAAGCCAGGGAAACAGGAGACCAGCAAGCACGGTGTTCCTGTGGTGTGAGCTGGTGTCCCACACGCAGGAAGTCAGGATGCTAACGGATCGCAGCAGCTCGTCCCACGACCTCCCGAGAGAGCCAGCCACGTGGGGAGGGAACAGGAACCAGCAGTATGGCGGCCGCTGGGGGGTTTATGGCACCGCATGGTGGAGGGCAGAGGACCTGCCGTCAGTTTCAACAGTTCAGAATTTCGAAAGGCAACGCAGACCGACAATCAGGGGTGCCTGAGACATCTGCGAACCCCGGGGTTCCTCGGAACACTATTTGAGAAGCCCCACGCCCAGGAAGGACAGTCTCCCACTCTGCCTGCCCCGCACTCTCATCAAACAGGCGGCTCAGTTCTGCCCACAGCAGAGACCCTCAAGAAGCAGAGGCTGGAGGCCACAGCCTCTAGGGCACAAGTGGCCCCTGGAGCTTGCCCACCATGAGGGAGACAAGAGGAGCCCTTGACGGTCTGGTGGCCGTCGGGGGCTGGCTACAGGGGACGCTTCCCCACAGACGGTGGCTCTGAGCTCACAGGAGCACTAGGCCCTGGGCAGCTGGGTGGACGCTGCAGAGGAAGCAGCCTGGCTCTGTGTACGTGGAATGTGCTAGAGCCCTGGGAAGGGGGCTGGCACCAAGTCTGGGCTGCACCCAGCTGTGCCGTGTGGACGCAGCGGGCACGTCACGTAGCTCACAGTGTCTCACTTCTAGTGCCTATAAAAGGGGCACGAAGCCTCAGATGCCTTTTGAAGAGCTGAGAAACACCTAGCACTCCTCCCAGCACACGGGGAGGACCCGGGAGCTGGTGCCGTTACCAGGGCCAAAATTCCAACACTGGAGTCCCTTCGTGGTGCAGCACACGCCCCACGGCAGTACCTTCAGGTCGTTATGCAGCGCGTGTCCCACCAGAATCCGACCCTTCAGCATGTCTGCCACCTCCTTCTGGACAACTTCAAATTTTTCTCCTGACAAGCAGAACAAAGAGGTGGGTTTTAGCGCCGCAGGCCGCACTGGGGAGCCCCACACGCAGCTCTACCACAGCCAAGAGAAGGGCTTTCAGAAGCGCTCACAGCCGCCCGGCAGGCATTTTAACTGTTGAATCTTGTAAGAACCAGGCTTGGATTTCGTGCTTTCCAACTGCAGACAAAATCAAGAACGGTGCTCCGCCGCAGCTGGCGAGGGGGGCTCCTCCAGACCCTCGGGCCCAGAGGCAGCACGGCCTGCTCTCCTAGCAGATGCCCCTGGGGGCACCCCCACACCCTCCTGCCAAGGGAAGGGTCAGGTCACCGTGCTTGCACTCCGTGACTCCACCTGCCCCCCCCCCCCCCGGAGATTAGATCGGGGCAGCCCACCCTAGAGCCTAGAGCTAAGGGGTGGTCAGGCCAGGGCACCACTTGTTGGTCGCGTGTGCAGAGGGGACCTGAGAGGCGCAGAGAAAGGACACCGAGTGGGCCAGGAAGGAGCAGTGTGGCCTTGATCCCAAAAGCTTCCAGGACTTCTCCAGGTCCCTAACCTTGGAGTCGCCCTTGGGGCCTTTCTGGCCTTCCTCCCACAGGGCCAATCCATCAGAAATCCCTACAGACTCTGCCTTCGGGAGGCATCTGGGTCACAACCACCCAGGTCCACCAGCACATGCCCCCCTTCCTGTTTCCACCCTCATGGGTCCAGAGTCTCTTCTCAACACCACAGCCAGAAGGAACCTGCTAGAACCTGAGCCAGGCCTCTCACGGCTCAGATGTTTCCATGGCTTCCTCAAGTCCTCACAAAGACAAGACCCTACAATCTATCCCATGTCCCCTGCTGACCCCACACTGGCACACACTCTCTGGGTGACACAGAGGTGGGGACACAAACGTGCCTGAGAGGCCTCTGAGAACAGTCACCCAGGTGAGGTAAGAACGTCGGGACTCTTGCTATGCCGAATGCTCCAAACAGAAAGGGGACCAAAGGGAGAAAGAAGAGCTCCTGGCTGGCTCAGTCGGTAAAGCGCACGATCTTTGGGGTCGTGAGTTAAGGCCCATGTTGGGTGTAGAGATTACTTAAAAAAATTTAAAAAATAATAATAATAAAAGAAAAAGGGAGAAGGGACCCAGGCATCGCTTTTCCTCTGTGCTCATCAGCTGGGAGGACCCACCCTGCTTGAGGTTCTCTGGCCGTATCCCGCTGACCGCCGTCCTGTAGTCCGTCACCGGCTGGGTGGGCTTGACGTACTTGTCATAAACACACTTCCCATACTGGTTCACGATGGACACTCGGGCGGCGATGCTCTCTTCCCCCTTGGGGCCCACGCCCACCATCTCACAATCCATGGCTAAGGCTCTGGTCAGGCTAAAGGGAGCCAAAGGTTCCAGTTTAATCAACACGGGGGACCCAGCACTCGGCACCTAAAGCTCTCCGCCCACCACCACCGCCTGTGGGACAAGCTCTCCGCTCAGGATCCTCGCAGGACGGGGCGGCACCTGCCCAATTCAACTAGGGTTCAACTAGGGGAGAGGGACGGAGCTCCCTCCTGAAACCCTCGCCCTCTGGGGCTGAGTGCCACCCATGGCCCCGGCCCTGCACACCCGCCGAAGGCCTGCTCCTTCACCAGCGTGATGCTGCTTGCGCTCTGCCCCAGCTGCTTTCTTGCTATCCTGGCTGCCTCGGGGCCCACGGCCGCTTCGATATCTGCGGGGTCCACGTCATCAAACCAGATGTCGTCTCTAAAAGGCAGAGAGAACAGGCCGAGCACCGGTCAGCGGAGGTGCTGGTACAGCGGGCCGGGGGGGGGTAGCACGGCCCCAGTGCTCCTGCGGACTGACCACATGCTCTACTGCTCGTTTCCTTACAAGACAGCCTCCTTATCCCAAACTTACAAACGGCAGATAAACACAAAGGACATGAGGTGTAAACACACAAGCCAAGTATAATGACTACTAACACGTGCTTCTAAACTGAGAAAGTTGTGGGTTCATCACCGGACATTTAGAAAACACAAACGCGAGAACCATGAAATGGAAACACAGACCCCCCCCCCCCAACACCACCTCCCAAGCTAGGGCGACCTCTAGCGTCTTCAGATCAAAGCCTCAAACTCTGATGTCCACACAAGGGTGTGTATTCCTGCCTGGTGAAGTCTGTCCTTCGGGCTCAGCTGAATGTCATTTCTTTAGAGATCTCTTCCTGACCCCACTGAGTGGACACGCTCCTCTGGCCATGTACTCCACAAGCTTCTCCCTTCTTCAGTTTATCCTGACCACACTCACAGAATTACTGGAATAACTTCAGTCTGGCCATCTCTCCTGCTCGACTATCAGCCTTAAGCGGGAGGGCTCTGTTGTGCCTGCTCCGTACTCAGAGGGTGTCCCTGGCTCAGGGATACATGGCAGGCACTCAAACCCCTCTTTCCTGGAACCTTCAACAACCCAGGCGACTCGCCGCCAGCTGACTTACAAACATGCCACCTCCAGCTGAGCCACCGAGAAGCAGCCCTGGGCTCCTGGTCCTCCCTGAGCAAGCGACCCCCACAGGGTCTGCTGAGTAATCACCAGGTACTGAGCTACCACACTGCATCTCACACCCCCCCAACACCACAGATGACCACACTGAGGCACAGGAGATGTCAGGAGCTCGCACCAGAGTACCCGACTCGCCAGACGCAGGAACTGGTCTCCAACCTGGGTCTTTCTGGCTTTGGCATGCATTCACCCCACAAATCGTTACTGGAGGCCTACTAAGGGCCAAGCTCTGCTATAGGCCCTGGAGACACGACAGTTACCAAACAGGCCCTGCCCTCATTAGGCCTCCATCCCGGGGGGAAACAAGTAAGCCAAGGAACGGCAGCGCGGTAAGGTGCTAGAGGGGGTGCGGGAGGGGCCCCCAGCCCAGGCCTCCTGGAGGAGACAGGCCGCAGTTGCTGGGACTTTGTTCTCAGAGATGAGCCGATGGGGGCCGCCGGCTGCATAGGGAAGCAGAGGGGACCAGGCGGGCCACCAGAGCTTCAGCGAGAGCAGACGCCACCTGTACTTACTCGGTGGGCAGAGCCGGAGTCAAGGCCACGGTCACCTCCTTAGCTTTCCGCGTCTTACGCTTGACGTCTCCTCCTTTTGGAGAAATGTCACCGTTTGTACTTTTCTTGCCTCCTTTCTCATTGTGCTCTGGTCCTCTGGCCTCGGGGTGGGGGGCCGGCACCTTCCCGTTCCTTGGAGATACTGAAGGAACAGAGGCCCCGGCCACCTCGAGGTCCGTGGTCTCCGATCCCATCTCACTTCTCTGGGCTGTATCTGGGATCACTTTTCTCTTTTGTTGGATAATCTTGGGCTGCTTTTTGGAATCCGTCTGAGAGACAAGAGGCTTTTCCAGGGCCTGTGTTTTTTGTTTCAGGAGCTAACAGGACCCAAAATAAAATACGCGACACGTTTTAATTTGGAAATCACGCACAAGAGACTGAAAATACTCGCATGTGTACATATGTGTACGTACACTCAGTCACGTCTACGAACGTCTGCTACTCACATCGTCGAGATTCACATTCAAACGGTCTGGGAAAAGCCCTTTTTCATGCCCATCTGAAGTCACTTGTGGTGAAATGCACTTCTCTGCTTATCTGATTACATTGCACAATTTGATACCTGTTTCCTCATTCCTCTAAAACTTCAAACGGTGTTCTCCATCTTAAGTACCCACTGAACGACTGAACAGAGATTACTTCACTGGGAGCCTCAGGGGACGATAAACAACCTGTTTTCCTGTTTACAGTTCATTTAGAGTTACCTCTCCCGCAGATTAGGCCAAGGAGCTGCAGCATGGAAACCACATCCTTCACCAGATCTCTTGTTTTGCTACTGCTGTGCGGATCTCAGGAAGAGAGATGGAGAGTGTCTGTCAACTGGAAGAGGCTCAAGAGCGGCCAGTGGCCATGCTTCTGCTGTCCTACAAGAAGGGCTCTCGGCATTCCTCCAGCCCACCCTTTCCCTGGTGCTCCAGTCCCCAGCACGGCTGTTCTCGGCCACAATGAAGACCCTGATTATGGGGCAGTGAGCCGAGACACGAGGGCCCGGGTTTCTACTTACTTGTTCCCACAACGTTTAAGAACACAAGGATTTGCTTTGTTGTATGAAGTAGAGAAAACACAAGGTTTCCCCCACAATAACCACCCTTCCCACTCACTTAATCTTGCTTTACTTTCTTGGGAGAAAAAGAAAGAGAGAGAGGTAGAGTCACAGCTCAATAAATCGTACGGAACCCTGGGGTTTCCCGGGGAAACCTCATCAGTCCAGTCCCTCGAGGACAGGTGGCTGCGGCCTCCCATTCTAAGACACCGGCGCTGCTGAGAGGCTCCAGAAAGCTCTTTTCTGCTGTCTTGCTCACCTGGAGGCTCTGGGACAGACTCCAGAAAACCGTGGAAGACTCTGCAGGTCAGTAGTAGCAAAGAACACAAGCTGGCGCCCGAAATGTGACTCTGCACCCGCGTCCGCCACGTTTTTGCTAGCTGCGTGACGCTGGGCCCAATTCCGTAAGCTCTGTGCCTCCAGCGACGACCACAGCAGCTAACTCTGAGGGACGCGTAGAGGATCATGGCTGAACTACAGGGAACGGCATGGGGCAGAGGGGAACATCCCCCGAAGGACTGGCCCAGATGCCGATACAGTCGGCAGGGCGCCACCGGGCGTTCAGGGCAGGGACTCCGGCGTCGGACCGGTTCTGCTCACCCTGGATCACTTCTCTAACCTTTCCGGGCCCCCTCATTCGTCTGTAAACCAGAGATGCTAACGGGGTCTACTGCAGGGTGTTGGTTTGGGGGTGAAATAAAAACAGAGACGAGGTGGCAGAGTCCGCACGTTTCAAGAGCTGGGCACCTGGGGGCAGCAGCCACCGACTATTACTTGAAAACCCTGGCTATTGCTGGAATCCTCCCAATCACGATCCTGCTCCTTGCTGGCCCGAGGGCTCGCGGTCTACCTCAACAGGCCGATCTGCCTCGAAAGGCTCGCCTGCACAGCTGCCGTCCGGGGCCCCACACGTCTTTCCTCCGTCCTCCGTCCGCGGGGCCCCGCCACTCTTACCGCCTGCAGCGCCCTCCAGTTTTGGGAAAAGTCCTCTGGCGCCTTTGGAGGCCGCACGCCGACGACCCTGGCGCCGCCTCCCGGTGTCCCGCTTGCTTCTCGCCCTTTGCTTTTCCAGACTCTCTTCTTCCTGCTTTTCTTCCGAGGTGGCTTCTTGCCAAGCTCCGGCTCAGCCAGGGGGTCGCCCGGGGCGCGCCCGGGGGTCAGCGCCTTGGCCATGCCGCCGCCGCCGGCCGGCCGGGGACCCCGGGGCCCGACACCAGAGCGCGACCAGAGCCCCGCCGCCCGGGCCCGGAGCCGGACCCTGCCCTCGCACCGCACGCCCAGGCCAGCCCCCAACTCCCCCACTCCGGTGACAGCTGCCTCCCGCACCCCGGAAGCGACCCCGCGCGCGCCCCAGCACGTGCACTCCCGTCCCCGGAAGTGCTCTTCTCTCCCCGACCCGCTGGAAACCGGGCCTCCGCCCCTGGTTCCGCACGACCCGGGGCAGAGCGGGGCTCTCCGCCCGCCTGGGAGAAGATGCACCGCCCCAGCGAGCGGCGTCGGGCTCCACGACCGAGGGTGGGGTTCGGGGAGGCCCAGGATCTTCCAAGAGCCGGGACGGGGATGAGAAAGGAGGACGCCGGAAGGCAACGGGGGGGGGGGGGGGCGGCGTCGGTGTACCACCGCGGCTGGGCCGGCCGAGCGCGGGGGCGCAGGCGGCCGCGAGGGGGCGCTGGACGGCCGGGCCGGGGGCGGGCGTGGAGGGAGCCGGGGGCGGAGCGGACGGCGCACCGGGCCGGGGCCACGCCCCAGGCTGGGCGGCCCGGGCTCCGCCCCTCCTCCCTCCCCGAGTGGGGAAACTGAGGCCCGGGGACCGAAGGACGACCTCCGCGCAACGGGGCTGCAGAGGCTCTTAAGCCACAGCCGATAGCAATGAGGAAGCATTGTAACAATGCTGTGTATTATTTTACTCAACAGCGGTGGCAATAAATCACCAGCACCCCTTTGCCTGGCCCCTCGGTGCCTTGATTAACCCCGCGGATGAGCCTCGGCTTCCCGAAAGCTTCCACGTGAGTCTGTGTGTGTGTGTGTGTTGGGGGGGTGGGGGGCTTTCAGCGAGACAACTCACAAACCAACCAGGTAATTTTGGGTACCAGTAACTGCCGTGAAGGCGATAACAGAGATGCTGGGAAGAGGTTGACCCCTGCGGGTGGTGTGGTTACCAGACAACATGCAGGATGCCCAGAGAAGTGGGAATTTCAGATAAAGAATAATTTTTAGTATAAACATGCCCGATGCAGTAGTAGCAATATTGGGGGCATACTTAGACGTTCGTCATTTATCCGAAATTGAAATTTAACTGGGTGTCCTGATTTTTATCTTCTGAATGTGGCAACCCTACCTGGGGGCCACTTAGATCGGGTCATAAGGGAGGATCTCTTTGAGCAGGTGACATGTGAGCGGAAACTTGAAGGGAAAACCAGGGCTCAGGGAAGAGCAGCAAAGCCCTTGCCGCGTCTGAGGATCGGGAAGCGGACTGGTGTGGCTATGGCTCTGTGTGCGAAGGGGAGAGGCTTGGAGATGCAGGCAGAGAACAGCAGGACCAGTGTAATCTGTGATTCCAGAGCCCCGGAGGCTGCAGGAAGGGGTTCGGACATTTTACTCTAAGGGCAGGGGGAGCCATCGAACGCTTTAAAGCTGGGGGGTGACGCAGTCTGGCTCGAGTTATCAGGCCTGGGAGAGGAAAGCAGACGGGCCCCGGATGGAATCCGCACAGCCTCTGGGGTTACAGAGGACACGGAGGCAGGGAACCCGCACAGTCCCCCTGCTAGCTGTCAGCTGAGTTGGGCGTGGCGTCCTGGAGTTGTGAGAGAGATGGAAGTAGTGCTTTGGAGAGTGTGACCGAGAACCTGCCAGAAAATGGAGTGGGCTGCCCGGTGGTCTGTGACGCTGAGGGCAGTGTGGGGCCACCTCACCTGGTTCTGGGACTGTCCATCGGGGGCAGACACACAATAGTCAGTAGCTGAGGGGGAGGGAGGGAGGCAGAGGAGTGTTTGTGAGACGTGAGTATAGTGGGGGGCCCGGGATATGCACTGGGTGAGGAGGTGAAATGAAACAGGGTCACTTATGTCAAGGGGTTTTAAAATGGAGCCAGGAGTCCATTAAGGAGACGGGCCGCATGCACGTCCTCCCCATCCTCACCTGTGGAACTGTGAACTTCTGAACTGGGCCAAAGTGCAAATATTCCAGGGACCTAGCCTGAACGCTTGCAACCCTCCTACAGTAAAAGACCGCCTACTGTTAGCCTTAGTCCAGGTTTATATTATCAAGATTTCTTTTCTGTTGCAACACCAATCAAAAATTCTCCGTAAGCAACGTACACAGCCAGCCTATTTTTGCTGTGAATGCTCCTGACTTTTGCTCCCTAGTGGGGCATTATTTGGATCGTGACCCAAATCTCTGTGCCCTGAATTGCAATTCTTCGATCCCAAATAAATGAGCTTGTGTAATGATTGCCTCCTGACAATTTTAGCTTGACAAAGGGGCATGAGGAGTGGAGAGCGGGACAGATCATGGGGTGTCAGTAGAGGAGAGGGGGCTTTCGGAGCTGGAATGCACAGCCTCTCATCAGTCAGGAGAGAATAACCCAGCCTTGGTTGGGTTATTGAGTTATAGATATATGGATATATAGATATATATATATTGGGTCATAGAGTCATGCCTGAAGCCACATCTGCAAGATCCCTGGTCCAGTGCTCCCTCTTTCTGACTGCCCTGCTTGGCCCAGCCCCATCCCAGGGCGTAGGATCCGGTGCTCTGGACCAAGGACCCGCCTCGTGCAAGAGTCTGCAGGCTGCCCACTCCCATAGCCCCTGCCCCCAGAGGAAGCTCCCAAGAGTAAACACAGCCTCATCTTCCCGCCCACCGGGGTCTGCCGCATTCCACACCCGCCGGATTTCCAGTCACAAGGCTCTCTCCTTCTGCTACAGGCTGGTTTTCCTGAGGATGAGGCAGCCTCACCCCTGGGGGAGAGGCGTGGGGGCAGTTCTCGCTTCTGCCTTCTTTCTCCTGGGCTGCTGGGGTCTCTCTGATTTCCAGCAGGTGGGTGAGTCTGCAGGCGTGGAGGTGTTCGGGGAGCCCTGGGGCTGGGAATCTGAGCTCTTCTGGGTGCTGAAGGAGGGTGCCCCGGGGAGAGAGGCAACTGCCCAAACAGCCTTTGGGCAGAGTGGGGGTGTTCTTTCAGCTTTGGGGTTTGCACTGGTGGGGGTGGATCTGAGCTTGGGGTTTCGGGGATGGAGTATGCTCGCTGAGGAAGGAACGGGCTTCTTGGTACTGTGTCCTCCTCCCCTACCCCCCACCTCGATTCCCCCCCCTTGCCTTGTCCCTCTGTCTCTTCTCCCTTGTCCGGTCTGTCTTGCAGCAATTTCTTCAGGCTTTGGAGCCGGAGGAAGTGACTTCTTATTTTGGCCCTGAAGCTACTTTAAAAGGTACTTGTCGTGGAGTCTCCTTAGCAGGCGGAGTTCCTCAGAGCCTGAGGGGCCCATCCTCCTGGTCAGGGCTCTGACCAGGGGCGGAGGAGGTCCAAGAAGCTGCCATTGTTCCTGTTAATTAACTCCGGACTTCTGCCAAGTCCGTAAAAGCTGGTCTGGGTGTTCTGGACCAAGCTGGGGTTCTGACCCCAGGCTTCTGCTCAACATCTCAAGGGAATGGTTACTAATTAGCTGGTCCCTTTTGCCCCGGGGGCCTCCCTTGGGCTGGGGGACCTGCAGGAGCTCTTTGGTTTCTGGTCATGGATGGAAATATTTATCCTTTCTGTGAGAAACAAGATAGGCGCTGGCTCAAGCTCCAGCCAGGACCTTCCTGTCTCTCTCGGCCACGTCTGTGGACTTCTCTGGGGTGCCAGCCCCCTTTCCGAGTTGGGCCGTTGATCTCAAGGCTGCTGGGAACCAGAGGCAGGGTGGGCTAGTGGTCAGGCTGGAGAGAAAGAAGGGATGTCCCACTTGAGACTGAATTCTCTGTGGCCTGGGTCAGATGCACACCAAGCCCTGCTTGGGGCTGCCTGGGGGTGGGAGTGGGGACCTGAAACTTGTCTATCAGGACTCCAGGTCCCTGCAGCTCTCCGGGGGCTCCTTAGGGGTGAGGCAGATGGGTGGAGAAGGATAGTGAGGCTGGCCTTGGGCACCTGCCTTTCCTAGAGGCCACGGAGGCTGTGCTTGGACCTGCTCTGCCTGTTGGGGTTCATGCCACCCCTCGTGAAACCCTGTCGTGGGGTGAGGCTAGTGTGTTGAGTGCTGGTCTGCCCCAGGGCGAGGCCCAGAGGGGAGAGGCAACTTGCAGTTCACCCCCCTGCAAGCTGGGAAGGGCTGAATTTGAACCCAGGCTCTCGCCAACCACCCCCCCCCACCCCGGGGTTCCAGGCCAGCACACGTCCCTGTGCATCAAAGGGAACGAATTGGGGCCCCCTCTCCCGAGCAGGAAGACCAGGAGGGCCGAGCAGGGCTCAGCAAGACAACCTCCTTTCTCCTGCAGTGCCTCCATTCGATGTGGCCCCTCTCAGCTGCAGCTGTGAAGAGGGGTCCCAGGGGCCTCCCTGCAGGGCCCCACGCTGCTCCCTGCGCGCCTGGGGCCGGCTCTTCACCATCTCCTTCCCGCTGGAGCGGAGGCTCCTTACCCCCTCCTTCACCAGCGAGCACGTGCTGAACGCCTCCCTCCGGCTCCTGAGGAGGCCGCCCCATCTCTGCTTCACGGGAGGCCGCCCCCTGCTGCCCCTGGGCGCCGTGGCCAGAGTCACTTACTGCTCGGGCCACTTGGTGAGTGGGAGCCCGGCTCAGCATCGGGGAGAGGCCGTGCTGAGGGTGTGTTTGGTGGGACCCCCATGGTGCCGAGAGGTCCCCCAGCTCCCTTCTGCCCAGCCAGATGTGCAGGACACTACATTAGATCTTTGCCTCATGCCAGGCCCTGTGAGGGCATGTTGCATGGAGGCTCAGAAAAACTGGCTGAGTTTCCCAAGGCCACCCGGCTAGCAGGTGGCAGAGCAGTTGCGAATCCAGGGGGCCGCGGGATGGAAAGAACCAGGGCTTGGCAGTCAGCCCTTTGAGTTCAGATTCCAGCTCTGTCCCTTAATCCTGATGACCTTGGACCAGTTACTCGATTGGATCTCAGGCTCTTCAACCGAGAAATGATGAGGTATCTTGGTTTGTCATGAGAACTGGTGTCAGGAGTCCATGGGAATCTGTCACAATGCATCTGTCAAGCCAGAGCCACTTATGTCCTTACGTGCCCCTCCGCGGTTCCTGCACTGGGCGGCCCAGTGTGGGCCGGGACACATGCCACTCCGGGTCAGTCTGGTGACTGCTGTGCTGTCCGTCAGCACGGGCCTAGCTAGTCCCTCGAAGACCCCTCCATTTCTGTACACCAGGGATCCCACCAGTGTCTCTCCTAGACCCTACAGCCTGGAGCTCAAAGGCCACGATGTGAGGGAGGGCCGGGGATGGGGGGGGGGGGCTAGGCTGGAAGCAGGTGTAGCAGTAGGCACGGACCCAGAAGGGCTCAGGTCCCCAGCTGTCCCACAAGGATGGGCTTGGGGACGCTGGACTTGGAGAGGAGCCCTTGGAGAGAGCTCTGGGGAGATCCGTGCCCAGTGCTGTGACATCCCAGAGAGGCCCTGTCATGCAGTGGGGGCGGTGGGCTCTGTGCCAGGCTGCTCTCTCTTCTCTAGGAGGGCAACATCCTGGTGGGTGCGGACAGGTTCTACGTCCAGCCGGTGAGGAGGCAGCACTGGGAGCTTGTGCCTCCCTGGGTTCGTTCCCAGCCCCACCTGATCCACAGGCCTGTACCCAAGGCCCCCACAGCCCCCAAGGCCCCAGAAGTCATCCAAGGTACAGCCCCTGGGAGAGGGAGGGTGGAGCTGCCCTTGGGGACAGCTCTGGGGGAGGGGCAGCTCTCCCCGACGCCCAGGTGGCCATGCAAAATGCCACAAACGTGAGTGAACCATCTTCGTCAGGATGCTGGGGAGTGGGTGGGCCAGGGGAACACATGGCTGGCCATCAGCCATGTGTCCAGTTTTCTACCTGGGGGACAGGTAGACATCCAGCCTACGAACGGCTCTTCATATAGCTTACAAAGCACGTTCACAGACGTGCGCTCTTGGCAGGACATCACTTACTAGTATTAGTTGCTAGTACAGACGGAACACGGGGGCCCAAAGACAGAGAGTGGCCGCCCAGGACTGGCACGATGGCTCCAGGGCATGACCAGGATTGGAGCTGGCTCTGCTGTCCCCAAGGCCTGCTCGTCCATCCCCCGGGCTGCATCCAGGGGCAGGCAGGGCGCTCTCTTGGGCTCTCCTTGTCATCTTGGAATGACCCTGTTCTGCTCTCCAGCAGGTGCCCAGAGGGGCATCAAGGAGGCAGAGCCAGTGCCCAGGGCTTTGGAGAGACCCAAAGGACAAAAAGGCGTCACAATAGCTCCCCCCTTGGGCCCTGAACTGCCACTGGGCCCTTTCAGATGCCCCGGAATGCCTGGTCATTAATGCGATCTGGCCCCCGGGGTGGGGTGGAATCCAAGACCCAGCAGCCTTTTGGGCTAGCCACCACTGGTTCTAACAGTCACCGCAGAAAGTGACTTCTGACAGCTTGGGACCCTCAACCCTCCTGAGGAGCCAGGAGGCCAGCTCCTGGAGGGCCAGAGGTAGGGGCTGGGAGTGGGCACAGCCCAGGCCCGCTCCTGGGGTGCTCACCCACCTGGGAGGCAGGTATTCCCTGCTCCCCACATTCTCCGTGAGAAAGCTGAGGACCCCTGACTCCCTAAACTCCATAGTGGGAAGTGGCAGGGACAGGGCTCACCTGGTGTCTCCCAGCCCAGGGAAGACCTGGCTGTAGGTGGCCAAAGCCACAGGTCATCTGCTTTCTAGAACCTTCGCTGTCAGCCCTGCCTCCTCCCTCAGCAGGCCGTCCTCCTTCCCCCCGCGTCCGGAGATGGGCTGCCGGGAGTGTCCTGCACCTGGAGTTGCTGGTGGTCGTGGGCCCCGACGTCTATCAGGCTCACCAGGAGGACACTGAGCGCTACGTGCTCACTAACCTCAACATGGTGAGTGTTCCTTACGGAGCAGGCTTCTTGGATGGTGCTGACCCTAAGGCGTGGGACTTGGGGGCCGCTGGACATGGCGCCCCACGCCAGGGACTTGGAACGGAATGTGAGTGGGCTGGCTTACCTGGTAGTTGGAACTCAGGTTGAACTCAGGTGTAACCCTAAGGCTGGGTCATGCTTGGGGCCCAGGGCCTTGGGGTGGGGAAGGGTGTGGCCTGGCCTTTGCTTCCTCCTCCCGTCCCTCACCTGGAGTGGAGGTGGGTAAAGTCCTGGGACCCCTCTTGGCTCCCTAGTGCACCCCACAGCTCCTTGGGTCCCTTCTCTCCAGGGGACTCTCAAATCTGGCCTCTGTCCTGAAGCCCATTTGCTCCATGGGCACCGTGGCCAGCACTGCTGGCGCTCTTCTTGTGGGCACCCCCATTGCTGCTGGCCTCTCCTTCACTTGGCTTTAGGGGTGAAGGTGAGGTGAGAAGTACGACTCCCACTGAGTGTTAGCAGAGAGACAGAGTCAGCAAAGAGACAGGTGCTCAACAACCGAATGCTCACGCGTAATCTAACAGACTCCATGAGACCCCGTGCCTGCAACTAGAGAATGCACGTGGGACCCCCCCACACACACACACAGTGACTGCTCTAGGCTGCCACGGAAGCTTCCACAGCATCAGGAGATTAGAACCAACACTGCAAGGAGAGTGCCGCCCACTCGTAAGCTGGCTCTGGAGGGCGGGCTGCCCCCAAGAATGTGCGGTAATCAGCACCACTTTGTGCCCAGCCTCAGGGATGGCCACCTGTTTTGGGCAAAAGGAAATGTCCCCCCCCAGGCTCAGAGCCCCAGGCCTCCCGACCCGTCCCTGTCCCCTTGTGTCTTCTGGGCCCCACCCCTGTGGTCCCGCCCCCTTGCAGACCTGACCCAAGCCCACAGTAAGCCTGCTAAGGTTTCTGCCTGCAGCCTGGGAGGCCAACAGCATTTCCTTTGAGTCACTTGAAAGCTCTTGTTTTCAAGCACTGGGGGTCCCACCTCTAATATGCTGACACTCAGTAATGGTGCCAGACTCCCTCTGCTCGTTTGATGTGCCTTCTGAGGACCCGGGAGGGTGGTAGATGCCAGCCTGGCTCCTGCCCAGACGATGGGACACCCACTCTGTACCAGCTGCTTTGTTCCTGAGCCTGCTAACAGCCACAGAAGGCTTTCCCTCCATTTCACAGATAAGGAACCTGGGCTTCCAGGGTCAGTTAACAGGACCCCGAGCAGCTGGGCAAGGGAAGCAGTGGAGCTTGGATTCAGGCTTAGGCCCGCTGAGGCCGGTGACAGCCGAGTGCTCTCGCGGGTACCATGTGTAATTCAGAGGACAAGCTGGTGCCAACAGCCACATAAGTCAACCGTGATCGGCATCTTGACACATGCGCTGAGAGACAGCCAGAAGGCTGGCTGGGGGTGGGGGGAGCCTTCTCTCTGGGGTACCCAGGAAGGGGCTTATGGAGGGAGGGGAGGCCCTCATGCTGCCTCATGGAGACGCGCAGGTTAAATAAGCAGAGAGCGGTGTTTCAGGTGGATGGGCAGAAAAGAGAAAGGATGGTGAATCTGGTGAGAGGGGAGCAGTGCTGGGATGGAACGTTCTAGATTAATAACAACTATTTGTATCCCATTGTTTCAGGGGTGTGTGTGTGTGTGTGTGTGTGTGTGTGTGTGTGTGTGTGTGTGTGTGTGTGTTGGTTGGCCTTCTTGAGCCCTGAGCAGGGGGAGGACCAGTGCACACCTGCCCATCCCTATGGCTGGCTCCCCGCCCAAGGACTAGCATCTTCCCCCCGTGCTGATGGAGCATCTTCTCCCGACCCGAGCCCACCAGTCAGGCCACACCAGCCCCCATGAGTCACCTCTCTCTCCTGCCCTTCCACAGGGGTCAGAGCTGCTGAGGGACCCATCCTTGGGGGCTCAGTTCCGAGTACATCTAGTGAAGATGGTCATCCTGACCCAGCCCGAGGTAGGCGCCGAGCCAGGAGCCCAGAGTCACTGGAAAACCCACTTCTGTTCTCTTTACTTCTTCCCGTGGGTCTCCCCACCTGTAGCATGCATGGTAACAGGGCTGCGGTGAGGACCGAGAGGCCAGCAGCTGTCAGCACCCTGTCGGGTGCAGCTCCCATAAACACGGGCTCTGTTACTGATCCCCCAGGATGCTCCGAATATCACAGCCAACATCACTGCGTCACTGCTGAGTGTCTGTGAGTGGAGCAGGACCGTCAACCCCGAGGATGACACAGAGCCCGGGCATGCTGACCTGGTCCTCTACATCACTAGGTAGCCGCGCTCCCCAGGGGCACGCCAGCCCACCTGGGAGCTGCTCCCCATCTCTGCAAAGGCTGTCTGGCTGTGGGCAGGCACCTCAGCACCACCTGGGTGTCTGTTTTCTCTCCCCAAGGTTTGACCTGGAGTTACCTGATGGTAACCGGCAGGTTCGGGGGGTCACACAGCTGGGGGGTGCTTGCTCGTCCTCTTGGAGCTGCCTCATCACTGAGGATACTGGCTTTGACCTGGGGGTCACCATCGCCCATGAGATTGGGCACAGGTAGGCATCCTGTCCCCATGCTGTGGCCCAGGAGCTGACCGGGGCTCCCAGGAGGTCACATCGAGGCTGGCAGTGGGCCCCAGAAGAGTCTGCTGAAGGAACCTAATACCCTTGGCCCCAGTGGACCTGGGGGGTACGGGAGGGACAAGGGCTGGGAAATCTGATACTTACGGATTACCAGGTGATTCAAAAACTTTTTTTCCCTTCCCCAAAAAACAAGCAAGACAAACTTAACAATTAGAAAATAAGTTTTCTAGGAAATTCAGGTAAAGAAAAAGCAGGCTGTCAAAATTATCCCAGACCCTACCACTTAGGGATAACATCTGTTCACATTTTATGTTTTAGTCATTTCTTACCCACACACATAATTTTTTTATTTACAAGATCAGGATTATATTGTCTCTTGTTTTGTTCCTGGTTTTTTAATGGAACAATACATCCTAAACATTTTTTTCCCAGATATTTTATAATTTTTTTTGGTATGCACCGTATTTTATTTAACTAATCCCTCATTGTTGGCTTTTTAGGTTGTTTCCAAAATTTTTCCTGTTATGAACATTCTGCATTCTGTAGGCAAATCTTTGTTCCTGTCTATTGTCATTTACCCGAAGTGGCGAGCTTCCTTCCTTGATGATTTTTAGTCTTTTCATTATGAAAGTAATAATCACTTGCTGTAAAAAGACAGTACAGAAACACCTAAAGAGTGAGTCTGTGCTCCTTCCCCCCAGCCCCCACCTGCCCCCAGGCCTTAAGGCCCCCTTGAGTTCTGCTGTGGAATCCCCCACACCCCTATCTCTGTGGGTGGCTCAGGTGCCCAGCGAGCCTGGGGCTCCTCACCCCCACATCAGCCCACAACAGCTCCACCTTTACCCTGGTTCCTGCACCTGCACTTGACCCCCCCAACCCCCACCCCACCCCACCCCCACAATGCCTCCATCTGTCTTGTTTGGAGGAAAAAGGTGGTTTTTTTTTTGTTTTTGTTTTTTTTTAAAGAAGGTTTTAAAAAGCACCCACTGGGAGTGGAGACCATGGCCAAAGGCCTGCACATTTTCTCAACTTTTTTATTAACCTTATGATACAAGCAGTGGATGAATTTTCCCATCCTGAGCCAGCCCACAGATCCAACAAATAATCACCGGCAGCCCCGACCCCCCAAGGTGCCTCGGGACCCCATCCTCCCTGACTTATAATGCCAGGGATTAGTTTGGTCTCAACATTTTTAAAGCCTTTTCGTATTTATTAGCCAGAAGAGGCAGGAGCCCCCTGGCTGATCCAGTGCTCTCTTGGGTGGGAAACTGAGGCAGGGGCAGGAGGCCTCTGGGGTGTGAAACCACGCCGCCCACTGCCAGACTCCTGCCAGGCCTGGACTGGAGTCGGGGTTGGAGGGGGTGGGTCCGCGAGGGGACCCTCAGCGTTGCCTCCCCCGGCACAGCTTGGGCGTGGAGCACGACGGTGCACCCGGCAGCGGCTGCGGGCCCAGCGGCCACGTGATGGCGTCCCAGGACGCAGCGCCCACCGGTACCGACCTCTCCTGGTCCGCCTGCAGCCGCCGGCAACTGCTGCACCTGCTTAGGTAGCTGCATCTGCCACCCCGCCCAGCCCTCCCCACGCCCCCATCTCCACACACGGCGTGCCCCTACTTGTCCCCCAGACTCACCCTTCCGTCTGCCCCAGCCCTGCCCAGCCCTCTGTTCAGTCCTATCGCCTCCCCACGTCCCCTTCCCCATGGGCCCCCATCACCTCTCCCGGGCACTCCTCCACCCTCCGCCACGCTCCTGCACCCACCCTCCCACCTACCCCTCTGTGTGCGCATCCCTCCCTCCGTTCACACTTCCCCGTGCCAGCTCCCTCATTCCCTCCCGCGCACCCGCTCTTCCATCGCACCCGCTTCTGCACCCACCCCTCAATTCTGCCCCACCCCCCCTTTGCCTCGACCCTCCATCCCACCCGCTCCCCAATCCAACTCCCGTCTGCCGCATCCCCCTCCTCCCCGCTGCATCGGCCGGGCATCTGCTGCGGCCCTACCTCCGCCCCGCGCTGGCTCCTGGCTTGAGCCTGGTCCCAGCCCAAGGCCGGCTGTCGGTGCGGGTACACGCTGAGGACTCCCATCCTCCCCCAACCCGCCTCCACCCCATGTCCACCTGAGCCTGAGCCGCGGCCTTGTCACAGCGCAGGACGGGCGCACTGCATGCGGGACCTTCCAGAGCCGCAGGCCAGGGCCGCGGGGCGCCCTCCCCAGGCGCAGCCTGGCCTCCTCTACGGCGCCGACGAGCAGTGCCGGATTGCCTTTGGTGCTGCGGCTGTGGCCTGCACCTTCACCAGGGAGCACGTCGTGAGTCCCGCCAGCCCGCTTGTCCGCACCCCAACCTGTGCTCCCTCCACCTGCGCCCAGCGGTCCGCGCTGTGAGCTCCACTGGGCTAGGCTGTCAGTCACTTCTTAAAATTCTTAATTTTTTAACAATAGTCCCCGTGTTTGTTCCCCATATTGACTGTGTCCCACAAATTATTATAGAGCCGGCCCTGGCAGGCTTCCGCGTCCCTGGACGTGCAACTTAAATAGGCAGTTACCAAAGGCTTCCAACCCAATGGGAACCCGGAGGGCTTTCCAGGAGAAGTGACCTCCAAACCGAAGCCTATAGGCGTGTGAGCTGGCAGGGGGAGGGGAGATGAAGGGGGCAGGCACCCCAAAGACAAGCTCCCTCCCTGGGCCGCACGGGACTTTCATGGGCCCCAGGCACCTTTGCCTTAGTGGGCCTCTTCCTCCGTACAAAATATTAAGACTTATTATCAGTGTTTTTATAAATGTTGTGTAAGTGTTGTAGATACAAGTACATTGATATTATATATTAGAACATTTTCTTTGATCCAAAAGATCATTTTTTTCTTTTGATTTTAAAAGAAATGAAAACATATTTGTGGGCCCCTAAAATGACTCTGGGCCCTGGTCACTGCCCCCGTCCCATGGAGAGGTGTGCTGTGCCCTTTCTCCCTGGCCACCAGTGCCCACGGAACAGCGTATGTGCCCCTGTGTCCTGTGGTGTGGGGGGACAATTAAGGCCGGACGCTGAGCCAACAGGCTGTAGTGGCCCCGAGCTGGCCACCTGCCCCCCCCCTCTTAGGACATGTGCCAGGCTCTGTCCTGCCACACGGACCCCCTGGACCAAAGTCACTGTAGCCGTCTCCTCACGCCTCTCCTGGATGGGACAGAGTGCGGCGTGCAGAAGGTCAGAGCAGGGGATGAAGGGGTGTGAGGGTGTGTGCGTGTGTGCGTGCGCGTGTGCATGCGCTTGTGTGCACTTGCACACGTCCATGCAGGGCACCGAAACCTGGCCGCCTGCATTCCTGGGGTGGGGGGCTGGAGGATCGGTTAGCTGGGGCAGAGGGCCCTGGAGCTGCTCCTGGCCACCTGGTCGGGAGAGCTGGGCGGCAGGATGCTTCACGTGCGCCAGCTGACTTGCCCTGCCTCCCTGCAGGGCCTGGAAGATGGGATGGGTTTTCTAGGTTCTGGGGACCGATGAAGACTGACAAGGGGCTCACCAGTGACTCTGCGCAGGCGGGTGGGGGATCCAGAGCCCTGCCCTCCCCTCAGCGTTGTGGAGTTTCTTTGCCCCCTTCCCTGGGTCAGAGACAGGCTTGTGTTGTCACCCCTGTCCCACAGAGGAGACAAAGGCTTTGAGTGGTAGTGAGAGCGCAGCCCGGCTCCCTGACCCAGACTCCCTCGCATTGGCTGTACCAGGCAGCATCTTCCTCTACCCTGCAGACCTCAGGGCCTCTGCCCAGTGTGGCCAGACCCTTCCTCTGGCCTACAGCCTGGGGTTTGCCCTCTTCCACTTAGCATTGTTTCCCGAGCAGGATGGGAGTGCGGGGGTGCCTGCAAGTGTGCACCCCTGCATGGGTGTGGGTGCCCTGTGTGTGGGGTGCCCATGGGTGTGGGGTGCACCAGGTGTGGGTTGGTGTGTCCTTCTCTTGCAGTGGTGTTCCAAGGGCCACTGCCGCTCCCTGGCGGAGCTGAGCCCTGTGGGGGTGGTGCACGGGCACTGGTCTAGCTGGGGTCCCCCCAGCCCTTGCTCCCGCTCCTGCGGAGGAGGTGTGGTCACCCGGAGGCGGCAGTGCAACAACCCCAGGTACCACATGGAGGGGGCCCTGTCCTTCAACTCAGGGAGGGGGGCCTGCTCCAAATTTCCTGACTCGGGGGGCAGTGGGTCACCTGTCACCCCTCGTGTCTCATGGACATTTTCAGGCCTGCCTTCGGAGGGCGTGCGTGTGTGGGCGCTGACCTCCAGGCTGAGATGTGCAACACCCAGGTAGGCGTGCTTCCCCAGGGCAGGACGAGAGGCTCAGGTGGGCAGCGCCAGGCCCTGGAGGAGCCAAAGGACCAGGGCGGCTGTAATTTGTGGTTCACGCCAGGGCGCTTTCGAGAGTGAGGGAGTGCTCCTCTGCCTCTGCTGGGACCACAGTGGGCGCTCCAGGTGTCGCACCTCCGTCCCCATGTGCCACTGCCCTCCCCGGCGGCCCCCCTGAAACCGTCCTTTCAGTCCAAGCACAGGTGAAATTCACACCATATCGAATCAGCCGTTTTAAAGTGTGGGATCCAGTGGCATTGGTACATTCACAATGTGGTGCGACCACCACCTCTATCAGGTTCCAAAACGTTTCCATCACCCCAAAGTTGAACCCCAGAGCCGTGAAGCAGTCCCTCCCTTCCGCATCCTCCAGCCCCTGGCAACCACCGGTCGCTTTCTGTCTCCGCGTACTTTACCTGTCCTGGACGTTTCATAGAAATGGAATCCCACGGTAGGTGGGCTTTCGTGACTGGCTTCTTTTACTCAGCATCACATCCTCAAGTGTCATCCACGTTGTGGCAGGTGTGAGAAGTTCACTCCTTTTGATGGCTGAATAATATCCCATCGTACGGATGGACCACGTATTATCTGTTCATCTGCTGATGGACGTTTGGGCCGTTTCCACCTCTTGGTTATTGTGAATCATGCCGCTGTGGACACGTGTGTCCGTGGACTTCGGTGCCAGTTTTTATTTCTTTTGGGTATACACCTAAGAGAGGAGTCACCGGGTCACATGGTATTTCTACGTCCAGTTCTTTGAGGAACCTCCAAGCCACCCTGCACAGCAGCTGAGCCATTTCCCTTTCCCACCAGCAATGTGCAAGGGTTCCAGTTTCTCCGCACCCTCGCCCTCCGCTCCATCCTTGCTGTCCGTGGTTTGGATCGTGGCAGTCGTACTGGGTGGGAACTGCTAGAATGGTTCCTTTGACCTTGAGTTAAGTGAAGCATCTGGTGAGACCTTCCCTCCCACCTTCTCTAGGCAGGCAGGGGGCCTCCCCAGACCCGGAGGGCACAGTCTTCACCTGGAGCTCAGGCTCAGGGGAGGGGAGCAGGCGAGCGGTGCTCTTGATCTCTTTGTCGCCGGGCAGTAGGTCCTGCACTGTGTCCCTGCAAATTCTCCTGGATTCTCCCGTCAACAGTGAGAAAGGCTCTTGTCTCCCCCACTTTACAGAGCAGGGAACCGAGGTGCAGCCAGGAGCTGGGCTCAAACCCACATTCGCGCTGCGGAGTGCCTTGTGGTCCTCAGTGGCAAAGGCCCTCCTCCTAGTTCCCCTGCCCCAAGCCCTTCCTCCCAAGGCCACTCCTGTGCCCGTCCTCTGTCTCCTCCTGACCAGGCCTGTGAGAAGACCCAGCTGGAGTTCATGTCTGAGCAGTGCTCCCAGACGGACAGGAAACCGCTACACCTCTCCCCGGGCAACGCCTCCTTCTACCACTGGGGCTCCGCGGAGCAGTACCGTCAAGGTGGGGCCGGCCCCCGTCACTCCGATGCCGTTGAGAGCAGGGCTCTGGCTCAGGCTCTGCGTCAGTCGCATCACGTCCTGGTGCGAGACCCCTTGCTAACAGGCCTGGGTCTCGGCTTTCCTATCTGTAAAATGGAGATGAGCGCAGGGCTTCCCTGCTCGGGTGATAGGATTCAGTGACGTGAAACTGGGGCCGCACCTGAGGGCGCTCCTTGGCTGGTAACTCAGTTAACAGTCGCTGCATTGTGATTGTGATCACTGCCTCAGGAGGCCCGACCCATGCCCTCAGCCCAAAGGAGGAAGCCAGATGGCCTGGCCAGGGCGGGCCCACCTGCGTGGTGCTTTGCAGGGTCGTTGCCTTCCCTACTCCCTGTCACTCTCACACGAGGATTCCCTGTCCCTCTGCCTCCGCAGGGGATGCTCTGTGCAGACACATGTGCCGGGCCATTGGCGAGACCTTCATTGTGAGGCGCGGGGATAGTTTCCTGGATGGGACCCGGTGTGTGCCAAATGGTCGGCGGGAGGACGGGACCCTGAGCCTGTGCGTGTTGGGCAGCTGCAGGGTAGGCGTGTGTGGGCAGCAGAGGTGCCCTCCCATCCGCGGTGGCCCTGGGGCCTGTCACATCAGAAGCCAGATGCTAAGGGGCTCCAAGGGGCCAGGTCTGGGGGCCCCCATGGAGCTGCAGCAGAGTCTGCATGGGGTAATGCCAGGGCACTGGGCTGACCTTGGAGTCGGCTGGGGACTAAGAGCCCCGTTATGACCTCGGGCGAGTCATTTACACCTGCTTCCTGCATCAGCGTAGGATGCTGCCGAATGCCGCCTGTTTGTTGTGTGACTCCCAGAGCCTCGGCATCCTCCAGTGACACCTGCCTGGGTGTCACTTGCCACTGCTCTTTGCACAGACATTCGGCTGTGACGGCAGGATGGACTCCCCGCAGGTGCGAGATGTGTGTCAGGTGTGCGGAGGGAACAACAGTACATGCAGCCCGCGGAACGGCTCTTTCACGGGCGGCAGGGCCAGAGGTAGGGGCTTCCCTCGGGACAAATGGCTGGGCTCCTCCCAGCCTCTACGAAACACCTGCAGCTCAGAGCCGTGGCAGTGAGCCCTGGACCCTCCTCGTGGGCCTCAGCCTCCGTCTTCCTCTTCACCAGCCTCCCCACGCAGCTGAGAGTTTGATGAGGGCCACCGCTGGGATAGTGGTGCTTTGGGAGCGGCTGCTCATGGTATAGCTGTGATAAAACCCGGACACTGGGCAGTGTGTGGTGGGCTGGCTGCTCCTCTCCTCTCCTCCCCTCCCTGAGGAATCCTATCAGAAGGGATGCTGTACTTGGGAAGCCCTTGACTTGGATCTATTCGTAAAAGAGGTCCAGTCATTCACCAAGTAGGCACTTAGAGGGTCAGCCAAGCAGTGGAGTCCCCCCCTCCCTGTGGTGGGCCACGTGCTGAGCCCGGAGCCTTGGATTCAGTCCCTCTGCCTGGCCAGGGCAGCACCCTGGAAGGTGGCTGTCCAGCCTGGCTTGGATTGGTCCCCTGTGACAGGGGACTGTACTGCCTGAGACGGCCCCATTGTTAGCTTTTGGCGTCGAGGTGCTTTTTCTCAGACAACTGAAATCTGCTCCCTTTCACCACAATGTCAGTGACCTGAGACCACCCACCCTCTCCTGCTTCCTTCTAGAGTATGTCACGTTCCTGACCGTGACCCGCAACCTGACCGGCGTACACATCACCAATCGGAGGCCTCTCTTCACACACCTGGGTGAGCTGGCCAGTGGACGCTCCCCCTGAGGTAGCCAAACTGAAGTCTCTACAGCACGGTCTCCAAGATGCCCTCGCTACTTTTTTTTTCTTTTTTTAAGATTTTGTTTATTTATTAGAGTACATGAGTGGGGGGCAGAGGCAGAGGGAGACGGAGAAGCAGGCTCCCCGCTGAGCAGGGAGCCCGATGTGGGGGACTCAATCCCACAACCCTGAGATCACGACCTGAGCTGAAGGCGGACGCTTCACTGACTGAGCCCCCCAGACACCCCAAAGTGCCCTCACTTCTGATGCCTTCTGCAAGTTCAGGGGTTCCCTAAGCACCGCCAGGTTGGATAAGTCATGAGGAAGACCCCCAGAATGCTGAGAGCTTTTATACCCACGGTTCTGGCTCGTTACAGGGCAAGGAGACAGTAGAAGGAGCCAGAGCGGGAGATGCCTAGGGCAGAGTCTGGAAGGGTTCCATGTCCAGCATCGAAGTGTGACAGTATGTACGGGGTATTGCCAACCCCAAGCTCACCTGGGTTCGGCATCCAGTTTAATTAGGACTTCGTGATGTGGACATGAGCCATGATTGATTGATTACTCACGTGGATGGCCTCTAGTTTCTAGGTTCACGGATGAGATCAACTCAAAGCTGCTGTCCTACCTCACATATTATTGGTCTTTCTGGCTTGGCCAGTCCCCACCTTAAACAAAGATACTCCTGTCCAGTGTGACATAAGTCCCTTCTCAGAAGCCCAGGGCAAAGGCCACATCTGTCTTTGGGCAAAGCCACCTTCTTTACCCGCTCAATGCCACAGTGTTTCTTGATTTCCCGAGGGTGCCTACACGTGCCCTTGGAATCTGGGGTGGGGGTGCTGGCCCTGGGGGCCTCGAGTCCCGGAACCTGCCTGTAGAGCTCCGTGGGGGCATACTTGGTGAGAGGGCAGATCCACAGTGCTCACCAGGTTCTGGACAGAGGTGCAGAGCCACAGGACGTGTGGTCAGACGCCTGTGGGCATCTGGGAGGGTGGTGCCCTGCTCACTGCAGAGACCGCCTGACCAGCCAAGGCACCAGGCAGACGGGCTCCCTGGGAAGGAGAGCTGGGGCGGTGGAGATTTGTCCCGTTGTTGCTACCACCCCGTTCCTTAAGTCAGGCCCTCTTCTGTGGGAGGGCTGGTGCCCAGCTGCCACAGGTGTGGGGGAGGTGGCGCTCCCCCTGCCCACAGCCTTGTTCCCCCCACAGCAGTGCGGATCCGAGGGCACTACGTTGTGGCCGGGAATTCCAGCATCTCTCCGAGCACCACCTACCCCTCCCTCCTGGAGGACAGCCGTGTGGAGTACAGAGTGGCTCTCACCGAGGACCGGCTGCCTCAGCTGGAGGAGATCCGCATCCTGGGACCCACCCAGGACGACGTGGAGATCCAGGTGACCAGGAGGGCCTGGGGGAGCCAGCAGGGGCCTCCTCCTGGTGTCACTCCTTCCCCTGACTCCCCGTGCAGCCCAGACCACCCACCTTCCCACCCCCAGGAACATTGTTCCCAGACAGCCAAGCGGCTATGTCTGTATCCTTTGTGGTGTGTATAAAAATACCCTTTGTGGTGTGTATAAAAATACAGATTCCCGGGCCCCCCTGAGAGCCTCTGAATCAGGACTTGCCAGATGGGGCTCAAGAATCCTCATTTTAACAAACAGAGGATGGTGCCGTGTGGCCAGATGAGGCCTTGGGGGAGCAGGGGCAGGAAACTTGGGGGCCTCCGGGGCTCTGCCCTCCAGCCTGGCCCCGCTCTGGGGCTGGTCTTGGGCACAGAGCCCAGTGACTGGCCGAGCTCCCACAGGGAGGCCAGTGGACAAGGCCCCGAGAGCTCTCTGTCTGTCTCCTGCAGGTTTACAGGCGCTACGGGGAAGAGTATGGTGACCTCGTGCGCCCAGACATCACCTTCACCTACTTCCAGCCTCAGCAGCCACAGGCCTGGGCATGGGCCGCCGTGCGCGGGTCCTGCTCGGTGAGCTGTGGGGCAGGTGAGGCCTGGGGCAGGGCTCACCTGAAGCACAGTTTGCCCCCTGCAGGGAGGTGGCCCAGCCTCCTTCTTTCCTCCCAGGGCTGCGCTGGGTGACCTACAGCTGTCTGGACCAGGCCAGGAATGAGTGGGTGGAGGCCGCCCGGTGTGAAGGGAGCCAGCAGCCGGCAGCGTGGCCAGAGTCCTGCGCCCCCTGGCCCTGCCCCCCACAGTGAGTGCTGCCCACGCTCAGCCACTGCCACTGGGCTCTCACTGGCTATGGGGCCCACGTGCCATGCGCTCGGTGAGGCCACTTCCAGGCGCGGACACTGCCCTGGGAGGTGGGTTATGTCAGTGCCCCCCCATTTTGCAGGTGAGGATGTTGAATCTCGGGCAAACACGGGTGACGCTGGAGCCTGGTGTGACCCGCACCCGCTGCACCTCGTCTGCAGGCAGCACATGCCCGCTCTGAGCTCACTGCCGGGTGGAAGTGACCGCCCTCCCCGGGAGGGCTGTGGTGAGGGTCAGAGAGGTGACGGTGGGAAGTACCTGGACTGTGCTGTTGGCAGGAGCACAACATCGGGACGAGGCTGTCCCTGTTGGCTGCAGGGCTGGTGCGGCGACCCGCCACCACTTCTTTAAATTGAATGAGTGATTGATTGATTGTGGGCTCCACACTGGGCTTGGACTCGTGACCCTGAGATCAAAACCTGAGTTGGGATCAAGAGACCGAGCCCCCCAGTTGCCATTTTTATACAGGTGTCCTTGGGCTCTGGTGCAGCTTGGGGACACCTGGAGGGCCACTGGGCGGAGCAGGCTGTCCCTGTGCAGTGTCCAGGAACCTGCAGGGATATGGGGCCCGGCCCAGAGCAGGGAAGCCAGTCAGCGGGACGGATCTGCCCGTCTCTCACCGCCTCTCCTGAGCCAGTCCTCAGGGGGACGGGGCCCCAACGCTCTGTCCGTCTCCTCCTCAGCTGGGCAGCTAGAGACTTTGGTGCGTGCAGGGCCTCCTGTGGGAGGGGGTGGTGCGTTGCGTGGAGGCCCAGGGCAGCCTCCTGAAGACGTTGCCCCCCACCCGGTGCAGAGTGCTGGCCCCCACAGCCGGCGGTGGTGGAAGCCTGCACTCCCAGCCCCGCCCGGGGAGGTGAGGGCAGGGAGGCTGGGAGGCGGGGAGGCAGCTCCCTGGCAGGGCTTGTCCCCGCACTGAGCCCTACCCTTTCTGAGTGTCCCCTCTCCCAAGGATTCCGGCTGGGCCCTACTATCCTGGAGTAGACAGCTTCAGAATTACTATCCAAGAGACCCTGAGCCGGCCATTTCCCTCTCTGAAACCCCAAGTCCCTGCTCACGGGCTGTGAGGACCAAATGAAGCTGCACACATAAAGCCATAAGTGTCCCTTTGTCATTACCACTGCTGTCCCCATGGTGCCTCTCATCCCTTCAGTGTCCAAGCTGACAGCGTCTTCTTCCCATTTGCCACCAACTGGCTGGGTGACCAGGTCAATTTCCTTCCCTCTCTGGGCCCCAGTTTTGTTATGTGTCCAGTGAGGAGGTGCTTGGCCAGGGTCACTGGTGGCGCATGCGTGGCTCGGGCTCCTTTGCCTGTCTCCTGTGTGTGGCCGACCTGGGAATGACCACCCTTTCCCACGGAGGCCTGCTCCTCCCTCGAGACCCTTCCTGCCTCCGCTCGGCCGGCAGCCGCCCCGGTCAGGGTTGGCACGTCCGTGAAACGCAGTTGCCATCCCTGACCGGGCTGACCCGATTCTGTTTCTCGGCACCTGCTAGGGTGCAAGGAGTGATGGTACTTTCTGGACAGAAGCCCACCTTCCTCTCTGGAAGGCCGGCGGGTCCGGGCCTGTGTCCTGGCACCTGGGCTGCCGAGTGGATTGCTGGCAGCTGCTCATCCAGCTCTTTAGGGAGAGGCCTCAGGGTTTTGCTCCTTTGTGGGGCTCCTCTTTGAGCTCTTGGGTATGGGGGTGCGGGTTCACTGCCTCCCCACCCAGGGAGCTGGGCTGTACGTACAGCCCCATGAGGCAGGGCCTGCTGTCTGTCCTGTCCTCAGGCAGGAGGGATCAGACGTGTGCTCATCAGCCTGTGGAACAGACCCGGCTTCACAGAATACGACGTGTGTGCGCGGGGCAGAGGGCCTGGAGGCACTGACCACTGCTGGGCCCTGCTCCGCAGACGAGAAGCTGCCTGCCCTTGAGCACTGTGTGGCCATGGCATGTCCTTCAGTACCGGGCCATGTGAGTGTCCTGGGCACGAGGGTACCCTGGGCTAATTGGGGGCTTATCTGACAGGAGAATGGGGAGCACTGGGTACCCTTGGTCTCCTGGCCAGAGCACAAGGACTATCCTTCTGCAATGCTGCTGTGTATAGGATCTCCCTGGTCAGAGGGTGAGCCTAGGGAAAAAACTCAGGGCCCCTCTGCCCTCCAGCTGGCAAGCCGGGCCCAGGCCCCAGGCCCCGTTAGACTGCTGCCAGTTCTCTGCCCCACAAAGCAACACGGTCACTCTCCCACCTGCTTCCCAGGGCTCTGGCCTGGGGGACGTTGCTTGCAAACAAGGGTACTGGCCAAGCCTGTGTCCTCGAGACCAGTGGGGATTGCAGGGCCAAGTGTGCCTGCCAACCTGGCTCCCGAGCCCCAGCCTCAGCCCTGCCCCACAGTGACCACTCACACTGGTACATAGGCCAAGGTGGGTAGTGGGGTGGGGGCATCCTTCGGCAGCAGAAGCAAGTGTCCCCGGAAAGGAGCAGCAGGGAGGGACCGCCTTTGAGGTGCTGGTGACCACTCTGCTCTCTCCTGAAGAGATTGGGTGGGCGGGGGTGCAGGACCAGGTGTTCAGGGATCCAGAGAGGGGGAAGCCCAGACCCACCAGCTTGTTACTTGTCCCCTGCAGCCAGAACCCCAGTCTCTGGAGGAGGCCACATCTGCACCAGGCAGTGCCAGGCTGGGGGCTCATGCCGCACACATGTGGACTCCCCTGGCGGGGCCGTGCTCTGTCTCCTGTGGTCGAGGTGAGGTCCCCAGAGCTCATTGGCTAACTCTTACCTGCCTACATTTTGCCTAGTGCTAAAAAGCATTTGAATTGGCTTACAGAGAATCCAGACCAGGTCAGAACATGAGGTCAATACAAGGAGGTTGGGGCGAAGTATGGACAGCCATGTAAATGTCTTTATTGCTTGGCTGAAAGACAGGAAAGACGATAAAACTCAGCAATATTGGCACCCAAGTGTATTTCTTTCGGTCTAGAAAAGTGGGCCCCAAGAGCTCTGGGCTTCCTGGCGGCCCAGCCAGAGGAGCAACATTTTAAGATACATTGTGTTCTTAAACTACAACCCTCAGCACCTGCTCAGTGAAACCTGTGCATGTTTAGAATCAAGGCCAGAGACTTTTTTTTTTTTTTTTTTGAGAATAGTCCTAAAGGAGAGATTCAAGGAAACGGACCCTGATAACATCTTGGTTATAAACACAGTAAGAGATTGTCGAAGAGCAATTCTCATAAAGTAACAAAAAACAGCAGCTACCACTTGAGTACCTACTATGGGCCAGGCACTTTGTAGCTGCGCTTTAAAAATCTATATAAATATCCCTGCAAGTGAGGCACCATCAGTTGAAAAATCTGAGGCTCAGAGAGGTTAAGTCACTTGTCCAAGGTCACACAGCTGGTAAGTGGCAGAGTCAAGACTCGAACCCAGGTGGACCTTATCTGCTGGAGCTCTCCAGAGAGCTGGGCACCTGTAGTTCTTGTCGGAAACTCCTCTTGGGGCTCAGGGTTCTCTGCTTCATCCCTGCAGGCCTGATGGAGCTGCGCTTCGTGTGTGTGGACTCTACCCTGGGGACCCCTGTCCAGGAAGAGCTATGTGACTTGGAGAGCAAGCCTGGGAGCCGGCGGGAGGCCTGCCAGGCTGCCCCTTGCCCGGCTTGGTGTGTGGGGGTGGAGACTATGTGTGTGGGGGGGCAGCAGCAGCCTGGGTCCCCTAGGGAGGAAGGAGTCTCACCCTGGGGTGTAGCCTCCAATGGAGCGCTGGCCTTCTTACTGCAGGTGGGAGACCCGAGCCTTGGCACCATGCCCAGTGACCTGCGGAGGGGGGCGGGTGCCACTAGCTGTTCGCTGCGTGAGGCTGGACCACGGCCACCCTGTCCCCCTGCCTCACTCCGAGTGCTGGCCGGTGCCCAGGCCCCACCCTGTCCAGGACTGCAGTCCGGAGCCCTGCCCTGCCAGGTGAGCCCCTCCCCAAGGAGACAGGTGGTCCTAGGCATGCATCCTTGGAGGTGGCCTCAACACCTCCCTGTAAGCTCCTGACGCTCGGTGCCCTTACCTGCAGGTGTGGGTCCCATGGGTGTCCTAGAAGGCTGTGGTGGGTTTAAAGCATGTGAGTTGCGTCACAGGGGATCTGGGATGCTATGGGCACACGTACGTGGCTGATGGTTCATTTGTCATCAGTGGCTCTTCGCTGAGACCCTGCCGTGCCCAGGGGCCGTTCCAACAGTAGGGACATAGCAGTGAGCAGGACAGAGAGGCACCCGGCCCTCCTGGAGAAGATGCTGGGGCAGTGGGGAAATGGAAATGAAAGACAGACGGGGAGATATCATTTGACGGTGGTATTGGTGTGATGTGGCAAACACAGCGGGAAGGAAGTTTGGGAGTGCTGACCAGGCCTGGTGGGGGGCCGGCATTCCTATTAGAGACAGACATCTTCGCAGGCCCCCTGGGGTGCCCTGCCTCTCCCCCCCTGCCCTTTGAACACATCAGTTTGCCCTCAGCTTTCTGTCTGTAAAATGGGCTCCTTGGAATGTTCTCTGTCTGCTGTGCCCAGCTTCTCGGTGGAGATGTAAGGGTGACCTTCCCAGTCTGGAGAAATGAGCAGAGGCCCCGCTCCCCTGGGTCGTCCCTCCCCACTCCGGTTTGCCCCAGGTGGCGGTCCGTGCTGGCGGAGTGCAGAGCGAGCTGTGGAGGAGGGTTTGTGTAGAGGATGCTGTATTGTGCACGGGCCCACGCGGAGGACAGGGACAAGGAGGTCCTGCCGGATATGCCGTGTCAGGGGCTGCCTGGCCCGGAGAAGTGGGAGGCCTGCAGCCCAGAGCCCTGCCCGCCCAGGTCAGCAGCCCCGAGGTGTCGAGGAAGCAGCCTGAGGGCCCGGAGTATGCAGACACCAGGCCAGTCGCCGCGGGGCTTATAGGGCTGGCTGCTCTGGCCCGGGAGAAGGTCCTCGGAAAGCGGGACTGCCTGGCAGGCTGCACCAGGAGTCAGAGCAGACATTCCAACAAAATGCAGGCGGCGTGGCCCGATCTCATCGGGCTGTGGGTGTGGGAGGGCTGGCGAGCGTCCCTGGGAGAAGGCAACATTTAAGTGGAGCCCGACGGTGGTCCCAGCTGGGATACGGGGCCGAAGAGCTCAAGCCAGCGAGGTCCAGAGGCGGGGTCGGAGCCTGCGGGAGGAGAGCAGGCAATTGCCCGCCTGATTCACAGCGCTCCCACCGTTGCTGCTTTGTCGTTTTGCACTTTGACTAATGAAGCGCTTTTCTGTATCATCCAGAGAGGAAGGGAGCAGCCACGTGTTACCACCAGATTTAATAGATGGGCTATATTGCTATCTTTCCTTCAGGTCGGTCTCCTTGGCTTTTAAAGAAATACACCATTACAGATAAGAATTCCTTTAAGTTAAAAGCCTTAGCTCATCGGTGATTTATTTGGGGGCATGTTGCAAAGTAGGGAGCATACTTTATTTCTCCAAATCATTAACCGAATTTCCCCCAGCCGGCTCCTTTATCGTGTCCTAGATGCTTGTATATGTTGGGATCTATGTCAGGGCTTTCTACAGGTTCTGGTGTTTGTAATCCCCTGCATACCAGATTGTTTTAAATACTGTAGCTTTATGGTCCATTTACCACCCGCACGGGTGTCTCTTGGCTTCTTTGCTTGTGTTAAAGCCCCTTGGCTGTGCAGCACATTCATTCATACGGGAATTTATCTGGGACTTACATGGCAACGTGGCACACGCATGGGCTCGGGCTGCTCCGCGGATGGCACGTAGCCCCATCCTCCTTGATGTTCTGGAACGCACTCCTGCCTCAGGGCTTCTGCCCCTGCCTTCCCCCCGCGGGAATGCGTCTGCTCTGGATATGCTTTTGTCCAGGCTCTGCTCAGAGCACCGCAGCAGCGAGGTGGGGAGTCCTCCCTGAGCACTGCTCCCGAACGGCACACTCTGCCCACCCCATGACTCTTGGCTCTGCCTTCCTCTACCACCCAGCGCTTCTTCCTCGGTTTGCTGTCTGTCTCTTCCTTCAAGCCAAGTGGTTTTTGCACCAGGGGCCGTTCTGCCTCCCACGGGACATGTGGCAATGTCTGGAGACATTTTCACTGTCATGACTAGGGAAGGGGGATGCTGGTGGCACTGGTGAGTGGGTGGAGGCCAGGAGGGCTGCTGAATGTCCTACATTGCACGGATGCCCCCACAGCAGACCCGCTGGCCCCAAAGGTCAGGTGTGGCAAGGTGGAGAAGCACATGTGCTCTGAAGGGCGGCGTCGGGGTCTTGGTCTGGTTCACTACATCTCCCTAGCATCTAGAACAGTGCCAGGCCCACTGAAGGCATGTGTGTGCGAGCCAGGAGGTGGCACAATGTCACGATGAGGGCCTCAGGCTCCAGCACGGGCTCCCTAGGTTCAGTCCCAGCTCTGGAAAACGTCGGCTGTTGTCATTTGTCGAACAATTACAGATTACCACGGGCAGGGTTGACCACTGTTGAGATTTGTTTTGCCTTCTCCTGGGGCACCTTCTCCCCCATCCCTGTTCCTTGGATAACAGAGGAACGGTGAGCTGTTGACAGGAAGGGCTTGCCCTCCCTGGGCTCAGGGCCGCACTCTGGGCCTTTGCTTCTTGCAGGTGGAAAATCATGTCCCTTGGCCCATGCTCAGCCAGCTGTGGCCTTGGCACGGCCACACGCTCCGTGGCCTGTGCGCAGCTCAGCCAAGGCCAGGACGTGGAGGTGGATGGGGCAGCCTGTGCGGCTCTGGTCCGGCCTCAGACCAGCATCCCCTGCATCATCGCCGACTGCACCTACCGGTGGCATGTCAGCACCTGGACGCAGGTAAGTGCTGGGGCTGGGGCTGCGGCTGGAGAGTGGGTCCGCTGAGGGTCCTCCCCCACAGGGACCCTTGGGGCTTTGAGTCATTGTGATCCCCTGAAAGGAGGGGGAGAGTGGGGTGGGAGGAGGTGGTTGGGGCACCTAGAGGTGGAAGACACAGCAGGGCCCCGAGACCTGAGGGGCAGGTCTGGACCGAGGTCTGGAGACACCAGGAGATAAAGGGGAAGGTAGCTCTGTCCCACACCTTTGCCTTTCTGGGGCCGTCCCGTGCCCAGTACCTTGCAAGGTCCTAGAAAGACAAAGGTAAATAGGGTTAGGTCTCCCGCTCACTCATGGTGTGGAGGGGAGAAGAGGCAAAGCAGACTGCCGCCACCGGCATCGATCAGAGGGCTCTGGGCATCTGGGTCGGGTAGAGACAGGTGCTTGGAGGAGGGCAGTGCAGGGCAGGCCGGTAGGGTGGGTGCCGGCTGCTGAGCCTCGGTCTCCTCATCTGTGGAATGGAGACACGGGCTCCCCTCCTGGGCTGTGCAAAGATTAGATCCATCGTGCGTGGCCAGTGGTCACCGCTGCCCCCGCCGCCCTCTGGCAAGGTCAGCCTCAGCTCGGTCTCCTCTTTCCTGGCAGTGCTCTGTCTCCTGTGGAGATGGCATCCAGCGCCGGCATCACGCCTGCCTTGGACCCCAAGCCCAGGCACCCGTGCCGGCCACCTTCTGCCGGCATTTGCCCCAGCCAGCCACGGTGCGGGGCTGCTGGGCCGGGCCCTGTGCCGGGCAGGGGACTCCCAGTCCGGCGCCCCGTGACGAAGCCACTGCTCCAGAGCATGCCACTGCTGGTGCTCCTCTGGAGTGGCCCCAGCGCCAGGCCCACCTCCTCTCCCCAGCCCCCCGGCTTCAGGGGCTTCTGCCTGGGCCCCAGGAGAGCCCCGCTGAGTCCAGTTATGTTCTTCAACCTTTCTGTCTGGGCAGCTGGCTGGCTGCAGGAGGGGTGGGCAAAGGCTTCCCACTGGGAGAGCTGGGACCAGCTCCTTGGGAGGACCCCCTGGGATGGTGCAGTGGTGCAGCCTTGGATCGCTGGGAGGTGTGCGGCTGGACTGAAGGGGATGGGCTTGGGAGGTGGTGCTCTGGCCCGGCCCTCTTCTTTCACTTTGCTTCCGCTGACAGAGCGCAAGCTCATTTTTATTATCATCAAGGGAAAGGGAACGTGAGGTTTCACAGAGTCGGCCCCAGATCTGTGGGACCCAAAGCCATGCCCTGCTGTATACGCTGCCTCCCTCTTACCTGAGTGTCCGGAAGCGGCTCTGGGCCCTGGATGGAGACACCGGGACCCATGCAGCTCCCTCCCATCCCCCCCCCCCCCCCGACCTAAGCCTGCTTCTGGCGGGGCCTAGGAGGACGCCAGCCACCCCACCTGCCAGGCTCCTCCCCAGCTTGGAAACTCCCAGCCCCGCCCCGAAGCTCTGGTCACCAGTGCTCCTGCTTTCCAGGTGCCTGTGGCCGACAGCACCTTGAGCCAACAGGAACCATTGACATGAGAGGCCCAGGGCAGACTGACTGTGCCGTGGCCATCGGGCGGCCCCTGGGTGAGGTGGTGACCCTTCACGTCCTCGAGAGCTCCCTCAGCTGCAGTGCTGGTACGTCTCAGGCCGTGTGCACAACTGCTGTCGGGTCGCCAGGCACCGGGGAGCACGACCCCAGCCTGCCCTGCTCCTGGCAGGATGTGCTACATGCAGACAGCCGTGGGATGGTCCCCATTCTACAGATGAGGAAACTGAGGTTGGGTCTGGGGACTTAGAGTCACATAAGCTGGGACGTGGGGGGACCCCGCCCGCAGCTCGGTCCACCCCAGGCCCACAGTGCTGCCAACCCTCACCACCGTGCTGCTTCCTAGGGGACATGTTGCTGCTTTGGGACAGGCTCACGTGGAGGAAGACATGCGGGAAGCTGTCTGGCATGACTTTCAGCTCCAAAACGAACACGTTGGTGGTGAGGCAGCGCCGTGTGCGTCCGGAAGGCGGGGTTGTGCTGCGGTACGGGAGCCAGCCTGCCCCGGGAACCCCCCATAGAGGTAAGGTGGGGCGCCAGAGCCTCCTCCCAATCCCTGCAGGGTGGCTGGGTGGGTGCTGCTGCCCACGGGGTGGCTGGCCGGGCAGAGAGGACACCGAAAAAGATGGAGGAGGACCCCACCAGCCAGCTCCCTGACCCCAGGATGAGGTCCCGTCACGTGTGCTGCGTCTCTCCCTTGCCGGGGCCTTGCAGCGACACGGGTAGACGTGGGACTCTGACGTCCTCACCCTGTTGCTCAGGCTGCCACCATGGCCCCCCGCCCTGGCCCTGGCACTCACGTCCTCCAAGACCCTTCAGGGTCCTCCGTGTGCATCTCCTGCCCCCCCAGCCCTGTTCTGGTGCACCGTCCTCTTGGCTCAGCCCCCACAGAGCTGGTGTGTGCACGCATGCTCGTACATGTCTGCACACACACAACCTCATGGAGGGGATGGCATCCCATGGCCCCCCTAATGTCCTCCAGTAGCCCTCAGGAGGCCTCCGGGGACTTGGCCTCTCCCAACAGCCCAGGCTGGCCGAACACAACTTCCCTAGCCAGTTCAGAGGTTTCTGGGAACCCCCTGGCTTTGCCTCAACAGAGATGTGACGCCGTCCCCGCACCTCTCAGTGCCCTCACTGAGAGCCAGGCTTCGAGTGCCCAAGGGGCTGGCTGCCCCTTCTCACAGTTCCTCACTTCCTGGCCTCATGCACATAGGCTCTTGTTCCCTGGGGGCCCAGGGGTGCAGGCAGGTGGGGTTCCCGTGGGCTCCTAGTAATGGCAGTGGCCTTTGTAACAGGTTCAGTGTTAAGCACTTTTGCACATGCAAAGTCCTCCTGAAAACCGCTCTCCCAGGGTCGAGTCCTCCTAAAAACCACTCTCCCGGGGCATGCCATTGTTACCTTCACTCTACAGAGGGGGGACCTGGAGCGCAGAGCATTGAAAGCCTTCGCCTAGGGTCACACGGCAGAGAGTGGTAGAGGTGGGGTTCCATGACGGCTTCTGGGTGGGAGACCTGATCACGACCACAACACCATATTTCCCCCCTTCACTGCTCCCCAGCTGTGAGCTGCCCTGGCCTCTGGCATTAGTGGTCATTCTGGGGGCTCCTAGGACCTGAGGTGGTCCACACCCAGTCCATCCACCTACTCTTCTCTGCAGACTGTGACATGCAGCTCTTTGGACCCTGGGGTGAAATCGTGAGCCCCTCGATGAGTCCTGATGGGAGCAACTCGGGGGGCTGCCGCATCTTCATTAATGTGGCCCCACAGGCCCGGATTGCCATCCATGCCCTGGCCACTGATGTGGGCACGGGAACTGGTGCCAGCTACATCTCGGTAAGTCCACCAGGATGGGGACAGGAATGTGCTGACTTTTGCTGATTCTAGACAGCTGTCCCCAGGGATGGGGACCGGGGGTACTATACTAGAGGACCCCCCGAGTTTGCTCAAAAACCTCAAAATCATTAGTGAAAGAATGGGAGAGAAGAATTTCTTCCACTACCACCAACAAATGTTTATTGAGCTCTGCACGAGAGTGAAATAGAAAAGACCGTTTCTGATGTAGACTGTCAGTTAACCCAGGACTGAAGCATAATTTTAAACCCTGATAAAACTTTTCCAGAAGAGTGGGCCACCCCTCCCCTGACGAGGTTCATGTGTTCTGGGAGAACTGTCCTCTGCAAGGTGTCAGCTCCCCTACTGGAGGCAGCCTGGCTTCTGGAATCCCAGCTCTGGCACCCTGGCTGTGTGTCCTTGGGGAAGTAGGACAACATCTCTGAACCTCAGTTTCCTGGGTAGAATAATAGTGTCTTCTCGAGAGGGCTGTTGTGTGAAGATTAAATGTGAGCCTGACTGTGTGATGCCTTGTATGTTAAAGGCTCCATGAATGCTAGCTAGTTATCATTTGTGGCTGGCCCTTTGGGGCTGCCCCTTTCCCCTCAGATCCGGGATATCCACAGCCTGAAGACGATGACATTTCACGGGCAGCAGGCACTCTACTGGGAGTCAGAGGGAAGCCAGGCTGAGATGGAGTTTAGCCAGGGCTTCCTGGAGGCCCGTGCCAGCCTACGGGGCCAGTACTGGACCCTCCAATCTAGAGTTCAGGAGCCTGGCTGGGCCGTGTCCTAGCTTTTTCTCCAAGCACATACCTCCAGGGACCTGTGGGCACAGTGGGATGCCTCCTCTAGACCCTGGAAGAGAAAAGAAGGAGCCTGACATTTATGAGCACCTGTTAGGTGCCCGGCGAGCCCCAGAGGGTTGGCTCTGGTCTCTGAGTGCTTTCCAGTTTGGATTTCCTCCAATCTTTAAGTGTCTCCTTTAGGACCTCCTACAACATGCAAAAGGCTGGCGGTGGAAAGTAGGGACTGGACTCTCTGGAAAGGCAGTCTCCAGCCTCTGTACCAATAAACGGAATGTGCAGTCTGAGTAGCGTTTTCTTCACATAACCTGTCCAGTCTGGCTTGCCACCCCATGGCATTGCCGGGATTCCCTGGCAGCGGTCAGGCTCCGGACCCATTCCTGACTTGAGCAAGCCCCACGCCACCCCTAGTGGTCTTCCTTTTTGCTACCCAGGAAGGAGGGGCGAGGGACTGCGGAGTCAAGAATGGGTGCCAACCCTGGCGCCCTTGTTAATTCTCTGCGAAGCCCCGCCCCTGCGCTAGCCCGCTGGGAGGATCTGCCCACCGAGAGCGCCAGGGCCACCGCGCGCCCGCCTCCTATGCTAATGAGAGCGAACTCTCCGGAGCACCTCGCCACCGCCCTGTGAGCCCCGCCCCTTATGCTAATGTGCGGCCGCCTCTCCCACAAGGCAGCGCGCCGGGACGACGCGGCCGGCTCCGGAGCCCTTTGTGAGGGCTGCGGGCTGCGCCAGACGGCGACACGATGAGCGGCTCGGGCGGGGCGGCGGCGGCGGCCGTCAGCTCCGCGCCGCCCGCGCAGGACGAGGGCATGACGTGGTGGTACCGCTGGCTGTGTCGCCTGTCGGGGGTGCTGGGGGCCGTCTGTGAGTACCCGGCCCGGGGGAGGGGCCGGCCCCACCGCCCACCGCGCATGCGTGCCCGGCCCCGCCCCTCTGGCGCGCCCCCGCGGGGAGGGGCTGGGTGGGCGTGATGGGGCTCTGCGGGGCGCGCGCGGAGCTGTCGCCTGGCGGTTGCTATGGTTACCGGCCGCGCGGCCGGGCGGCTCCCGGGAAGTTCCAGGAGGGAAAGTGAGCTCCCGCGGCCAAGTCGCTGCCCCCCGCCGCGTCCGAGCCCGAGGACAGCGCGGCCTTTGTGTCGGCGCCGGGGGGGGGGGGGCGGGGGGGGCGCTTTCCGAAACTTCCCAGATGCCGCTCGCCGGGCGCCCGCTCAGCCCGGCCCGGAGGCAGCCTCACCTGTCGACTTGCGCGTGGGTGGGGGCGCCAGCCGTCTTAATGTTTGGACGAAGGTTATTGATACGTGGGGCGGATGGTGCCAGGGGATAAGCAATCCCCAAGGGAGGGCCGGGCATTGAGCCGAGGGGACGCGGCCTCTCATCTGGGTCCTCACTGTCCATCCAGAGGCCACCCTTTGCTGGCCGCTCTGCCTCAGCCGCCTCTCCTCTCCCCTCCTCGTTCCGCCCCAGCGCCATCGCCAACACACATCCTGACACACCCCCGAAAGAACATGAACAGGAGACAGACCTGCGACGGAAGGAAGGCAGATTCGCGTCTAGTTTGTTTGGTCTGCTCTCCTCTCCTCTGCCTGCGGCCCTCCACTTTGGGAATTGCTGGAGGAGAGGGCACCTCCCCTGGACTTGAACTAGTGCCCGCCTGGCACGGAGGGCTGGGGCAGGGCAGATCCTGATCAAGTCTGCCAGAAGGAACACCTTTCAGAATCCCCTTCCAGCCCCACAGTCCTGCCGGGTGGGTGGACGCTGGAAGGACGTTCAGGAGTGCAGGGGTGGGAGCGTGGGGCTCAGGCAGGGCATGCCCTTGTCCAGAGGTGATAATGGGACGTGCCCCTGAGTCCCGTCTCACTGCTCCGTCCCACTGTGTCAATGCTGTTGGAGCAAGCATGTTTTTGACTCTGGAGAGACTGCTGGCTCGAGGTCAGGCCTTCGATAAGATCCTCTCAAGTTTGGTTAGCTGTTTTCCTTGCAGATCAGAGTGGGGGTCCTGCAGCGAGTGACAGTGGTCAGTGGGAGAGAAAGGAAAGGTTCTGACGGTGGCCTGTGGGCTGTCACCTTCCCACTCTCTTGGATTCAGCAGCCCTGCTGACTCCCTGGTTCACCCTGGTATGCCATGCAGTTCCTTGTCTCTCAAAGTGGGGTACCTGGGCTGCCCCAGGACTTCATGGTGTTGGGGCTACAGATGAAGCACCAGGAGAAGCTTGTGGCATCCCCCTGAAATGTCAGTTTCACCTAAAGCCTGGTGGGAGGGGATTGTTATGCAGACACCAAGTAGTATACCACAGGGGAGGGCGCAAAGCACGCAAGAGTTTTTGGGATGAGGGGTGCCTGGCTGGCGCAGTTGGTGGCGTGTGCAACTCTTGCTGTTGGGGTTGTGAGGTCAAGCCCCACGTTGGGTGTAGACGTTACTTAGAAATAAAATCTTAAAAAAAAAAAAAAGGCTCAGGGATGAAACAGGAATTCAGATAAGGGTTGTGCTTCTGGTTGGTCACTTCAGGGTAGGGTTGCCCTCCTGGCCGGTGGGGGCCTTGGAGAGGCACTTATTCAGGGTCCTGACAGTCATGTAGAGGCCTTCCTCACTTAGCAAGAACACTGGAAACTCCAGGGGCATTTTCCAGCCTTGATTGTTATGGGGCTCCTGGCTGGAGCCTTTCTGTTTGGGTTGAAACCTGGTTCTCCCCCAAGGTTGGCTGTTGGTAGGACAGTGTGGGGAGGGCCAGAGGTGGAGGCGAAATGCTGGCTGCCGCAGGTGTAGACTGCTGTCAGGGGAGCCCAGGCACAGCCAAGAGCCAGGCAGAAGCAGCGCTGTGTTGCGGCCACTCACGTCTTGGCCCTGGGGGGCCTTGCTGCCTGAAAGCCTATGTGCCATGTCCAAGGGGAGTGCCGCCTTTTTAGTAGGCAGAATGTGCCTCTGTCCTTTTAGGAGACCTGGGGGACACACGAGGGCAGTCCCTCTGCAGTTTGGGCTCACTTCGTCTGGTTTCCTCCTCCGCCGCCTGCAGCCTGCATAGGGTTACAAGGGAAAACAACAGAATTCCAGGCCCAGCCAGGGATCAGGTACAGAGGTTTAATATTTAATGAACTGGTGGCTAATTGCTGCCTCGGGGCCCAGCTTTCAGCCCCACCCCAGCTAGGGCCCAGGCTGGGTGCCAAGCTGGGTGCTGGACTGGGAGCCAGGGCCCCGGAAGTGCCTGGCTGGCATGGGGAGTTCTGGGAGAAGCGGGCCCCAGAGGCAGCTGGTGTGCGCAGAGGCAGAGGCGGGCCTGGCACACCCTGCCCGTGGGGCGCAGTCAGGAGCGCAGGGCCAGGCTCCACATTTGGGGCATCGGGGCCTGGTGTTTCAGGGGTGGGTGGCCCGGACTGTGGCACTTGCCTGTGTGCAAGAGAGAAAACGCCTAAAACAGTGGTGAGGACATCCTTAGCTGTGTGCAAGTCACAGCTGACATGTTCACCCAGGGCTGCCTGGTCCTGATTTCTGTTCCGGGAGAGGCCGCTCTTGCCCCAACCAAAATCCAAGCCACATTTTCTGTGTCAGAGTGCTTCTTGTGTGGCCAGCCCTGCGAATGGTGGCGCCTGCCTGGCCTGAGCCCTCCAGACTCTTCTCTCTTTTCATCCTCAGTACCTTGCAGTGGGTACGGGTACGGCTGGGGTTCAGAGGCCAGCCGTGCATTGGACAGAGGGTGAGACGCCCTCCAAGCCAGCTAGCCACAGCCCTGCTGCGGGGCCCGGTACCAGCCGCTTCCCCTCTCTGAGCCTGCATCCTCATCCGGGATGCCGAGCAGTTACATCGGTCTCCCTTGTCTCGGATGGCAGAGGGGAGACTTGTAGGTGCTGTGGGGGGAGGCAGGTGTCGGGTGTCGGAAGGGGTCTGCTGGGGGTTCTTCCCGGCAGGCTCTGTCCCTTCCTCCCTGCTGATTCCTGCTCCTGTCTCGCTTCCAAGCTTGCGCCATCTCGGGCCTCTTCAACTGCATCACCATCCACCCTCTGAACATCGCGGCCGGCGTGTGGATGATGTGAGTAGCCTCGTGACTATCTTGCCCGGTGGGGCTGGGGGTCGCCATGCAGAGCTTCACCTCCTTCATACCCTGCCATGTTCCGTTTTCCTGATTCTCTGTAGGGCCAGGCCAGGGGCACCCCCACCCAGGCCTTTGTTGGGTTTAGGGCTGAGGTCACAAACGTGTCCTGAGTGTCCACTGAGCCAGACTCTGCCGGCACCATGTGCACTACCACGGGCCTGGCCTCTGGGAGCTCTGGGGGCCATCAGGGCCGGTCGAGGATTGAGTTGGAGACTTGGTGTCTGGTGGGTTTGGAGCCCAGTGCTGGGATCTGGAGCTCCAGCTCGGAGGTGGGCAAGCCACAGACCAGGCAGATTAGAGCTGGTGCGGGACCAGGTGGTTAGAATGCCCTAGATGAATTCCTTGCCCGCCTCCTGCCGGGGTAGCTCGTTCCTGTGGGAGGGGAAGGCAGGGAGTGAGCACTGGCCAGTGCAGCTCTGGCCGCATCTGAGCCACCCAGCGCACGTGAGAGGTGGCCGTGCACCAGGCATTGCCTGTGCCCGCGTGGGACCTGGCCGGGGAGGGGCACGGAGATGGACAGGGTGGGGCCCTGCCCCCAGAGAACTCAGGCCAGGGCAGAGGCTTGCTGGGGTGGGGCCCAGAGACACACGGGGGGTTGGGGGGCTGAGGCACTGGGCCGAGGCTTCAGTGGGCTGAGTCAGGAGACAGGCTGGCCTGGCTGTGGAAGGGCTGGGAGGATGGACCTGTACAGGAGGCTGGGGAGAGCCAGGGGTGGAGGGATGTGGGTTGTGCAGAGTCCCTGCTCTGGGCTCAGGTGGGCTCCTGGGTCACCCGCAGCTTGAGTTTCTGTCAAACGTAGGTAATGAGGGCCCTGGTGTCTGTTACTGTGACCCAGGCATGGAGAACACAAAGACTGGAGCAGACCCCTCAGTCTGTCCCCGCGGGTTAGCTGTCCTCAGCCCGAATACAGGAAGGCGGGGGAGGGGGGAGAGAACACTGCACCGCAGGGCTTGCTAAGCTCCCGCCTCCCTGTGTGGCCTTGCCAAGGGTCAGCCCTCAGTGACCGTGGACTGACTGACCCACTCCTGGCCATCTTGGTGGATGAGCCGCTGCTGGGACAGCTTTCCCAGTGCTGATGGCCACATGGATGACAGGGGTGATCATGCTAGTAGCCGAGTGGCAGCTGGCTCTCTGCCCAGTGTGGGCTCTCTGCCCACTCTGCCCTCTGTGTGGAGGGACTCACTGCATGCTTAACGGCAGCGCCGTGATGCAGGGGGTTTTGTCTCCTTCAAAGACAGAGGGATAAAGGGAAGACCAGATTCTTCCTCCAGAGCATTCATTTCGGTTAGAGAGGCTAGTGTGTGGGCAGTGGTTCAGCAGAGGCCCTGAGAGGGAGACGTTGGGGGGCGGGAGGAGGCATTCTGGTGCTGGGCATTGGGGTCCCCCCCATATCCCCAGGCCTGTCAGCCTGCCCCTCTCTTTTTTTGCCCTCCAGCATGAATGCTTTCATCCTGTTGCTCTGCGAGGCGCCCTTCTGCTGCCAGTTCATTGAGTTTGCGAACACGGTGGCGGAGAAGGTGGACCGGCTGCGCTCCTGGCAGAAGGCTGTCTTCTACTGCGGGTGAGGGGCCCCGGGACAGGCGGTGGGGACATCGAACCCTCCAGGGCCCCTGACACGGTTTCCCAAGACTCAAGGACCTGAAGGGCAGGCAATAGGTAGTGGCCAGCGCGTGGGGGAGACTGTCAGCGAGGATGAGGCTAGGAGAGCCTTGCACAGAGCCCTCTGGTGATGGCCGTTGTGAAGTGTGACCCGCGATGGCGCGGCGGGGGAGCGAGCCCATCGCTGCAGTCTTCTGCACTTCAGACGTGGGGTGCGGGTGCCCCGTGGCCTGCTATGTGATAGAGAAAAGTGAGCAGCGCTTGGGATGTTGGCCCATCATTTGGGAGTTGTTAACTAGATTTTGGTAGGTTCATAGAATGTGTTTGTGGGCAGCCTTTCAAGAGTGTGGCCTGTCCAGGTGCCCTGACATGAGGGCGGGTTACAGAACAGAAACAGTCACCTTCCTATATGCTTTCCTTTGATTTTCCCACTTCTAACAACAGATTCCGTATGCAGCCCTGTCCACCTGAGTCATGAGGTTGAACTAATTTCAGGATGTATCTTAACACCCAGAAGCTTCTAGAACAGCGCTGGTGCATAGGAGGCCCTCAGCAGCTTCTGGTAGCAACAGCAATAGTTACTAGGATTTAGGTTATCTTTGAAATGGAAGCGGAGATGTTTAGTGGGGGCCAGTGGTTTTGACAGCACCAGATACATATTCTTTCCATTCTGGAGCGACTTCCCACTGGGTCTCCACCACAGAGTAATACAGGATCACAGAGCACTGCCTGTCATCGTGTCCTTTGCCATGACCTTTATTTTTAAGAAATGTATTTTAAAAATACTAACAGTAACATGCATTCATTAAAAATGATTTGGAAAATATTAAAGCCCCACTGCTTGGAACGTTTCGGTAAGTTTTGGTCTGCTACTCTGCTGGCGGCTTTTTAAGCCTGTTTCTGACGTGGTTATAACCATTCTAAGTGAATTTGTATCCTGCTTTTTTTCATTTCATATCGTGATATAAACATTTTCAGGATCACCACAAAGACTTTATGATGTTACTTTTAATGATGGGAATATTTATTCCACTGTGTTCATCATGCTTTTTCTTAATTTGTAAACTGTGGTGCAAATCAAATCAAACCGTGATAACCTGCGATGTGCCAAAGCTTTTTCTGTGATGCTTTTCTTAGGATATGTTTCCAGATGTGCACTTACTAGGTCAGAGATCAGTCATTGAAAAGGCTTCAGTACATGACTACCTTGCTTTCGAGTTTCTGCCACCTCTCCAGCCTCCCAGTGTTGTGCACCATTTTACATTTGTGTCCGTTGTCTAGGAGGTGAGATGTTTTTCCAGACGGCTTTGCTAACTGCATTTTCTTTTTTGGAAATGGTCTAGTTTACTTTTTACCTTTTGGCATCTTAATGTTTTACTTAGTAAGTTCTGCGTTTCCTGTAGTGAGGATTTCTCAGTCCTTTGTTATATTTTCCGCAAATATTTCTCCAGCCTGTGTGTCTTTGTTTTGACTGAAGATTTTCCCCCACGGTCATTTCTGTTATTCTCTTATTACCTAGAAATTTTATGACCACAGTCAAACCTCACATCACTTGTCCTGCCTGAATAGAGTCAGGTGGAATTCATCTGGTGGTCCAGTCTTATCTTCTTTGTGTGCAGGCTGCGTGTGGGCCGGGGAGGCCTCTGGGCAGACAGCCTGGCCCAGGGAAGCGACAGGACAGAGTGCTGGTCCTCCAGGCGCAGTATATTCCTGGCCCGGCTAACCTAGCCGCCACCCTGGTCTGGGAATCCCTGCCAGAATCTATAGTCAGCCCCATGGCTACTCAAGCCAGAGCAGACACCTGCCACCAGGTGGCGCCAGACGGAGGTCGGGACCAGAGGGAGCTGGAGCTGCTCCCGCTGGGAACCTGGCAAGCAGGAAACCCCCATGCCTTATGCAGTTGAAGCTTTGGGTTCTTTCGTGGTGAGACATGGCCGGTTTTACTGCAGAACAAAGAGCTTCCATGTATTTGGTGCTGATGCTGTTCCGGGCATTGTGCAGTGTCTAACACGGGAGGAGTTCAGGGACTTGCTGAGTCACAAAGCTACTAGGGGGTGGACTGACATGTGATTTTCTGGTCGGCCTGTTTTATGGACAGGGAGGGCAGACTATCCCAGTACCGTTTCACCCTTTGTGTGCCACAGACCCTGTCAACGATCTGATGAAGGCTTTACGTCTTCTCCCCGGAAAATACACAGAATTTCGCAGACAAGTGTCTGTGTGTCTAAGGACTTTCTGAAGCCTGGCTGTAAACCTGTGTCCGGACTGATTTCTCGGGACCCTTCCTGCACCTGGTGTCTGGGGAGGGGGCCTGGAAGTGGCGAGGCCGCCGCAGGGCAGGAGTACCCCCTGACCTCTGCCTCTCTCATAGGATGGCCGTCATTCCCGTCGTCATCAGCCTGACCCTGACCACGCTGCTGGGCAATGCCATCGCGTTCGCCACCGGGGTGTTGTATGGACTCTCTGCTCTGGGCAAGAAGTGCGTGTGCCTCTCCTGGCCCCCCGGGGGGAATCTTGACATCCTGCCGCCTGAAAGTCTCTCGGGGAGGAGGGTCTGGGAGGGGCCCCGTTACCCCTCTGCGGACACGGAGGCACAGGCGCTGTCAGCGTCCTCAGGGTGTTCAGCTCTAGGGGACAGGAGCGTGAGGGCTCGTGGACTTCTGCTGGCCTGGCCGTACCTCGCCACAGCCCATCGTGGGGCTGGCAGGTCTGTGGCTCGGGAGAGCCTCTTCCTCTGCCCTCAGAGCCTGGACTGCAACTCTGAATCCTTCTCCACCCAGCACCCCAGGCAGCCCGTGCCACTCTTAGAGGGGACATGTCTGCCATCCTAGCAGCAGGGTGTCTGGGGAAACCAGAGCCCGGTAGGGTGTCCCTGCGGGTCGTGCCTCGGTCACAGGCCAGGAATCTGGTGGTGGCTGGGAGGGCTCTGTGCCTGGGGTCTTTCCCCCTGTGACGCTGACTCGCTCTCTCCCCAGGGGCGATGCCATCTCCTACGCCAGGATCCAGCAGCAGAAGCAGCAGGGGGATGAGGAGAAGCTCACGGACACCCTGGAGGGGGAGCTGTAATGTGAGCTTCCGGCTTGCTCCTGTGGTTCTGTGTGGACACGCCCTGCAGGGATGAGGCCTGGAGCATTGACCCTGAAGGACAGCCTGGAAGAGGAGCCTTTGCCTGGCTCCCATCAGCCCCTCTACCCCTGTCCCTACACCTGGAGTCGTCTTCTGTCTTCTCCTTTCTCTAGCTTGGTGTCTCCTGGCCCTGGGCCTCGGCCAGCAGGAAGGAGACTGGCAGTGACAGCAGGTAGCCCCAGGGGTGACCCAGGCCGCAGGGCTGGAGGCAGAGCAGAGCCTGGCCCCACGCACAGCTGGCCTGGCTCAGCCGGAAACAGGCCACCGTGTGCATTTCCAGACTCCCACTGCTAGCAGAGCCACTGGGGATCTGCTGAACGCTGGGAGGAGCTTCCCCCAGAGATGCTGGGCCCAGGCATTGGGCAGAGGGAGCCTCCTCTTGGCTCTCCAGGTAGGAAAGTATGCTGTAGGCTGAGCCACCTGGGCCCCCTCTGTCCACCTGTCATCGGGAGGGAGCGGTGCCCTGCTGCCCATGGTCTGCCGCTGCCCAGGCCCCTCCCTGCGTCTCTGTTCTCTGCGGGAGCTCACAGCACTCCCGAGATGCTTCTAGAGGACCCAGCACAGCAGCCTTGGCAGCAGCTGGACAGCCGGGGAGTGCTCCCTCCCCCAGCTCCCTGGAAGCTTGGATAAGCCGTTCCAGGATACTTCTCATGGGCCTGGCCCTGGCCCCGGGCCCCAGGTTCTCCCCCCAGCCCCCAAGGCCCTGGTGCTAAGGAAGTGGGGAGGGCAGGCTCTCCTCTCCCATGGGGCTGTTTGTCCACCTCTCTGGTGTGGTCCTGCCATGTTAGCAGTGGCCTAAGTCCAATTAGTAAGGTTAAGCTCGACCCACCGGTGTTGCTGCCGGCCTGCCCCCGACCCTGCCTTCAGGGAGTTTCTTGCCTTTGAGAGCTGGGCAGAGGCCAGAGCTGCCTCCACCACCATGAACTGTACCCAGGCCACCTGGGAACAAAGCCTGTGTGGGGGGCGTGAGGAGGCGGCCCTGCCTGGGCTGTGCACCGTCTCCCCCGGCCTCCTTCCATGCCAGTGTTCCTGTGTCCCCCGTGTATGTCCGCCTCAGCCCGCTGACGGCTCCGCTCACCAGACTTGCCCCCAGCTGCTAGGCCCATCTGATGGGACCTGACCGAGCCCAGGTGGCACTGGGCAGAAATGGGCGGTGTGGAAAAGGCTCCATCGGGCCCAGCTCTGCTCTTCCTTCTCCCAGGACCCTGGCAGTGCCTGCTCACGGCCCCGAGCTCAGCCCCAGTCCTGCTTTGTTGGAAACAGCCCTCGGGCTGTGTCCAGATCCTTGCTTCCCAGAGGGTGCGCTCCTCTCGGGGCCTTGTTAGTGTTGGACAGCAGGAGGGGCAGTTACTGTCCTGGGGACACATCCCAGGGCTCCTGGTCAGCAGTGGCCCCCAGCGGCCTTCCAAGGAGCCTGACCAGGCTGGGCCCCCGGGTGGCAAGGGCACTATAGCGTGGCTGGCCTGGTGGGACACGTGCCTTCGGGGGTCCTCTGGGACCACCCATCTCAAACAAGCGCTGGGTTCAAAGGGCTCTGGGCTCTAGACCTCTCCGGGCGGGTGGGCGTGTGTATGTGCTTGTCTTCTGTGTCTGCCGTGTGTGTGTGTGTGTGTGTGTGTGTGTGTCTTCTGCGTGTGTTGTAAGACCTGTCTACCTCCCAAGAGGAGCGCCCCTCTTGGTTCATTCTTACCCAGGAAGTGGGACGTGAGGGTCACTCTGGCCCCTGCGGCAGGGGCCTTGATGGCGGGGGCTTCCTTCTGCAGGAGGAGAGGGGCTGGCTGTGTGTCCGGGAAGGTTGCACCTCTACTCTGTCAGGAAGTCGGGTGGGTGTCGGGTGGGCGCTAGAGGCAGGCGCAGGGGTGGGAGTGCCCTCCAACCCCTCAGTCACCGGCCAGGATGGACCCGAGGTTCCCACCAAGTAGGGCTAAGCAATCCTGGAGCAGTGACTCCATCCCTCAGTGTGGGGTGCCGCCTCACAAGGAACATCTGTCCAGGTGGCAGAAGGGGCTGGGCCTCCAGGTTCCATTCCTGCCTCCGTGGGTCTGGACTCTCTTGTCTTGGGGCCCTCCCTTTCTCAGTGTTTAGCGTGCATTTTGAGCAATAAAGCCTGGCGGGAGTTTGTATGCTCGCTCATGCACTCTGCCTCTTCCCTCCAATCCCCCACCCCTGCTGCCATAAGCAAGCACGCTGGGACCACTGGCCCTGGGAGTAACTGCCATTTTATTGAGGACCTTCTGTGCGGCTGGCCCTGTCCCATTCCTGCTCACAGCATCTCAGACGAGGAATGTGGTTGGCCGAGGTCACACAGCTGGGAAGGGCTGAGCCTGTGGGACAGAGCCATCCTGCGGCCAGGCTCTCCCCCGCAGGCTGCCTTGCCCCTTCCCTCTGCCTTCCTGTGGACAGGTCGGGGGTGGTGGGAGGGGGCCTTGCCTAGGGCAGCAGGCCCTGGCAACCTTGGCTGAGAGTTTGGGTCTAGCCAAACCTGGCTGCTGGGTGGGCTCCCCCGCCTGCAATAGACCCCATCCTGCCACAGGGTGAACATGGTTTGCAGACAGGAGCACTTGAGCCCCGTTTCGAGGTTGGGTGGGTACAGGAGGAAGTGTCTGTGCTGGGTCTCGGGCCCTGGCCTTTGGGAGTCTAGAATGTTCCCCGTAGTACCCATAAGCTTTTAGAAGTACAGATCTGTCTTCCTCCCTGTAGTCAGGTGGTTCCATGGTGACTAAGCGGATCAGAACAAAATGGCACGATGACGTCCCTGTGTGGAACCATCCACCATCTCCCACCCTGTGCTCTCTCCTCGTTCTAGCCCTCTGTGGGCGCATCCTCTGCACCTAAGTAAGGAACCAGGCCACAGGTCAGCCAGCAGGGCCTTGTCCGGCCTCTGGGCCGTGTGCTCCCCTGTGACCCATGGCTGCCTCCTCTGCCGGTGCGTCTTGGCCGATGAGCGTGCAACACGGCAGGCTGCCTGAGCTGGGGCCCAGGATGGAGAGGGGGCTGCCTGCCCAGAGCCGGAACGTGCCCTGTTAGGGCCCTGCCATGCTTCTGTCTGGTCCTCCTGTGCTCCGTCCGATGACAGATTGCTGCTGCCTTCTGGGCTCGGCGTGCAGGTTCGTGGCCAGCGCAGAGGCCCTGCACCCAGTGGTTTGGCCCCCCCTGGGCGGGGACCCTCACCTAGTGCAGGAAGGACCTCCTCCCGGTACGGAAGAAGGACTCAATCTGCTCCAGCGACCGGCCCTTGGTCTCAGGCACCCAGCAGCCAGTGAACACCAGGCTGGCCAAGCAGATGGCAGCGAAGAAGAAGAAAGGCACGTGGAGGCCGAAGGCGTTCTGGGGGTATGGAGGGGATGCCTGGTCACATGGGGTTCCCGGGGCCCTTCTAGTGTTAGCCAGCTTTGAGGGGCCTTCCCCTTATTCCCCTGCTCAGGGGTCCCCCTGGGCTCCTCACTGCCTCCCGCATGAGATGCAAATGCTTTAGCATGGCCCGCCCTGGCCCGGAGCTCTGGCCTCAGCCTCGGCTCAGGCAGCCACCTCTCTCCCACCTGCAGGAGGTCTGCATCCCCTAGCCTGGTGGGAGCGAGCTCCTGTGTTTCTGGAGCCATCGCACACGTCCTCCTGCCCTGCCCCAAGCTCATCCGCACCTCTCTGCCAGAGCTGTGCATACTACGCGTGCTCCCCAGCCCTGCCCTGACCTGCTGGCTACACCAGGGGCGGCCCTGGCCCTGGCTGCCCCAGTCACACTGTCCCTCCCGGGTTCTGGGAACGAGATTCTCGTTGGCTTCAGGGCCTGCTGGGGTCTGAACCAGGAGTGGGGAGAAGGGCACATAGCGCCCTATGTGGGCTGGCCAGCAGGGACCCTGCCGGGAGACCCAAACTGCTACCCAGAGAGGAGGCCCTCTGGGCTCGCTTGTCCCGGCCCGGGAGTACCTGTGGGACACTCCGAGGACTTGACCGAGAAGCCCCACCCGAGTTACTCACCACCACCAGCAGGAAGGACTTGGTGAGGGCAAAGGCCGTGAGCCAGCTGACAAGCACGCAGAGCCCCGAGGCCACACCACGGGCTTGCAGGGGCAGGATCTCTGACATGAGGAGCCAGGTGATGGGCCCCCAGCCCATGGCGTAGCCTGCCAACAGAGGGGACGAGGGGCCTCTGCTGCCTGCACGGAGCTGCCAAGACCCCTGGGTCGCCAACCCCGCTGACATGCCAGGACAGCGGCGCCCCGCCCACGCCCTAGCCGGGCCCTCACACCGAGCACAAGCCAGCCCCCCTCTGGCTGGCCATCAGCCTCCCGAGCCCTCAGCCCAGCGCAGTCACTGCACACCTACCCATGATGAAGAGCATGGTGGCCACCAGGGGCAAGAGGGTGAGGTAGCTGGAGGGGGTGGCCAGGGGCTGCTCTGTGTCCCCCAAGGGCACACTCTGGAGGCCCATGGTGCTCATGGTGCTGTTGGGAGTCAGAGGCTTCGGACCGAGGTGGACGTACAGCCCCAGTGTCAGGTTGGCCGCAAACATAATGGTGGCTGTGGACAGACAGGTGGCCCTCGGCGGGGGGGGCCAGGACCCTCTGAGCTGGGTGCTTCCTCTGCATAGCCCTTCAGCACCCTGCGCCCTACGCGGGCTGGTTCTCATCCAGGCGGCCGCCATGGCCGTGACCAGACGCTTCCTGCAGAGCAGCAAGCTCTGCCTGCCTGCGTTTGAGCTTCCGTCACACTGTGGCCCCCTCAGGCCTTCCCGCCGCAGCGGGTATGTGCCAGGCCCTGTGCTGGGCGCGGGGAGGCAGGGCCCACAGGGCAGATGGGATGACCCCGCGCCCCACCGTGGAGCTCCCAGCCACAGTGTGCCCTGCGCGGGCTGGCGCACCACCGTCAGCTGTGGGAGGAGGCGGCGAGTGCTCACCTGAGATGAAGAGCAGAACCTTGCGGCCAGCCAGGTCCATGGTGAGGGCGGCGATCAGCACGGAGAAGAGCCTCACGGCCCCCACAATGGCCGCATCATCCTTCGGGGGCTGCAGGGGGAAGCCGCCGGGCCTGAGGGGCTCCAGCCTGCTGCTCCTGTCCCACCCGCCCCCGAACAAGGGGCTGCGGGACGCTCCGGTCCCAGGCTGTGGCCACAGCTCCTTTGGAGCGTTGAGCTGCTGAGCAGGCACTATGTGCCAGGCACTTCCTCCAGTCACCCGGCCTAGCCTGCCGCCCCCCCCGGGCCAGCATGGAATCCAGGCGCCACAATGACTTGTGGGACTGCGCTGTCACTAGTATCTTTCAATCTCCTCTCCCTCTGAGCCCAGGACCGGCCAGCGCAGGCACACCCTCTAATCTCCCGTCTACAGAAGCGGAAGCTGAGGTTTGGAGGGAAGGGACTTCCCTCAGTGAGCGGCAGATGCTCTGAACCTGGGGTCCATGACCCACAAGGGCTCCGCACTTGTAGACAATGGGTTCCTTTGGAATCCTGGATATTTTAAAATATGTAAGTTTACTTATAAACATTATTCTGAGAATGGGGGCATGGCACAAAACCAGCTAGGAGATCCTGGCGGGCTCCATAGGGCACATGCACCCCTGACACGTGGCACAGGGCAGGTGCTCAGTAAGGGACGGCCTCCCAGATGCCGGGGGCAGAACTGGGTAGTGTGGGGTTGGGCTCTCACCAGAAGGACGGCAGTGCTTTCGAAGATGGGCTGCAGGTAGACGAGGATGGGCGTGATGCCCATCAGTTGCTGCAGGAAGCGCATCAGCAAGGCAATGAGGATGGGTCGGTACATGTGGGGGTTCCGAGCCTCGGCCCACGACATGTGGGTGCTCTAGAAACATGAAGCTGCCACTGGGGGGGAGCTGTGCCGGCCCCTTCAGCAGGCACCACCCTGCCCTGGGTTGCATGGGGCTGGGTAGGAGACTCCCTCCTCCCTTCCCCTAGGAAAGACCCTGTGCCGGGAGGCAGTCCAGGCCATGCACAGGCCTGGGGGACCCCCGCCCGAACCCCAGGCTCTTGGATGAGCGGGTGCGTCAAGGCAGATTTTTGCTTGTAAGGGTCTCTGTGTGCCCAGGCATCGGCAGCACGGAGCACGTGCTCTAGGTCAAGTGTGGTAATATCTCCCCTCCCCCCGGTTCTTGGAGGTGGGAGCTGCTCTTATCCCCGTTCCCCAGGAAAAGCAACCAAGGCTCAGATAGACCTAGTGGCTGGCTGCAGCCACAGCGCGCTCTGCACCCCGACCCTCCCACACCTGTCTGCGGATGTTGTCCTGGATCTGCTGGAACTCCCAGCGGACGTCGGTGTCGGCCCCACGGAGCCAGGCCAGCGCCCTCAGGGCCTCCGTGTCCCTGCCCCGTGAGAGCAGGAAACGAGGGGAGTTGGGCATGAAGCTGAGCAGCAGGATCATGATGAGCACGGGCCCTTCTCCGGCCACAGCCAGCCAGCGCCACGGCAGCAGGAGGCCTGGAGGCAAGGATGGGGTGAGGAGCTGGGGTCCAGGCCGGACAGAGTCCCCTCCCGTCGAGGCCTCTGAGCAACCTTATCTGTCCTCAAGGGCTAGGCCCAGGGCCACCTCCCACAGGAAGCCTACCCTGGTTGCCCCAAGCCTCTGTGATTTAGACCAGGAGGGGCCCCAGGGATTGCTTGGCCCCAGCACCGGGCCCAGCACATAGAAGGAGGTCCTTGGAGGGTCTCAAGGGCCATGGCAGGGTGATGGAGGGGTAGCCTGAGCAGGCAAGCCCCCAGGCTTCTACCCCCAAATCCCCACCCCATCTCAACCAGATGGGCTCTGATCTCTTTTCTATATGGACTTCTCATATGGCCAGAGAGAGGCAGAGTAGTGCCTAGATGTACACAGCACAGTGGTGTCTTGTCCCCCAGCTGGGGTTTGTTTTGGGGCATGTTCACTGCCTTTCCAACCCTGTCTGCTCCCCCGCCTGCACATAGGAGGTGCTCAGTGCTCATTTGGATGATACTTGCCAAGGGCGTAGAGGGACAGAGATCCGAACACTGCCATGAGCTGGGGCGTGGCCCCGAGGGCCCCACGAACACTCGGGGTAGCAATCTCAGACACGTACACCTGCAAGACACATCAGCCCACCCAGGGCCTTTGGTGAGATTTAGGCTCCTGGGCCTGGCTAAGATGGGAGAGGTGGCCCCGGTGAACCTTGGGAAGTGACAAGTGGGGGCTTCGGATGGGGCTCTTGTCCCGATTGTGACTCCGTCCATTTCCCTAACCATCAAGTGGGCGGACGCACTCACCTTTGAAACGGGCAGCATGAGGTGGGGAGTTGGGAGGCCCACAGGCACCCAGTCTCGGCTCCTCCCGGGCATCCCTAGCCCCCTGATGGCCTTGCCCTGGCCCCTGACAGGGTGTGTGTGCAGCTGTGGGAGGAGTCCTAGGCAGGGGAGAGACTTCCCCTTGCCCCGTTGCTCAACGCAGGTTTTCTTCAGTTGAGCAATGTGCCTGACTTTCGGGAAATGGAGTGGGAAATTGAAGGAGTCCAAAGTGAGGTTGGCTGGGGATGTGGGAACAGATTAGCTGCCCTGCTGCAGGTGAGCTAAGGTTCCCCGGCAAACATATCTCCATTGACTGGGGGGCTCGGCAGGGGGGCGGGGCCGGGAGACTTAAACCGCATGGTGGTTAGCACAGTGCTGAGGCAGTGAGGGGACGGGTGGGCAGTCCTGGCCTTACCGGGATGCAGGCAGCAGTGAGCCCCCCAGCGAAGCCTGTCAGCGTCCTCCCCAGCAGCAGCATCCAGAAGCCGTGGGCACCTGCCATGAGCGCGTAGCCGGCTGCTGATGGTACAGCGGAGAACATGATGCTGAGCTTCCGGCCCAGGAGGTCGTTGAGAACCATAGCACTGAGGCCCCCAGCTGCCGCACCCAAGGTGAATACGGACTGCAGGAAAAGGGTGGAGGGCAGACATGTGTGGGCACCCAACCCTCCTAGCCCCCATCAGAGCCTAGGGGCAGCTGCTTTTCCAGGCTGATCGTGAGATCCCTGCCTACAGGATCCAGGCTCTGACTGATAGTGAGCCTCCTGTCTCCAGAGGTGTGCAAGCATCATGTGCACAACCCTTTGTTAGAGATGCCACCATGGGGAGTCCTGCTCTGGGGAGTAATGTGGGGCCACCTCTCCATAGTGGTTCAGCTCAGCTGAATGTTTAAATGTCTAATACTATTACGGCAGACAGGAGAATTCTGTGACCTGAAGCCCCTGGCATTTTTAGATTTGGGGGTTCTTGGATTCCCTGTAGAGTGTAGTGAGTAGGATCCAGTCAGTGACTTGGGCACATTGCTTAGCCTATCCGGGCCTCAGTTTCTTTAGCTGTTTTATGGGGACAGCAGGAGTACCCACCTCATAGGGTTGGCCCTGGAGTCAACTAGCTCTCATGTACAGCAGCCAGCAGCACACCCCTGGCACATACTGAGTGCTCAGTACACACAGGGTATCATCTTAGCTGCTCTGTTGTAATTGTAAACTGGAGGCTACTGAGATGGTAATTCTAGCATCCTGGGACTCTCAGGGCCCCCGCTCTTCCCTCCCATGTGCCCACACTCAATCCTGGGGCCCTCCTTGGCCCAGCCAGGGCCTCTTCCCATTGGCATCTGAGGCCCCTGCCCCCCATCATTCAGGGAGGTGCCCGCTCTGCTGTGGCAGTCAGGCTGTGGGGGTGTGTGTGGGGGGTCTGGGGTAGGGGTGAGACCTGGAGGACCACCTCTCCACTGTCTCCTTCCCACGCCTTCTTAGCAATCACTTCCTCCTTCTATTTCAGAGCATCATCTGACCTCACTCACCCATTGCCCCTCCTACAGTCTGGTGATCAGGGAGGAGGAAGACCAGGGCCCTACAGGGGGGCCCTAGCTTCGTGGGTCCCCACTCACCCTGCTGTGCCTGTCTCCAGCTCAGAGCAGGGCTCTTACCCCAAACCAGGATGCCTGGGTTTTGGTCAGACTCAGGTCCGGGTCCAAGGAGTGCTCCAGGGCTGGGATGACAGGGGACGTGTAGACCAGGGCATACCCGAAGCTGAAATTGCCCAGCACGGCGGCAAAGGTGGCCAGGAACACCCTCTTGTTCTGTGGGGCCCTGGTGGGGGGGGGGCGGGGGAGGCAGGCAGAGTGATGAGGTCTTGGAGCTCCTCCGCCCCCCGCGGCTGAAAGGCTGCGGGTCCTGAGCCCAGTGGCTGTCGGCTCGGGCTCGGAGGGCAGCGCTGGGTTGGGCCAGGCTGAGGGCTCCCAGAGCTTGTGTCATCTCGCTTGGAGAATCCCCAGGACAGTCCCCAAAGCCCACCCCCGTGGCCGAGACACGGGTAAAGGGTACTTCTCTCTAGCAGAGGAGGCTTGCCTTCTGGTGGCACCTTTGCCTCTGAAGCTTGCTGTGTGACCTTAGGCAAGCAAGTCCCTTGCCCTCTCTGGGCTTCCTTCATCCTGGCTGAGCCAGCTGGGGGCTGGGCCTGCTACGGGGGGAGAACAGCTCCTTAAATAGGACTAGGGTGTCTGGGGCAGAAGGGGGCCAGACGGACCTTGGCCGGACACTCACGGAAGGTCAGAGAAGGCCCAAGGCGGAAGCCGGCCCCTACCCGCAGCCCCCATGCCCCGCGACTCTCACCCGACCCGCGTCCTCTCCCCCGGCGACGGGGACTTCTCAGGGAAAGTGTCGTAGTCCGGGCCCTCGGCTCCCAGCAGCGGCTCCTGCATGGCCGCCCCTGCTCGCAGTGTCCGTGCGGCCGCCGAGGGGCAGGGTGCTGGAGGACAGCTCCGGCCGGGAGACGCTCCGGGCCGCCCCGGCTCCGAGCATCCGGCGCAGGCTGCAGCTCCACCCCTCGGCCGCGATTGGCTGCGAGGCGGCCCTGCGGAGCCGGCGCCGGCCAATGGGGCCGCGGCGAGCGGTGCGGAGCCTCGGATGCGGATGCTCGGATGCGGGCGCGGCTCCGGGGCGGGGACGGGCGGCGTGCGGGGCTCGGCCGGGCTCTCCCGGGGCGCGGGCCCCGGGGTAAGGGGGGGCGGGGCTCTGTCGGGGCTTTCCTGGGGCGCGGGCCCGGGGGCGGAGCGCGGGCGGGCTTTCCCGGGGCGCGGGCCCGGGGTGGGTCGGGGCGCGGGCTGGGGTGCGGGGCTCTGTCGGGGCTTTCCTGGGGCGCGGGCCCGGGGGCGGAGCGCGGGCGGGCTTTCCCGGGGCGCGGGCCCGGGGTGGGTCGGGGCGCGGGCTGGGGTGCGGGGCTCTGTCGGGGCTTTCCTGGGGCGCGGGCCCGGGGGCGGAGCGCGGGCGGGCTTTCCCGGGGCGCGGGCGGGGGTGGGCAGGGTGCGGGGCTCCGCGGGGCTTTCCTGAGGCGCGGACCCCGGGGCGGGGCCAGGTTTTAAATAGGCGTGATCCGCACCTCGTGCTCCCCGGGAGACCCCTCAGCTGGCCCTTCAGATGGGAGCCCCCGCACCCGCACCCGAGGGAAGAGGAGCGATAGACGCAGAGGCCCTGCGGATTCGTCCGTGTCCACGTCTGGGTGGGATACCAGCACCCACCCCAGACCCAGCTCTATAGGCTGGAGGAAGACATGCCCAGAGAGGCTTAGCGACTCCCCAAGGTCACACGGAGTACCGTTGTCTCCCTCCAAAGGAAGGCCTTGCGCTCTGCCTTCCTGGACTCCCTCCCTGCTACATCGTGTGCTGGAGTCACGCCTGGCCCTGCCGCCTCCCCTCCAGGGGTGAACTGAAATCTGGCTGAGGAGTGCCCATGACAGCATCCCGCATCCCGGACAGCCAGAGGGGGTGTGGGGTGGAGGCCCAGGGAGGAGGGGGCGGTGGTGCCAGTGGCACAGATTTGTATATTTTCCCCATTTCTGGCCCTGTTTGATGGCAGAAATAAGTTGGGCTTGTTGAGAATCATCCAGGTGATAAGATAAATTAAAAAACAAGAAAAGCAGAAATAGAGTATTCCCTGGAGGCTCACCCTCAAACAGTAACACAGTCCACTAGTACCCGCTCTCCCTGTGGACTTTTCCAGAGAGGGGCTGGCTCACACCCTGTTCTGCTGCATGGATGTGCCATGTGTGTGTGTGTTTTTTTTAACTGATCCTTTGTTGTTGAACATTCGGGTTATTTCCAAATTTTAGCTATTAAAACAGTAAATCGTTTTTTAAAAAATTTTTTAATTAAAAGATTTTTATTTACTTGTCTGAGAGAGAGAAAGGGAACACATGCGAGAGCAAGGGGAGGGGCAGAGGCAGAGGGAGACTCTCAAGTAGATGCCCTGCTGAGTACAGGACTCAATCCCACAACCCTGAGATCAGACCTGAGCCAAAATCAAGAGTGGGCTGCCCAACCTGACTGAGCCTGCTGGGTGCCCCCAGTAAATTTTTTTTTAAGATTTTATTTATTTATTTGACAGAGAGAGACACAGTGAGAGAGGGAACACAAGCACGGGGAGCAGCAGAGGGAGAGGGAGAAGCAGGCTTCCCGCAGAGCAGGGAGCCCGATGCGGGCTCGATCCCAGGACCCTGGGACCATGACCTGAGCTGAAGGCAGACGCTTAACGACTGAGCCACCCAGGCGCCTGCCCCCCCCACACACCAGTATATTGTTTTTAAAAGTATCCTATAATTCCCTTTTGCTATCAAAATACAATGAGTAGAACAATGGAGAAAGCATGCTCGGGAAAACCACATCCATCACCCTGCTGGCACTCTGGTGTCCTTCCCCACGTGGGTCCGTTCTGCATATTTTCGCGTTGTGTGTGTGTGTGCACAATTGTGTGACCACTTACAGCACATTTTCAGCATTTTCCTGCTGTAAAGGACCTAGGCTTTGGATCCAGGCAGAGCCAAAAAACAGTGACTCCTGTTGCTAACTCGGAGCAGTCCACGTAACCATGTTTTATCAATTGAGATGTAATAGTGGTTTGCTCAGGAATCTCCTTCATGGACATTAAGGCTATCTCGCACATGTGTGCTTGTTTTTTTATTTGTTGACAGAAAGAGACAGAGAGGGAACACAAGCAGGGGGAGTGGGAGAGGGAGAAGCAGGCTTCCGGCAGAGCAGGGAGCCCAATGCGGGGCTCGATCCCAGGACCCTGGGATCATGACGTGAGCCGAAGGCAGACGCTTAACCGACTGAGCCACCCAGGCGCCCCCACATGTGTGCTTTTAAAATTAGTAATTCAGTGACCATCTTTGTCCTTAGAGGATGATTTCCTTCAGCAAAAGCATGTTTCTCCAGTCCTCAGGCCTCTTTTAACCACCAGGCCCTGCACCCCCATTGGGTGGCTTGGGCCTTCTCTCCTGCCACCTGGGTCTGCCCCATATGGGCTGCTTGGGGACCTGGCCTCTGGAGCAGAGCGGGGCTCTCCTCTTCCCTGCCCGTTCCAGTGCCTGGCCCAGCATAGGCACACAGCGGTGCCAGGAGGCCCCTAGTCGATTTGCATTCAGAGCCCTCCCCTCTCCTTTAGCTTCTCCCAGCCCCCAGCAGGGAAGTCTTTGCTCAGAAGCAGCAGAAAGCACTGGTCTGGGAGTCGGCACCTGGATCTGCTTCCCCTCTCCGGCCAGGCAGGACACACCCACAGCAGGGGCTGGGTCCCTCATTTCCCCGCCCCCCAGCTCCAATCCCTCCCTGAGGGAGGCCCCAAGGAGGGTGGGTTCTTTAGAGGAAGGGCCCCTAGTTGAACCACTCAAGCTGCCACTGGTCTGGGCCTGCACTGGGTAAGGTGGCAGCTCTGGGGTTTGGGAGCTACCACCCTGGTCAGAAGGTAAATTCCCGCAGAGCTGCCAGGGTTGGGGAGGGGCTGGGCAGAGACCACCCCCGACTCTCAGGCTCCTGCACCGTCTCCATCCCTGGCTGCTCCAGGGCACCGGAGCTTAGCAGAGGTCCTGTGCACAGTCTGCCCCATACAGGGGAGGAGCCTGGGGACCCGGTCTCAGGCTGCTGTGACCACCTTTGCCAACCTCTGGGACTTCTCGAGAACCCTGCCTTCTCTGAGCTGTAGGATGGCTGTAACCTGGTGCCCCCCTCCCGGGCTGCTGGTGGGCACAGGGCAGCTGGGCAGGCCTTGATGGAGCTCCTGCAGTCTGACAAAGGTCCCTCCAGACCAGGCTTCCAAGGGCCCAAGAAACTGGCTGAGCTGCATTCCAGACCTGCTGGCACAAGGACAAAGGTCTCAGAGGGGGGCTGTGGTGCTGAACCTGACTTTCTAGCCCCAGCCATCTCAAGAGGGAAGGTAAGGGGGTGGGAGGAGATGCCCAGACCCAGGCCCTACTGTCTCATCTGGTCCCTATCTTCCCCGGTGGCCTTCTGCATCCCAGTGTTACAGAGGAGAAAACAGAGCCTCGGGGAGTCACTGGCCAGGGTTACCTCTGGGGCATCTCCTGGCCCCCGCTCCTGCTATGTCTGGAGGGCCCCCGAGGGGAGAGGGATGGGAGGGACCAACAGAGAGGGGACCACTTCCCTCGTCTCCTCCTTCCCACAGATGGGCCGGCCAGAGCCCCCAGGGGAGAAGGTTTCTGACACCCAGCTGTCTGGCGTCCCTGCTGCCCTCCACCATGCCCTTGGCCATGCCATCCCTGGCCCCGAGGACTCGGACCTGGTGCCCTCTGTGACCCTGGCTGCAGCCCTGGTCCTGCTGTTCCTCCTGCTCTTGGCCTGGCTGGTGTGGGACAGGCCCCTCCGAGGTTCCTGCTAACATGGCTTCCCAGGCAGAGGATGGGGTATCCCTTGGCTGGGCCTGGCACGAGTCAGGAGTGGCAATGGGAGCAGAGCCAGGGACAGGGCTTGGGGGGCAGGGGGTTGGAGGGTTGGAGGGTGAGAGTGTGGGGAGGTGGCTGGGCCTCCCAGCCACACCCTGGGCCAAACCCTGTGACCTTTGTTTATGGCAGTCCCCAGGGGACCCCAGGAATTCCCCAAGGCCCCCCCCGGAGGCAGGAACCCAGACGAGCCCTGGCCTCTGCTGTCCAGCGCCACAGCTGGAGCATCATGCCTCCAGATGGCCGCGGAGCGTGGGCTAAGAGCCTGGGGCAGCCAAAAGTGCTCAGGCAGGCAGGGCTCAAATCCACTTCCTGCCGGTTTCCTGCAGGGTGGGGGTCCCCATCTTTGCATGACCATCCTGGGTGCTGCAAAGAAAGCCAGGTGACCCCTGGGCATCTGTGGGATGAAGCAAAGGGAGTCGGGAAATGAGAGTTCCAGCCCAGGCTCCGTCCGTGACGGGCTGGGACAGTGGATGACGTCCTTCTCCATTCTGGGCCTCAGCTTCCTCAGGCATCAAGTGAGGATGGGCGTACCTATTTCTGTGCATTGTTCTGAGGCTGGCCAGTGGGTAGGCACTCTGTGGTCACCTCTGCAGCCCACACTCTCCCTTTGGCCAGGGACCCTCGGAGGAAGCCCCCCTCCCCGGAGGCGGAGGCCACAGGAGCAAGGATGCGCTGGTCTTGGCCGCCACCTGGTGGCTAAAGTAGGAATGGCATCATCTGTCGTTCGATCCCCTTGGGCTCCTCCGGCAGAGGAGGGGAACGTGTTTTATTTTTTTAAGGGGAAGCATTTGAGATTGTGGATAAGCACAAGTCTTGTTACTTAGAGAGAACTTCTTTTACCATGTGCTGTTTATCTTTGTTCTCTTCATTTCTGCATCTATAATTTTACCAAAAAAAAAAAAATCATCAGGAAGGGGGTGGAGGGGGCAGGTGAGGTGGAGGGGGGTGGTGACGGTCAAGCCCAGGGTCGTGGGTGTCCTCCTGCCCCATGGGGGCCCTGTTTCGGAGCCTGACAAAGGAAGACATGCATTTCTGAGGATGGGAGGGGCGTGGGACATTCAGGTTGGGACTGGCGGTCCTCATAGAACAAATGTTTACCAAGACATCGTGTGCCAGACACGGGGAGATGAATTGGGCCCCCAGAGAGCTCAGGGTGGCTTTGTGCTCTCCTCCTCCTGCCAGCTGGCTCTCCCTCCTTCGGGAAGTGCAGGCCTCTGGGGTGGGCCCCAGCCATGCACCATACAGGAGGAAGGAAAAAGGGAGGGAGGGAGGGAGGGAGGAAGGAAGGAAGGAAGGAAGGAAGGAAGGAAGGAAAGGGGTTTCTTTTTCCTGCTCCTCCAGCTTCCCGAAGTCAGAGTGCTCACCTGTGTATCCAGGCTGGGGTGCCAGGGAGCTGCAGACTCCCTCTGTCCCCCACTCCCTCCCCACTCCCTCTCAGAGGCTGCAGAACCAGAGGTGAAATCCTTGGCTCCTTCCCTCCAAGTGTGAGATCATGGCCACAGATGTCAGGCGGTCCCCACTCCCCCCAGAGGTGGCTTCCAGTTCCTTGGTTCCCCGGAAGGCCTCGTGAGCTGGGAAGCGCCCTCTGGGGAGCAGGGCCGGGGGAGAAGCCCCTCTGGGCCTTGCCCACCAGGCCCAGGAGGAAGGAGTGACAGAAGCAGGCAGGTTCTGCTTGTTTGCATTTGTGACTGGTGACCTGCAGGGAAACTATCGTTCTGTGTAACCAGTGACCCGTTTTATAAACATCGCCCCGCCACCTGGAGGTTTTTCCTGCGAGGACAGCCAGATGCCCCAGGTCAGGAAAGTACAGGCTTTGGGTGGGTCGGACATCGCGAAGGGTGACGGGATGGGCCTGGGGACTGGGGTGGGCAAACCTGGGGTGGGGGGGTGCGCTCCCGAGCTGGCTGGCCAAGAGTTGCCAGGGGCAGGCCGCTTGCATGTGCGTGAATGTGAGTGTGCACGTGTGAATGTTTGCGTAACGTGGGTATGTGTACGTGTGTGTACATATGTATGCGTGTGTGCATGTGTGTGCTCATGTGTTTGCTCCACGTGGCCTCCTACAGGCGTGTGTGCACGGGGTGAAACGGGCGTCCTTCCTGCCGGCCTGGCCGCGGGCTGGTGGGGGTCTGCGGGGCCAGGCTGAGTGGCCCATAGAGGGGGCCAGATGAGTTTCTCCTTGGCTGTTGTTGAAGAGACAGGCCGCTCTCCGGTTGTGTGTCCTTGGGAGAGTCATGCAGCCAGAGCCTCCTTCCCTGGTCAGCCCGCGGGACGCTGGGGGCAGCCTGTCCCTCCGTGCTTTTCTGCTTTGCTGCTTCCTAGAAGGGCCCTGGTTTTGTTTGCGGTGGCGAGGTGCTTAACTGTCCTTGCAGCTAGGTGGCCACGTGAATCTGTGCTGACCCGGAGGTGTAGACAGGAGCGTCCAGGGAGGGTCCTACCCAAAACAGCCCGGCCTGGCCCCTGTTGGGAGGGGGATGGCTCCAGGTCACAGGGGACAGGGCCGTGGTAGGAGAGCAAACACAGCCTGGGGCTGTGGGGCCTGTGCCACCCGCCGCCCTCCTCCTGCCTCCTGCCTTCCACGAGGTGGGAACAGAATAACCATCCAGGGCTGTGGGTCCTGTGACGGGTGGCAGCCTCCGTCCCCGGCCCAAGAGACAGGACAGAGGAGGACGCCGACGGCTGGGGAACACAGCCACAGGTTAGCAGGGCACATAGCCTACTTCTCTGTAACCCGGGGCGGCCAGGCCTGAGTGCCGGGCCCCGGCAGAGCCGCAGCAAAGGCCTGGCTGGACGTCCCCTCGGGGACATTCTTGGGCACCTTCTGGGGGTTTCTGCCAACCCACACCATCAGGCGCGCCCTGCTTGGGGCAGGATAGGGAACAGGGAAAGGCCGAGGTGGGGCTGTCTCCTCCCCTGGCTGTCAGCCCCTCCTCAGGCCACTGCTGGGACCCCTGCCTCTTCTGCTTCTGGGGTCCTGGCATGGTAGCCAGATAACCTGGGGCTGGGGCCTCGCCTTGCGAGCCGGGCGAGCCGCGCCCCGCCGCTCGCTCCCATCTCCTCTTCTGTACAGGGGGAGCTCGGGGAGGTGTGTGCAGGCGAATGCAGTGGAGCCCTGAGCCAACGCCCAGTGTCCCAGATGGGCGCCCGTTACCTTGCCTGTCTGCGGGCGTCCCCACTGGCCAACCAGCCTCCGAGCGAGGCCTGCAGGAGAGCAGGCTGGTGTGGACACGGGCTGATCTGCGCAGGTGAAGTGACTTCCTTCCCCGTCTGGCGCCAGGAAGGGTCAGACCCAGGTCCCCCACGCCGGGCCCAGACACCCTGGGGTTTAGGCACCCTCCCCTGCGGGGGCGCCACCCTGCGGGCCTCAGCCAGCGCCATCTTTGGGGACCCAGCTGGCCAGCTGTGGGCTGCTGATCGCACAACAGCTGCTCTTCTTGCTCGAGTGTGACGGTACATTTTTTCAGGCGGCCGGACTCTTCCTGGCTTGCAGTGTAAGCGACGGTCTGGCTCGGTCCCGGCCGCCCCCTGTGTCCCTCCTGTTTATCTTTGGCCCCCGGGCTGCTCCGTGGACTCCCTGCCAAAAGCAAGGACTGAATTTTGAATCTTGTTTTGCTGATGGTCTAGAATATGTAAAAAATGTTCCACTGGGAGACCTGAGGGCATGGTGGGGGTGGGGAGCGGGGGCTTGGGATCTGTGCTGTAGCCAGCACAACTCCCCGCCCCGGGGTAGACCTTTGGGGTGCCTGGTGAGCTGGGGGAGGGCTGGGGCGAGCGAGGCTGTTTATTTAGAGCGGTCGCTTGTTGGTGCTTCTGGAACACCAGGGGGTGCGAGCTTGTCGCACAGTGGGGGTGTCTTTCCCTGCTTTGCAGGGGAGAAAGCACTTGGGACCCCATCGCTCTGTTTGACAGGCTGGCTTGGTCCCCGTGGGCGTGTTCCCGCACCCACTCACACCTCAAATGCTTCTCCGGTGCACTCGGTAACTAGATCCTGCTGGGCAGTGGGATCCGGACCTGCCCCGCCGCCCCGAGGGAGCTCCTGGTCCGGTGGGAGCCCAACGTGGCCAAAGGGCTCGGCAGGCAGGGGCGGGACAGGCGTGCGGCTGGGCCACGTGGCAGAGGGGAGGGGCTGCGATCCCAGCCTGCAGTGGGGACTGAGCATGGCTCCCGGTCACGAAGTGAACCCAAGCTCAGTGCATAGGAACCCGTGGGGCCAGCCAGGCAGTGCGGCTGTCCTTCCGAAGGCCCCAGGGTGGGAAGCGGCTTGGTGCTGGGTGTGGACGAGGCTGTCACCAGCAGGGGCAGCTGGAGCATGAGACTGAGTGGGGCATCAAGGGAGAGCAGTCAGGCTTTGAGGATGGGGGGTCCAGCCTTGGACACTCAGGCCTGGCCTGCGTGTGTACTGACACTCATAGATGCCATGTGCGTGCCCGTGGGTGTGTCTTCTGTCCCTGTGTCTACACAGCCTAGGGCTGGCTTCCAGCTGGTCCTGTCGCCCTGGACAGCCACAGGGGTTTGGAACTGTGGCTGCAATTTCAGGGGAAGACACAGATGGGGTCCCTGCCCTCACCCACCCCTGAACTTTGAGGCTTCATCTTGGAGGTAGGCAGAATGTCTGTCTGAGGGGCTCGGCCCGCAGCAACTCCATGACCTGGGAGGCCAACTGAGGCCTGGGGTCTCACGGGTTGCCCTCTGTGAGAGCCGACGGATTAGCTGCCCAAGCAGGCGGCTCTTTTGAGAAGCCTGGCTCCCTCTTGCCAATAAGGAGTAGCGTTTATGTTTGTGGTCCTGGGGGATGGGTACCAGGTCCCTGCTGCCCTTAAAGGGACTGGCTGGTGGGCGTGGACACAATGGAGGATCCAGACCTTCTGGGGCATGGTGATGGGGAAGGGACTGCTGGTGGTGGGGGTCAGGGCCCCCCTCTGTCCAGAACATTCACATCGTCCTTTCCCCAGGTGCAGCCTGGCTGTGGCTGGGGCTGAGAGTGGGCTGCAGGGCTCAGGGATCCTGCCACCCTGGCTGGGTCTTCCCTGTGGCCACCAGGTGGGTGGCCCCCATACTGTGGCTGCCTGACTTTTCTCCATTTCAGGTCACCAGGATCCCCGCCACTATCTCCTGGAGTCCTGAGTCCCATGGGAGTGGTGACCCATAGGAACATACAATTAGGCGGAAGAAAGGTGCTTGCCACACGGATATGGCAGCATAGTGCCTTCCGGCCCGAGTGTGCCCCTGCTCTTCCAGATGGAGGTCTGGTGCCTGGCTTGGGAGGAGGATGGTCCTTGTGCATTCGACGGGCCAGGCCTGGAAGGCTCCAGTGAGCTGCAGTTTTGGGGCGGGTGTGGGGAAGGTTCCCCAAGATCGCCCTCCAGCCCCCTCCCTGCCTGTGGACCCGGTGTTCTTCAGGGCCAAGAGCAAATGCCTCTGTTTGCGGACACTTCCTGGCTTTCTCTGCACCCCGAGCCCACAAATCTCCCTTTGCTGGGACTTCTGCTGGGACAACAGATTTTGTGTTGGATGGACTTACAAGTGAGAAGCTCCAAAGTACAGGGGCTGGTGTGCACGTGCATGCAACCCCACAGCCGGGGACCCCAACAAACCCCCTGTGGCTACCAGGCTCCACGCTGCACCTGTGGGTCAGCTGGGAGCTCCTGGAGGCCCCTCCAGCTGCTGTCCACGTCCAGGGAGTATAGGGCTTTGTCCCCAGACGGGAATGCCCTCTCCTTGTCCCCAGACGGGAATGCCCTCTCCTGCCTGGCCGTCTTGCTTCTCACCAACTCATTACTAAGAATAAAAGTCGAGTGCCCATCGGGACCCTCTGCTGTTTCTGAGAAACTGGCCCCTTCCCCAGACTGTCCACTTCAGCCTTGCGGTTTTCCCGCCTTCATTTCAAAGTTTAGACATAATGCATCTGAGTCAAGAGCTCCAAGCATGGGGTCTGGCCCTTGAAAGGCCAGGCAAGGGGTCTTCAGCTCAGAGGTGTTTTGACTTTGAAAATTCTCCCACTTGCACTTGAAACATGGGGCTCACACAAAACACCCCCAGATCGGGGTGCAGCCAGCCCCACAGCTCTCTCTGGGCAGCTCCCAGATGATGGTTGAGGAGCCCCTTGGTGGTGCAGAGGGCACGCCCCCAACCACACAGCCTTGTAGCTATGAGGGGGGCTGTCTGACAGCTGGGCATCCCTGGGACCACCCAGTGCTTTCTTGGACTCTCCCTCTGTGCCTCGCCCTTCAACTTATTCACTCCACCCCCGGGGAGAGCAGAGGGGGTTTCACCTACTTAGAACTGCCTGCAGATTCCGTGTGAGGTCAAGGGCAGCACCCTCACTCTTCGGGGCCTCCTGACACTCCCCCTGCCCCCCCCCCACCCCAGGTTGGCCAGTCTGAACTGCAGGCTCGAGGACCTGGAACAGGCCGCCGGCCTCTGGGAAGCAGAGCTGCAGCCAACTTGGCCTTCCATCGGGCGGGAGTTGGGATCCTTGACTCGGCCAGCCAGCAGGTCAGGGGCCCGGCCACAGACTGGGCGTGCAGTCCTGCTGGACGGGGGCCCCTCCTGGAGCTCCCGTCCACCCGGTCTCAGCTGGGGCTGACCTGCCGGTCTGGGATGTGACAGGCTTGGGAGAGAACATGGGGTCCCCGGCCTGGGAAGGCGTTTGAAGGAGCTGGCTGGTGAGGTGGGCCCAGGAGGTTGGGGGCGTGACCAGTCCGGCCGGGAGATGGAGGTTGGTGCGCAGTGGGAGAGCGCAGTGGGCGAGACCATGGGCTTTGTGGGTCTACGTCCTGCCCTGTCACCTTCCAGCTGGCCCTGACCTTGGGCCTGGCACCCGCCTCCCTCTGCCAGAGGATCACATGAGTTTCTGCACAGAGGGCGAACTGGGAGCCCCTTATAGGTGATGCAGGGGAAAGTGTCTCGGATTTCGGGTGATTTAAAGGGTCTTTTTATTCATCCGCACGTTTGAATTTTTCTACGACACACACGAATGTGAAGAATTTAAATGGTTGCTTTGAGCAAACTAGAATCGTCCCGGTGGGTCGCCTGTGTGGTAAAACGTAACTGAAAATTCCTACAACCCTGGAAAGCTCTGCATCCATCACACCCTGATGGGATGGTCGCTGGCCGCAGGGCTGGGGATCGGAGGGGAACCGAGTCAGTGTGGAGGGGGCTCCATCCGTCGGGGGCATGCACGCGTGGATGCAAGATACCTCTCGGCATGAGTGATGAACGGAGGAAGGAGTTCCTGGGAGGGGCAGTTTGGGGGGCCATGGAAGGGTCGGGTCTTGGAGGACGAGTTTGATTTTAACAGGCAGGGAGCAGAGGGGTGCCCGAAGGCGTTGCGGGTGCGGAAAACAGCCCATGTGCGTGCACGCCCGCGTACACACATGCACACACGCATACTTGGGCATAGAGTCTGTGCCGGGGGAGGGGGTTGCAGCTTAATGGGAGGGGCAGCCAGAGGGCAGGTGAGGCCGGCCCACGGGGAGGTGCGTAGGCTGCACAGGGCGGCAGCATGATGCGTGTGAAGTTTTGCAGCTGAGGGAGGACAGTGACTTGGCCCCAGAGCCTCACCGGGCAGGGGCCAGGGGAGCCACAGCCTGAGCCAAGAGAGGTCTCAGGCCACAGAGGCTGGCACGCAGGGGGCTAGGACCGGGCTCTGTGGTGGCTCCTGAGGAGGTTGGTGAGAACCATCGTGCAGGCTTCGGGAAGCTCCCGATGCCTCTTGGGCCTTCTTCTCAGACACTCTGGGACACCAACACATGGCCCTACGCCGCAGAAGTCACCCCGCTTGGGAAGGCCTCCAGAGAAGAAGCTCACACATTCCTCTGGTTTGGGGCTAGAGATATCCTCCCCCACCCCGCAGGGCTGGAGGCGGGCGGGGGACTGCTTTGTCAGGCTGGGACACGCTGTCCCCTGGCCTGGCCTGGCCTCCCGGCACAGGGCCCGTGCTGGGAATGGCGTCTGACCCTGTGTTCCAGGAGAGGCTGGGGCAGTGTCCTCAGGACGCAGCTGTGCCCAGCTGTTTCCCGAATGACATCGTCCAGAAAGTTCACTCCCGCCCCTCCCAGCTCCGCTGACCAAGGGACACAGGTGTCAGGGCCCTTTTGGGGACCTAGGACCCTGGGGTAACAGGACAGAGGCCAAGACCCGCTTGGCTTGCAGAGTCTGGGAAAACTGTTGACTTCCTGAGGGCTCCCAGGTACATCGTGTGGCTAAGAAGTTTTGTCCACAGTCCAGGCCAGGGGATGCTCTTTGCTCAGGCTTGTGAAGTTAGAGGAGGCTCTGTCTTCCAGCGGAAGAGCTCATAACTCCCTTGTCATGGCCACCAGCATCCCCTGCAGAGAAGACCCACCCTGTGGCTGTGATCTCTGACCTCCCTGAATCCACAGCTGTTCTGCCTGGAAGGCCTTACCCGAGTCCTTGTTGGAGCCTTGAGCCTTCAACGGGAGGAGGGCAAACCGTGGGCGTGCCTTCAAACCACAGGCTTGGCCGTGGGCCTCGGGCAAGTCACAAAGCTTCTCTGTGCCTCGGGATTCTCAGGGGCTTAGTGGGCTCCCTCCTCACTCCTGCAGCTGCCCCCCAAAGGCATGGGCATTTAGAGGAGGGGTCCCAGCCTTGAGGTCCGGCCCAAATGGCCAGTGTGGGCACAGGTCCCTCTGGAGATGCAGAGCCTCTGATGGCTGCCACTGGCCCTTGCAGAGGAGGTTTCTGCAGACATCCCCCGTCACTCCTCTGCCCACTCACATGGAGCATGAGCTTTCGTGGACAGTGCCGTCACCGGTCTCGTTCACTGCCGAATCTCCAGTGGCTGGCATATAGGAGACGCTCGATAAATATTGGATGAATGAACGAATTCACCAATCACTAACTCATTTGTTGAGAATGGCAGAGTTTGAGGGCATAGACCCTGGAGTCAGATAGTCCGGGTTCTGAGGTTTGAGTCTGTGACTTACTGGCCATTGAGCGGGTTAATGTCCCCGTGCCTCAGTTTCCTCATCTGTACAATGAAGGTAAAGAGATTTCTGTTTTTATCAATAGGAAAAGCAGCTACAAATTCAGGATAGAAGAAAAGATGTCCATCTTGAACGCCGTCTTCCATTGGCTAGGAGGTTGCAGAGTCCTCAGGCCAGGATGGGGGAAGGAGGGGACCCAGGGAGAATGTGGCACACTCATGCTGGTTTTGCTTTGAGATACAGGGGGATGAGGCCACCATGTCACATCTGGAACAAAAAGATTGAATTCATTGTTTGTTAAGCCAGGGATTATATATGTTGGGCACCTGGGCGGCTCCGTCAGTTAAGCTCTTGATTTCAGCTCAGGTCGTGATCACAGGGTCGTGAGATCGAGCCCCACGTTGGGCTCCACACTCAGCAGGGTGTGTGTTTGAGAGTCTCTCTCTCCCTCTGCCCCTCCCCACTGTGCTCTCTCTCTCTCTCTCTCCCAAATAAATAAATCTTAAAAAAAAAAAAAAAAGCTAGGGAGGACCATAGTTGTGAGGCACAGAGTTTTATCAAGTGTGGCCTCAGGCTCTCCCCGCGGGGCAGTTTAGGGGCTGGATGCTCTTGAGCTGAGGAAGGGGAGTCACTGGAACGGGGCTGCTGGTTGGCTGCCCGAAGCAGGTCACCACCGATAGGTTGGGATTGATTTGACGCTGGTCCTGGTGTTTACTGGTCGTGATGGCCAAGGAAGAGTCTGTCTTCTCTTTTTGAATATGGGGAGCTGACATTTTCTGTGCTCATAGGTAAATTGGAGCATCACTTTTTGGCTCTCTTTGGGACTAGGGACAGAGGACAAAGCGCTGGGTCTGGGCGTGCTGAGGGTGCCACAGAAGACCACCTCCAGGGGCACAGGATTCCCAAGCACCCCACTTCACTGTCAAGGTAAACTAGAAAATCCACCTGGCCTCAAGATGTTGCATCAACAGTGCCTGGCTCAAGAGGAGAGGCGGGAGAATTCTCTAGAATTCATAACCCTAAGCTGGCCCTCATGTGTCCGTGCAGCCTGAATTCACAGTCCCTCAATTACCCCCAAACCTCCAGCAAGGGATTTCAGTCTAAAGGGATCTCAGACTGGGAGTGCCCTAGTTGTGTGGCAGAAGCAAAGGCAAACACTTTGCAAAGGAATCTGCCTTCATCTCAGGCCTCAGAAAAGTTCCAGAAAGTTCCACAGCTTTAAATGAACCGTTCAGAGTAAAAATTCACTAAATACACAAGGGAACAAGGAACCATAAGCAAAAGCTGCAGAAACAATAGACTGTAGAATCAGATCAGCAAAAAAAAAAAACAAACAAACAAACCCAAAAACCAAAAAAAACAGATATTAGAACTATCAGACCTAAAAAACAAAATGAACATGTTTTATTATTTTTTTTAGAAGAGGAGGGGCAGAGAGAGAGAGAGAGAGAGACTCTTAGGCAGGCTCCACGCCCAGCACGAAGCCCGACACAGGGCTCGATCTCATGACCCTGTGATAGTGACCTGAGCTGTGATCAAGAGTCAGACACCTAAGTGACTGAGCCATCCAGGTGCCCCAAGATTTTGTCTTTTTGAGTACAGTCATCCCAGTGGGTGCCAAGTGGTGTCTCGGTGAGGTTTCATCTCATGACGTTGAGCATCTTCTCATGTGCTTGTTGGTAATTCATAAGTCTTTGGTGAAGTGTCTGCTGAAACCTTTTGCCGTTTTTTTTTCTTGAATTGTTTATCTCATCCCTGAGCTTTGGAAGTTTCCTTATATGTCCCAATACAAGTCCTTTATCATATATATATATTTTACAAGTATTTCCTCCAGGCTTGTTCCTTTTCTTTTTAATTTCCTTAATGATGGCTTCTGAAGGACCAACGTTTTAAATTTTGATAAAATCTAGTTTACTAATTATCCTCTCTGACGGATCACACTTTTGCTGTCCTAATATTTAAGAATCTTTCCCTGATGGAAGGTCACAAGGATTTTCTCTTACATTTTCTGCTGGAAGCTTTCTGGTTTTTGGAGTTAATTTTGGGGTGTGGTATGAGGGAAGGGTTGAGGTTCGTGTCTCATTGGCGTGGGAACATCTGTCTGTGCCAGTGTGCTTTGTCCAAAGCCGTTCATTCCCGAGTGGCAGGTTTGACTACCTCTGTCTCCGTGACTGACAGCAACTACTCAGTAAGAATACAGAAGTTTGAAGTGATTCCACTGTGGAGCTCGATTTGATGGACTCCTACAGAATGTGAGGAGCAAACACGCGGGGCAGGCTCCCAAGGGGCAGTTAGGCAAACTGACCCCACACTGGGGCATAATTTTTACACATTGGTGTCTCATAGACTGACCTTGGTACCCGTGAGAAATGAGTTATAGCTTGGCCCCCCCACCCCCCATCTGCAAATTAAGAAAGAAGACATCATAATGAAATCAGAACAAGGGCGGCCACAGTGCCTGTCTCAGTGGGCGACAGTGGAGAGGCCCGAATCAATACACACGGAGCAGGGTATGGAAGTGTCTGGAAGGCATGCTGCATGCCGGTGGCCGGCCTTTCATTCCCTCTGCCTCCTGCCTGTCGTGCTCCTTTGCTGATTCATGCATGGGTTTATGAGCTGGTGCTGCCTGCAGGGTCAGCCATGCACCAGGCTTGGTGGGGCCTGCCCAGAATTCCCGTGCAGCGAGGAAGACGCCACTGCACAGTTAGCCGGATTCCCTTCGTGCTCACAGAAGGATGCAGCGCCCGGTGGCTTGGATGGTCCACGATGGGGTTCCGCATTGTGCCATCACACAGCAGGACAAGAGCGGCCATGAGGGGCAGTGGACAGGACACAGGACTAGGGAGCCCACACCAAGCGAGGTCAAGTCCCGGCTCTGTTGGTGTGAGACCTCAGGCACACTGACACTTCACTGATCCTCAGTTTTCCAACCTGAGCACTGGGGACAGCCGAGATGCGTTAGGATGAGGAAGTGATAACAGGTTTGAGAGCCCCTTCCAGGCTGATCACACGACTCAGAGGACGTGGGCACCGTGGGGCCCAGTGTAGAAGAGCAGGTGTCTGCAGGAAGGACGTTCAGCTGGGCTCTGACGTTGCCTGTTGTGTTGACATCGTGGGTTCTGCCACTTTGTGACTTCTGGAACTGGCTGGAGGCCCCAGGCTGGGGATCGCCCCCGGCCCCCCGGCCCCCCGGCCCCTCCCCTCCCAGCCCCGGAAGTCAGGCTGTCGGTCTGAGGCCGGCAGCTTCCTGGAGCCCAAGCTGGAGCCGGCAGCAGGCCCTTATCAGCTGCTGCTCTGAGGCCCGCTACCGGGGGGCGGGGGGCAGGGGGGCCGCCGGCTCTGCCAAACATCTTCCAGATGTGGCCACAGCTACCCGATAGCCTGGCTCTGGTTGGGGCCCTCAGCCAGCAGTCTCCTGTTAGCAGAGCTGTTAGGAAAACAAAACCCGGTGAAGGCACAGGAGGCCCACCTTCTCGGGAGGGAGAGAGGGGCGATTGGGCTGGACATGCCGATCCAGGCACTTGCTGGCCTCCTCTCTCCCTGCGGCCTTCTGGCCGGAGAGCCCGGCCTGCCCAGCCCGCCCTGACCTTGGGGTGGTTGCAGCCATCGGCTGGCTGCCTCCTGGGTGGGAATCTAAGTCTCCCCAGCCGAGGGCTCCCTGGAGGGTCCCTCCACAGTGCACGTGGGTGATGTGGGGTTCATGTGCCTGCTCACCCCAAAATGGCAGCTTGACAATGTTGCCAGTTTGCCAGTCAGGTTGAGGGTCCCATGCGCCTCCGCCAGCCTTCCTGAGCCAGGACAGGTTTTTGGCAGTGAGGGGCCGTGGGGGAGGCGCCAGTAGGGTAAGCAAGGGTCCCTCCTTTTAGAGGTGTTGGGGCCTGAAGGGTGACCAAGGTCTCACGGCCCCGGGGAGTGGGCAGCCCAGAGCCGTTTCCTTTCCAACACTCGGCCCCTCCATCATGCTCCTGGTGTGCAGGTCAGCAAGGGGTCAAGGCCAAGGCTTCTGAGGTTACTGACTAGCCATTTATCCAGTGTGGGCTCTTCAAGGAGCCATGAGTCTGCCCTCGCCAAGACATGGAAAAACCCACCCACTCCTTTGTTGAGAAATATTTGTTAACTGTGCGTGGAGAGTTACTACCTACATCCTCCTTTGCAGCCTGCCCCTTGCCTGTCCACCTGGTCCCGCCCCCAGTTCCTACGGCCACAGCTGCCCCTGGCAGTTCCCACACAGACCCTGCTTGACCCTTTACCCTCTCCCTGGACCACTGCTCTCTTCTCCTTCAGCTCGGCCAACGGCACCCGCTCCGCAGAGCCTTCCCTGACCCCCATCCCCTCACTCACCTCTGTCTCCACTGCCCTGCTAGCTTGGGCGAGGCGGGCAGGCGGAGCCCTGGGGGGGGCTCCCGGGGTGGGGGGGTGCTCCCAGTGAAGCCCCGAGGTCGGGACAGCTGCTTGCACGGGTGACCACCCAGGAAGGAGGTGCTGTTAAGTGGGGCCAGGACAGGCATCGGGGAGAGACGGAAACCCCAGAGCAGAGCTGGTGACAAGACACCAGGGTGTGGACCATCCCACAGCCCTTTGTCCTGCAAGGCTGCACCCGAGGCCAGCACAGTTCTGCTCTGAAGTCCTGTTCACGTGCTCAGGTGACCTCAACCACCCTCCCGCCCCAATCCCGAGAGAGGGCAGGAGGGGAGCCCAGGGCGGCCTCCTCCCCCCTCCACCTCTGGACCCTGAGCATGCCAGGCCAAGCCCATCTAGCTCCCTCTCGTCCTGGATCACAAGCCAGAGACGACAGTCCAGCCATGGGCACCCTTCCCTCCATCAGGGGAGCTGTGGTTCTCTTGCGGCTCTGGCATGAAGGAAGCAGGAGGTCGGGGGAGTAACACTCTGACTCAGACCCGTGGCACGGTGAGGCCGTCACAGACGAGGCCCAGGGGCCAGGCATCTGCAGGCTCCCATGGCTCAGTCCACTTTGCTTTTCTAGTTTCAGTCTCAAACCTGCCTCTTCCAGGCAGCCTTCCTTGCTTACTTCCTTGATCCATACTAAACACTTGTTTCCTTGGCAAATGGGGGCATTTGGTGCCATATCTGAGGTGAATGTCCCCTGACGGTAAGGACCCCTTTACTTGTTTGCCCCCTACCCTCTTGCTTGCCCATGACCACCGAGAATGGAAATAATGATGCCATCTCTTAAAATGCCATTTATACAATACTGTGCTAAGTGCTTTGTAGTCAGTGACCTCATTTAATCTTGGCAACACCCACGTGGGGTGGGCACTGCTACAGAGGAGGAAGCTGAGGCCAGGGAGCCGGGAGGGGGCAGGCGGCTCACCCGAGGTCACGGAGGGAGAGCTGTTTCCTCGCCTCTACACCTGACCTCCCAGCCCAGCCTCCTGCTTCCTCTTTTTGCCTGTTTTACTTTCCCAAGACCAGTCTAGCTGGCCTCTGACTCAGTTTACCCCAGGGGCTGGAGTAGGGCAGCGGGCGAGGCTGCTGTCCTGGATCAAAGGTGAAGAAACCCGGTGCAGAGATGGGACGACACGGGCCCCAGGGCTCCGCGCCGGGAGGGGGGGGTTCCCGGTGGCACGTGCCCAGCGTGGCCGCTCAGCAGCGGACCGGCTGCCCGGCCAGCCGGGTTACGCCCCAGGCCTTCCGCCGACTCTGCAGAATCGGTCTTGCCCACATACCTGGCGCTCCTCCCTGCAGCTCCTGGTTGCTTTCCTGTGGGTCCCGGGCCAAGCCCCTGCGGCCGAGCCCAGGGCGGCCGGCTTCCCCTAACTACAATTGCAGCCCCGCTGGCGGCCCCCATGAGGGAGGTGGGGAGCTGTAAAGCCTTTTTAAAAGGGGCAATAAAAGTTTTGGGTTTCAGATGGTCTTACTGAAGAAGAGACTAACAGAGACTGGAAGTGTCAGTAGCAGACACAAAGGCCACAGCGTGCAGACTGCCCTCCGACAGAAGCACCTCCTTCTGAGGACACAGGATGCTGGCTCCCCCGGCCGCGCGGCCCTCGCCCGGCTCCCAGCTCCGGGGGAGATGGAGGGGCCCCTGCAGTACTCCGTTTTCTCTGCATGGTTCTAAGTGGTCATAATACTTCTCCGTTTGCCCCGGAGGAGGTGTGCGGCGCCCCCTGCAGCTGAGCCCCGTGCCCCCGTGCATGCGTGTGCTCGGGAGGCGGCGCGTGCCTGGGCCCGGGGCACACGTGTGCTCCAGCAGGGGCATCGGCTGTGTCTGCTCCATGAGCTGCAGGGTCTGGAGGCCAGGGCTGGCCCCGGGGAGGCCTGTGCCCACCGCAGCCCCCAGGTTCAGGGGGGATCCAGCAGGGGGACGATGCCAACCTGCTCACGCGTCCTGCACGCCACAGCCCCTCTGCCCATGTCACTTGGTGTCACTCAGGAGCCCCAACCCCGCATGTCCAGGGAACTGCCCCACTCCTTTTGTTTATGGTGGATGTGCTGTCCCGAACGGTAGCCCCTAGCTGTAGCCGAAGGGGGAAGGTTGCCCCATAAAATACAGGGCACCGTGTCAAATTTGAACGTCAGGTCAACAGTGAATCCTGTTTTAGTGTCAGTATGTCTCATGTAAACATTTCCTAAAGATCGCGTGAGATACACAGGGGAAATCATTATTTTGTACCTGAAATTCATGTGTAACCAGGTGTCCTGAAACCCTGCATCCCTACACATGTGGCTATTTAAATCTAAATCAATTAAAGTGAACTGATATTTTGCTCCTCCGTAGCACGAGCCGTATTCAGATGCTATGCAGCGGCGTGCAGTGAGTGGCGGGCGAGCCGGATGGCCCCAAGCATCTCTCCATCATTAAGGCAAGTTCTACTGCCCCGGCCACCCCCAGCCTGCTGCTAACATCTAGGACTCCACATTCGGGCCCACGCTGGAGGCAAGCTCAGGGCTCCTGGTTCCCTAATCCCTCATCAGGGCTGGGTGGGAGGTGAGTCCTGTCCAGAGCGCACGGGGGTCTGGGAGGGCCTCGGAGGTCCTTGCTGGCCCCAGGTGCCATGACTGTCAGATTCTAGGGCATGAAGACCCCGGGCTCGACGGCACTGGGGTTCCCAGCTGTTTGGTCTGAAGGCCATGACCCTTCTTCCCTGTTAGTCTTGAGGTGGAGGGGTGGCCATTCCAGGTGGCCTCCTCCCTTTCTGTCCCCCTCCCGGGCACTCATGCCCTAGCCCTTGGCTAGAGTCACCAAGATGTCAAAGTGAGTTTTTGAGCCAGAGGAAGATGCCACCATAGGATGAGGACTAAGACCCTGGGGACAGCCACCTCAGTGGCCAGTGTCCAAAGGCCCGGGGCCAGCCACCGACATCCTGGCCCTCAGTGTCCTCATCTGCACAGTGGGGTCTCCATGGTGCTGAGCCTGCTTGGAGTGGCACAGCGGGCCTAGAGCCCGAGAGGCGGACGGGGCTGAGGGCTGGAGCGCGCCTCCTAATTGTCCATGACTTACAGACTTGGCCGGGCTCCCAGACAGCCTCATAAATCAGCGTAGCCACAGTGAGTAGCCTGTTAGTGCGGCCCTTATGCACTTGGCAGGCCCCCCCACCTCCTCCCTGCTCGGGAGCATCCCGCTGCCTCCAATTTTCCATGTGCTGCAGCAGACCTGGGAGCTGGGGTGTGCTCGCGGGGCATGGGGGCCGGGGGGATGGGAGGGAGGTGCTGGGGTGGAGGCGGAGGGCTGGAGAGAGAGGTGACAGGCAGAGGCCAGCCGCTTTGTGGATGTCTGTTTCCTGAGTGGTGGCCCCAGGCCCCGGCGTGGCCCCCAGTGCCCTCCCTTCCCCTATGGCCGGGTGTCTCCCCTTGAGGAGATGGGAGACGAGCGGATGAGAAGATGCGGTTTGCAGGGCGCTCACGCGGCGAGCACGCACATGTGGTGTGCATGTGAGTGTGCACACAACCCTCAACCAGATGAGAAGCCACTGGAAGCAGCATCTGCCCCTCGCTGTGCTGGGGAGGGTGGGGACGCGTCTGTCTGGGTAGATGGCCCCGAAGCTGTGGAGTCTCAGCTTGCTCATCTGGGAAGCAGAGCCATGATGCACCCCTGCTCCCCAGGGCCTGGCCAGGACTCTGAGAGCCAGTGTGAAGAGCCGAGCAGCTGCTCTGTCGTCACCGGTCTATAGGGACAGAAAGGGGCTGAGCAGGTGTGAGGCTGTGGATGTCCAGGCCCCCACGCGTGGGACCTCTGGACCATCAGGGAGGCTGACAGATGGGGGGGCGGGCTGAGGGGTCAGCCTTGTCCCCAGTTCTCTCCTGGCCCCCTGAGGTGAGCAAGAGGTGATTTTAGGACAAATAATGGGCTGCCCTATGCAGTGGGAGTGGGCGTGCACCTTCTGGAAATACAAACAGGCCCCAGACAGGTGTAGGTAACTTCCTGCCTGACAGATGTGCCCACATCATTCGGGAAGCAGGGCTGCTGGGGAGGCTCAGGTTTGTGAGGTGATGTCTGGGAGGCCTTCTCCCGCCACCCCCGGGGCCCAGTGCAGACAGGCTCTGGGCCCAAGCTCACTGACCTCCCACTGCACTGCGGCAAGCTGGCCCCGGGTGCCCAGCTGTGGGCCTGCTGGCCTCTGCTCAGGTTTCCCTGCACCCAGACCCCCCTCTCACACTGGCTCTTAGCCCGGCCGAAGTGCTCAGAGTGCTCAGAAGACCAACACAGGTGCTCATGCCTGGCTCATGCGGTGGCTCCAGAGCCAGGGTGTGGGCATGACTCGGACCGGCGGAGTGGGGGCCCAGCTCTGCCCTCACCAGCTCGGGGCCTCAAACACACCATTTCCCCTGAGCCTCAGGCTTCTGTCTTTATAATGGAATGATCATACTTTACTGCAGACTTGTTTTAAGAATTAGATCAAGGGCTGAGTATACAGCTTTTGGCACCCAGTAAGGCCAAGGCATTGAGGAGCTTTGTAGGGGTCGCCGTTCCTGAACCGGCTTGATTCAGGGACGTGGCTGGAGGGCTGGCCACGCAGGCCTGGGCCAGAGACAGAGCTGACCCCTGCTGGCCTGGGCTTCCCGACCGGATGTGCTCAGAGCCTGAGGGTGACGTGAGTTTTCAAGGGAAAACAGATGCTGTGAGGAGAGCACGTGTGGGCAGAACCCCTCTGCGGCTGGGGCTGGGCCAGAACTTCTGGGTGAGGAGGGAAGGGGAGATGGGGGGACACCCGCTGGCTGCGGGCTTCTGCAGACACACCTGCTGGCCATGACTGTGGTGGAGGAGGAGGAGGAAGAGGGAGGAAGGTCTTTTCTTTCGAGCATGATGTTTGGCCACAGTAGGAACCACAGTAACTGGGCTCTCAAGAAGCACTCAGCAAGGTGCGCCCCAAATCCCTGGGGACCTCTCAGGCTCAGAGGAGAGATGTTTCCCCTGGGCGCTCCAGGGTGAGGCAGCGCAGGAGGCCTCTCTCCAGGCGTGAGACGGGGGAGGGCAGGGGCTTGCAGCTGGGGGGGCGGGGGGCAGGGGAGGGGTCGCAAAGTCAGATGCAAGCACAGCAAAGGGTAGAGCAGTCCAGCTTGGCCGGGGGCCCTGCGCTTCCAGCCTTCTTGTTGACCTTGGGTAGCAGGAGGACGAAGGACATGGCCAGGGCACAGTGGTAGAAACTGTGGACGTAGGTGTAATCCCAATCCTGCGGGGGCAGGGGAGGGCGGGAGGGGGATTGGTCTGCGGCCTCAGGCCCCCCTCCCCCACGCTCCATGCCGCCTGCATGCCTGGCATGCCAGGGCACCTGCCAGTCACACACGCCCCACCCTCCAGAATCTGGCCCAAGCGCCCTCCTCCAAGGGGCCTCTCCTCAGCATCCAGCCCATGGGCCGTCTTTCCTGACCTCAGACCCCTGGAGCGCTGAAGGTGGAAAGTGGACACTGGGCCTTTGACAATGAGGCTGGGGCTCCTCCCTCCCCTCTCCCTCCTCCCTCCTTCCTGCAGGTGCAGGCTCCAGCCCCAGGTCCCATCTGGGCTGTGAACCTCATCTCAGATCCACGCAGACAGTGAGAGCCCTGGGGCTGGGGGTGGACGGTGCAGCGGTGGGAGGGAGGCACCCCTCCACCCAGCAGGAGGGACAGAGGAGGCAGGAATGTGATGCTGAAGCCACCCCGAGGAGCCCCAGTCCCCGTACCTCAAAGAAGAAGCGCAGCATAAGGGCCAGCGCCCCAAAACAGAGGCCGGGCCCTATCTGCTGGGTGTAGACACTCTTGTCGGGGTACAGACCTTTCTTCTCCTTCATCTGTTGCAGCTGTGGGGAGAGTGGTCATGCAGAGAGGTCACACGGCGGGGATGCTGCTCAGAGCTGACCGGAGAGCTGGCCCCGGGCACGCACGAGCCCCTTGGCTATCCTTGGGTGGGAGATGGGGCTCAGGGAGATGCCCTACGTGCCCGGTCCCATGGCGGGGGGACCCAAGGGAGCCCCAGGCTGGATGGCTCGTCTGGGAACCCCTGGGCCAGTTTGCCCTGTGAAGACCCCCCCACCCCTGCCTGCCTCTTTGGGGCCTAACAAGGCCACCCTTGCACGTGCGCCCCTCCCAGCCAGAGGGGCCCCCCGGGGACGAGTCATAGTAAGGGGGTGTTGGAGTGCTGGCCCCGCCCACCGTATGGCCCGCGGGGGCGCCTGTGGGGTGGTCCGAGGGACCCTTCAGTGGCTCGTAGATCATGACCCGTCATAGTGCTTCTGAGATAAGCTGACCAACATGTGAAACTCTGGTTGCTCAAGTGCTCACGTTAGTGGGGGGGGCTCAAGCAGGCATTGACGCTTAAAAAGATGGGTTCATGTACACTGAAAATGCGCAGTAAATGCGGGACCACATCCTGCAACCTCGAATCCCTGGGGCCAAGGTGTTTCAGAGTGCAGGGTGTTTGGGATCTCAGCACGATAACCGCCTGTGCACACAGCGGATCATGGAAGCCCCCATGGGCCTGGGGCGGCCCCCTCAACCACACCCCCCCCCCCCAGGTGGAGGCGCCCTGTGCCGGTCGGGGCATGCTAGGCCACCAGAGTCTGGGGTGCGGTTTTCTGGAATTTGCCATTGCCAAGAAGACATCAGGCCCCGCACGGGCACAGAGAGCGTGTGGGTGCAGCTGGGGGCGCCTGGGCGCGGGTGGCCAGGCCGTGCGCCTGCCTGGGGTTGGGTCCTAGCCCGGCCCGGCCCTGCCCTGCAGCCCCCACACCCACCTCTCTCTGCTTCCTCTCCCCGAGGGCTGCTGTCCCCAACTCGGGCTCAAGCAGGGACGAGCCTCCAAGAGAAAAATCCACCCTCATTCCAGGGAACAACTGCCCTGGAAAATCCAAAATAAACTCCACGTTAAATGGTCTGAAAAACACAATTTGAGCCCCAGATGTAGGGAGCCAGGCAGACCTCTTGGTTCCTGTGTCCGGATCCACAGCCCGAGGGCCGTGGAAGTCACCGTAGTGCTTCCCAGGGAAACCAGCGAGTGGCTTCCACTCTGGCTCATTACGGTCCAGCGCAGATCCAGACCTGCCAAGATCTGCAGGAGGAACGGCCCTCCAGGGCAGACCAAGCAGCCTATCCTACTTCCTGCCGGGGAGTGAGTGCATTATCGAGACCCAGGGCTCTGTGTTTATGCATTCCAACATGTCCCTTAACGGGGTCCTTCCCTGGGTCCAGACCCAACGTGCCTCCCCTGCTCTCACAGGCAGCTCCGAGGGGCCTCCTGGGTCAGCCTTCCCCCTTGGGGAAGCTGGAGTGAGAAAGAGGCTCCTTCTCTTCTCTTGGAAAGTCAAGACCTGACCTCGCCTGCTGCTGTGTGACTTCTTGTTGATTGCTGACCTCTCTGAGCCCTACTTCCTTCATTAACTGAATGGCAGAACAAATCCTCTATTCCCTGGCTGTAGGAGGAGCGGGGCTTTCTTTTCCTTCCTGCAGCTGTAAAATAGGTTGATGGACACCTTCTGCACCACTTGCCCAGCCTGACCCCTCTTCCCAGAGAACTGCCCTCCTGCTCCCCAGGTGGCCCAGCAGCAGCTCCCCGCCCCTGTCCCCTGAGGCCCTGCCATCTGGGCCTTAATTTGGGGGCCTTGAGTGGGTGTGTGACTTGGGCTGGGCCGGGCCAGCCCTCCTGCCAACACTTGGAGTTGGGACACCCTGAGATTTCAGGTGGAGCTCCAAAGGAGTGAAAGTGTGCCAGAGGGATGTCACCTGGGGGCCTGGGCTGCTGCACGGCTGGAGAGTGGGCCCAGCCTCCGGCCTGCCAGCAGGCCAGGCCTGTATTCTGCTCCCTGCAAGGTTCAGCTCCTTCCCTTCTGGGGTCCCAGGAAGTGCCCCTGGGTCCATCTTGCTCTAACATCCCTTGTTAGCTTGGGAAGCATGAATGGCTTTCAGCCCTTGCAGCCAGGAGGGCCTTGGTACAACAGAGGGTGCAGGGAGGCCTGGGGACCAGGTGTCAGGGTCAACTTCCTGTCTGCCACACACCACAGCCTCCCTCCTCACTAGAACCAAACTCAAGGCTCACTGCCTCCATGAAGTCTTCCCAGATTAACCCAGGCCATTTCCAATTGCTTTTGCACCTCTAAAGCTGTCATTCTCCGCAAAGAATGATAGTAGTAATAGCTCCTATGTGTTGAGCACATTAGAAGCTGGGTTCTATGCCAGTATTTTAGATGCATTAACTCAATTAATCTTTGAACCAACCCTATGAGGTAGGTCCTGGACTGTCCCCGTAACAACCACTTTTCAGATATGGAAACTGAGGCAGAGAAGTGGAGTCACTTGGGTTAGGTCCAGAGCTAGTGGGCACAGATGACACAGGCAGCGTCTGTGTGGTGGGGGCACCTGATGCTCATTGTCTCTGTGTTTTAAGTGAAGCCCTGAGATGGGAGGTAAATGGAGACCCCAAGGTGGAAGGGTCACAGGGGACAGGTGTCCCCGTCCGCTGAGGCTCGCACAAGTACGCACCCACTTTGTGGCAATGATGAGGACAGCCGTGCCGATGGGGCCCGAGTACACCCCATAGCCCCAGCGGTCGTGGTAGATCCGCACTGCGATGGTCAGGACGCCAAACATCACAAAGGTCGACCTCTTGGGTTCGTCGAAGTCGGCCAGCGCTGGAGGTGGGGGAGAGGGACCGGGAGAGGTGAGCGGCCTCTCTGCCCCTCCCGGCCACTGCTCCTCCAGAGGCATCCCTTAGGGGCCCCAGTGCGGGGTGCCCCCAGCCAGCGAGACCCCATGGCCCAGCCCGGCCACCCCCAGGTCTGAGTTCCAGCTGGTTGTAAGGGACAGACGTGGACAGAGCAGCCTGGGCTGTACTCACGGGAAACTGCTTTCATGAGGAGGTCAGTGCACACCTGTCCCCGAGGACTCCAGGGATGAAGACAAAGACACACGGTAGGAGACAGGGAAGATCTGGGTCCTTCATGGGGCCTGGGCAAATGGCAGGGAGCCCGTGCGATGGGGCCCACGCGTCCTGACATTGCTGCCAGACGGCGTTAAATGAGAAAAAAGGTGCAGAAACTATGCGCTTTTCAGTGATTCCATCCTCGTAAAAAGCTGAGCTGACAGTGATGTGCGTGGATGCTTGTATGAGCCTCAAGAAAGTCTTGGGGGCAAACCCTGACATGGGAACTGTGGTCTCCCGGGGGAGAGAGCTGGGAAGCCCTTCCACAGGTTCCACGGCACAGCTCCACCACGTAAAGTGGTCTGAATGAGCCTTCGTTCATGTGTGAATTGAACAGGATGTGAGGATGGGACTTAGGGCATTTGAGGACCGTGCGTTCTTTTTAATCGATTAAACCAGGCTTCGAACCCCAGGAGAGGGGAGGAGACGCTCCCGATGAGGGGTGGGGAGCAGAGTCAGTGGGCTCGACTCTTTCTGGGAGCAGGCAGGAGGATGGCAGGGACACTGGGCGACAAGGCGTGGCCACTCACCCATCAGTGAGACCCACATGCTCAGCGCTGTCCCGTAGACGCTGAAATACTCCAGGACGTCGTGACGCATGAAGCAGAGCACTGACAGGCCGGGCCCGGTGCAGGCGTGGTAGAGCTGCCGGAAAACCCACGGCGGTCAGGGGCTAGAGGGGATGGCTCGGGAGCCCCGGGGCCACGGCTGGGCCGCAGCCATGCCCCACAGCCAGCCAGGCCACTCACTAGCCGCGAGGCTCAGGCAAGTCACTTTGTGCCTCAGTTTCCCCACCTGAAAAAAGGGGAGCCAAGTGCTCCCCTCATGGGGTCTTGTGGAGGTTAGACAAAACAATCCACGTGAGCGGCTGGGAGCCTGGGGCTGTGCTCAGGGCTCGTTCGTGTCTCTTATGTTCTACGTATGACGTGACCAGACAGAGGCCGGGCGTTGCTCAGGTGAAGCCCACCAAGGTGGGGACCCCGAAGACGTGCCCTGCATGTTCCTTCAACACCTGGGTTTACTGACAGCAAGTACGTGTGTGTTCCTTCAGCACCTCTGGGCGTGAGGCCACGGCTTATTTTTGGGTGCCCGTCGGCCCGGCCCTCTCCTCTGCCGTTCCCCTCTGTGGTGACTGGGCTACCCCACTGGGGAAGTCCTCAGATGTGAGTGGGCACCAGAACCCTGGCGGGGGCAGGTGCTATCATGAAGACTTGGGTTGCTAACTCAGCAGGTCTGGGGTGGGGTCAGAGATCTGCATTGTTAAGAGTTTCTCAGGCTGCTGCCAGCCACCCGTGGGGAATACGCTTTGAGAACCTCTGGCTGTAGTTTTCAGCTTCGGTTTCTTTAAAGTTCTGGGAGACTGCAGAGACCACCGTGCTGAGCACGGCATGGTAGTTTCGCCCATCTCTCTCCTCTAGTCTCCCCAACACCTAGTTTAATAGCAATTTTAAAAAAGATTTTATTTATTTATTTATTAGAGAGAGAGAGAGAGAGCATGAGTAGGGGGAGGAGAGGGAGAAGCAGACCCCCCACTGAGCAGGGAGCCCGATGTGGGACTCAATACTGGAAACCTGGGTTCATGACCTGAGCCAAAGGCAGATGCTTCACCGACTGAGCCAGCCGGGTGTGCTTTAGTAGAGATTTTTAAAGCAAAATGCCTCTGTGGAGTATTCTCAAAGCAGTCAGCTGATTTCTTACAGAAAACAACTCTCTCCTTTTGCATACACATTTCATCACTTTAAGTAATATTTAATTACATGATGTAATTATTTTGACAAGTTCCACGGACATAAACGAACTTGGGAACCAGCACAATCGACTCTTGGTGAGCCCAGCTCAGCAGGGGGGAGGAGGTGCCCAGGAGAGCAGCCCAAGTCTGGAGGCCCGGGGATGTTACAGGGGGAGCAGCAGCCCTGGGTCACCGGTGAGTTGAAGCAAGTTGGGGTCGATGTAGAGCTCTATTGGTTATAATCACAGGTGACCTAAAGTTACGGTGCACATAGGAGGCATGAATAGAGGTATAGTGTCCAGAACAAGGGAGGTGACACTCCTGCTTCTCTGTGTTCTGCTCAGACCCACCTAGAGAACTGTGTTGAACTTTGGATGCTGCACCTTTTAGAGTGACATAGGCAAAGAGGATGGAGGAGAGCAAATAGGTTGTGGACATGACAGTTTAGCTGGGGCAAGGGAAGCTTCAGGTAGGGCCTGATCAAGGTGCTCAGATCTCTGTGGGATAGAGCAGGGCGGACACTTGCTGCACGTGGCTCTGGCAGGCAGAGCTAGGCCCTGTGAGTGACATGGATATTCTCCCACTACTTCTAGAACTACATCTCTCCCCCCCGTCATCTGCTGCTTCTGCACCCATGCCTCTCCTGTAGCACAGATCACCACATATAATCACAGATTTAATCACTGTGAAATTCTCGGGAGTGTCCACCCCAGTCCCATGAAGAGCAAGAATACTCTGTCTCAGCCTGGCTGTGTGGTTGCAGGGCGAGAGAGGCAGGGTTTGGAGTGGTTTGAAGGAGAGCTGACCCAGGAGGATCTCTCCCACCAGGCCCGTGGTTCATCTCTGTTGGACAGGTGGGAAAGGAGAGACTCAGAGCAGTGCTACCTGCCAAGGAGGCAGGGCGGAGCACTGACTGTCCCGGCATCTGTGCCTGTGAGGCCTGCCTCCCTCTTCCGACGTAGGGGCGGACTTGGCCCCTGAGGGTGCCGGCGGGGGTGGAGTGCCGCTGGGGATCTGGTAGGAGACAGCACAGCCTCCTGATCCTCGCTTTGTGAGCTCAGGTGAGTGGCTGGCAGCTTGGGGCCTCCTCTGTCAAACAGGGGCGAGAATATCCACTCTGCAGGGCGGGCCAGGGGACTCCCCATGACGGAGCACAGGGCACAGTGTTGGGCACAGAAATAGCAACTGTCACAGGAAGGCTGTGGTCGGAACACAGAAGAAGCCACGTGGGAGCTAGAGGTGCAATGGTGTCACATGAGGCTCTGGGAGAAAGGGGCTGAGTGTGGCTTTGAGGTCGGAGGACATTTGTCATAGGAGGCAGCTGCTTCTGCCACTCTGGGTGGGCTAGGGCGGGACAGGGTGGGCCTCTGAGGACAGCCTGGAGGCAGCTGGGGGCTAGCCCAGCCCCAGCAGGGAGGGGTGGCCTGGCGGTGTTTGTGGGTTTCCGGGGCTGGGTCTGACATGGACTTGCGGACAAGACCCCTGGCTCCTCTCCCCAGAGTTAAGCCCCTTGTACCTGCAGAGAAGTCCCGGGTCCACTCCGTGCCTGGGTTTCTCTTCTGTCAAATTGACTTCCTGGAAGTCACCCAAGCAGGGGTCCCTTGCGGAGCTAACGAAATGGCATTGGACAAGATGCCCTGAATGAGCCGAGAGCCCCAGGGTGCATCTGGTGCTTACAGTGACATGTGACTCAGCCTCTGTGGGACTCAGTTTCTTCATCTGTCAAATGGGCCGGTCACAATCCCAGGTTCACGGGGAGCTGAGAAGACTACATGAGACAGTGTGTCCAGAGCACCGGCACGCCCCACAGCCTGGACGCTGGCTCGTGGCCAGCACCACCGCGGCCAAGTTCTCTCCCACCCAGGCATGGAGACTGAAGCCCCAGGCAACCCCCAGCCCCAGGTCCCTGCTGCCTAAGGGAGCGCCAGCCCATGTGCACACACAGCTTCTCCCCTTGCAGGTAAGCGTGGGTTCAGCTCACGAGGACGTCGGCGTGACAGGTGCGCACACGTCTGCAAACGCATGTGTGTGCTCACAGACCTCGCTCCCCAGGGCTGCCCTAAGGACCCTGACGCTCACCCCCAGGAGGCCTGCTGCTGAGGAGCGAGCCCAGCTGGCGGCAGGAGGCATGCGAGTTTTCACATGTCTGGCACTGCCACAAGGAGGAGACTGGCGGAACCTCGCCTCCCCGGTGCCTGCTTCTCACAGGAAGCTGGGCTTCAGAGAAGGGTGAGTCTGACGGGAGTTGATGGGGCAGACTGTCAGAGAGAGGGGGGGAGGCCAGCTGTGAGCATGGGGCACTCAGAGGGACACGGGTCAGCACTGAGACTACAGATCGGTGATGGGTGGAGGGATGGGTCATCGATTAGGTAGGTAGAGTGATGATTGATTAGATAGAGAGGTACATGGGTAGGAGGGGAGGCAGACAGATGGACAGACAGAAGCTTACGGACGGGAGATAGAGCCGCGGAGACCCGTGGAGGGCCAGGGGAACAAAGCCAGACAGGGAAAGACCAGGAGGTTTGGGACAAAAGCAAGTTCTGTGGAGACAGAGCTCCAGAAGTCAAGAGAGACCCAGACACAGACAGAATAAAAGAAAAAAAGGCGCACGCGGAGAAAACCAAGAGGAGAAATACAGAGGGAGAGAGCTCTGCCGGGAGGGAGGGGGAGAGAGAGAGACAGTCATCCAGGCATATACATGGAGAAAGAAGGACTCAGAGAGAGACGTAGGCCTCAAGGAGGAGAGACAAGCAGACGTGAGCAGGCCCTCCTGAACCGGGGCCAGCTCCGGAATTCTGGAATCAGACTCACCCAGGCCCTACGCATTCCCTAAACCCCACTAACCCCTCCCGGGCCTGGCTCAGCCCCTTCCTCCCTGCTTTGCTGCCCTGTGCTTGTAGCTGGGAGAGTGGCGGGGGGTGGGGGCGGCCTGGCGTGGTCTGCTGGCAGCAAGACGAGGGGCACCCCGGAAGCCTCGAAGGGCTTGTCCTGGACTGACTGACACTGGCCCATTGTGGGCTCGGTCTTGCGCACACCAATCCTGGCACAGATGGGGAGACTGAGGTCCAGAGCGGAGGAGGGGTCCCCCAACCCTCTCTCCCGGTCTCCAGGCTCTTTCTTTCACCTCCAAATCTCTTTTCTTCCTCACCAATACATGAAGGTGGTGGATAGATGGCCCCTCTCCTGCACCTTTGGGAGGGTCCCCCAGACTTACCGCCACGAAGAACATGGTAAAGAGGTAGACCATGGCCTCCATGTGGAACCTCCGCTTGGCAGCAATGCTGACAGTGGGGAGGAAGGCCAGGCTGCTGAGGGTGGGCAGAAGCAGTTTCGCTGCGAGCGTCCCCATGGGCCGGGGAGCAGGGGAGGACGCAGGCCTCCTGGGTCCCCAGGGCAGAGAAAACCAAAGGGACAAGGCCTGCTCCCTTTAGTGGGGAATCCGATGGCAGCTGTGGTTTGAACACCAAGAAGGGAGGCAGGGAAAGGAGTGCATATGTTGAGAGCACATGGATAGGGTCCAACAGCTGATGTGCCATGTGATCAACACTTGTCTCTGATTTTTTTTTTTATTTTTTTTGAGAGACCAGAGTTGTTGATTCAAGGAGACCATACTTTTTTTCTTTGAGGCAACAACCTTGGAGTAAAGTCCCCATGAGTAGAATGCTCAGCTTTCAGCCTCTTTCTGTCCGGGCCCTCTCCCCAGGGCCCTAGGGAGCCCAGAATGAGTGCACCGTGGTCTCTGCAGCTTGAGTCACATGTCCGCTGGTGTTAGAGGTGAGAGAACCCCAGGTTTAGTCAATTCTAATCACTAAAGAACCTTGCAGACAAGCGTCATATTTTACCAGCCCACATCGCGGCCCACTCGCCTGCTCTTTCCTTGGCAACTGGGCTAATGAAACAGTCTTTTCTATGGTTACATTGTTTCACATCTGTAGTAAACAGCAGGATGATCTCTAACCGGCTCCTGGTATGAGGCTGAAGCTTGCATCTCAGCATCCCTCCACTGGCCTTTGGGAAACCACTTTCCCTTGTTGTAAGAGGTTTTAAGGGAACTCTCTGGCAGGGTCCCCCCTTATCCTCTGGCCCAGGAATGATGGGAGGGGTGGGCTACCCAGGCAGACTCTCCCCAGCCTGATTTGTTGTCAGCCGAAGGACAATCTTCACTTCTGCTCTCTTTTTTCATCCTGATATAATTCACATATGACAAAATGCACGGATCTGAAGTACAGATGGATGAATTTTGGCAAGCGCATACAGCTGTGTGACCACTGCGTCTCCCCATCACCCCAGGGTGACCCCTCAGGCCCTTTGCCAGCGTAAGCAGGGGCTGTTGTGGTTTCTGCCGCATGCCTGACTTGGCCTGTTCTAGAATTCTGTACAAATGGGACCATGCAGGGCCCATTCTTTGGGGTCTGACCTCTTTTGCTCCACCGACAGAACGTCCCTGAGATACGCCCACTTCGTGTCAGGTGGTTTCTTTTGTTGCTGGGCGAGTAGTATTCTACTGTGTGGATGTGCCACGCTTCTGTTCTCCTGGGGGGTGGACTGCAGAGTGTGATCACCCAGGGACAGCAGGAGCACAGGTAGCTGGAGCCCGTTTCTACTGTTTGCAACAATGCATTCGGTCATGCCATTTTTCTGCTTCGGTGCCTTCCAAGGCACCTGCCGTCCTTGGGGTAGAGTCCAAGGGTCGAGGAGACCACCGGGCCATCCATGGCCCGGCTCTGTTGCCCCACCACCCACCCGGGTCTCCACCATCCTCTCAGACCCCGTCTCTCCTCCTACCCCCGGCCCCCCACCTCCCCTGCAAGAACATATTTCCTCCTCCTCCTCTTTCTGGTCGCTGGCTCAACAGCACCGTCCGTGGGGCAGGCCGCCCCCTTGGCCTGGCACCCGGGCAAGCCAACGTGCTCCTGTGCCGGGCCCAAGCCTGGCACACGGTGGGTGTTCGACAAACACTGGCTGAATGAATGACTTTGTTCAAAGAATGAATGAAAGTCCAAGGAGGCCAGGCTCCTGCACATTTCAGTCTGGCACTTAGGAGTCCCTTTCCCTCTCCAAATGGGAAAACCAGATCCTGCTGTGTGTGCAGCTCCGGGCAGGGCAGGAGGCAGGCGACCCCACGTGGGTTGTCACAGAGGCCTGCTCTCCCTGCCCACCTCTCCACCCCTCCGCTCCTGCCCGCACCCAGCCCCCAGCCCCCGCTCCCAGGAGGAATATAAACCCTGTGGTGTGGAAACGCGAGTAGATGTCAGGTGCTCAGAGAACCCTCTGGAGCCATAAACCCTGCTCAGAAGCAGGAAAACATTCCACAGTTGGTTTTGTGCATGAGTGTGTGTGTGTGTTTTCTTTGCAGCTGTGAACTCCAGGGCCAGGGCTGTAAGCTTGGGGAAGGGAAAAAGAGAAGGGGGAGCTATTGGAGGAAGGCAGGGGTACGGTTGACTGTACATGTGTTGCAGTGATTAAGGCAGAAGGGGGCCGAGGGGGGCTGCCCCAACGTGGGGAGACAGGTGACCAGGCCTGGGGCAGCCCAGGGAGCCCCTGCAGACTGGCCGGATGTCCAAGTCCAGCGTGGAGCTGGGGGCGGCCCACGTGTGGCTCCCCTCTGAGACCTGGCCGCCTGGAGACCGACCAGCTGGCTCAGGGGAAGGCGTCCAGCTCCGAACAGGACTGAGATGACCCTCGGCTCTCCCTGCAGCCTGGGAAGCCACAGGCCTGGGGGCCGGGAGAGGGGGAGGCAGAGTGGGAGACACAGGCCGGCCGCTTTGAGGGTGCGGCTGCCCTGGGAGAAGTGTGGGGGGCTAGGACGGGGCGGGGCTAGGAGCCCACGCCACCTGGGCAGCCCCAGCCGGGGGCCTGAGCAACCCACGTGCAGCCTGTCTCCACCGTCCCCACCCTCCTGCGGCCCTGCCCGCTGGCCTGCTGTGGACACCCCCTGCCCCGCCACCTGCTCGGGTTCCGGCTGCGCCCGAGCCCACAGGCCGCTCCCCCTCCTTCTGCCCGGACTCTCACCGCTGGGGCCTTCCCCATTCATACTGTAGCCCTTAGCCTCTCCTGACCCCCGCCGGGGTGAGGGCTCTCCCTTCTAACCCCCACCGCACTGTGTGTGTCTTGAAAACCACTCGCGCACACAGACGTTGATTCAGGGCCGGCCATGTGTAGGGCTCTGTGCCAAGCACTCTTCCTACTTTGTTGGGTCCTGTCAGCAGCTGGGGGGTGGGGGTGGGGGTCGCTGCCTCTGCTCTCCCCATTTTACAGGGCAGGAGACTGAGGCCCAGAGAGGAGCAGGGACTGGTGCCTGGCACCGACTCTTGCAGAGTGCTCAGGGTCTCAGGATGACCTGGCCTCCCTGCCCAGCCCGAGGCGGCATCCCCCCTCCGCCCAGCAGATGGCGCAGGCCCCAGGGGGACCCTGGGGGTGGGGTGGGGGGGCAGCTGCAGGGGAAGAGGGAGCCCACGGCCCGCACCCCCTTCCCTCGCCCCCTCGGCCCAGAGCAGGCCGGTTTTATAGAGGTGCTGAAATGCCTGGAATGCCACACAGCTCCCGCCTCCCGGACAGCTGTCTGCTCGGCCCGGCCCCGGAGAGCCAAGCCAGCTGCCGCGCCTGCGGCCTCCAAGCTGTGAACACCCGACCCCCGGCTCTCGGTCGCCCCAGAGCACAGCGGCCCTCGGGCTGTGCAGGCGCCCGCGGAGGCGCCCCTGCACCTGGCGAGAGGGGTCTGGGCTTTGATGTTTTCCAGCTCGTTCCTTGCCCCCCACCGCCCCCACCCCGGAACTGCCATGCGGGGCCTCTGCTCTGTGCACGTGTGTGTGTCTGCAGCTGAGCTTGTGAGAGCAATCATGTGCCGTCTTCAGCCTCCGGCTGAGAATTAGCAGCCCTGAGCCACCCCCTGCCTCTGAGCGCCTGCCAGGTGAGCCAGGCCGAGGCTCCGCCCCTGCCCCATGGGGTCGCCGGGGACGCAGACGAGTGTGTGGCGCTCTGAGCAGTAGTCCGTCCGTCTGGCCGGCCTCAGGGCTTCGTTTCCCTGGAGCTCCCGTGGTAAAAGCTCCCTTCTCAGCCGCGCCAGGCTTCTCTTGCCCCGTCCTTGTTCCATATTTGGGTGGAAAGGAGCCTCTTGTGGAATCTGAGAACCAGAGAGGCCTACACACTTCCTGGGTCCCCCTGCTTGCACTTCAAGCCTTGGCCTAACAGAACATGCGAGTGCTTCTGACTGAGAAAGAAGGACCAGGAAACAAAGCCCCAGTGGTCTGCAGGAGGAAGTTCTTCCTGAATGTCCAGCCCCTGGGCCTGGGGCAGAGAAAGCTGTCGTCTGCCCTGGGCTGGGCAGGGAGCTCATGGGGAGGGGCTGGCTCGTGCTGCCCTCGGGGGCCTGGGCTTCTTCTGGGGTCTGGCCGGTCACCGCCAAGCTGGCCAGATGGTCCCTCGGCGGCCCAGTGCCTGCCGGGTGGGAAAGCCGAGTGTCAGAAGGCACCCAGCATGCCCCAGGCGCTGGGGGATAGCAGGGAGGGCAGTCCGGACGGTGGGGAAGAGGGTCCAGTTGGGCCACCCTCGAGGCTGCGCGGCTGGCCTCTGGGTGCTGGGGCGAGGACCCACCTCACACAGCCTCTGGCTGCCGTCCCCATGCTTCTGAGCTCTGCTCTGCACGCTTTCCTGTACAGGACAGCGCCTGGCTCCCAGCATGACTGTTCAACCACCAGCACCCCCAACTGGTCACCCCATGGCCCCCTGGCACCCCTCCCTGGCCCTGGATCTCTTCTGTTCCCGGAGCCTGTTTCTTGCTCTTCTGCCCGTGTTCCCCTGCCCCTGCTTGGCCTCTAGTAGAAATGTGCCTGTTTTCCTGTTTCCAAGCTTCTCCCCAGACATCCAGGAGGCTCTGGTGGAAAGACCGTCTCCTAAAACACAGGTGTCTACAGCACCCCTTCCCTAGCCAGGGCCCCAGGTGGCAATGTGTGTGGGTGAGGCCACTCCAGGGGACGAAGGCCCTGGGGGGTGTCAGGAGGCCAGCAGGGAGCTCAGCCTCAGGAGAGTGGAAGACCCCCAGAGGGCAAGGAGGCCCTGGCGTCAGGAGCTGCCACACAAGTCCACCCCTTTGTTTATTGAGCACCTAGTACGTCTAGATGCTGGGCCCCACAGAGACGCAGTGTGAGCCAGGAGCAGCCCCTGCTCTGTGGGGTCCCAGTGGCCAGTCAGGAAAGATCATTCTGAAGCCTTAACAAAGCGCTGAGGCGCTGGGGGCTTCCTGGAGGAGGTGGCCCCAGTAGATCATCTGGGGGTCCTGAGCATGTCCAGATGGGTATGAAAGAAGGGCTGGGGGGGGGTAGTGGGGAGTGGGGAGCAGGACCTGAGATGGGGGCCTGGAATCAGCCCTTGCAGTGTCTCTCCAGGGAGCCCAGACCGTTTGAATCACAGGAGGGACGGAACCAGGAGGCAGTGACCCCGCTAGATGATTTGTGGGGCTCAGTGCAAAATGGGGGACCTTTGTTCAAAAACCAGGATGGAGCTTTTCCTTTCCTCCACGGATTCTCCAGACTGATCGTGCTATTTTTTATTTGAAGTTTAAGGTCGTGTTCCTTTGGGCACGGGGATACTTTGGGGATGAGTGCTCACCCTCGCAAGCACCCAGGACCCCACCCGGAGACTCAGCCTCACCCCAGCCCCTTGGGGGCAGAAGGCAGCTGCAGTTGCTGGGTTGGGGCGGAGGGGCCGGGTGGGGGATCAAGCACCTGGGAGGTGGAGGGAGGCAGGCTGTGTGTGAGCCGAGGCTCCAAGCCCCCGTGCATGCTCCGTCACCCCATCCCATGTCACTTCCAGAACACGATTCAAAGATAACATTATTCAGACCTTCAATACGGTGACGGCAGAGCCTCAGCCCTGAGCGTGGGTCCCTTCTGAGCTCGGGCTGTGCTCCGGTTCTGGTTTTGTGTTGCAGCCGGCCGGGAGGCTCCTCAGGTGCCTTGGGTTCCTGCCTGTGAGGTGGGTCCCAAGGACCCCTGAGGCCTGCTGGCCCAGGAGGCCCAACCTCACCAGCTCCCTCCACGCTCGGAGCACCGTGAGGCCTTCAGGGAGGTGCTTCCTGCCTGTGCTTCATTCTTCACTCCCTCTGCCAATTCCTAGGGTCTCTGCGGCCCCCAGAAGCCTTCCCTGGCTCCCGGGGTGCCCCCCGACATCCCCAGGGCCACCAGCAGACGAAGCAGCAGCCGCAACTCCCTGTGGGTCTGGAGTGTGGGGGCTCACCGGTGTCACGCGGTGGGGGAGCCTCGGCGGGTTCCTTGAGGTGGAGGGCGGGGTGGGGTGGAGCGTGGTGGGCCCAGGGTCACACACATGTGCGAGGTCACGAAGCCACGGGGGTGGCAGGCCTGTCCTCCAGGCGCTGTCCCGCCGGGCTAAGAGAAGGCACTGGGGGTGTTTGTGTCGGTTGGCTGTGGGGTCCCTCCCAAGGGAAACCATTAGTCACCCTGGTGCTGGCTGGATGTGGGGCCAGAAACGCTAGGAGTTTCAGGACTGCGCCAGGGGGTGCAGGGCCCTGGAGCTTGGCTGGAGGGGAGGGGATGGCGGCTGAGGCTCCGAGCGCGCCCTGGCCCTGTCTGTCATGTGTCTGGGGTGGGGGCGGCGGTGCGCGCGTGGGGATGTGGACTCCAGACCGCCCGGGGACAGGCTCTGTCCTGTCTGTGCTTCAGCACGCCGACCGCAGGGGGCAGTGTGGACCTGGGTTCAAGTCTCCCTGGCGCCGACCATCCCAGCGGCCCCAGGGGGCATACTGAGATGAACAAGAGCTGCCTCCCCGATGTTCTGGGGCAGGGGGGACAAATGCCACGTAAGAACCCCTGCAGACAGGGAGGATATGGTCAGTGACAGAGGTGGGGTCCCTGATGTGTCACTAACCAGATGTGCCACCCGGGGTGTCACTCAATGGCCTTGAAGCCTCAGTCCCTCCAACTGCAAAATGGGGCTGGTCAGGATGCTGGTCTCAGAGCGCTTGGTGCATAGGAAGGACTCCCTCCAGGATGGGAGGTGGTGTCACTTTACTCTTACGCCTTCTCCACTGTTCCTGTCGGTGGCCAGACACAGGGCAGAACTTCCCCAGGGCTGGAATAACTCTCAGCCACCCCAGGACGCAGCTGAAGGAGGAGCTCACCTCACAGTTCCTCTGGCCAGGAGGGTGAAGGGGAGGGGGGGGGATTCTCCAGGTGCCGCTGTGGGCCTAGACCACCTGCACAACTGAGGCCGGGGGCGGGGGGCGGGGATGAAATGCTCAGAAGACCTTACATGCTGTTTCCACCCCTACCCTGCGTTCCAGGAGGGTGGGCTCTGGGGGGGGGGTGGCTGGTGTGCAAGGGGTGAGTGCCAGGTCTGGCTTTGCTTGCAGAGTCTGGGGTCGGCCTGGGTTCCTAGGGGCTGGAGGGCGTGCTGCATGCTCCGTCCTCTGCTCCACGCTCTGACTCAGCAGGAACACAGGCCTGGAGCACCACGTCTGGTCTGCCAGGGGCTGCCCAACTGGCCTGGGCCCAGCCAGGCCGCTGTGCCCTGCCAAGCTGGTGCTGAACATCTGCACAGAGTTCCCCATGCCTCCCCCCACCGGCCCTGGCCACTTCGGCTGTCTGGTCAGCAGGCCATGGGCACTTCTGTCCCTTCCCTGGAGCCCTTGGCCGGGGTCCTCATTGGGTCTCCCTTTGTCCCTCCATCTGCAGAGGCATCTGCCTCTCAGAAGAACCTTTCCAAGGCTGGCTGGGTGACCTGGACCTCACCTTTCCCATCTGTAAAGTGGAGCTATCAGACTGGACGCCTCCTACAACCCAGACTCCATTCTGGGGAGGGCCAGAGACTGGGTCCCCTCCTGAGGCAGAAATCAGACAGGCCTAGGCTGGGCTTTGCCACCACCAGCCTCCCCTGTGACCCCAGGCTGGAGGCTGCTCTGTCTGGACACCCCAACACATGCTTCCCAGCGCTGGACCCGGGAAGGCGGCCTCCCTGCTCGCCGCTCTGGGCCGCTGCCGAGGCAGCAGTGAGCAGGCAGCTGGGCCGGCCTGGCTGGGCTCCAGAGGCGCGGAGCGGGTTAAAGTGTGCGCCAGGCCGGGCCGGCGGCGGGCGGGGGAGCAGCCTGGTGGGAAGTGTGAGTTCCTCCCTGTCTGCCTGACAGCTATAAAGGCAGCCCGGCCCGCAGAGCCGCCACTGGGCTGCGCGCCTCCCTGGGAACCCCCTCTCGTGGGTGCTCTTTGAAGTGGAGGAGGGAGGCAGCAAGGGGGAGGAGGAGGAAGGGAGCGAGGCAGAGCCCACAGCTCTCTGCACTCTGAGCCTCCCCCTGCTCCGAGCACCTGGCGCCGCCTGCCCGCAGCAGCTCGGCCCCTTTCCCCGGGAGGACAACCTGCTGACCCCGGGCCAGGTAGGCCACCGCGGCCCTCCCAGGGCACGGGTGCGGCTCCGAGCCGGCTGGGGGGCAGAGCATCCCCCAGCCCCCTCGGGGAGCCGTTATATAACGGGAGGAGGGGTCGCGGGGAGGGGTCGGGACCCCCAGAGCATGGTGAGGGCGGCTCCTCAGCTCCCAGCCTCGGGCGCCTGAAGCTCCTTGCAAGGCGAGCCTCTCCTGCTGGCTGGTGGCTGTTTTTGGACCCCAGGGAGGGATGGATCCCGCATGAGCCGGACCTGGCCTGTGGCCAGGGGTGTCTGGGAGCCTTAATGAAAACCAAGTGTGGGGCCGGCTCAGCACCTGTCTTCAGCCCGGCAGGCTGGAGCTGGGGCACCGATTAGCCAATGGGACTGCCGAGGGGGCGCTCTGTGCTTATATGCGAGGCTGGCGGGGGGCTGCAGATGGAGGCCTGCGGGGGAGGGGTGGCAGACGGGGCGGGGAGGTGGCAGGCAGGCAGTGGGTGAGGTGGGGGTCTCGAGGACTCTGGCTCCAAACTCCAGGGTGTACGGCTGCCTTGTCCCGGCAGAGACATTCTGAGGATGCGCGGGTGTTGCTGGCATAACTCCTGGAGATCTGCAGGTGCTTGACCTGCAAGGGTTGATGCAGGGGAGACGGGACAGATTTGGAGGTGGCTTCGGGGCTGGCAGGGCTGGCAGGGGTCGGGGGGGTCTTTCACACCTTCTTCTTTGGAATTAGCCGGGTACAGGGACGAGTGCCTGAGTTTACTCTGCTCTGTGGCTTTGGGCAAGCTGGCTTCCCTCTCTCGGTTCCAGGCTCTGGGGGGACAGGCTTGCTGGTTTCTGAAACCCCTTCTCTGCCTTGCCGGCAAGTGACACTTAGGACCAGAGACAAATCCTGGACAGAGGCTGCTGAGGTCCCTCTGAGACGTCCACACAGAGAAAGCAGATAGGCGAGGCTAAGAGCCCAGGAGGCTGGAGGGTCCCTTTGATTTGACCCCTGGCAGGAAGGTCAAGTGGGGTTTGGGGCTAACGGTGCTGACTTGTCGGGAAGGAGACAGTCCCGCAGCCCTGGGCTGCCCTCACTCCATACTCCAGGGGCACAAGTGTGCATCTTGGTTGGGCCGTGAGGGGCACAGATGCCTGGACTCTTCCCAGCCTGAGATCCCTGAGGGTCCTGGGCCCAGGCCCCGCGAGGGCAGGGGTAGTGGTGGCCAGGGAGGGGAAGGGCCCGGCAGAGCAGTGGCGTCCGTGGCCCCCTCCAGCAACTACACATGGCTGGCAGGGAGTTCACTCTGCCACTGGGCAGCCAGCCCTGAGCGTGTGAAAACCCCCCAGGTGCTCTTGCTCAGGCCGGTTCCGCCAGCCAAGGTGGTAGCCCGAGTTCTGGTGCTTTGCTTCTTCATCCAATGCGTGTGGCCTGGGCCTACAGCCTCCCCAGCTGTCCCTGGTGTTCTCCCCAGGCACTGCCTAGGGAGCTCAGGTAGTCCGAGGCTAGCATGGTACACATCCCTGCCCGCCCTTCGAGGGGGTGGGTGGGGAGACCAGGCTCAGCAAGCACACCACCACCTGTGGTGCTCGTGCCTGTGGCAGGCATCTTTAATCACTCACCAACCTCTCCCAACAGGGCCACCAGGCAGCCACTAGCAATCAATCCCAGATAGCCTCTGGGCTTCAGTTCTGGGTGGGCCCCAAGGGCTCTTCCCTCTTCCTTGTCAGCTGTCAGGGGAGTTGGGCCTGGCCTAGCAGTGACAGTGAGTGGCCTTGCTTCCTAGGATGGACGGCAGACGGCAGCCTTCACGCTGGGTCTGGTGCCTGCTGGCTGTGGCACTTCTGGCTGGGGGTGTGGCATCTACTGGGGCCACGGTGAGTGGGGAGCAGGGTCCCTCACCCAGAGGGGCTGAGGTTGGAGGGAGTGTGGCAGGTGTGGGGCAGGTGTCCGGGGATCCCTTCATGCACTCCTGGAGCCCCCACTCAGCTCCTGGGAACGTGTCTTACAAGCCGGTCAGACCAGCCCCTAAGCGGGGGCCCTGGCCACTCTGAATCCCTCGCTGACTTGGCAGGATGAGGTTGGAGGGGGCTGACGATTTCCTTCCAAGCAAAGGCCTGCGGCGAGGCGTGTAGAGGGGGCTGCTATGTCCTGCAAAACCCAGGCCGGGGCCCAGGCTCCTCAGGAGAAAGAAAGCAAGGACAGTTAGGTGCAGCCTCACGTTCCCATCAAGCCCCCAGGATGTTCCAGATCTCAAGATTGGGCAGACCCAACGCCCATGACTTCCGGGGAGTTCCCTCCAAGACCACCCTGGAGATGTGGGCCAGGGTGCCGAGTGACCCAGCCGGCGGGCATCTGGGGGCTGTTTCCTCCTGACCAGGGCAAGGGGATGGCAGGCCAGTCCTGCCCGGTGCTCCAGCCTTCTAATCATCTGTGGGGACTGTCGCCCAGGACAACAGCCCAACGTCCAACAGCCTGGAAGGGGGCACTGACGCCACCGCCTACTGGTGGGGAGAGTGGACCAAGTGGACGGCTTGCTCCCGCAGCTGTGGGGTTGGGGTGACGTCCCAGGAGCGGCACTGCCTGCAGCAGAGGTTCGGGGCTGGTGTGGGGGTGGGGCAGCAGGTGACGCGGCGGGTGGGGGTGGTGTGGTGTCTCAGGCTGGGAGGGGTCTTCCGTTTGAGGCAGTGTAGGCCAGGTGAACGACAGGCTTTTTGCTGGCCTATCAGGTCCTGGGCGACCATGTCCTGGGGTTCATCCTGCTCCGGGGTGCTGCGGACAGCACTTTCGTGAGAGCAGGATCCATTTCCTGGGATTTTTTTTTCTCTTTTCTTTTTCTTTTTCTTTTCCTTTCCTTTCCTTCCCTTCCCTTCCCTTCCCTTTCCTTTTTCCTTTCCTTTCCTTTCCTTTTTCCTTTTTCCTTTTTCCTTTCCTTTCCTTTCCTTTCCTTTCCTTTCCTTTCCTTTCCTTTTTCCTTTTTCCTTTTTCCTTTCCTTTCCTTTCCTTTCCTTTCCTTCCCTTCCCTTCTCTTCCCTTTCCTTTTTCCTTTCCTTTCCTTTCCTTTTTCCTTTCCTTTCCTTTCCTTTCCTTTCCTTTCCTTTCCTTTCCTTTCCTTTCCTTTCCTTTCCTTTCCTTTCCTTTCCTTTCCTTCTTCTTGCTTGCTTGGTTTCACAAGCTCTAGACCCAACGTGGGGTTTGAACTCCTGACCCTGAGATCAAGAGTGGCATGCTTTACAAGCTGAGCCAGCCAGGCGCCCCTTCTTGGGACTTTTAATGAGTGGTGAGCTCCTCCCTGGCCTTCTCTTCTGAAGACCTGAGTTGAATAAACATGGGGGAAAACATAGGGTCCAATGGTTACCATCGGACAGACCTAGGTTCAAATCTTGCCTCTGTTACTTCCTGGCTGGGTGACCTTGGGCAAGTCACTTAATCCCTCTGAACATCAGTTCCCTCATCTGTGGAGTGGAGATCGTGCTAAGGCCCACTTACCTACCAGCCTAGGGCTGGGACACAGAAAACGTTCTTGATCTTATCATTAGTTCTGTGTACAGAGACCCTGGGCTACGCGGCCGGGATGCAGAGGTGAATTGGGTGTCATCCCTCCCCTGGGCTGTAGTGGAGCAGTGGGGGTCAGAAGAATTAGGGGGGCTTCTGGGGCCTGGCCCAGAGGCCGTTTGGAGTAGGGGCGGGGTTGGTGCCTCCAGCGTGTGGCTCCCAACCCTCGCTTAGCCTGTGTCTTCCCGCCAGGAGGACGTCTGTCACGGGCGCGGGGAACAGGACCTGCACGGGCACAGCCAAGCGATACCAGCTGTGCAGAGTGCAGGTGAGGCCCTGCCTGGTGTGATTGCAAACCGCCCCCCAGACTCCTTAGGCAGGTCTCCTTGGGTGTCTTCTTGGTCGCTCCCAGGCCCTCCACTTTGTCCTGGGCCTACCCCTTATTTCCTGTTGACGAGAAGAATGGTGAGCGGTCCTGGGCTCAGAGCCCCTTTCCTGGCTCCGATCAAATCTGTCCTGCCCTGCCCCCCATGTGTTCCACACTCCCAGGGATGAGGCCTTACTTCTGCTGGGGCGGGGGGGGCTCCGAGTGTAGCCTCAAGGTTTGAGATCTCTGGCCACAGCCCCACTCTGCTCCCAAGTCCTATGCCAGGTGCTCACCAGGAGACGGACGGTCACTAGGCATCCCCGTTCCCACCTGTGGAAAGTCCCACTGCAGCCCACTCCAGCTCCCCAGGCCCTGGCACCGTCAGCCTCCGTGGGGGGGGGCAGGGAGAGGCAGGAGTTACCGACTCAGGCTCAGCCTCCAGGCGGCTTTCAATGGGGCCCAAGCCAGTCTGAACCTGAACTCCTGGGCACAGGGTGGAAAGACAGCAAGCCACTGAGGTCTTCTTGTCCTGGTGACCCGGTGTCCGTGGGGCTGAGTGCCCCTGCATGTGCGCACACACGGGGAGTTAGGGCCTGTGTTGGCATCACAGGTCCGCTCCCCTCCTGGATGCTCATGAGCTCTGGAGGGAGGCCCACCTAAGTCCGGGTTCTGGCCCAGAGTGACCAGTTGCCCCCCCCCACTCCCAGGCCTCTCTCCTTCCACCCTGGGGGTTCCTCTTCCATGAACTCAAGCCCATCTTCAGCCAATGAGCCATGTTCCTGCACCGCGGCCATAGCTGCGGACAGCCAGGTGGGCCTCTGCCCGGGGAGAGTGGGGGCCAGCACGAGCACCCCCCGGGCCAGGTGTGCCTTCCCCGCCCCGCGGCGTCTGGGGAGGAGGCCGGGGTGGTAGGGACGTGAACGGACCCCACCCAGCACACGAGGAGGGCCCACGCGTGTACGTGCTTGAGGGACAGCAGCTGTCCTCCTGCTTGTCCTTGCTCCGTCCAGAGAGCGAGTGACACTGAGGCGGAACGAGAGGCCACCACGCGGGCCTCGGCACTGGCCCGGCCATCCCGGCTGCAGCCGCTTCCTGCTCAGCCCGGACAAAAATGCCTTTGTCGGGCCGAGTTCCTCCTGGAGCCTCCTGTCTCTCGCCCCGCAGGAGTGTCCGCCGGACGGGAGGAGCTTCCGAGAGGAGCAGTGCATCTCCTTCAACTCCCGCGTGTACGACGGGCGGACGCACCAGTGGAAGCCCCTGTATCCCGGTACCCGGCCTGGGACCACCCAGAGAGGGGGCAGAGGGCAGGGGCGCCCCCCCCAGCCCCCCGGAAGGGCCCACACCCGATGGCTCCCTTCTGGGGCGGGCCGGCGGGAAGGTGAAGCCCAGAGGGAGGGGTCTTGTCCAAGGTCGCAGGCAACAGTGAACATGAGGGTCTCTCTCACTCATGGAGTAAGTTCCGGGGTGCCCAGGACCCATAGCCCAGGGCCAGCAGTTGGCTCAGGCCTGCTGAGGGTTGGGAACTGCCCCCCACCCACAAGGAGGCAGAGGCTGGAACTCGTGGAGCCTGGGCTGCGCCAGACCCCCAGCATCTGGGTCTCTCTCTGCCGCTGAGACCCTGGGCAAGCCCCTTGCAGCCTCCAGGCCTGAGTTCGTCCACCTGTGCCACGGGCGGGAGGAACTCGGTCTCCGTGAGAGGGCGAGCGGAAGGCCCTGAATCCCGCCGCCCCCCCCACCCGCCCTGAGAGCCCATCTCCCCATCAGACGACTACGTCCACATCTCCAGCAAGCCATGCGACCTGCACTGCACCACCGTGGACGGCCAGCGGCAGCTCATGGTCCCCGCCCGCGACGGCACGTCCTGCAAGCTCACCGACCTGCGAGGGGTTTGCGTGTCTGGAAAATGTGAGGTTGTTAAACATTGTAGCAAAAGCCCCGCTGGTGTCCTTGCACTGACCGCCCCCGCCTGTCCGCCTGTGGCAGTGGCGGCCCCCGGGGCCCGGGGCTCAGCGCCCTCCCAGCGGCCCTCTCCGCCTCCCTTCCTGCAGCCCATCGGCTGTGACGGGGTGCTCTTCTCCACCCACACACTGGACAAGTGCGGCGTCTGCCAGGGGGACGGTAGCAGCTGCACCCACGTGACGGGCAACTACCGTAAAGGGAACGTCCACCTCGGTAAGAGCCGCCGTCCCCCGCCTCCGCGTAAGTTCCCTTTCCTCGCCGGCCGCCTGATCCTCCCCGCTGGGCCCAGGGGGGCCGGCCAGGCGCTCTGGAAGACCCCCTTCGGCTAGGAGTCCTGGGCGGCTCTTTGTTGAGTCCCTACTGAGTACCAGGCGCCTCAGTGCACCCTTGGCTGGGGGGTCATGTTTGACCTTTGCAGCAGCACCTGAAAGGGGGAAACTGAGGCACAGCCAATGTGAGATTTGAGTCTGGGCATGAGGATCCTTGGGCCTAAGCCCTCAAACCCGAGTTTCGGAGGGCTGAAGGTGCGCCGAGGCCGATTCCCAGAGCCAGCCCCTCCCTTCCCCGGACAGCAACACGTCCGTTCGTCCGCTGTGCCCATTTGGCGTGGCTCAGCTCGGGCTGGCGGGCCGTGGTGGGCAGGTAGGGGGTCTGAGCATGTGACAGGACTTGGAACTTTGGAACGATGCACTTTAGCCCTCAGTGTTGAACTAAGTGCATTGCTGGGTCTCAGTAAATACTCGTGGGGTCAACCTGGGTTAGCACAGCCCTCAGACTGGGGAAGGCGGGGCACTTGAAACCCACTCGGCACATGGGGAAACCGAGGCCCACTGTGGGAGTTCCTGCTCAAGGTTCCCGAGGGAGGCTGGGCAAGTCTGGACTAGTTGGAGCCACCCTGGCCGTGGCCTTCAGGACCCCGGCCACGTCCTGGAGGTCCTACCCCCACAGGAGGGGTAATTTCAGAGTTAAGGATAGGGCGTGGACGTGGGACCTAGGGATGGGCATGACGGACTGAGGAGGGACAGGGTGAGGGTAGCAGGGAGTGTCTGAGATGGAGGGCCCAGGGCAGAGCAGCCAGACGGGGGTCTGAAGAACACGTAGCCAGCGCGGCAGGCGGAGGCCACTTTCTCCCAGATCCTGGGGCATGTTGATGGCAGTGCGTCTCTGTCTGAGCACCCACGGCCATGTTCTGGGGGCTACACGAAGGCCCGGGAGACAAGGTCCGTGCCCCACGGAACTCCCCCTTGGGGGGCTGGAGGCTGACACTTCCAACCCCCGCTACGTCTGCCAAGTCCTTCCTGCCAAGTCCAAGTCCAGGCTTTCACACCTCAGAACATTGCCAGTCAGGTAGTGCCAGGCGTGCCACATGGCAGGTGTGGACACAGGCAGAGAGAGGCGAAGAAACCAGCGTGAGGTCACACGGCCAGAGGTGGCAGAGCAGGGTCTGAGCCCAGAGAGCCTGGCTCTGGGGTCCGTGGTCCTAAGCACCGTGGTCGGTACGCTTCCTGATAAATGTGCGTGCGCGCTCACTGTGGCACCAGCCCTGCTCGGATCCAGAGCTGTTATTAAATGCGCAGGAACCTTGTGAGCCGGCTGCTGATTTAAAAGGGAATGTATTGGACCCTACATTTAGATAAATGACAAACCAAGTCCTCTCCTGTTCGTTTTACTGCTCTTCGTACTGTGGGTTTGCCCGGAGACACCGTTGAGGCGGGTGGGCTAGCGTGCACCTACCCCCTGCTCTGTCTGCCCCCAGCCCAGCACACCGGGAGCCTGGGCTCAGCCGCTGTGAGGGGGCTGACACCACGGGGATGGGCCCCCTCTGCAGACCAGAGCGCCCCCCACGCCCCCGCCAAGGGCCACGTAGCACCCTCGGGTGGGGAGGGACAAGCTCAGGGCCTTGGGGGCCTGCAAATCAGAGCGAGGCAGGCCTGCAGGAGGCCCGGGCAGGCGCACGTGGACTCTACTGTGACACGGGTGTCAATCCCCGCAAACCTGATTTCTGAAAACACGGTCACCATTCTCTCCTGGGAGATGTTTCTCTCTTTGGGCTTTTAAAATCTTTCCTCCTTCTCCTCAGAGCGCCCTCTACCTCCTGCTGGCAGCACCTCTCCCTTCCTCAGCCCCAGCCCCCCAAGACCCTTGGTTGCATCGTTGGGCATCTCTGTGGAGGGTCCCCATGGCTTCCTCCCATCCTCCGTGACAGGCCCTCAGCTGTGCACCCTCATGCACATCTTCGAATGCAGCAAGAGTTTAAAATCCTCGTGACGCTGTGACAACATGGGTTTTTAAAATAATAGTTGTGACAGGGCCCTTGGGGCAAGGCTCTGTGCCCTGCAGAAATCTCCTCACATGGCCTAGAGTGGGAGCCAGTGTCCCTGTGCACAGACGAGAAGACTGAGGCCCAGGGGCTCAGGACCAGCTCGGTGACACGTGGCAGAGTAGGACCTAAGTCTGCTCGATTCTGGCAGATTTAAGATGTCTATGGTCTATGGAGTCCCTCCAGAGGGACTGGGGCAGGGACTGATGAGCGTCACCCGTGACCTTGGTAGGAGAGGGTCATGGAAACCAGGTGGCAGGGCAGCCCTCCGGTGGCACGGGGCTTTCCTGCAGGGCCTTCGACCTGGGTCTTGGGCCTGGGTGCAGCCGTTGAGGGGGGGATTGCCTTAGCCCCTCACCCACCAGGAGCACGGGAGGGTGGCAACTTTCCAACCTAGAGGTGGTGGCCACAGCCTACCCGCTATTCACTATCATCCGATTTCCCCCAGGTTACTCTCTCGTCACCCATATCCCGGCCGGTGCCCGAGACATCCAGATCGTGGAGCGGAAGAAGTCTGCTGATGTCCTGGGTACGTGTGTAGGGCCTGGGTGCTGCCTCGCGTGGGCTTGTGGTTTTGTAGGGGGCAAAACGTATGGGTGCAGGAGGGGCATTTGACCCTGGATCCATCCCGCAGGAAAGGGTCAGGCCCCAGGAGCCAGAACTTGACCTAGGTGTGTCCATGTGTGTTGGGGGGCGTCCTAGGGAAGCTGACCGCAGCCCCATGTGTGGAAGGACCTATACTCAGGGCTCCTTGACAAAAGAGGGGCCGGTGAGGACAGATAGGGAGTTCCCCGTCCCTGGAGACCCTGGCACAGGCAAAAGCTGCGGGTGCTGGAGGTGGGGTTTCTGGCTGCACCCCCTCCACCCAGGGCACAAGAGTGAGACTCAGGAGATGGAACAAGAGCAAATAGGTGGCCAGTTGGAGGCCATGGGGGATGTGAGGCAGAGGTGAGATTCAGACACAGGCCTGGCTGCTCTCAGGTAGACATTCTGGCCACTGGATAGTCTCTGGTGGGCGGCTGGACCATGGTGGGTAGGGGTCCTTCAACTTGAGGATTCTGGAGTGATTTGCATAAGTGGCTGAGGCAGCGAGGCCCCGATTGGTGACAATTTCTGGGAAGTCTCCCTGTGTAGTTGGAGCGTTGGCCTGGCAACCTCCTTGTCTACACCCCCGGGAGGCAGCCTGAGGCCCTTCTGGCTGGGGTGGGTGGGTGCTGCCGCCTATAAGCTGCTCTGCACCTGGCCTTGCCCCATGCGGGGGCAGCCTGGGGACCCAGGCAGGGAAGCTGGTCCCAACGCCTGGCTCACTTCCCTGCATCTCAGGGCAGTGCGTGAGAGCCAGGACTGGTGGGGTTGACACCCAGCCTTCTCAGGGGCTGCCGTGGGCAGGGACTCTGCCAACCGTCCCCAAGGGGGAACCCGGCTGGGGTTCTCTGCCCTTCAGGCCCCCGAGCTCCAGCCCCCTTGCCAACAGCTCCGCCCACTCCAGGCCCCAGGCCCCAGACCCCGCCACCCCGGCTCAGGAGCCAGGCCTCTGCCAGGCCGGTGGCTCTGTCCCCCGCTGGGAGGGTGGCGAGGCCAGGAAACACCGTGTTCTCAGAGCTGGCTGCAGAGTAATCGCTCTTGAACCAGACGCGTGGAAACAGCAAGGACAGCCTCCGAGCACCGGGAGAGCCGCAGGAAGGAAGGTCATTACTGTCAGGAAACAGGCTTTGGATGCCGGCCGGGGATTTAACCCTGTGCACATACCTGGCGGCCGGGCCCAGCCAGCCAGGCCCCGGCACGCGCCCCACGGTGCACAGCCTGGGCGGTCATTCACGCTATTTTCTGACGTTGCTGCGTTGAGGGTGTTTTTTCCAGCAGACGTGTCTTGCTTGTTGCGTCTGCCTGATAATAAATGAATGGCCCAGCTCCTCTGCTCCGATTGCATCAGGAGCTCTGGAAATGGAGCTCTTCCCCACCCGCGGGCCAGTTTCCGGAACTAGCTCTAAGGACAGCCTCTGAAAGGCACGCTGTCCCCCAGCATGGAGCCCGCCTCCTCACCCCCACCCCCTGGGCCCGAGGCCCCCAGCCCCTCCGCTGGCCCTCTGCAGCCCCAGGGTGGGCCAGCTGCCCCGAACGATCGCCCCAGCTCCCGGCGGTTATTCTGGCCTCTGGGGCTGGCAGGAGACGGGCTGCTGAGGGTTGCACGCACGTTCCTGCTGTCTGGGCGTCATCAGGCCCGGGTCAGGCCCTGGGAGCGGCCAGCCTTCAGAGGTCCTCTGTTCCAAGTGTCCACCCACACCCCGTCTCAATGAGAGGGTGACTAAGCATGTGCCCGGGCCGCCCTCGGCCACGCCTGGGAGAATGGATCGATTGGGTAAATGGTCAGTCTGGTCACGGTGGCTCTGGCTACAAAGTCAGGGCTCCCCGTGACAGCAGGGAGCTGGTAGGCTTGGGGTGGTCTGGCAGGGCCTGCTGGGGCCGCTGGGACACCATCCCAAGCCAGTCGGGCCAGGGTTGCAGTGTCACTCAGGGTGTGCCCTGCGGGGTCCCTGGGGTCCCCTCCCCATGTGGGGTCCCTTTTCCAAGGTGGGAAGTTGGGTGGGGGGCAACTCACCCAGGGTGACACAGTGAGTTTTCAGCAGGGCCAGGCCATCGGCCGACCTGGCCAGTACCTGATGTCCTCTGTGTGCCTTCCCCAGGCTCTGATCCCTCCTGGTCCACCTGGTCCCTTAGTCCTGATGCTACTCATCACGCCTCTTTAGGGGTGGCCAGACGGGACCACCTAGGGCCCCAGGCCGGGCCAGCTCCATCTCCTGGACAATCCAGGCTGATGGGGAAGTGTTCATGCCTCCTTAGCATTCCCAGGCCAGGGCCACGTGGACGCGGTCGGAGCACTGGCCTCCCCGACAACAGGGAGTGTCCCCGGGCGGGTCACAGGGCTGAGCTGGCCAAGGCTGCCTGAGTGGGTGAGGTGGGCTACTCCCTGTCCCTCCGCCGCCCTCTAGCCCAGCCAGCTCAGGTGACGGGGCGGCTTTGCCCTTTCAGCTCTTGCAGATGAAGCTGGTTACTACTTCTTCAACGGCAACTTCAAGGTGGACAGCCCCAAGAACTTCAACATCGCGGGTACCGTGGTCAAGTACCGGCGGCCCATGGACGTCTACGAGACCGGCATCGAGTACATCGTGGCTCAGGGGCCCACCAACCAGGGCCTGAATGTCATGGTGGGTGAGCCGGGCCCTGGGGCCTGCGGCGCCGTGCAGGGGCCCCAGGGCGCGGGCGCACACAGCAGCACCTCCGGCCAGCTTGGCGGGGTCTCCTGGTCACTGCCTCACTCAACCCACCGCCTGGGTCTAATTCCTTCACTTAGTCTCCAACAACCCATTGATGCATTACTTCATTTACTCGGTCACTTGCTCAGCCGGCCACCCACTGTCTCAGCCCTCACCCCAGTAGTTGGTGGTTTGGTCCTTCACTCATTCACTCACTCACTCACTCACTCATTCATTCATTCGTTCTCATTCATTCATTCACTCATTCATCGACTTCACTCATTCATTCTCATTCTTTCATGCATTCACTCTTTCATTGACTTTGCTCACTCATTCATTCATTCACTTATTCATTCTTTCATTTACTCATTTACTCACTCACTCACTCACTCATTAACTCACTCCTTCACTCACTTCTTCTTTCCTTCTTCCCTCTCTCCCTCCCTTCCCTCCTTCCTTCCACCGCTGTTAGCAACCCTGGTGGATCTGCATAGTAGGAAACTGCCGTCAGCAGCATCTGCAGGAGTTGCTGAGGACAGGAAGCTAGTTGGGGTTCCGGGGTGAAGGTGTTTATACCCCACCTCCACAGTTGGATGTTTATACCCCCTGCCTAGTTCCCTGCCCCAGGCCCCATTGGCAGTGGGGCATTCTTGCCGGGTCCTCGATGTTGGGGGACCAGGGCAATGCTCGTGGCCCCTGCTCCACCCCTCACTGCCCCTCTAGGATGTTCCCAGCTTCTGGGGGCATGGCAGGGAGAGAGCAGAGAGCAGGAGAGTTTGGCCCTGCTCTGCTCAGCTTGCTAGGAGTTTTCCCATGGCTAGTGTCTAGAAATGAGTGCCATTGCCACTTGGTGCCCCAGCACCGAGAAAACGGGAGAGGACTTGTCACTGAAATCAGGTGACGTCCAGATGGGCAGTTCTGAAGTTTTTCAAGGTCTGCCGGCTTTTGTGGAAGCTGAGGGACATGGTGGGGACAGAACCCACCCACCTGACCTGATTTGACTTTCAAATCCCACCAGGGTGGGCACTCACATCCTCCCTTTAGAGGAAAGGCCTGGGCACGCAGAGCCAGTGACCTGCCCGGACACAGTCCGGTCCGTGGCACCCACCACTCTGTTTGAGCCCAGGTCAGCCTGGTGCTAGAGCCAGTTGTTTAAGTGCTGTGCTGGAGGGGTCTCTAATCGGGGGTGCTGCCCCCACCTGCCCACTCTGCTTCTTGGCTGAAGAGCTTCCCTGGATGGCCCCCAGAACCTCCTGGGGGCCACAGTCTTCTCCACCTTCTGTGGGAGCTGCCCCTGAGGCAGACTGGCCGCTGGGCTTCACCCCCAGCTGGAGGAGGCGTGTTGCAGGTCAGGGTCCCAGGACACAGACCCTGGGACAGAGGTCTGTGTGCAGTGGGGTTTCGGGTGTGGTCTCAGCAGCAGCTTCTGTGAGGGGGTGTGGGGGACAGAGGGAGATGTGGCGCTTCAGCTGACCCCCCAGGGGCCCTGGGGTTGTAGTGGCCCCTCAGAGTCATCTCGAGTTGAGGCAGAGAGGCACAGCCTGGTTGCCGGAAGCCACAGGGACGGGCATGAACTTGGGAGAGGCAGCTCTCTTTGGATGAGGTTAATTCCTGGGCCAGGGCTTGCTGTGAACCGTCCAGAGACGCTCCAGGCAGCTCACTGAACGCCGGGGTCCGGGGGCATGCCACCGCACCCACCCGTATCCATTTGCTTTATAGACCAAGTTTACCTTGGCAGGACGAGCTCTAGAATTCTGTTTGGTTTCTTCCCGGGGAGCCTCACAGGGAAGGCTGGTAGGAGGGACTGCAGCTCGTCCAGGGGCTGCTGCCGAATCCTAAGACTTGCCTCCTCCGCTAGCCACTCTAGACTCCCCTCTGCTAGTCTAGGTGGCTCACCTGGCCAGGTGTCCCAGTCCCTCTTACCTGAGGGGTCTGGGCTCCTGGTCTCCAGGCCCTTTTCCATCCCCATTCTTATCCAGTTACCATCAAAAATGGGCAGGGGGAGAGCAGGGGGTGCCCCTCTGAGCCAGCAAGGAACCATATACATTCTCTGCCTCTAGGGTTGAAGCATCCGTACACGCCCTTGGTGGTCAGGGTCAATTCCCCGCCAGGGCGGCCACTCCTTTCCTGCTGCTGTCCTGACACAAGGTGCCCGAGTGGACCAGGTGGCAATCAGAGCTGACAGTTGAGTGACATTCTTGCCGTGTCTCCTGGTGGCAGTGCCCCTCCTCTGGCAAGCACAACCTGCAGACTGTGGACCCTAGGAGCCCCAGGGGCCGGAAATCCCAAATGTCCACTGGGTCCCGGGGAATGATGGCCACAGCGACTTCCATTCTGTGCCTCCCAGAGCCACGCGTCTGCCCACTGGGGACCCGGGATGTCGCCTCACGGAGGGTGCCCCCACCCGTCCCCGCCCCGGTGCCTCATATCCTCACTCAGTGCTGCTGTCTCCAAGTGCACTGGGGCTCCACCTTGCATTGCTCTGTCAGGCTGGCAGCTTCTGGGTGACGCAGCCTAGCCTGGGCCCGGTGGATCTCATGGTCATGTGCCTGCCGTGGCGCCTCTTTTGCTAGAAAGCAGGTCCCTTGTCCAATGCAGTGTCATCTGGTGTCCTGTCTCAGCCGATCAAATGCTCTGTGAGCCCTTGGGTTTGGGGGTGAGGCCCTGTGGGCAGGAAAGGCAACCTCATTGTCAGAAAATCTATCACTCCCCCTACTGGGATAGAAGGGGTCTCCTGCAATCGACTTGCCGTCAGAGAGCCGATGGTCCCTTGAGGCTGCGAGCTAGCCTGAGTGTCAGCACTGGATGGCTGGGCTTTCAGTAGTGGGAGTAGCTAGAGCAGCTTGGCGGGTGAGCACCCATGCCCTTGGGCCTATGCATAGTTTCCACCTTGCCACCATGGCTATTCCGTGCATGCACCTGTCCTGCCATCAGTGGGCAGACTGATGGCAGAGGCTGGCCCGGATCAACCGGCACAGCCATTCCACCTATAACTCGGTGGCTCAGTGCCCTCCCGTGGGGGATGCTCCCCGGTGTTCGTTAACAAGTGACACAAGCGATTCGCATCTTATGCCCCATGGATCCATCCTCAGGTACCTACTCCAGGCCTCTTCATCCCCAATCTTACACCCCTTTTCCACCAGGACCCTGACCCACCACCCAAACCATGTGCCCGCCGCGAGTCAGTACATGTTCTCACCTTGGGCTACTCTGTATTTCCTACAAATTAGATGATCACACCGCATGCACTGCGTAAAGCCTGTTGGGAGGATTTCCCCTCATTGCAGTTTTTCGAAGCCACCCCTGAATGGGGCTCTAGTGAAGCAGGTCCCGTTTTCAGCTCATACCCCCACACCTAGCTGACCTATCTCAGGCTCAAGCGTGGCCATTTTTCTCCTCCCTGACTTCATCCTAATGGTACCTCACACAGCCATGGCTGTGAGCTAAGAGATGCCAGGTAGGGGGCTTGGATGCTGAGGATTCCGGTCACCTGCTGATTCAGGCTTCTGGCCCTTCTGCTCTGATTGTGCCTAATCCTGGATGTGACGCTCCCCTCTTACTGTGGATCGCTGCAGGGCCCTCCCCGCTGAGTAGTTAAGTGGAGTTCAGCTCTGGCTGCATGGGTCCCTTGATGGCCTGGGGTCACTCGGTTCCATCTATAGTAGGGCCTGGTAGTGCGTCAGAAGCTCTTTCCCAAAAGATGTATAGTTATTTGTCATGGGTGCATTGGCCTTGCTCTAGAATGCTAGGGGACGACGCTGTGACTCTCCTTTCGAGGCTGGCCAGATATTCCACACGACGTCTTTCCCCGGATATCTCTGTTACTGCTTACCCCACAGCCTAGACCTGCCGCAGAGCACCTTCTCCCCAGGACCCCCACCAAGCCGGCAGCTTATTATGACACCCAGTATATGGACGGGACAAGAATTCCCAGATACGTAGTAATATGCTATGTCCCAAATTCTTCTTCATAAGGGAGGAAATGAGATGCAATAATGTGTCCTTTACTTTCAAGGAGATGTCCTGGCATGCCTGAGACCACTGAGCCCTGGAGTGTTCGCTGGTGGGGGCGGGGCACTGAATCTTTATAGGGTTTAACTTCCAATCCTCTGGAATATATATGCTTTACCGAGGCCTCCCACACCACTTCCTGCTCAGCTGGTCTGGTAGACATGACGTCATCAACGAAGAGGACCCGTGTGATGTTCTGTAGAATGGTCCAGACCCCCTTGCGCTGTACCATGTCAGGGAGTGGGGGGTGGTGAACCCAGCCCTGGGCGAAACTGCAAACGTGTGCTGTTGTCCACCCCAGGTGAACAAAAACCTCTTCTCTCCAGCTGGGATAGAAAAGAAGGTATTTGCCCCACGAGGGGTCACATGTGATCAACCTGAGGTCATGTTAATCGGCTCCAGGAAAAACACTGTCTCTGTCACAGGTCGCAGCTGGGGCTTCTGCTTGGGTGGGTTTGGGGGGGGCTCCCTGCCACCCTCCTGGATCTGTCTTGTTTTCATAGGGGCCAAACTCTTGAGTTAGGTGGGGGGTATGGGGGATCCCTGCCTTGCATCCTTCAGGCCATTAGGAATGGCACTAATCTCTGTAATTTCCCCAGGATGCAATATTGTTTTTGGTTTCCTCTCTCAGATGGGGATGGGGGTCAGGGGTCAGGGTCACGGGCTTCTGTGTGGCTCTCCCCGCTACGGTAGCTCTTACCCGACAGGCTGAGGAGCCGGCTACCAGCCATGCACTGGGAACCGGAGAAAGCCTTGGATCCAGTGGACACACTGTGAGCTAGACCTGGGCCATAGTTGGGGCACTAGTCACCCACATGCTCTCATACTAACAGGGGGCAGCGATGATGCTTTGGGTCCCTGATTAACTGTGACAACCTGGACCCTTGTTCCCAAATGTCTACCCATTTCTCCAGCGGACAGTTAACCAAGTCAATGACTGTCGGCTCTTTGGGAGAAGAACAGGGGCGGGGAATCTTTACCATATAAATTCGTTGTGGTTCCTTCTTCCCAGGGACCTGGCCATTCCGTCATTCAGTGGACCGTGGGTCTGAATGCTGGCCCAGGAAATCGGGCGGGGCTTCCCCCAGCCCCCGCCGAATATCCACTCTTGATTAGCTTTCGATCTTACAGATTGAGAAGCCTCTTTCCTGGGCCCATTTATTTGTCCCCTGGGAGTCCTTTATCCTATTAGCTGTGTACAGAGGCAGGCCTCCCGGCCACCATGGCAGCCCCCCTTGTTCCGATGATCGTGGGGAGTCTGGGTCTATGACAGCATGTCCTGCCATCTGCCCCGGCCCGTGGACACTTAACGGCGTCCCTCCAAGTGATGCTAGCGCCTCCTCACGGGCACATGTCCTTTAGCTCTGGTGAGCAGAATGTCCCCCAGGTGCTCCGACCAGAAAGAGTCACCTGGTGGGTTTTGCAGCCTTTCTTTATGCTCCCATCATCTGCCACGGCTTTATCCTCCATTTAGCGTTGGCCTCCTTTCTCCAAGCTTCCAAGAACCAACCTGGTGGCGTGTTGGCACTTTCTCCCAGAGCTATATCCGTGGGATTTCTGGCTCGTGGTGAGAATAAAATGCAGATCAGGTTTCAGTTGACTCTATTACTTGTAGAACATCCTCTGGGCACCCTCTGTGGCCTGTACCTGGGGTGGACAGCTCCCTCTGCCCCCTCCCTGGGTGTGCCCCTGCTCGCCAGGCTTTGGGTGCGGGCTGCCCCAGGGGCGAGGTGCAGCCTGGGTGGAGGCCCCGTTCTTTGGTCAAGGGCAGGTCCTTGGGAAGGACTCAGCTATGGGCCAGGGCAGGGAACGCGTCTGGCAGCTCGGGACAAAAGTGCCTCTCTCCCCTAGGGGCTGGTGGGCACTCGGCAGCCCCTCCAGGCCTGTGCGGAAGGGGTGGGGTCCCGCTTTTCTCCTCCCCAGGTGTGGAACCAGAATGGCAAAAGCCCCTCCATCACCTTCGAGTACACACTGCTGCAGCCGCCGCACACCCACCGCATCCAGCCTGTCTACTACAGCTTCTCCGAGCCCGCGTCTGAGAGCGCAGAGAGTCAGGAGCTGGACAGGGCCGCACTGCTGGGCTTCCTGCGGCACAACGGCTCCTTCTACAGCCAGGCCTCCTCCGAGCGCCTGGGCCTGGACAACCGGGTGTTTGGCCACCTGGGCCCGGGGATCGAGCTGGGTCTGAGCAAGGGCCAGGAGACCAACGAGGTGTGCGAGCAGGCCGGCGGCAGGGCCTGCGAGGGACCTCCCAGAGGCAAGGGCTTCCGAGGTAACCAGGAGGGACGGGATTGGGGTGGGGGCTTCCTAGGGAGAAGGGCCCTGGCCAGGCAAGGGGTCTTCAGTCCCCTGCAGCCTGCAGATGAGAGGCTCGCTACGTGCAGCTGGCTGGGGCAGGCAGGCAGGCCCATTTCAAATGAGCTCACATTCTGAGGTTCGGGGCAGACATGAGTTTTGGGGGGACCCTATTTACTCCGCTGCAGAGGTCAAGCAGATTTCCCTGCAAGACATTACCCAGGCCCGCTGACACGCACACCTCGACCTGGTGGTCTGAGTCCGCTCCCTGGGCAGAAACCTGCCTCTGGGAGGCTCCCGGTTCGGGTCTTTGCTGCCAGTCACACTGCTACCCCATCGTCCCCCGCCCCCATGGGCAGCCCTGGCGCCCTCACAGGGGAGCACTTGAGAGTGAGCCACCTGTCTCCCTCGTAGACGGCAATGCCACCGGGACGGCCCTCGCGGGAGACAAGAATGACCACGAGGTGGATGCGCGTCTCGCCTCTCAGCGGCTCCTCTCTGCCAATGTCATCTCCGACCAGCTCCTGGGCGCAGGCTCCGACTCCAGGGAGCTCCCCTTCAACGAGACCGGCAACAGCATCTTTGTGCAGGGCGCGCCGAGGAGCTCCCCGGCCGAGAGCCTCTACGTGGACTACGATGAGAACGAGGGAGCCGGGGCTTACCTGCTCAATGGGTCCTACCTGGAGCTGAGCAACGACAGAGTGACCAACACCTCCTCTGAGGCCCCGTTCCCGAACGCCAGTGCCAGCCTCCCGACCATGGCTGGGAACAGGACTCACAAGGCCAGGTAGGAGCTGGGGCTGCTGGTAGGGCTTGGTGGGTGAGGCCAGACCCCGGGGCAGTGGGAGAGAGCCACTCCTGCCCAGCCTCCCCCGCCCCCTTGGATCTGAGTAGGAGGTCAGAAGCCTGGGTCCTAGGGAGTCCTTCCCGCAAGTTTGGCCCGTGAGGCAGAGGGGGTGCTGAGCGCCCATGTGTGACTCCAACGCTGTGGGGGGAGGAGGAGGAGAACCGTTCTGAGCGGTCCTCATGAGCCAAGCTCGGGTCAAGCATCCACGTGCGTGGAAACACCGGCCACAACCACCCTGAGTGTTAGGGCAGTTGTAGGGACCCAGAGGGGGTCGCAGAGCCCGAAGGTCTGGGTTCTCAGTCTGGACAGTCTGGACACACAGCCGCTGGGTGTGAGGTGGACACCCCAGGCTGCTCACTAAATGTGGAGTGGCTCAGCACCAACCTTCACTGCAGGCCAGAGAGGAGACGGGGAAGGTCCAGTGGGGTCCTTGGCCAGGGGGAGACCCCAGAATCAGGCACTGGGAATAAGGTCTTCTGCTTCAGGGGCTGGAGCTACCTCTAGGATGTGTCAAGTAAGGGTCTACCTGGGGCCAGGCCCCCAGAGCCAGGGACACACCTGGAGACGTCTGGATAGTTACACCTAGGGACACCTTGTCAGCCACACTTGCAGATACCTGGACAGTCACGGCTGGCTCTGGGTCAGAGGCAGTTGGGAGCAGGCCTGTCACCATCCCCACCAGGAGACGATTCCTGGTGACAAGTCCCTTGGGCCCATGATGGCCACGAGGGAGGGTCCCTGCGCCTTTTCCCAGAAGTTCAGGCGGCAGCCCAGGCTGCTCAAGCGGAGCGAGTCAGGCTCAGCAGCTGCTTCTTGGGCGGTGACTGGAGGGGGGAAGGACTCAATGGGTTTTTTTTGTCTTCCGAAGACCCACCCAAATCCCTTGACTTTAGACACCAAACATGAATGGAGCCCTAACCAGGGCTGAGGATGCAGAGGTGGGCATCCTTGGGACCCTGGGGGACTGGGTTTAATAGAAGATTTGGGCTTTGCTCATAAGGTGACATGGTTGGGATGACCCTCTCACCCGTGAGCCTGGGGACAAGAGCAGCAAAGCGGCCCCCCTTAGCCTACGAGGGTGCCTGTGCCTTCTCTCAAGCTCTTTTCGGAGGTCCCCCCGCCCAGTCACAGGGGACAGCCGGGGCGCAATCTGGGACACCTCTAACAGGCTCTGGGTGGAATTCTTCTTTGCAAATGTGGACAGAGTGAAGCTTCTGTGGCTGCCCTTCTTCCCACAGGGCCCACCAGGGCTGTCTGCTCACCAGCCCAGGGACCCAAAAGCTTGCAGGGTATGGGGCCTGGGGGGCATGTGGGACCCAGCGGCAGGGAGGGGTGGCAGGCTTCGCTTCCAGGTGCACGTTCGAGTCTGAGAGTGGGGTTTATGGGCAAAGGGCCAGTGTTCACAATGAGCCAGCCCTTGCTGGTGGGACTGAGCCGGTTCCTGGAGGCTCCGAGCCTGGTCTCCGCATCTTTAGCCGGCCTCTTGTCAGCTCCAGGCCTGCCTAGAGGATTACAGTCTATCCCCAGTGGAAGCCTTGAATGAGGACTCAGGAAACAGAACCATCAGTAGCCCGCGGAACCTCCAGGGTGGGCCTGGCACTCTTGCAGGTGCCCAAGAAGGTCGGCGTCCCTCTCTGAACGGCTTTATCCGGGGGGCACAGAGGCCCGGGCTGCCTCATGTGGCTCACAGAGTGGAGAAAGCTCAGGAAGGAGTGTCGGGGGAACTGGGTCACCAACCCAACTTCCCGTGTGACTCAGACATGTCTCCCACCTGCTCCCGGCTTCAGGTTCCATGTCCCTGAGTGCAGGGCTGGGAGGACCCCCCACAGGGCCCGCCAGTCGAGCAGCCCGGGATTCCCAGGCCAGATCACGCACGCACGAGCTTTTGGGTCCTTGAGCCACGCTGAAAGTGTCTCTCCTGCCCCAAACCCAGAGGACTCTTACCCATTCCTCAGCCCCCCAGGGCTCCCCCTGGGCCTCAGGAATCAATACAATCGATTGTCCACACTCAGAAAGCCCCGGCCAGTCAGCCAGTCGGCCAGTCGGGCGCAGGGAGATGGGGCGGCACCCCCAGCCGGCTGCCATCAAAGGATGCTGCCGCTCGCTCGGAGACCAAAGATGGTCTTTAGAGATAAAGGGCCCAGGGAGGCGGCGGGGAAACCACCAGCCAAAATAGCCCGGCGCGGCGCGCTGTCCAAACACAGGAAGTCGCGTCTGCTCCGAGAGAGGCCGAAATCAAAGGGGCAGCTCAGAAAGGAAAGGTTATTTTCATCTCTTCAGAGCGGCCTCAAACAATCAAGGGAGGCCCCCCCCCCCCCCCCCCCCGGTCACCAGAAGCAGACGCTGGGAACCAGCACGCGGAGACACAGGCTCTCTCTCTCTCTCTCTCTATCTCTCTCTCTCTCCCCCACCGGCCTGGATCGGGGAAGAACAGCAAAGAGGCTTGCTGGTTCATTTGTGAACAAGACTCTCCTGCCTGGGTTGTCTGAGCCTAGAGCCCCACTGAGTCTGGCTGAGAGGGGCACTCTTGTCCTTCCAGAAGGAGGCAGGAGAGGGGTTGGTGGCTCAGAGATCCTGGGGGTGCTTCCTCCTTCCAAGAACAGGCGTTGCATTGTTGTGCAAATACGGACCGGGTTTTTCAAGGGGGGCTCTGCTGGGCCCAACGTGGGCCCCATGTAAGAGGGAGGTGTGGGCAGCCCCTCCAGAAATACCTTTTGTGCTTCAACCCCGAAGGGTTATTTTGAACCAAGCTGCTCTCTCTCGAGTCAAGAATGAGTCACGCAGCCTGCTGGCTAAGGAGTGTGTAATTAGTTGAAGATGGTGCAGCTTCCCCATGGGGGGGCAGTGGGGCATGGGTGGGATCTTTTCTTCTCTTTCTGTTCTTGGGGAGAATTGAAAGCCACGGGAAGGAGGGCGAGGGACCCAGTCGGCAAGATTCATGTTCTCCAAGTCAGGCGTTAGGTAGTAGGCTTCCGGGCCCTTCCTTGCACCGGGGAGCTGGGTGCTCTCTCCCGGGTTTCCATGGGTCCCTTGCTCTGAGATGACAAGGTCTTCGGTGGGTGGGGAGCCCCATTTAAACATTTCTTTCCACTCTTGAGGAGGGAGGGGGACATTCCCCTTCCCACCCCGAGATCTATGAAAGGGAAGTGTTGGCTCTTGGTTGTGAAGCCACCAGGTGAGGGGCTCAGTGGCTTTGAGTGACCCGAAAACCAGCCACCAGCTCATGGTCTGCCCCCCTCCCCCCTGCTTTCTCCTCCTCAGCCGCCCCCCACCTCTCTCCCCCTCCCTGGGTGATGAGGCCACGTTCCTCATAAGGTAGACTCATTCCTGAAGGTCGTGGGTGGATTATTCCCTGATTCTCAGAGCGAGATGTGCCTTCAGGGCCACGTTCCCATGAGAGTGGACCACGGTGCTGGTCTACACGAGAAACCCCAGAAGTGGAGCGAGCTCCCAGGTGAATCCAAACCAATGTCCCGATCACAGAACCGACAGGCAAGCCCTTCAGAGTGTACGCCCTGGAACCTTCACTAAGCCTGACCACTGAGGTGGCAGAAGGTCCCCAGGAAGGGACCTGTGAATGTGTCCACACAGAAGCCTTGTGGAAGGGTGGCAGCTGTGGGCGGTGGTCAGCCAGCCCCTCGGGCATGGGGCACCGGGGCAGGGTCCGGTGTGAGAGGGATGCCGGGGCCCGAAGGGTGTGCCGTCAGCCGGGCCATCACGCCATGTCCCGTTCTGGGGGCGGCGGGGCTCCGTGGGCCGCCTTCAAGCTCCGGCGGCCACATCTCAGAGCAGAGGCTGGGGCACCACTTCCCTCCTCCCCCGCTGAGTCCAAACCCAGCCTGCATTTTGGATATGGAGGCTGGGCCCCAGCACACCAACTGGTTCAAAGAAGCAAACAGTCCTAACAATAGCTGGCTTCAGCCACCCGGGCTCTGGCCAAGAATCATAGCTGGTTGCTGGCGCGGACCCAGCTTGCTTTCCCCTGCACAACAGCCATCACAGACCTGGGCAGAGGCGTCTGGAGGGGACCGGCCACTCCCCTGTCTGCAGCTGAGCTTTGCTGCTTTGATCCTTGGAGGCTGAATGGCTCGTGTCCCCATTCAAGCTGCGTCCTGGCTGAGGGAGGCCACAAGAGAGGATTCCGGCACGTTCTCAGCAGAGAAGGTGTCTTCCGAGGTCCCTTGTGGGGGAGTAGAGAAAAGGAATCCACTTGCCCGTGCTAGAAGGCGACAGTGGGAAGCCGGTGCGTGTGTGGGGAGCCGTGGCCACGCGGGTGAGCCCCGAACTCGCCCCCAGCCCAAAGCTTGGGCCTGCCGTGCCGTGTGCTTGGACGGCCCCCGATCTAGGACAGAAAGGCTAAAGCCTGCCTCCCTGCGGTGCTCCCTCCGGTCCTCCGTTCTAGATGGCGGGGGTGGGCTGTCACTCACAGTGCGGACCCTGCCCGGGGCCAGGGCCGGCATGCTGTTCCCTGAGGGCACGGCCTCGGGGGGAGCTCATGCCCAGAGCCCCGCGGGGAGGGCTCATCCCCTTCTCTGCGTCTCCCTTTCAGGACCAGGCCTAAGGCACGCAAGCAAGGCGTGAGCCCGGCGGACATGTACCGGTGGAAGCTCTCGTCCCACGAGCCCTGCAGCTCCACCTGCACCACAGGTACCGGTCACCTGCAGGGTGGCACCTGCTCAGCCCGCCTCCACGGCGGGGTTGCAGCGGCGGGGCCCCCCCGCCCGCAGGGAGCTGGTCTGGTGATTCCCTGATGGGGCGACGGCACGAGGGGCAGGAGTTGGTGTCCTTGTGTTCCTGGCAGTGTGGGGACCACAGTCAGGCCGGGCCTCCTGGGGGTAAGGCAGGCTGCCCCAAACACTCCCTCATCTTCGTATCATATTTTGTTAGGGCAGACATCCTTTTGGTTAAAAGTAAGACCGATCAAGTTGTGAGGATTTTGCTTTTGTTCGCAGCAACCTAGGAAGGGAAACTCGACCCACGAGGGAATGGGACAGATTCTAGGACCTTGTCAGGGGGAGCAGGTGGGAGGGGAAGAGAGACCCTCCCCCTTGGTGGCCCCTAGACAGACAGACACATGTGGTTAGTTAGTAAACGTTGAGCTGAGATTCAAACCTGTGTCTGTCTGCCCACATGGCCACTGCCGCATTCGGATGCTGGCCACAGCCCCCTGGGACCTGGATTCCCTCCCCTGGGGGCTGCTGTAAGCTCAGACATCAGACCCAGGGCCTGCGCCCATGGGACACATTTAGGGAGACCCCGAGTGCTGCCTCACCCATGCTTAGGACTTCATGTTTGGGTTTGGTCAACACCCGGGGCTGCCGCTTAAAATGTGTGATGCCCTCCCCCCTGCCCCAGCAACCCCCAAATTGGCCCCTGCAATCTCTGGCCAGTGAGGAGGATGGGGTAGGCCACTGGTGGATCCTGGGCAGCTGGTGCACCAGGTTGGGTCACGCACACCTCCTGCAGCCCCGGTTGGCATAGGTGATGCCCGAGGGAGGAGCTGGGGAGGTGGCCCCGCAGGGTTCTGAACACACTGTAGGTCCTTAGGGAGGACCTGTCGGTTAGGGATTTTGGGCCCCTCGTGCTATTGCAAGAGCCTCCTGAGCCGGGTGTGGGGCATGCTGAGTTTGCCCCCAGCTGTTGTGGGGGTCGTGAGACCAGCTTTGCAGGGTGTGCACTGAGCACGGGAGCTGCACCGTCTGGCTGACCCCACCACATGCCCTCGGTAAGTTGCTGAGTCTCTTTGAGCCTCAGTTTTCTCCTGTAAAATGGGATGCGCACCTCTGCCAAGGTGGTTGTGAGGATGGAAGCAAAAGGAGGGGTAAGCTGTCATGGCGAAAGCTCAGCACGTGGGCACGGCCTCTACGCAGCCACCGCCCACCTATCACCAGGCCGCTGGTCTTGGGAGGGAGCCACGGGAGCCACCTCACCAGGCTGGCCCAAGGGGGCTGGGCACGCGGGGAGGGCTGTTGGAGGGTCTGTTTTGCCAGAGGCTGTCTTGGGAGGGCACAGACCGGTTTGCACAGAGTTCCCCAGTCTCCCCGGGACGCTGCAGGTGCTGGAATTGTCCTGAAACATTATGTCTGGGAGCCTCTCCCCCCACCCCCCCGGACACAGTGCTGCCTGGGGAGGTGACGGCGCTGGAGATCATGGTGAGGGGCCTGATGGCTGGCCCTGGGTGGAAGACAGCCCCCCCTGGGGGCAGGGGAGACACAGAGCCACTTCTCCTCGGCCACAGAGTAGCCAGGCAGGGGGACGGGCTGGCTTTGCCTCCTGTGGCCCAAGAGGCACAGCAGGATGAAAGAAGAAAGGAAGCGAGGAAGATCTGGGCTCTGCTCTAGGAAGCGCTCTCCTTTAGCTGAGGCTGTCCAGGAGTGAAATGTATGGCCCCAATAGAGGGTGAGTTCCCCATCACCACGGAGGCACCCAGCTCGGCCGAAATGGCAGAGTCGGGTTCCAGCTGAATGGCCCCCCTGCCACCACCTCCCGCACACGCTATGGAATTCGAAGCTCGTGACTGTGGCCGACTACTCTTGAAATCCCATTCTGTGGCGTGCCGAGGCGAGGCCGGGTGGTGGTGGGGTGACATGCCTTCTGTGGCCCGTGGAGTCCGGGCAGTGTCACGGGCACACAGCAGGGGCCCCTTGGCACCTCCGGGGTGAAGGCTGGCGGTAGCGGGGCCGGCGGGCCCTGAGCCTGGTCCCCTGCCAGTGCAGGACACCAGTCTGTGTTTTATGCGCTCAGGCTCCCTGCTCGCTTTTGCTTAAAGGGAAGGCCCTGTGCGTAAGGAGGTTTGAAAGCACTGTGCTCAAGACTGATGTAATGAAGAAAATTGGTACCTCGATTCTCCCAGCATCCTGGGGGGTCCCCAACTTGGGGACGACCAAGCTGAGGCCTGGAGAGTCTGACAGTGTTCACGAGATGAGGGAGACCCTGAGCTGGGTCTTGAACCCCAGTCGATGAGGGAGACCCTGAGCTGGGTCTTGAACCCCAGTCGATGAGGGAGACCCTGAGCTGGGTCTTGAACCCCGGTCGCTTTTGCTCAAGACCTGCCGTGTTTCCAGTCAAATGGGGAGGTCTGAACGGATAATCAGGCACTTGGCGAGGGTCTGCAAGTCCCCAGCCCTGGACCTCCCTGGGCCCCAGAGCTGGTGTCTCCGAGGCCTGGAACATTCCAAGCAGACCTGGCCAGGAAGGCGGCCTCCCCCTCAGAGAGGGCGAAAGACGACACAGCCCAGTGCTGCAGCCTGGCTCGTCCTTTACGGAAAAAAGAAAAAATCCCCTTGTAGGCTGCTTCCCAGGCTGTTCCGTTCCATCCAGGGCTGGGGCTTGGAGAGGCAGCAGCTCTCAGACACGTGCCGCTGGGAAAGGAGGGCTGGGGCTCCCCATCAATGGGAAGTTGATTTCCGACCGGCAGCTCCTTTGAGGAGGACCCCTTTATCTCCATGATTCAGGGGCTGGGTCCCCCCATCTCTCTCTCCCTCCCTCACACACACACACACACACACACACATCAGCAACAACAAACCTTAACCCCACCTGGCCTTTACTGATGCTAACAAATCTCCCTGAGTCATCCTGCTTCCTCTGTAGGGACCCAACCACCGTTCAGTGAATTTGGCCCTTGTGCCAACTCAGTGCCAGGTGCAGGGGGGCAGGGGCAAAAAGACCAGAGGAGGAGAAGACGGGGGGGGGGGGTCAAAGAACTAACAGTATTGGGTGACGGCAGGCCCTTTACACATTGTCCCCCTGATGGGATTTACGGAGTACTGAGGAGCCAAGGAAGGTAAACACACATAGTAGTGATTAAAGGAAGTTCGAGAGAGTTGGATGAGGATTAAGGTGTGCCATAGGAGGGCAGGGAGAGTCTGAAGGTCAAATATAACACCTGGGGGGAGATAGAAAGGGCTGGGATGGTGAGAGTTTGCAAACATATCCATCCACCCACCAACCTATCCATCCAATCATATCCATCTATTCATATCCATCCATAACTATCCATCCATCTACCCATCCATCCACCCATCCATCCATCCATCCATCCATCTACCCATCCATCCATCCATCTACCCATTCATCCATCCATCCATCCATCCATCTACCCATCCATCCACCCATCCATCCATCCATCCATCCATCCACCCATCCATCCATCCATCCATCCATCCATCCATCCATCCACCCATCCATCCATCCATCCATCCATCCACCCATCCATCCATCCATCCATCCATCCATCCATCTACCCATCCAACCATCCATCTACCCACCCATATCCATCCATCCATCCATGTACACACAACCTGTCTATTCATCCATCATCCATCCATCCATCCATCCATCCACCCACCTATCCATCTACCTACCCACCCTCCCATTTACTCACCTATAGATGGGATAGTTGCTGAAAGAATGAAAATTAGTGACGCCTGGCTGTATGTGCCTCTGTACCCCTATAAGGGCCAAATGAGCCCAGGGTCTGTGGCATATGAAGTGGATGCCCAGTCTGAGCTGGATGGGATAAGGGTGGAGGTGGGGGTGCAGAGAGGGATCAGACCCCGAGACACGGGCAGGGAGAGAGTTCATATCCACAAAGCTGTCCTCACTGGGCTCTGCCACTGTTCTGTAAGCTGGTCACTGTCATTATCCTCGATTTAAACCAGGGAAACTCTGAAAGGTCAGGTGACTTGTCTGTGGTCACATGGCCCATCCGCTGGTCTCCAAGGGATTCGCTTGTGGCTCATGGGCCCTTCCCTTGTCCCGAACCAGGGGTCATGTCGACCTATGCCATGTGCGTCCGCTATGATGGCATCGAGGTGGACGACAGCTACTGTGATGCCCTGACCCGTCCCGAGCCTGTCCAGGAGTTCTGCGCCGGGAGGGAGTGCCAGCCCAGGTACCTGCCACCCAGCGCCCGGGCCGGGGGGCGTGGGGGCACCTGGGGGTCTGCTTTGCCTCTGCCCAGAGGAGCAGCAGGCTTTAGCTAGCATCCTGCTCCCACGACAGGCTTTGTGGGCAGGGGACTGCAGGATGGGCGTATGAAACTGGCCTGCCAGTCCTCTGCCATGTCCCACACTGCCTCACAAATGGTCAGAGACCGAGCCCTAAGTGTGTCCTCTTCCCAGGCACGACCAGACAGGGTCCCCAGAGGAGCCCGAGGCTACGCACCTGTTCTCTTCTGGCTTGCTCCATCCGGGCCCTCTGCTCCCTGCAGATATGCTCCCTTTTGAGAAGTTGGTTATGTGGCCCTGGAGGCCTGCCCTTCCCTCTTGGAGCCCCCGTGGGGGGGCAGCACAGGGCTCTGGGACACTGAAGCATGACCTCGAGTAGGAGAAGGAGGGAGGGCATTTTGGGAAGGAAGGAGCAGCGTGAGCAAGGGAGCAAGGCCAGGACATGGGTCCTGAGAGGCTGGAAAGCCAGGTGGTGTGTGCGGAAGGGAGAACAGGTGGAGGCCACATGGGTTCCTTGGCAGGCTGGCCAAGCTCATGCTCCGGGCACCAGTTTCCGGCACCAGCGGCCACCCCCCAACCTTGGGTGTCTCCCGGGGGGCTCAGGGTCATCTGGGCAACAGCCTCCACCCTGGGCCCTCACCAGCTTCCTCGCTGGCTTCGCCCAGTGTGATTTTGGACACGGTCGGGGGGATTGCGTGGGGTACACGCCGCAGGAAGGAAGGTGGGGTCTCTGAAGGCCGGCCCCTCCCGAGGCAGGTGGGAGACCAGCAGCTGGAGCGAGTGCTCACGCACCTGTGGCGAGGGCTACCAGTTCCGCATCGTGCGCTGCTGGAAGATGCTGTCCCCCGGCTTCGACAGCTCCGTGTACAGTGACCTGTGCGAGGCGGCCGAGGCCGTGCGGCCCGAGGAACGCAAGACATGCCGCAACCCAGCGTGCGGGCCCCAGTGGGAGATGTCCGAGTGGTCCGAGGTGAGCGTGTGCGCAGCCGAGTCTGGCCCGCGGGCTCAGGGTCCGCGTGGTTCGGGGCAGCCCTGACCCCCGCCCCACCTGCTTCCTCGCAGTGCACGGCCAAGTGTGGGGAGCGCAGCGTGGTGACCAGGGACATCCGCTGCTCGGAGGACGAGAAGCTGTGTGACCCCAACACCAGACCCGTGGGGGAGAAAGACTGCACGGGCCCCCCCTGCGACCGCCAGTGGACTGTCTCCGACTGGGGCCCGGTGAGGGCAGGGCCTGGATGGGGCGGTGTGCCTGGGGGTGGGGGCCGCTCTTCCCCTCGCGGCGCCCCAGTCACCCTGTTCGTCTCGAGTGAGGATGTGGGGTTAGAACACCTAGCCAGCCGTTCTCCCTGCTATGATGAGGAAGCCGATCCTTCACCCGAAAGCACGATCCCTTCTCTAGCCCTCCCCTTCTGTCTGTCTGTGTGTCTGTCTCTGTGTCCCTCGTCTGTAAGTCAGACACTCAGCCGCTCACCAGGGTCCCCTCCGCGTGCTGGGGACACAGGTGACCTTTTTAGGTATTTTAGGTGTGCTTTTCTGTGTCTGTTTTTCACCGACTATGGAATATTTCTGTAATTAGAATAGAAAATGTTATTTAAAAAGTGGTTGCCGTGGCAACCGCTCCCTCCCCCACGCTGCCCAGGGAGCCGGTCCTCTCTGGGAAACGGCAGTGGGGGGGGGCGGGGGCGGGGGACGTGGAGAGGGCCCTGCCTCTAACCCCGGCCTCCCTGCTGCAGTGCAGTGGAAGCTGCGGCCAGGGCCGTATGATCCGGCACGTGTACTGCAAGACCAGTGACGGCCGGGTGGTGCCCGAGTCGCAGTGCCAGATGGAGACCAAGCCTCTGGCCATCCATCCCTGTGGGGACAAGAACTGTCCCGCCCACTGGCTGGCCCAGGACTGGGAGCGGGTGAGTGCCCTGAGCCAGCAGCCTGGGAGAGCAAGCGGCCGAGAGCCAAGTGGCCAGAGGGACAGACGGGTCACACGGGGAATTAATTGCACATTACGATGGCACGATTCACTACAAATTAGTTTGAAATAGAAAAAAGGCCCCAAGGGAAGAACACCCCTTAAAACTTGCCAAATCTAAGGAGGCAAATGCTGGACGAGGCACGCTGAATGGGTCATGTTTTCCCTGCCCCTCCCAGTCCCCACTTTCCGGATTTATGGAAAACCAGGGCGGGGGTGGGGGCGGGCACTCAGCTATTTGCTCCCACAACCACCTCGCCTGCCCACTGACCAGCCAGTCACTGACTTGCCCCTCTGGACGAGTCACTCTCGCCAAGTTGCTGCGGGTGGGCCTCTATTAGCCGAGTCCTCTTGGGACAAATTGTCATTAACCATTCTGTTTCAAAACAGATGGTTTTCTGGGCAATTGCTTTTGATCAAATGTGTCTGGGGCCAAATGGTTATCAACCAAGAGTTCTCAGCCGATTTCCCAGGGATGCAAACGTTTTCACCCGGTTGTTAGCGACCAAGCCCTATCACTGCAGTCACACGTGCTATGTTCTGGTCCTCCTGGCCTCTGGCCTCTGACCCAGCCCCATCTGTCCCCTGGCCTCAGTGTAACACCACCTGTGGCCGGGGTGTGAAGAAGAGGCTGGTCTTGTGCATGGAGCTGGCCAACGGGAAGCCACAGACCCGCAGCGGCCCCGAGTGCGGGCTGGCCAAGAAGCCCCCCGAGGAGAGCACCTGCTTCGAGAGACCTTGCTTCAAGTGGTACACCAGCCCGTGGTCAGAGGTGAGCACCCCGCCAGCCCCTCTGCACTCTCGGGCCAGCCCTGAGTTCTGGTCCTGCCATGGTACCTCGCCCCTGCCCCAAGTGCCCCTCACTCACCCCCTCCATGGTCTCCTAGTGTGTCCTTAGCAACAATGCCCCTCTTGGGCCCTGAGGCCCCTCTCCACCTAATGATGTCATCCGCTTTCAAGAGGTGGCAGAAGGGGAGGCCTGGAGCGGTCTTTGAGCATCACCGAGTGGGGGGGGGGTGATAGAGAACAGGAGCCCCAGGGTCAGTGCCGCTGTGGCCAGGCTGTGCCACCTGGAGTTTCCAGAGCCTCTGGCCTCAGTGTCCTCATGGGCCAGCTCTGGACACTATGGGGATGATGCAGGGGTGTCACGGGATGGGGAACCCTGGACACTCGGCTGTGATGTTCTGCAGTATGCCTCAGACGCCATACCCAAGGCTTCCACGGTCTTGGTTGTTAGGATGGTGGAGGCCAAATCCCTAAACCTTAGAGTTCAAGGTGAAGATTTTTAGAGTCTATAAGACAGGGTGAGTCTGGGGATTCCATGAGTGCTTCCCCCTCCCAGAGGGTGAGGGGCCAGGACCTGTGTGCCCCGCTCCCCCCAGGCTCAGGGTTCTCAGTGGAAAGATTTGCGGTGACGCAAATCTTGCCCTAGATGGGACCTCTGCTTCCTACAGCACGCATGCTCATTCAAGAGCAAAAACACGCACATTTATTCCTACTGTGCTGCCCACAAAAGGACCCACCTGGGGAGAAGGAAAGGGGCTGAGGGTGGGGTGGAGGCTTCCAGAGGAGGCGTGGGCAGAGCCAGGCTTTGAAGGGTGAACAGGCGTCCAAGGGCCAGGAGGGTCTAGTGGCTACAGAGAGCAGAGCGAGGCATGTCAGGGGGCCGAGGCTCCTCCCGAGTGGCAGTGCCTGGCTGGGAGGGGAGAGTGGGGGGGGCATCAGGTGGGGCTGGGAGGCTGCTGAAGTTTGCCTGGGGCTCCAGGCCCCCAGGAACCAGCTTCAGAAAATGGGTGCGGCTGTGGGGGGTGCCACAGTGCAGGTCCCGATGCAGGTGCTGTGCTGGGGTTTGGGTGCCAAGCCCTGGAAGGGAGGAAAGCCACAGAGAGGGAGCAGACCCCTCCAACGTCCTGAGAGCGCTGGGGGAGGGGCATCCCTGTATTGCCCTGTTGACGATGGGTGGTGAGGGGTGACCGCCACGGATGGACCACGGTGGGCGTGTGGGCCTCTGGCATCTTGACCCCGCGGCTGCCCCTCCCTGGGATGCGGGCTCAGTAAGAGCTCACTCTCCCAGCTGTCCTCTCTACTCCCCGGGGGCAGAGGGTTCCCTCCGGGGCCACAGCCAGAGGTTCCTCGGGGGACCCACCCATGGTGGGCGGTCCTCTGTGCTCAGTGCCAAGCTGACCTCCTCTTGCCCCCTGCCTGGGCCAACCGCCCAAGCTGGGAGTGGGTGGGTGTCCTCCCTGCTAAGTCTTAATCAGTTACATGGGAGGCTGGGTCCAGGGCTGGGGCCTCCCACCCTTCGCTCCCTCAGGGAATTGAGGGCTCAGGTCCCAGATGTGCCTGGGTGATGTAGGGTCACGCATAGCGGGGGGAGCAAGAGGGGGCCACTGCCTGTCAGATCTTGGCAGGAGGGTGACGGGGCAACTCGGGTCAGCAGATGTCCCTGGTGTTCTGGGTAGCTCAGCGGGGTTTTCCAAGGGGAACATCTGGACGGAGGAGCCTCGGGTGGGAGTGGCCACTTTGGAAGATGGGTTTAATTGGCCCAGGACAAACAGTGTTTTACTGGAGTGGGAAGCCAGCACTCTCCCTCGGCCATGGCCCCGTGTGTCTGGAGTGTTCTGTCTCACGGGCCCCGGGAAAGCTGAAACCAAAGGACCCACCCAGGGACAGTGGGGAGAGGAGGGGCCCACTGCTTCAAGGTGCAAATGGTGAAGCTGAGTGGCCCTGGGTGGCGATGAGCGTCAGGCTTCTTGTCCCCCCCCCACCCCCACTGAGACTCAGCAGCCTGGGGGGAGGGGTGGGAGTCCCTCTTGGCTGGAAGCCCTGTCCTGCCAGGTGTTGGGGGGGGACTTCGGTCATTCTCTCTCTCTCATCAGTGCACCAAGACCTGTGGGGTGGGCGTGCGGATGCGAGATGTGAAATGCTACCAGGGGACAGACATCGTCCGGGGCTGCGACCCGCTGGTGAAGCCCGTCGGCAGGCAGGCCTGTGACCTGCAGCCCTGCCCCACAGAGCCCCCAGGTGAGATGGGGGAGGCCGACAAACGTGCGCAGAGCCAGGGCCTGAGGGGTGAGCAGGTGTCAGTCAAGGGACCGGGAGGATCTAGTGGCTAGGGACACCAAGTCCTGTGGGGGGTCCAAGGCTCCACCCCTCCTCCCCCCACCCGCCCCCGAATGGCTGAGCCTGGCTAGGAGGTGAGGGTGGGCAGGGTGGCAGGTGAGACCTAACTGGGGCTCAGGGCCCCCAGGAGCCATGCCAAGATGGGCATCTGGCTTCAGAAGATGGGGCCAGCTATGGGCAGACACCAGCAATCCAGGATGACTCAGCCTGAATGGGGTACACAGCTCAGGTGCCGGGCACAGGAGGCTGAGCGGTAAGGGCTGATGGAGGGCTTGAGTGCCTGGAGGAGGGGCAGGGTGCTAGGCTCTGTGGGGGCACCAGGGCGGATGATGAGTTGTTTCCCACCTGTTCTGTAGAGGGGACGCCTGTGGGCCTCCTGGCAAGTGAGGTCAAGGACCCCCCGCAACCCTGGGTCTGGGCGTCGCCCTTCCTGCGCACAGATCAAACCACTGGGGGGATATCGGCAGGAAAGGGGCGCCAGAAGAATAGCGCTCGAGGGCCTCAAGCGGGGTGGGAGGCCTGTTGCCGCTGCACCTAGAAATGCGCAGGTAGGGGCCACCTGCCCCCAGGTGCTCTGCTGCCTGGGACCGCCCCCGAGCGGACCAAGCTCCTGCAGTTGGGGAGAGGAGGCAGTGGGGTGGGGGTGGGGGTCCTGTCTTGTTGAGTTTTCACGCCTTGGCCACCTCTGATGCCCGTCCCCCACCCACCGTGTCCCTTCCCCAGATGACAGCTGCCAGGACCAGCCAGGCACCAACTGCGCCCTGGCCATCAAGGTGAACCTCTGCGGCCACTGGTACTACAGCAAGGCGTGCTGCCGCTCCTGCAGACCCCCTCACTCCTAGGCCCTGACGCCGCCCCTCGGAGACCCGAGCACCCCGCTCCTGGGGCCACCCCGCAGCTCCTGGGGCCCCTCCACGGACACCCTTCCCGAGGGCGCCCGGGCTGTGAAGACGAGACACTGAGCCTCTGCTCTCCCCCGGGGAGGGAGAGCCCCCCGACAGAGCCGTCCCTGCCTGGGAAGGTGTTCTTGGAGCTACAAGGACGGTGTGTTTGGGGTTCCCATGCCCCAGCACCCAGCCCGGCCCCCAACCCCACCCAAGGGGCCTGGGAACGTACCCTCTCCCTCCGGGGCTGTGGGGTCGAGGAGGGCCGGGGCAGCCAGGAGATCCAGGTGCCACCTCGGACCCGGATCCTGTTGAGGCGTGCTCCTTCCAGAGGAATCTCGCAACGAGTGTCCACTTGCCTCGTTACACGAAGCTCTCACGCACGGAGGGACCCGCTGCACTTTAGGCCCCGGGAGAGGCACTGTTTCTCACGGCACGCTAGGATACGGTCGTCAGTCAGTACTCCTGTATGTTAATAAAGTGGTCGTATTTATGGTGGTGTCGTGGGTTCCCAGTGGCTCCGGCAGGAGGGGTGGGGTGGCTGTCGGGCTCTGAGAGCCAGGCCATCCAGCTCGCGAGTTCAGGAAGATTTGCTGGGGCCTCGGCCGAGATGCAGAGTCTCCCTGAGGAGGTGACAGTCGGGGGCAAGCAGACAGAGGCGGGGCACCTGCACGGGTGAGGGGGACGGGGGTATCAGGACTCCAACGTTGTACTCAGAACTGAGCCAATCTCACGCCCACTCGCTGGTGTGGAAGCTGGGGATGGCGCGGGGGGTGGAGCGGGAGGGATTGCCTGCCCCGAACCTCCGCACCTCTGGAGAAAAACCCCTGCCTTGGGGTGTGTAGGGAAGGAGGAGGAAATCGGGAGGGCAGGGCAGGCCCCACACTGGGTGCTCGGGAACACCCTCCATCATTACTCTTTCTGGGTCTCGCAGAAGGACTACTTGATCTGGACTTGGGGGGGAAGGGTCACAGGAGGGCTTCCGGGGGGAGGTGATATTTCAGACGGTCCAGCAGCAGGAGTCCTTCTCCTGGATGAAGGGCTGGGGAAGGGCGTGCAGAAGAGGAAGCAGCGAGCACAAAGTCTCCAGGGGAAGGGTGGGGGGGTGTGGAAGATGCTGAAAGCAACTTGCTCTGGCTTCGGTGGAGGGAAGGAGGACCTGGGTGTCCACCCACCTCCAGAAGTGAGACTGCCACAGGGCCCAGGAGGCCACAGGGATTGTCTCCTTTGGTGACAGGTGGCAGGAGGGCAGGTGGCTTCCCTGGGATGTGTGGCCAGCTGCTCCCCAAACCGGGGCCACAGCCAGGTCCACCGCACGGGGCTGCGATGGGGATGGATGTCGAAGGTCACTGAGGCCGTGGTGGGGCTTGCATGAGGTCCCCAGCTCGGTTCCAGGAGAGGTGGGCCACCGCAATCCAGGGATCTGGGTCTCCCTGATGCACCCCTCTGCTGTGCCTTGTTGTCACCCCCTCCTCCCCCTCCCCCTCTCCTCGGCCTTCCTCCCCCATCCTGCTCTCCGACAACACTCACTGTGCCCTTACTGTGTGCCAGGCTCTGCGTCATGGGCTTCCTAAGAGCCCCGTGAAGCGGGCATCGCTATCACCCCACCGTGTTGGTGCTAGCACAGGCCCAGAGACCATCCACCACTGGTCCCAGGTGACTCAGCCTGTCACCTCCACCCCGCTCTCCAGATGCTCGGAGTTTAGGCCAGTGGCTCCCAGCCTTGGCAGATAGACACGACCACCCTGGGAAATACCCTGAGGTGCGGTGTGCTGTGGCTGACGCCCCGGGTGGGAGAGGACAGGCCGCCTCCGCCTGGCACAGGACTGGATGCGGCCCCCTCCCAGACAGTGCCGGGGAGGGGTCTGGGCTGGCCTGGAGTCCCAGGCGGACCGAAGGCGGCGGCGTGGCGGTGGTGCCGGAGACGAGCTTTATTGGCTTTCGCTTTTCTCAGGGAGCACCAGCTCCCTGCAGGTCCCCACAGTGCAGCTGCGGGAGCTCACACGGAGGGGTCCTTATCTCATTTCAAGTGGATCTATGAATCTATACAGAGAATAGAGACCAGAGAAGGAAAGAGGAACCCGGGACAGAGCCGCCCACAGGAAGTGTCACCTCCTGGTGCTCGCCCCCCACCCCAGCCCACCCCCCCAAGCAGATGCACAAAACAAATTCATGGGGTTCCACAAAGGAGGGGAGATTGGCTGCGAGGAAAGTTGGGGATGGATTCCAATAGCATGTCCAAACTGAGGCAGGAGGACAAAGGAAGAAGGAGAAATAATCCAGAAAGCTAAAAATAGTTAAGTCTTCCCCGACTCTTCTCACATCCAGATGACTCCACTCTTTGGGGCTTTCGGCAAGAGGCAGGTGCTCAGGTTGCCCTGAGGCTCAGGGACCCTCAAAGATCTGTTTGGCTTTTAGGAAGATGGCTTGGCTGAGGAGCTTGGCCTGTATCCCTGGCAGACAGGGGCTACCTTACCCTGGGGGCTCCACGGCAGGCCCCAAGAGGGCCGGGGGCTCTGGGGCCCTGCTGCAGAGAAGGAAATGCTCACTGCCTCTGGCTGGGTGGGGGAGCTGCGTTCCCCATGCCCGGGTCCCTGGGTCTGGGGCATTTCCCTGGGGTGGCCATTGGGTATCACTTCCCCAGCCAGAGGGAGGGAGCTGGAGGGTGGGCTCCCAGGGAGACCCTGGCCCTGCTGGGAGCTTGGTGGGGAGTGGGCTCAGTTGGGGTTCCATGGAGCAAGAGCAGGATCATGGGCCTCGCTCCCAGATCCTCCTGAGCCACAGGGGCTGGGGGGGAGAGCTCAGGGGGTGTCTCTCCCGGGGACCAGAGCTTGAAGGGCTCCCGGAGGCTGAGGCCCAGTGGGTAGGAGGGCCTGTCCCAAGTCTCACAGGGAGATAGTGGGTCTTTCTGGTCCTGATCCTTGCTCCGTCTGCCTACCACACCAGAGCTTCAGAAGGGGGCGCGTGTCGTGGTGTGGACACTCCTGAAGCAGGTGGTTGGCACGTGGCCTCTTCCTCCCTCTGTGCCTCCCTCGTTCACCAAAAAGCCAGGTGGGGCTGTGAATGGCGAGGGCCCGGCCAGCCCTGAAACTCATTTGGGCATCTGCAGTGAGGCCAGCCCAAAGAGTGTCTCAGCAGCCTGGCGCTGGAAGCCAGGGGTGCGTGTGTGGGGGGGGGGCGTGGGGGGGACAGCGGCCCCCTTTCCAGGACAGAATACTTGGTCTGCACTTGCTACCGGGCCAGCGGCACCGCAGTCAGCCCTCCTCCTTGAACAGGTGGGAAGGCGGAGGCCCGGGGAGGGGAGGGGACGGGGTCAGGTCCTGCAGCCAGGGAGGGCCACGTTCCCGGGGCCGGGCTGGGGGCCAACGCTCCACGGCAGCTTCACTGAAAGGCAGCCTCCCCGTCAGGAGCCTGGTGTCTCCCGCCCCAGAGCCCTGCCTTGCCCTGCAGCCTGACACCTGGGAACCACCCCTCGCCTGTGCCTGCCTGCCTTCCAGCCCCAGGCCCCACAGCCCCTACCCCCGGCGGCCGTGCGTGTGCTCACAGGGCCTTATCTGTGCCGTAAGCCGCAGAGCTCCCCCATGGGCCCCCGTGGTGACAGGGAGGCGAGGAGGGCTGGGCCGGGCCCTGGTCCTGGCCCGGGGCCAGGCTGATGCGGCCCGGGGACCCCACCATGGTCTGGGGACCCGTCGGGCAGGCGGGGCCGCTCAGACGTCGGTGCTGATGCTGCGGCTCCGGGAGAAGGCCTCCCGCATGGCCGACAGGCGGTTGGGGTTGAGCGCCTGCAGCCCCGCAAAGCTCCCGGGCGGCAGCTCCGCGTCCTCCGGGCTGATGCTCTGGTAGGCCACGCGCTCCCCGCCGTTGCGCACGCCCTCGTCCTCGGGCTCCTGCAGGAAGAAGGCGGGTGGCTCGTAGTGGGAGCAGCTGCGGCAGAGGGTGCGCGCCTGCGGGGTCTTCTGGCTGAAGGAGGTGGAGGCAGCCGGGTAGAGCGCCGGCCCGTCGGTGAGCACGAGGTTCCGGCCGCAGGGCAGCGGGGGCAGGTGCGAGTGCACGGCGAAGTCAGGCTCCTCCTCGTCCCCCTCCGACTCGTCCTTCTTGCAGCAGTAATACTGCAGGCAGAGGGCTGGTGACCCCCGGCTCCCGCCCACGCCCCTCGCGCGCGGTGGCCACACTGTGGGAGCACGCTCAGGCCAGGCCCCCTGCTGAACGCTGCGGGGAGGAACGGGCTGGCTTCATCCCCACTGCAGCGGGAGGCAGGCGCGAGGGTCATCGCCATTTTGCAGGTGGGGAAACTGAGGCACAGAAGGGTCAAGCAGCCCGAAGATGGGCACTGGGCTGTGCTGCCTTGCCCTCCACTTCCGGCTTCCCCTCCCCTCAGGGAGACCTGGAGGGCCCTACAGGGTGGGCAGGGAAGGAAGAGCGCAGGGGCGGGGTGGGGCGAGTAGCACGGCCCAGGTACCCACCCCTTCTTACCCTTACCCACCCCTTACCCTCCCTGAGCCTCGGTGGCCTCCCCTTGCAGGGAGTCTGGGGAGCCCTGGGTGAGGGGAGCCAGGTGGCCACCATCCTGAGCCCCCACAGCTGGGACCCAGGCCAGGGCTGTCTGCTTGCACCTTCTGCAGGACCTGACCCTCCCCCTCTTCCTGGGCCCCAGCCCTCACGAGCGCAGGGGTGGGGGGATCTCTCCTCGCACCCCCCCCCCAGCGCCCCGGGACTACCTGGAGCCGACAGTAGCACAGAACAGCGATGATGCAGAGCAGAATCACAGTCGCCAAGATGCCCCCGGTGATGACCACTGTCCCGGCTGTCATCCGCCCCCTTCTCCATCAACAGCCTGCAAACACACGCCACCAGCTTTACTGCATCATTGCTTCCTTGCTGCAAAAACAAGCCCTTATAGCTTGGAAAGTTGAGGACACTGGCTGAAAGGGGGAGATCAAACACACCCGGGCATGCAGGCGGGAGGCAGGGGCAGGAGGAGACCCAGGCCGGCTCTGCCCCTCCCTCTCCGGGGCCTGGCTTCCACATCTGGAGGGGCTGATGCTAGCGGCACGCCCCAGCCTGGCTCCAGGGGCTCCGAGAAGATTCCGTGAGCACGCACTTCAGCACTCAGCGTAGCACGCTCTCAGGGAATGGCGCCCTTCCAGCCTGGCTCTCCCGAGCTCACGCATTTTTTATAAATTCACCCAAACACAGTCAAGCTGAACATATGGTTTTGTAACCTAACAAGATCATCCTTATTTTTCCATATCATTACATTTCCTTCCGCGACATGATTTCTAGGCATATTCCATTGTATGACATAACTGATCTGTTTTCTTTAAAATTTTTAGCTGGGGTAAAATACATATAACCTGGTCTGCCATCATAACCATATGAAGTGTACCGTTCAGGGGCGTTAAATATGCCACTCTGTTGTACAACCGCTCTCCGGAACTCTGTCACCTTTCAACGACTGAAAACCAATCCTTCTTTGATATTTAGGTTGTTTACATTTAAAAAATATTCAAAGTGGATGTTTTTCAGTAAGCATTCTTGTAGCTAAGCGATTGGAGTCATCTGAGCCATGGCCCACTTCAGTTCCTCTTTGCGGATAAATTCTTAGAACTGGGCTTTCTAGGCCAAAGGACAGGCCCCCTTGTAAACTCTCCATCACGGCACAAGTCACAGAAACAAAAGCAGAACGAACGTGCATCACTGGCTACCGTCTTGTTAGCTGTTCTGTCCGCCCACCCGGGCGCCGATAAACCCATTCCAGAAGCAAAGCGCCCTGCTTGGAGCAGTCGCTGATGCCCGTTCTCACTATGGCCTGGTTCAAGTTACAAAGGTTGGACAACTGGCTTGCAAAGTTCCTGGATGGCTAGCAAGCCTCTCCCACAGGCCAGGAGTCGCTGGCTCCAGCACACCCCGCTCCCATTTGCCATCCCTCTTTTGCAGGGGCGTGGCGTGGCGTGGCGGGGGGGGGCGGCAATTGATATGAAAGGAAATCCCAGAGCATATCAGTTTAGTGCAAAATCTGACAGATGAAGACTTAAAAAAAAAAAAAATACCCAGTCTGTGTTCAGCTTCCTTCCATCAGCTCCAAAATGTCTTTTTACAGTTGGTTTGTTCAAATCAGGATCCAGTTGCGTTTGGCTTTTTTGACTCTAGAACATTCCAGTTCCCTCCAATCTCCTCGCCCACTCCCTGCCCCAGGTTGTTTATCTAAGAAATTGGGTCATTTCTCTGACAGAATTTTCCATGTACTAGAGCTGGCTGGGTCTCCTTGAGTGGCACTGGTCGTGGTCCATCACTGTTTTGTCCTCTAAACTGGCTTCCTATCACATTGCTTCCAGGAGCTGAGACTCTGTTCCTCTCGTCGTCATGTCGAGAATAACAGGTGGGGTTCAGCTGCTGTCAGCCCAGTTCCTCCGGTGGAAGGTTCCTTATTGGCCCTCCACCTAATCGATTTAGCAGCCTTTGGGGACTGCTACTTAGATCCATTACTTCATTAGGGGCTGCAAAGAGTGACATTTCAAACACTATCATCTCTTCTGCATTTCTCAACTCTGATTCTTCTCTAAAGAACTTTCCCTAATACCTACATGGTTATCCTAAAATACAGTCTGCAAGGGGAAGGCCCGGATGCTCACTTCCTTGTCAATTTCCAGAATATGCTGGCTCCCCAAGGGGTGTGTGGTGGTTTCCTAATATCACTTTGATGTCACTGATTTTTATATATTGAATGTACCTTTTGGTGTTCAAATGACCCCATTGGGACTGTGGGTTTGGACGCCCCTCCACGTTCACTCCTGAGTCATTTTGATGGGACCCCCCCCCCACTAATCCTTGATAATATTTGGCTTTCAGGCACAAGATGTCCCAGGTCTTCTTGGCCTTGGGACCCCCACTGTTCCTCTGTGACAGCCTGGGTCTCTTAGTGGGAAGTGGTTGGTAGAGAACATAGTCTGAGCACTAAGGGTGTTAGCTGTTCCTGAGTTTTCATTGGTTCTAGGCTTTTTCAGACACCACAACCAGGGAATATTTTTTTTTTTTAGGAAAAGAAAAATAAAACATGAGTTTATATTGACTTTATTCCTTACTTGTTTTTCCCTATTACATATAATAATTTAAAAATAACATTACCAATATTTTTACTAACACATCCACTGAATGGAATCGGATACTTACTTGTTCCTCTTTTTTGTCCTTACCCCTTAAGGGGTGGATAGTAAAAAAGAAAACTGTCTCAAAGTCACTTGAAATAATTCTTAGGATGGTTTTTCCACCAACTCAATACTCAGACTCATTTATTCCAGTTAGTTCTTACTTTTTTTTTTTAATTGATTTAGTTTTGCCTTTAAATGGTAGAAAACATTTGGTTCCAAAGTCAAAAGCATAAAACCAGGTGCAGAGAGGTCTCCCTTCCCGCCTCTCCCCTGCTCTGCCCCAGAGGGAACAATTTTATTTAGTTCTACGTTTACCTCCCATTGCTTCTTTCTAAAAATAGAAGTGAAGATATAGTTCCTTCCTTCTCTTACTCCAAAATGGCATTCTGTATATACTTTCTGCCCCTTCCCCGTCTCCCCAGGCCGTCTATCACTGCATGGACCATATGCGCCCTGGTCACACTGAACATCCCCAGGGACCCCTGCAGAGCCTGCTGCCCCATAGTGTGGGGAAGCTGAGCTTCCTCAACCAGGCTCTATGGGTGAGCATTTGCATTATTTCCCACTTTAAAAGACTACAGGAATGTGCAACAAATAGCTTTATGGTGTGCACTTTTCTAAAGTTTTTTGATAAACCTTGCCAAAGACTTGCTGGAATCTGGGCCCATTTTTCCCCTTCCAGGAATGTGTGAGAATTGACATGGGATTTTCATTCGGAGACTCAAGATCTGAGCAATTGGTGTGTGGGGAGGGAGGGGCTGGGCCCCTGCCCTCGGGCAGCAGTGTAGGAGGGGTGAGGCGAGGTGGAAGGTGTAGGGGTTCCCCTGCAGACTCTACAGCTGGCTGGGGAGGGGGCCAGGCTGGGCAGGAAGGCCAGCACCCCGTCTACAGATGGCGGGGAGCATGACCATGTACTGACATGAGAGTCTTTCCAGGCAACACTGTGCATCAGAGGCAAGGCTGGGGTGGGAACCCAGACTCTGGACAGACAGATAGATAGACAGAAAGGCAGATCTGGACAGACCCAAAGTGATGAGACAACGAGACACAGACTCACAGACAGCTCCAAATTCAGACAGAGGTGCAGACAGGGCCCAAGTCAGGAACACAACGCAGGCCACACAGACAAAGCAGGAGCCCCGGGGACCCCCACATTCCTGGGCACCCTGCCGGGCAGCTCGACCCGCCTTGGCCCCCGGGGCGGCTGAGGCCAGCTGGCCTGCTGGCCCTGCCAAGGGTGCAGGCCGACCTGGGGCCAGATCCAGGGAGCTGGGTGTGCAGGCGAGGCGGCTGGCGGGGGGATGCTGGGCAGGGGCCAGGCCTGCTGTCCAGATGCATTTCACGCTTTTTGCTGAGGTGAGGCAAAGCACAGCCAACAGCTGCTGGCCTGACTCCCCTGCTCCCTGCCCTCCTGTGGGGCTCCCAGGATGCCACAGCCCACCTCAGCCTTACCCTGAAGCGGCCAGAAAGCGGCAGGGGAATGGACCCCAGGCAGCCCTCCCTAGGGTCCATGGCGCCGTGGGAGGGCAGAGCCGGCACTGGGGCCCTGACTTTGTAGATGAGGAGTCAGGTTCAGAGAAGAGCAGGGCCATTTCCGGCGATCCAGCCAAACCCCAGCACCCCGTCAGGGTGGGCTGATCCGGGAACACCATTCCGGCAAACAGGCCCCATTGCAGCCCAAAGGCATAGAGGCCCCACGGCCCACCACCTGGAATCCAGGGCCTCCCAGGCCCAGAGGGCATTGGCCTCTCCACCATCCTGCCCAGCGCTTGTCACGAGGGACCGCCCCTGGGAGACCCCGCAGGTGTGGTGGTTCCCACGTTTGAAGATGAGCAAACCAAGGTTGGCAGAGGTCCCAGCACCAGTAGTTTTGGGGTCAGGGTGGAGGTCAAACCTGCCATATCATCACATGTTGGGACTGAGCTGAGCCCCTGTTGCCCCCCACCATGCACAGTCCCGCAGCCTGTGGGTTTCAGGGCGCTGGCCGGCCCCTGCTCTCCTCTCCGAGCCTGGCCCTCGGCGGCACGTGTGGATCCCGGCTGCCAGCCCTCTGGCCGTCGCTTGCTGGGGTTGGGGTGGACGTGTGCCCCAGGCTGAGCCAGTCCTCCCCTCTCTCTTAAGAGATGGGCCTGGGACCCAGCCCTGGCCAGTCCCTGCTGGTCACCTGACCTAAGGCAGAGACACGGGTGCTTCCAGCCACGTGTGTGACGGCCCGAGGAGCTGGTCCTGGGAGGGGCGGGGGGGGTGGAGAGTGGAAGGACGCCGGTGCCCAGAGAGAGCCGAGCCGCGGTCCCGACTGGTGGAAGTGCGTGTCCCTCCCCGCATCCGCAGAGTGACTCATTCTGTGACTGTGTCACCTTGCCTGCGTTTCTGCTCTTTATACCCCAAAAGATAATTATGCTCCTACTTCGTCAGTGAGGGAGCTTACTCAGCTTGCAAGAAGTCAAGAGAGGTCGTGCAGGGATTAAGCTCTGCTAGGCAGTTCCGCGCCCCTCGCACCCAGCACCCAGCAGACCCCCTAGAGCCAGCCTGCTTCTCCCTCCGGCTAGTTGCAAGCATGGGGCTGGCTCCGTGCCTCAGTTCTCTGCTGGGTGCGGTGATGAGGACATCAAGGATCCCACTGGCCGGCCGGCGTACTGTGCTCAGATGGCTATTGTTAATACACGTGTCCCTCCCTGGCTCCGCCGCCTCTGGCAGGCCCGGGAGGACGTTGGAGAGTGGCCGTGGTGGCCACAGGGCCCCTCTCCTGCATCTGAGATCCAGGAGGCCCCTTGCTCGGCCTGGCTCTCGGGGCCCCTCCAGCGGCAGGCAGCCTGGTGGCGTGATGGGAAGGGTGCCGGCGCAGGCCAGGCGCCCAGGGCTGTCAGCAGCCACGGCTCCGACACCCCGGCCACGTCCAGCTGGAGCGTCTCAGCCTCGCTCTGCAGATACACGCATGCCGAGGGGCAGCAACGCCCGCGGCGGGCGCCAGTCCCGGGGCCAGGCCCGGCCAGCAGACGCGCACGCGGTTGGCAGTGCTGCTGGTGCCCCGGCCTGACATCAGTCCACAGTTAACTCTGAACACCCCCTCCGAGGGACATGGCTTCCCTCAGCCCCACCCTCCTGCCACCCCTCTGCCCTGGCCCTGCCCACCCCCAGGATCCCTTTCCTCTGCCCTTCCAGGGCCTACACTACCATCGGGGCCAGGAGCATGCTGCATTTTCCTCCAGGAAGCCTTCTTGAACTTCTCTCTCCTGGAAATGCCAGTCCTGGGATGGACAGAGAAGCTGAGGCCAGTGTGAGCAGCCGGTGTGGCTCGTCCACGACCTCACACAGTGAGTTCTCGGAAGAAGCAGCAGCCAGACGCCTGCTTCTCTGACCCTCACACCTGCCATCCTTGCTGGGCCGTTGCCTTTCAGACCTCCTTCCCATGCCTGGGGACTGCCCGGCCAGACACCACGGTGATGAGCCCGAGGGGCCCTCGTCCTGCCCAAGATGGGGGGGCAGGTGAGGAAAGTCCTGCCATACACTTGCTGGTCACCCTGGGTCAGAGGCCTCTCCCTGGGCCTCAGTTTCCTTATTCCGTAATATGGGTATGGCAGGGTTTAGACACCCATTCCGGCAGCTCCAGACGTGAAACATCTACGTTGGTATCTTTAACCAGCCCAGCCTGCCAGGGGCTGGGGTGATGGAGATGCAGGAAAGAGTTTGAGGATTGCAGAGGTAAAACAGTGCCAGCCACAGGTCCAGGCCATAGATCGAGATGGCGTCCCCCAGGGCGGACCGAGGAGCTGCAGACAATGCTGGGTGCACACTTCCCCGGGAGCCTGGAGGGAACCGGGCCGGCCTGGTGGCCCCTGGACACTTGTGTCCCGAGCATGACTATGCTGAGTGCCCAAGAGACTAACGGAGGGCTTTGGGGGGCAGGGCTGGAGACAGGCGGTCTGCACTGGGGGGACCCCAGGGGCCTCCCTGGAAGGAGGGACTGGCTGGGCTGGCGGAGGAAGGGGACGGCTGTGGGAGGAGGGACAGTAAAGCAAAGGTTGGGAGGCAGAGAGGTGCTGGCAGACGCAGTGACAGCCTGGTGGAGGTTCCTCCTGGGCTCTCCCTAAAGTCTTCACCGCCCTGCCAGCCAAGACGTTTTGGCGGGGATCGTGCTGAATTGTTAATCTGCCCCCTGGGACCATAAATGGTTTTAAAGCTTTATAAACGGCTTTGCTTCCCTGTCCCCACCCTCGGTTTTTACAGGGACAGGCTGTGAGACGGGGCCCGTCTGTGCACCCTCACCCCACCCCTAGGGTCTGTGGGGAGGGGGCCGGGTAGCCAGTCTCCCCGGCGGGCAGGCGGGCAGGCCCACTGCTTTATGAGCTCGGGTTGTCTCCGAGCAGGAAGACCAAATGGGGAGGTGTCGGGGGCGGGGAGCAGGAAACACCTGGCTGCAGAGCCAGACGGCAGCCTCCACCTGCCTCCCCCCCCCCCACGGAGCCCCCTCCCCATAACCACTTCCTCTGGCAGAAGACCCCCACGGCGGCTGCCATCTGGACCACACGCCCCCCGCACTGAGTTTCAGACTCCTGTTTTCCTCTGTTCCTCTCGCGCCATCCCCCCGGCCCCAGCCCCAAGCCCTGCAAGGCACAGGGCACACAGCAACGCCTCATGAAGGCTTCTGTCCGCCCGCGTTCACCTGAGGGGCCTGGTGCTCCTTTAGGAGCCAAGGAGAAGCCAAGCCCGCATCCTTGCGCCCCAGCCGGGCGTCTGGCTCTTCTCAGCCAGCGACTTCCAAGCCCTCCAGGCTCCAGAACGTGGGGATGCCTGGGACACACGCACGGATGCCCAAGTCTCTCCGGGTCTGCAGGGGGGCCTTGGAATCTGCTTGTGTAACAAGCAGCCCTTCCAACCAAGCAATGATGGCACCACTGGCTTCCAGATGGGGAAACCGAGGCTGGGGGAGCCTGGCGGGGGGTCCTGCCTCCCCCCCGCAGGCCTCTCCCCATCCTGCTGTCTCGTCAAGGGCTTATGGAGAGCCAGCCCGCCCTCTCCTCCACAAACACATCGGTCTGGCTACAAAAGCGCTCCTGCTACCTGGAAGCCCAAGGGCCCCGCGGCCCGCGAGTGAGAGTGGCCGCGGAGCTCCTGTCTAGACCTCCTCCACATTTGTTCCTAATTTCACGCTCCGCGGGCTCCCAGATTCCTGGGTTTGGTAATAAATAGACAGGGAAGTGCTCAGCAGCCCCGTGGCTGGTCTCAGGATATTCTCCAGAGCCTGGCTGGGCTGGGCCGGGCCGGGCTGGGCCAGGCTGGCGGCGCGGGGCCTGGAGGGGCAGTTCCAAGCAGCCCCTGGAGATCTCCTCCCCAAGCTCCCCAAACTGCAGGCCCACCTGGTGCGGGGCCCAGGGAGCCAGGCCTGTGCCCACCACCAGGTGGAGGCCAGACAATGCCTGCAGTGAGGCGGGGGGAAGGGGGGCTGGTGCTGCCAGGCGTGGCTGGGAGCTGGTGTTCAGGAAGCCAAGGATGCCCTGGGCTGGCCTGCTGCACGCTATGGGCTCCTTGAGGGACTGCCAGGAAGAGCACAAGGCACTGGCCATTTCTGGGGCTCACAAACTTCCAGAAGTTCTCCCCAGGCCCCTGCTGAAGAGCCCCCGTCGGGGTCAGCACTGGGGGAGCAGGGCCTTGCCTGGGGTTCCCGGCTCTGTTCAGGACGGTTCATCCAGCTTCTTTCTCCCCTCGACTCCCCCCGGGATGGCCGCCCCACCCGCACTCCCCAGGCCACGTGGGAAGCAGGGAGTAGATGCATCTCTTTGCAAGATGACCCCACCCACATAGTCCAGGGGTAAACCGAGGCTGGAAAAATGAAGCAACCCACCGAGCAAGCAGGGACCTCTGGTCTTTGTGTTCCTTCCGGGCCTACTGTGCACGTGGCTGAGGCAGCAAAGGGGAGGCCATGCACCGTGCAGCGAGGACTCAGCACCTCAGCACAGACCCCAGGCCCTGAGTGGCTGGGGCGCTTGGGCCATGGCCGGGCAACTGGAGGGAGCTGCTATGCCGGCCCCACCGGGACTGGCCAGGCGGCTCAGCCTCCCTGCTGCCTGGGAAAGAGGGCACCCCCAGCTGGGTGGGCTTCCTGCCACCTCTGGCACGGTCCCCAGGCAGTCGCCGTCCCCTTCCTCAGGAACCTTCGGGAAGGCCCTCCTGGCCTCTGTCACAGAGCCCCGCCGAAGCCACGCAGGTCCTCCTGGTCCTTTGGGGGCAGTGGACAGCACCCAATCATGCCCGTGGAAGGGCCAGCCTGTGGGGCCCTTTTATGAGGCAGGCTACCACGCTGTTCCTTGCCCTCAGAGCCTGCTCCAAAATTAATTCAAGTCTGAGCTGTCACTGTTGCCGTTCGTCCCAGAGGCCCTGCCTCAGCACCCCGTCCTGCTCGTCCAGAGGAGCGGACCCTCGGTGCGCAGGGAGGCGAGTGGTCGGGTACGGCTGGCTCCCCCGGCTCTGTGGGGACCAGGCTTGGTGGTGTGTGCTGCTGTCCGCTCTCTGTCGGACAGGTGGCCGGGCCCCCCAAAGAAGGAGTCCTACCCAGAGTCACCCTGGATGTGTGCCGCAGAACCAGGGCTGGGCACCGGCCAGCGACCCTGAACCCGATCCTTGGGCCCCGAGGTGGGGGTGGGGGTGGGGGTGGGGGGGGTGGGAGGAGGAGGCAACGCCCCCATTGTCTGGTGTGGAGCTCAGCAGTGTCTGGCCCTAGGGCCCCAGCCGCCCCCAGACCTCTCCTGTCTGACCTCCCGTGGTCTGAAGGACGTAGGTGGGTCTGTAGACGCTCACAGTTCATGCCCAAGTGCCTCCAACACAGCAGAGAGGCTGCCCAGGGGTTCCCCCGCCACCCTCCTGCTCATGTTGCCCTGCTGGGGTTCCTCAACCTGTCTGGATAGGTCACTGCCCCCCTCACAGACCCCGGGGGGGGGCTCCCAGTACCTCACATTAGTAAGAAGCACATTATCTTGTCCTGAGCACCCTTTGTGCCCGGGGGGGGGGGGGGGCTCCCAGTACCTCACATTAGTAAGAAGCACATTATCTCGTCCTGAGCACCCTTTGTGCCTGGCGGGGCATGACACCCTTCACCAACATCTTTAATCCCTGGACAGTCTGAGCAGGTTTATCATCACCCCATTTCACAGACAAGGAAACAGAGCCAGAGAAGTGCACAGGGGTCACGTGGTTTGGGGTGGGGGAGCAGGGTTGAACTTCGGTGCGCCGCCCCAAAGCTGGTGTCTGGTGTTTTCCCTCCTCCTGGCTGCCCCCCACGGCTTGCCTAAAGGTGTGAGGGACGGGACAGGGGTCCATCCTCCTCCTTGCCCCATCCGACTACAAGCCCCATGAAGGCAAGAGCCCGGTCTGCCATGTTTCCGATGCCCTTCTGTCACTGGGGGTCAGCACAGCACAAGGACACAGTGAGGGCTCCGAAATAGGGGGGATTGGAATGGGGTTGGGTCCAGTTGGCAAGCCCCCGCTGACCAGGCCCTGAGCTTGGGGAGGAAGGGGTGGGGTCTCGCCACTGTGGCCCTCACCTCCTGGACCTGCCTGCCCCCCCAAGGCTCCTGGGCAGGCGGGGAGGGTGAGCACCAGCTCAGCTGCAGTCGGGCTGCCTTTTTCTCCCCCTTAAGAGTAACAGTGGGTAGAAGCTGGGTTTGCAAAACCCTTTCTGCTGCTTGACTTAAATTTCTTTTTCTGTTTTCAGCTTCCTCTTCCAAGAACTGAGTGCCGCTCCTGGGCCCAGGTCAGAGGGTGGAGGTGCACAGGACGGAGCGCGGTCGGAGCTTCCGTTTATTAAACACACACCACGTCCCAGCACTGAGTTGAAGCCTCTACCCTTGGTATGTCACTTAACCCTCATGGACACTCTCCGCCCAGGCCCCTTGAGCGTCCCCATGTGAAGACAGGGACACTGAGGCACAGAGCACAGCGTATCCGGGTCTGGACACAGGGAGGAAGCACAGCCAGGCGGCTGACTCCAGGCCTTTGCCCATCCCTACAGCTCGGCACCTCGAGTTTGATGAAACCCTAATGACCCTCTTCCGTGGGCCTGGCCCATCTTCTGCATCATGAGCTGCCTTCTTGACTGCGAGCTCAGTGAGGCGTCACCTTGATGCACAGGCCCTGGCAAACCGCAAGAGCTCCACATATGCCTGTGGAGTGAGTCACCAGCCAAGGCAGTGCCCTTGGGAGCTGAACGCCGGGGGAGGTAAAAGGGGAGGGGAGACTTTGGGGCCATAGATGAATTTCGGGAGGGGGAAGACTGAGGAGACCCTGAGCACATTTGCTTTTGCTCCTTGCTCTGGCTGTGTGCCCTGGGGAAAGCCCACGGCTCCTGAGAGCGCTCCTGGAGAGCACTGACGCCTGTATTCCTGGTGCTGTGGGGGGAATGCACGCATCGCCCCATTCAAGCCTCATCATCATCCTTGGGGTTCACAGATGAGAAAACTGGCGGTCATGGAGATGATGTCACCTGCCCAAGGGCGCACAGCCGGCGAGAGGCAGAAATGGGGCCCGGGCGAGGACATGGGGGGCTTTTTCAGAAAGGCTGGCTGCCTCTGGCATCTCACGGGATTGGACAAGCACCTCGTCAGTCACTGGCAGCCAGCTGGGTCCCACTCCCAGGGCCTGGGGCGGGGCCGGGGGCACTAGGTCCCCTGTCCCCTGCGGGGGGTGGTGAGTGCTCGTGAGCAGTTCAGGGCAGAGGGTTGGCACAGCGATCAGGCAGGCTTCCGGGAGGAGGCAAGGGCGGGGGGGGGCAGGTTGAGGGGGTGGGGAGCCAGCCCCCCAACCCCCCGGTCACAGAGAGCCCAGCTCTTGTAGAACAGAAAACCAACCTCTCTGCCCCCAGGGCCTCCCTCTGCCCTCCTCAGCCACCAACCTGGCCGCCCTGCAGACAATCAGCTCCTGAGGCTGCTCTGGGCCTGTGACTTCTTCACTCAGAACATCCCTAGCTGGTGAAACCAGAATCCGGGTCCCGCCCAGATCCCCTGCTCAGGAACAGTGGGAACCTGTGCTTTAACGAGGCCCACAGGGGAGCGACAGGCTGGCCCCAGGCCGCACATCAGGACCACCCGGGCAGCGCATCATCGCCCAGCCCTGCCCCAGGCCAAATATGTGAGGGTCCCGGGGGCGGGCCCAGGAACCGGGCCTGCTGGGTTGGGACCGCAGACACCTGTGGATGCCCTGTACTGCCTGCCATGCTAGGGGTGCCCCCCCTCCGGGACCTGGGCTGCACTGGGGGTGCCCCTCCCCGGGGGACTCAGGAGGTGCTGGGCCCTGATGCAGGCTTCACCGCGTGGCCCTCACTGGTCCAGGAGCTCCGGGTGGCTGTCTCCATTCTGTAGGGATGCAACCTGCCCAAGGGCAGAGAGCAGGAGCGGACATCCCCATCGTGGTGAGGCCCTGCTCTGCAGTCCAGCTGGGACCCCTGCATCAGCTTGATTCCTCCCTTACAGCCAACCTCCCTCAAATCCTTCCCCTTAGCTCCTGGGGAGCTCAGCAGCCCCGAATCGGCCGCCGCAATCATGCCCCTAGCCCAGGCCACTCTCCACATCTCAGCTGAGCCGCCACGGCTGATGACACCTGTTCTCTTGTGGAGCCCTCACCACCACCACCACCTGAGGCCCAGCTCCGATACCTCCTCTTCCAGGCAGCCTGCACTCATGCCAGTTGGGGCGGGCTTCTCCCTCCCAATCCTGGTGTGTCTGGGAGTCAGAAAGACTTGGGTGTGAATCCAGACTCTCCTCCTTAGTGTCAGGATGACCACAGGCCTTGGTTCCCTCATCTTTAAAGCAGGATGTAAATGCCTGTCTCCAGCCCCCCTCTTCCTCCTTCCCACAAACACCCACTGAGTGCCGGCAGTGTGCCAAGCGTGGCAATGACTGGGACCAGCGAGCAGGGCCGTCGGGCCAGACGCGCACTTGACACAGAGCTTTAAGTGCCACCCAAGGCCCAGAGATGACAGTGGTCTCCACGGAGCCTGCACTGACCTCTCCTTTGTGTCTCTGTTCGGAAGCCTGTGACTTCTCTCCTCTCAGGTTGCAAGCTCTGGGGCCCAGTCCATCTCAGCACCCAGCTCAGGGGGCTCAGGAAGGGCTAAAGAGACGAATGCAGACATACGGGGTGAGGTCGGGTCTGGAGAGCTGGGGGCATTTCTAAGAGTCCACTAACAGGTATCATTTTGATGATTTCTTGACAAGACGAGGCCCCACACGCAGACTGTGCTATGTTTATTTTCCTGTCATGTCTCATGTCTGCACTTCTGGAGCCATGGTTCTCCTTTGTAGGCACCCCCAGCACTCCAGCCAAGTACCCCCCTGGAAGTCAGGCCTGCGCATGACTCTCCTGGTCTAGGCCCCGAACATCTGGGTGTTCCCGGCCCTCCGAGCTGGTCCCTGACTTACTTCCTCATCGAGGCGTCTGCCGTCCCTGCCGTGCTTCTTAAGCCAGTCTGCTAAGAGGTTTGTTCCCTGGGCCTCCCAACCACACGCTGCATGGTCTTGCCTCTGGGACTTTGCTGGTGCCATTCCATGGGCCCTGAATTCCCTTCCAGTTCTGCTTATTGAAATCCCTGGCTATCGGTCAGCATGCTCCTTGAGCAAGCCTTTCCTGCCCTCCAGATCCTGGATACGGCTCCCTCTTCTGGGATCTAATAGCACTCACTGTCCACACTATGTCCTTGGCATTTATAGTTTATCAACAGTTCAACAGCAAATATTCATTAAGTTCCTAGGGCATCCTGGTTTCTGCTCTGGGTGCCCCCCACCTTTGAAACAGCAAGTGCAAAGGCCCGGAGGCAGGCAGAGCAAGGCGGGCTCCGGGAGCTGGTGCATAAGGGCAGTAGGAGGAAAGGGCACAGGGCAGGTCCAGCAGGGTCTGTCTGCTCCTGAACAGCCTTCACGGAGCTCTGGTGCTCATCTTTCCACCTGCTGCAGTTTGGTGCCCTTTCCTTCCCGAAATGCTTTCTAGATCGTTCATCCTCACCTTGGGATGTGCACCAAGTCTACCTGAGGTCAGAGAGAGAACCGCTGGAAAGGATTCTAGAGAACACTACTCAATGCTCACACAGGTCCAGTTCCTGCTCGCAGCTCTCAGAGGACAGGTTCATAACCCAGAAGGGCCAGACTGAATGCTGCTCTGGTCCTGCCCAACGAAGCATAAAAGCTAGAGCTGAAAGAATCAAACTGTTTCCAAATAACAGCCGCATCCCAGAACAAAGCTGGCAGAGAGGCATAGGGTGAAATCCGCCACGTCTGGCATCCGGTGGAAAGTTACCTGGCATGCGGGGAAGCCCACAGTACAATCCATAATGAGGAGAAAAGTCAGTCCCTCGGAACTAACCCAGAAATGACACAGGTGATAGGCTTAGGAGGCCAGGACATTAAAATCGTTCTGACAACTGTCACCGCCGTGGTCCGAACGCGGGAGGAGAAACTGGGCACGTCAGGTAGAAACACGGACGATGTTAGAAAGAACCAAACCAAATTTCTAGAGATTAAAAAAAAAAAAAAAAAAAAAAGGCTCCAGCTCCAATGACAAATACACTGGATGGGATCAACATCAGATTAGGTGCCGCGGAAGAAGTGAGTTTGGAGACGTGGGGAGAAACTGCCAAAATGAACCCGCACAGAGACAAACCCTGAGTGAGGGAGCAGGGCTTCGGGAAGTGCAGGGGCGCCCAGCGCCCACGGGACTGGCGCCCCCACAGGGAGGCCCACACAGACAGAGGTCCGGTGAGAAGAAACATTGGCTGAAACTTAGATCCAAAACTCTCCACACACAAGAAACACCAGGAGCACAGAGGAACTGTTTTGAGCAAATTGTCTAGAACCAGCAATGACGTGAAAATCGAAGGAAGAGACAAAGGCCCATGAGCAACAAAGTGGGAGAGCCACGCGCGGACTTCGCGGTGAGAGCGGTGGGCACCAGGAGACAGCGGGTGGCAGGTGTAAAGTAGGGAAAATACCCCAACCTAGAATCTTCTGTCCAGCGAAGATCTTTCCGAAATTAAGATGAAATAAAGAGTAGCATGAATACCATCTCTTCTTCTTTACTCCCAAGTCCCGGAGGGCAGGGCCACAGTCCAGCTCCGGGCCAGGGCACGCCCTCTGGATCTATTGCTGGAAGATTCTTATCTTCTCATTGGGTCTGGGTCTCCAGTGGCCCAAGCCGAGCACAGGTTGGGGAGTCCTGGGGGAAGGACTCTGCTCATCAGGGACTGGGAATCCGGCTTGTTTTGGCGGAAGCCCAGGTGGAGGGAGCAGCGGCCCTTTCAGGGGCTCTCCCCACGGGAGACCCCAACGTCAGGGACCCGGGCCCTGCAGAGTGAGTGTAGGAGGTGCGAGGCACGTTCTGTGGCAACAGGACAACGCTGTGCCTTGTATTCACCTCCCCTATCCCCATAGGCGTGTAAAAGCAGAAGCGAAATCCGCATAGGTTTTTGAAAACATAAACCAAATACACACAGATGCGTTCTAGCGGCTCACACGGTTACCGCAGTTTCCATGGGCGCCGTGGTAAGCTGCATGCACTGAGTAAGGAGGTGGGCTCTCCTTAACCCAACAGGTCAGGGCACTTGGACCTGGCTGCTGGACTGGAGGGAGGGAAGGAGGGGGCGAGGGAGGGAGCGAGCCGGAACCGTCAGCTCTCTCCCCACGCTCCCCAGGACGGATTCCCCCGAATCCCACCTGTGTCTGGACAGCTCCCTGCTGTTTAAGACGAATTTTCAGCATCTACCCCAAGAACAGCCCCGTGAGTTAGGAAGACAGGAGTCCTCATCCTTATTCACAGGTGGGGTCACCCAGGGGAGGGGGTCGGTGGAGTGCGGCCGCACCTCTCCAGCTCCCAGGGTTCCTTCCTGTGTCCCCACCTCAGGCGACCCCACGCACGCTGACTGCCCTGGCGTCCCTGCCTCAGCCAGGACAGCCCGGGGCCCGTGGGGGGCCAGGGCCAGCCTTGCCCTGCTGCAATCAGGCAGTGCCACCTCTCATCCCGGGGCTGTGTGCATGCGTGCATGTGCGGGTGTATATCGCTAACCTTAAAAATAGGAGAGCCAGTTATTTTACTAGCAAAATGGGTCTATTCAGGAACATATATATATATATATGGAATTGCAATTCGGGACTTACCTATGGCTTTGCCGTCACTTGCCTGTCTTGAATTGCAATTCTCTGCTGTCCCTGAGTAAATACATGCGTGTGTGTGTGTGTGTGTGTGTGTGTGTGTGTGTGTATACGGCATGTGTGCATATGTGTGTGGAACAACAGGTGAGCCCAGGCAAAGGTGAGTCGAGCGACCTGGTGGTGCCAGAGGGACTGGCTGGACGGTGCAGCAGCTGGGGGCGGGCTGTGGGCTGCACCATCCGTGTCTGGGCATTCCCCCGGGAGTTCAGATGCCCTCCAGGGGACCTGGCACCTACCAGGGAGATCCCTGGATCCCTGCCTTTGTCTGAGGTCAGTGCAGATCATTTAAGGCAGGCCCCCCCCGCTTCTGCGCTGGGGCTCCAGGCAGGATCTCGTGTGGGGTGTGCAGCCAGAGGGCGGCGGACAGCCAGAGGACTACTGGAGCCTGGGAGGAGAGGTCAGGCGAAGGTGCTGGAATGATGGACTGCCAGAAACTGAGAGCCACGTGGCTCAGAGAATCAGTACATCTGAATAATGACGCTTGGAATCTAAGAGTCCCCCACTTTCCCCCTTAGATTTGGACATTACCTGGTCTAATCACCTGCTCAATGAACCCTGATGGGAGATTTCCCTCTGGAAATCGCAGTTCATCCAAGACGGTCAGCCTGAGGGTTGGATACACACCCTCAGAGAAGGGAGGAGGGCAGCACCTCTGGCTTCTGGCCACATTCCAGGCTTTTCGCTGTTGCCTGGGGTCACCTCAAGTTCTCTCCAAGTACAAGCCACGAGGGCCCCCAGGAGGCCCCACCTGCCCGCGCACCCGCCATCTTGGGGGCAGAGGCCTCCAAGGGAAGCTGTCAACCCTCTGCCCAGCACCCCCACCCCCAATTTCTTCGTTCATCTGATGCAGTTCCCGGCGCTCGACTGCCTGCCAGGCGGGCCCCAGACACGGACCGCAGACCTGCCTCGGCCCCCTCCACGAGGCTCTGCCACTGCAGTTAATTCAGTAGCTCCGTTAGAAAGTTCTGGGGGCAACTCTGCCACCCCAAGCAGTCTTTGGTGGCCCAGGCTTCAGCAAAGACCCTGCCTGAAGCAATTTGTTTTACATCAACTTCCCTTTGTAAGAAAACTGGGCTCAGCCATTTTTCAGTGAGTGTAGGCGTGTTGTTGAAAGAGCGCGTCTTGCAGATTAAGTGATTTTTTTTTTCTTTCTTTCTTTCTTTTTTTTTTTTTTTTTTTGAACCAGCGGCTGTTGTCAATGAAGAATGGCAGCATTAACCCCGGAGGCCTGGCCGGGAGCTGAGGCCTGACTGAGGGAGACCCGCCAGCCCCAGTCCTGCCCCCACCATGACATTCCTGCAGCTGGAAAACGCCAAGCGCTGCCCCGAGCAGACCCCGCTGACCCCCCAAACAGCTTCACAGCTGGCCATGCTCCTGCCACGCTGGCTTACTTCCCTTTCTGCAACACTCTGAGCCCCTTCCTCCCCGAGGAGGTTCTGAGTGTTCGGAGGGAAGCTTCTGGTGGGAAAAGAGATGTCGTTTGTGGCTCTAAAGGTGGGGGGGTCTTGGTCCAGGGAGAGGCCGGGCAGAAGCTGCTCCAGCCCCTGGCAGATGAGGTCGGGCCGCAGAACGGCCCAAAAGCTTCCAGCCATCCGACAAATATCTACCAAGTGCTCCTATCTCTGTGCCAGGCACCGTGCCAGGTGCTCGGCTCACGGGTGAACAGCATCAACAGGTGCCCTCCTCCGGAGGCTCCCCATCCTGTGTGCAGAGGGAGGCCAGTTGGGAAGACGCACAGAGCCAGTGTCACAGGGGGTCCAAGGGTGTGTGTCATGGGGCTGACCTCCAGGGAGGTGCCGTGGGGTCAGGGATGCAATCCTGAAGCACACTGTGGATGCCGAGACCCTCACGAGCCAGGAGAGATCGTCCAGGAAGAAAGGGGAGTAGGCAGGAGAACCCCCAGGGAGGAAGGTTCTGGGCATGTTCCAGAGTTAAAGTGAGCCGACATGCAGGAGCACAGTGGGGCAGACAGGCCAGTGAGGAGGCTGGGGGGCTAGCAGCATCTGTGGCATGCAGGGCCCTCTGGGCTGCAGTGGGGGTCTGGGCTCTGACCTCAGCTGGGATGGGATGAGAGCAGGGTACCAACCCCCAGCTGCACACGCTGACGGGGAACCTGAGATCCACCACGGGTGTCATGCAACAGGACCTGCCACCCACCGTGCTCAGAGACCCCAGAATCTAGCACCAGGCTCCCTCTGTCATGCTCCTACCAGGTGACGAAGAATCCTCACCACCACCCTGCAAGAGGGGTACAACCATCCCGTTTCTACAGACCAGGAAACCAGGGTGCAGAGTGACTCAACAGTGCATCTCAGCTCACCAGCTGGGAGGAGCGTGCGACGGGGGTTGGGCTGAGCTGTGGAGTCCTAACCCTTGTGCCTTTTTCGAGCATCCCACAGGTTCTGCAGCCATGCCGGACCCCTACCCACCTGCTCCCAGGCCTCCCTCATGCCCCCAGGTCTCGTGTTCAACGGTGGGGCTAATTCCAGAGAGAAGAGGGTGTGCAGGGAAAAACAAGATAGCCAGTGGTAATCAAAATCTACCACAAAAGTGATTATGTAAGACGCTGTGTCGTAAACCAAAAATTTTCTTTTTGAAATAGAAATCTGTTCGGTAATTAGAGGAAACTCTCGTGTGGGAAGTTCCGTGAAGGTAAAATTAAAGCTGACTATATTTTTAATTTTGTAAATGGGTTTGCACTGAGCCAGGAGCCTTCTGTATAATGAATGTTTTAACCAAACAAACTCTAAACACAGGTAAATACCAGAAGCTCGCAATTTGACAGTGTTACAAAGAAGTTGCTGTTTTTCTGAGAAACATTAGACCTTTTCACTGTCCCCCTTCGAACCAAAATTGGATCATCATATCCCGGAGTTAGCCCTCTCAAAGACATTTCTAGGGGAGACCCTGATAGCAACAGACACACGGGTCCTGGCCCTAACTGTGGGTCCTTCCCTAAGCCAGCGGGGTCTGTTGGGCTCTGGGAGCAGTGGTGGGGGGGGGGGTGCCCTGCAGAGAAAGGGCGTCTGGACTCGGTGCTTGCCTTGGAATCTGAAAAATGAGCATTTTTGCTTTAGGAAGGTTCCCGAAGGTAATGAGTAAGTGCATTTGCCAACAGCAAATGGGAGAATTGGAAAGACAGGGAGTAAATGGGACATTCAGACACTGCGAGGCAAGCGCCCCCCCTCCCCCAAGTGTCAGGGACACACTAATGATTCTTCCCAGCCTCCTCCTACACCCTGGGACACACACCCCTGTGCTCCAAGCCGCCCCTGTTCCTGCTCCCAGCAGTCTGGCAAAATAACCCGAGCCAACGCTAGGGGGACGCACGGGCAGGAAGCACAAAGCCAAAGCCGGCTGGCGCTCTGGAGTTGAGGCAGGGCCATGGGGCAGGGGTGGGGGCTCTGCCGCGGGTCCCTCACTTGTCTGCAGCAAAGCCCCATCAGCACCGGGATGGGTGCTTCTGGCTTTCGAGGCTGGGCAGAGAGACCAGAGGATGAAAGGGGGTGATGCATGGGAAAGCCAACTTCAATCACAACAGATTTGAGGCTCAAAGCCAATGAGACCACCAGGAAGTGGCCAACCGGTTCCCCCCACCCTCACGGGGAGTGGATTGCTGGAGAAAGTCAGGGTATCTTCCATGAGTCACTGATTATCAGCCCAAGTCAACAGACAGGTGTCCCGCATCCCAGTGATGGCAGAAATACCCCATCTCCCCAGCAGGCCTGCTCCTCCCCACTCCATACTCCTCCTTGAGGGTTTAGCTCAAATTCTGCCTCCAGGAAGCCCTCCCTGACTGCTCCGTCTGGCCCATGGGGTATCTTCCTCTGAATCTGGGGTGGCTGCTGCTGCACACCCATGTTACAATCCATTGAGAGCTGCCCCGTGCCCTGCTGCCTCATTCTATTCACAAGTGGGCACCCCCCTCAGGGCCCTTCTGCCACGAGATCCTTTCCTGTTGGGATTACACCAGTGAGCAAATCAGTAACACTATCCAGCACAAACAAAAACCCAGGATGACCTACACCCCGGCTTACTAATGTGGGGCCAGGTGAACAGATGGGAAGATGGGTGCTGACTCGGGGAGAGGATCCAGATCTGCCGCTAAAAGGGCAAGGCAGGAACACACGCAGACAAGCCCCCAGAAGATGCCCGGGTGGCCGGCACGCAAACGACTAGCAGGTGCCGAGCGCTGGGGGGGGGCGGGGGTGGTCACAGCTGGGACGCCCGCGCCTTTTGCTTCATGAAAAACAAACGAATGGAGGGTTTGATTTTTCTTTTAGAGCCAGCATCAATGTATTTTATTTAAAAATCCCGTTGGTGCATTAAAATGTAATACAGATCAGCTGAAAACCTAAGTGGCTTGGAGGAGACAGTCACCTGCGATAGCTTTCTGCAGGTGGAGTCAGTTTTCCATTTTGGTGAACAGAATGTCTTCTAGAACAGTGTGTCTCAAACTTCACTGAGCACAGGAATTACCCGGGGAGCCTGTTAAAGCAGAAGGTCTGGAGGGGGTCTGAGAATCTGCGCTCCCAGCAAGTTCCCAGGGACACTGATGTTGCTTTGCAGACACACTGGGGTAGCACTGCTCCAAGTGTAATCTCCTACGGGGTGCGCAACTAAGTACAGCAAATGACAACAAACAACAATAATAATAATAAGAGGGAGGACTGTTCTCCAAGGACCCAGGCCAGCAGAGGGCCCCACTGGCCGGGGCCAGACTGGGAGCGCCCCGAAGGGCCACCTCTGCCATTGCTGTTGCTTTGCAGAAACTGTGGATCTGGTCGGGAAGAACCCAGACTCAGGCGGTAGCCAGGGAGCCAGGGTGGCCCCGAGGCTGGTCAGCCCTGAGGCCACTCTGTGGCTGAGCCAGGAAACAAGCACCCCGGGGGCTGCCCTAGGGGTGGACCAGGCCTGGAAGAGAGGCTTCTGCTAGCACGCAGCATGCCTGGACTGCCCTCCCCAGTCAGCCAGCTGAATCGTAATCCGGTGCATCCTATGAGGTAGATGTTAATAGTATCACCAAAGAACCCAAGGCCCCGAGAGGCTAAGTCACTTCACCAGCGACGCACAGCTTGGGCAGAAACATGGCTCTGGTCAGCCCCATCGGCCCATGCTCTCGTCCACTTGACCACTCTAACCAACCCGTCCTCGTGGCGGGGGAATGTGGCAGATGAGGCTGCAGCCCCGGGAGCCTGGCTGGCCTCCACGTGGGCCTCGTGACTGGCCCAGCCTCCTCCCACCTCTGCCACCTGGGAAAGCTGAGCACAGGGGTATAGTGACTGGCCGGGCGCAGCCAGGGCCCGTTCCCATGGCAAGCGCCCGAGGTGGGCGGGGACCACGCGCAGAGCACAGGCGGTGATGGGCACTTCTGACACTGCGCTGATGTTGCTGGAACAAAAGTCCCCCTCGGGGCCCCTGGGGCTGCGTCCTCACCCCGTGTGCTGGCGCATCCTGCACGTCCGGCCACGCCCCGGTCTCTGGCCCGGCCCCACGCAGAGGAGTGCTCTAGGACTGCTATTTGTTCCGTCCCGGGCCCCTGCCACCACCCAAGGGGCGGCCTGGTGCCCCCACCTCAGTTGGATGGTGGTTGCTGCCCACTTCTTACTCCCCTGGTCCAGGCCTCCATGGTTTCCCTTCTGACTGGAGGCAGTGACCTCCTCCAGAGCCTTCCTGCCTCCAGCCTCACTCTCTCCAAGCAATCCTTCACGTTGCAGCCCAAGAACATTCTCTAGAGGCCGGATCTGGCCGTGTCCCTCCCAGGCTCACAATGCCTGTGGTTTCTCTGGACCGCTGGAGAAACCCACCCCCAGAGCAGGGCTTACAAGCCTTGCCTGATCTAACCTCTCCCTTGCTCCCCGACTCCAGAGGCCCCAGGACTCTCACCAGGATCATCTGTTTCATCCTGCAAGGCCCCCAGGGAAGTAGGGGCCGCAGTCCCCATTTCACAGCCCGGCACGTCCCACAGCCAGGACGCAGCAACGCCAGACTCAGAAACCAACCTCAGTGTGAGTTTGCTGCAGCCCACCCTGCCCCTGGGACAAGGTGGTCAGTGCCCCTGGAATTCCTCCTGCAGCCCCTACCATCCTTAGACAGCGCCTAGCCGGGGGGGGGGGCTGGGGCAAGCCCCGGGGGGGAAGACTCCCCAGCTTGAGTCTGTTCAGGGAGGGGACCTCATTCCCAAGGGAACAAAGAGCTTTGAAAAGAGAAACCAGCACACCCGCGCCCAGGAGCCTCTCTGCTCAACGGTGGAAGGAGAGGGGCTGGCAAACACTGAAGAGGCTGGGCTTGTCAAATCCCCTTTGGAGCAAATCCAAAGGGATCAAGATACTGCAAGGAAAACCAAGGCCAGGAAGAGAGCAAAGCAAGGCTGAGAAGCCCCCAGTCGCCCTGGCCTCCGTGGAGCATGCCGTGGGAAGAGACTCGGGGCGTCCAGCGCCTCGGGCAGGCCCAGTTTCTCCGTGGCCACCGTGTGCTGGCGGGGAAGCCAGAAGCACCCTCAGTTCTGTGCACGAGGAGGCTGAGCAATTTCCCCGAGGTAGCCCAGAATCCACAACCTGCCTCTTACTGATGGACAGACACAGACTCGCTACTTTGGAGACAGTGGTGGGGCCGGGAACTCCCGGGGGGACAGAACAGGGGCCCTGTTGCCACTGTGCCTTGCCTCCTGCCCGGAGTCAGAAGCAATCTACAGAGACGTAATAACTCTCCCGCAGCACCGCCTGCTCCCTCACCCCTCCTGAGCGCTGTAATTATTCCTCACTGGATCTCGCTGCCTCCACTCTGTAGAGCAGGCCCAGGGGCCTCCCTGAGGGAGTGGGGCCCCGCTGTGTAGCCTCCAGGCCGGCCGGGCCATATGGCTCTCCCAGCATCAGCACCAGCAGTCAGCGATTTAGAGCCGGCCCCCAAACAAGCAAGCCTGGGGTGATCACTTGAGTGGGGGCCTTGGGCTCAGGTTTGCCCAGAGATTTCAGGACCCCTCTGTCCTCCCTCAATACTGCAGCTCCTCCCAGGCTTACCCGTTCGGTTCAAGGCTTAGGTGAACAGAGTGGTAATGGCCCATCGGGGACATAACATGAGCCACTCCATCATTTCACAGCTGAAAGACTGAGGTCTAGAGAGGGAGAGTGACTTGTCCAAGGTCACCTAGAAAGGTGGACAGAACTGGGCAGATCAGTCTTGGCTCCTCCAGCTGTGCCCACCCTTTTCCCCCCAAGTGTCCTTACTCATGTTTGACGATTATGCTGGTGTAAGCAATGTGTGTCTGAGAGCTCAAAGCCTTGGAGGCTGGGAGAGGCTCTGTGGTGGACGCCCTCCCCTCTCCCCTGGGGAGGCCAGGCTGAGAAGCTGCGACACTTCTGTAGGCCAGGCTCTCAGCAGAGAATGCCAGTGAGTTCCAGAAAGACCAGCCAATGCTCCCCAGAGCTCCCCATGCACCCATCCCCACACACCCCTTGGGCACCAAGGCTGGGAGAGCCTGTGGGTCCTTCCCAGACCCCCAAACCGTTCAATTCCCAGACTTTCAAGTGAATCCAGACCAGTGAGCCCCACTGGACACTCAGGTGGCCAGGAGACCAGAAGCCAGGAGGACCCACAGTGCCAGGATCACCGTTTTTTTCACCCTGTCATGCAGGTGCCCAGCGGCCACTGCCAAATGAAAAACTGGACAAAACCCCACATTGCCTGAGTCCCAGCCTCAGGAGCAAGATGAATTTGTCACAAGTTCCCAGCACCCGAGCTCCTAAGGAAGCTTGCAGTCAGCGCACAAAGGACTAAAGTCAACCCCTCCCCTGGGTCCAGGAAGTGCTTGCGCCACCTGCTTAGGGAAGAACTCTGGTCACCTAGGCTATATCCTATGCCACTGGCAGAGGGGGATGGATGTGTCCTAGCAAGTGGGAACTTTCTGGGGTTGGAAGTTCCCATAGCGTCTGGAAATGCCCCCCCCCCGCCCCCCACCAAGAGCCTGTCCTGGCATGAGCTGAGGGGAAGGCTGGGGGAAGGCTGACAAGTTGTCTCCTCTGGCTCTCCTGAGCTCCAGCTTCCCGAGGAATGTGAAAACAGGGCATGCAGGGGTTAAGACCTCTGGGACACTCCCTGATCCTCAAGAAGGGTCAGTGAACTTGACTTTTGAGATTCTTGTCACTGAGTCATGGGGGCTGCCATGAGATGCACCCTGGCAGGACCAGTAGTGTCCATGTGGTCCTTGGCTTTGAGAGTGCCGGACATTGGGTGGGAGGAAGTGGCTGAACCAGGAGTGTGGACAGGGAATCTCTCTTGGATCTTTGGTGTTTGGAGAGTCTTTTTATTCCTCGCTAGGAGACCTCAAATGCCAGTCTGGTACTCCTCTCCCCAATTTAAGCTGAGGTTTCAGACAAAGGTGAGGGTGAGGCCAGTGGCAATGACAGACAATGGGGTGTTTGAAGTCAGGTCTACCACTTACTGGCTGTGTGACCTTTGACAAGTGATCAAACTTCCCTGAGCCTCAGTTTCCCCATCTGTCAAATAGGACCAGTGCCCCTTTCTCATGGGTGTTGGGTGAACTGAATGAATGATTACTTGCAGTAAGGTGCCCAGCAGGTGTCTGGTAGAAGGCAAGCCTCAGTAAATGAAAGGTCTTAGCTCCTGGCTCCAGAGAGAGTGGAGGCCAGGCTCCCCTCGGAAACTTTCTCTCCCCGATTTCCTTCATGCCCAGGCTAAGACAGAGCCCAGGTGTCCCTTGGCACAGTGGGTCCCCCGCCTCCCTCAGGCCCTTGCTGCCCACCTGGGTCCCCGTTCGCGGTCCATAGCCTCCTCCCCAGGGGCGCACTTCCAGAGAAGATCAAGATAGGACAAGTGGTGTGGCCGGGCTGCTGTGTGGGGCAGGGATCTGGCTCCAGGCGGCCAGGAAGGCTGCAGTGGGTGCTCCTGCCGAGGTGGACACCGAGCCGGGGCTTCCCTCCCTGCGTCCTTGGCGTCCTCGGCCCCCGTGCCCCGCGACCGCTCAGCCCCGCTTACCTTGAACCATGGGAACGGCGCTGCCCCGGCCGGCCGAGGACTTGGGCGCACGTGACGGGGCGGTCCGGCGTCCGTCCCGGGCAGGGCGCAGCTACCGGCGGCCGCTCCTGCCCAGGCCACGGGCTGCGGCGCCTGCTGGGGCCAGGCGGGCAAGGCTGGTGCTGGGGAGGCCCGGAGGCCCGCGGGAGGCGACTGCGTGCCGGGGCAGGAGCCCTCTGCTAGCTCCGGCTGCGGCCGCGGCTCGGGACGCGCAAGCTGGCTCCCTGCGAGCCGCACGCGCGGCTCCAGCCCAGTCCCGGGCGCGGGGCGCGCGCTGGCGGGAGGGCGCGCGCCCGCGCTGGCGGGGAGCGCGCCGCCGGCTCCGCGCGCGCCGCCGTCGGGGGCTGCGGGGAGCTGTTCGGGAGCTGTCCCTGGTGCTGACGGCTCGTCCGCCTCGGGGCTGGGGCTGAGGCCGCGCGACCTCCCTCCGGCCTTGGGGGGCACCCCCGCCCCCGCCCCGCGCCCTGCGGGGGCTCCCGTTGCTCTTCGCCTGCTTTCCGGCGCTCCCCGTTTCCACAGCGTTGGGATTGGGAGTCAGGCTGAAGCTGCTGATGCTTACCCACACAGTGTGACCTTGGGGCAAGTTCCTTCCCGGGGGCTGGGGGCAGGGGAGTCTCTTTCTGGTTCTCATCTTTGAAATGGGTCTCAGAGGTGCCTGTAAGGTTGGTCTGAGAATGCAGGGCAGGGACGTCCAGGGGCCTGGCACACAATGAGTGCTCAGCAAACTCGGGCCTGTATCATGGTTTGTTTCCATTTCTGGTGAGCAACCACCCGGCCAGGGAGAGAAAGGGCAGTGCTTGTCCCGCCCTGGGCTGGCGGGGGGTTGGGGGCCTGCTAGCTGCCTTTGGATTTCTGAGGGCATCCATAGGGAAGGGAGCAGACTTCTTGCTTGGGACCACAAAGCACAGAGTTAGGACCAGTGGTTGCACGTTGAGGGAGAACAGATGGGGCTAGTTGCTTCCTGACATAAGGTCCCTCCACCCGAAAGGAGTGCTCCAAGAGGCAGTGAGTGACCTCTGTTCCTGCAGATAGATACTCAAGAGGAGGCTGAATCCACAGGGTCCATGAGCTGACAGAGGTCTGGAATGAAACATTAGTTAGAGTATGTAAAGCATTAAGAACCATGCCTGGCACATTGAAAGCATAATATGAATGTTTGCTTTTTTGACTCTTAAGTTGTTTATAAGAAGCTATATCCTGGTAGGAAGAACCTGTTACTTCACTCCCATTCTAGAGATGAGAATACTGAGGACATGTAGAGGGGATCCTATGACCTGCTTGGAGTTCATTCCCACCTTATAGATGGGCTGAGGAGAGAAGGGTAAGCAACTTGCTCAGAGTCATACCACAGGACCAAGAGGGTGAGTTCTTACAGACCAACACACGTCCAGCCTGCCACCTCGCCCTGTCAGGTCCCCTAGGCATGGTCACTGACCAATTTCCCAAAGCTGTTCAAGCTATTTTGACCCTGGAGAGTTTCCTTATAGCAAACCGGGCAGGTACCTCATTTCTCTTAATTAATGGAAAGAGCTGGTGCCTGCCCCCGTGAGTACCTCTGTCCCTTCCAAGTGGGATAATTAAATGTCACCTGCCTCATTTTCTAAGAGATCAGTGGTGGTACTTGATTCGCTAATTAACTGTGCGCAGTACCAGCTTCCACCAGGCACCTATTTCATGATAAACATCACTCATTATATGCTCAGTATGTCCCAGACACAAGGCTAAACACGTTGCCTGCACTGTCTTGTTTAAATCTTCTCAACAATCCAGTGAGATAGACACTGGTATTGCCCTCACTTTGCAGCGAAGATTGGAGACTAAAGAGCTGCAGAGCAGAGCTGGGCTCGACTAAATCCCAAACACGTGCTCCTTACACCCTCCTTCTAGATTTTTGATGTTCTCCCCAACCTAGGAAAAAATACGGGAACATTAATAGAAATTCCATATAAGGAGGAGGGGGAGGGCTCAAGAGATGCAAACCAGCTAGCCAATTGGTGCCCTAGGAGTCAGCTTAGAAATCCTTTAAATTGACATTTTTCCATCAAAATTCCCATTATGACAAGTGAGCTACTATTTTTTTTTTTTAATTTCAGGACTGCTTAGATCCCGGCAAATGTGTGCCAAGAATTTTAAAAGGAGCATCACTGCCAAATCCTTTTTACCAACCAGCTCCAATGCCTTCCACTTCTTCCCATGCCTGCTCTTCATTCACATGCTGCAGAATTCCCCCGCTGTGGTCTGGGTGGCTGTAGACCTCCGGAGCTCCTGACCCCGTGAAGCACTGACTTCTTTCCTGTGCTCTGCAGAGGTGGGCTCCCGGGGCTTGTGCTGATGCAATCGGAGCCCATTTTACTTAATCCAGGACTGATAATACAACATATAGAGTAGATACCCTTCTTACTCTCACTTTACCGATGGTAACCAAGGCATGAAATAGCTTACCACTGGTCACACGAGTGACAAGGGGGTGGCTGCACTGAACGGATTTCATTTGGAGAACGATGCTCCGTGGTCACCACCAAACTCAACCCTTCATGTGACCAAACTATGGTCTGGTTTTAAGCAAAAACCCCATTTCCAAAAAAAAAAAACAAATGGGGGGGAAAGTGAGGAGTCACTGGTCCGACTTTATAGAAATGATTTGCCGTCAGATTTCCTTAAATAGCAAGTTCTCCTGGTGCTTGTGCAAAAAGGATTTGAGCTACACATAGTTCTTTCAGGTTGGCCAAAAACAGTCCTGGGGGTGGGAGGAACGGCTCAGTACTACCCCTCCCCCCCAGCGTTCCTTCCACTACCATATGCTTTCAGTTGCATGGCAACTTCAGTTTATGGTGGCTACTGGCCCCATCACCAGCATCTTTCCCCAGCACAGAAGTTCATGGATATCACTCAGATCCAACAGATGGCCTAGTTGGTTGAAAAAGCCCCAACACGTTCGAACATGTGTGGCTGTTTACAAGGGTTTATTTTCCACTGGGGGCAAATGGGGCTTTTGTAAGATCAGCCCTGTGTGCTAAAGCTAGGACCTTCATATCCATCCATTTTCTTGGGGGCCAGGGTGGATAGCTTGTAGGGGAGGGACTGTGATGACCAATGCCCGTTTCTCTCTGGGGCTCCGTAAAAGTCTATGTTCAATATGTACTCCCTGACTTGATGCATAGGAATAAATTATGCCGGTGACGGCAGGCACCTGGACCTTCTGATCATAGCCGCCCACTGAAGATAGTCACATACCAATTTGGACGGAGGGAATTACGTTCTTGGAGGCAAAGGGTATGCACCCAGCTGCTGCTTCTGACCTGAGTCTCATCCGGCTGAACGGCAGAGGAGCCAAGTGCTTGAGGAGTGAAGATTCGGCCAGGATATGAAGAATAATGGCCCAGAGCCTTTCCAATTCCCTTTCTGGGAACCCTCAATTGGGAGTGAGTTCACCATCGCTAGACGTGTCCAAGCAGCAGCTTGCTCTCCACTCATAGCAGACGAGCTGGCTGAGCTGGCCCCCGGGGGACCCCTCTGGTCCAGGAAGTCCCTGAGGTTTCAGAGGGGTCGCTGATGGCAGCTCAGCGTGGGCATCCTACTGCCTGGCCCCCATTTCAGCTGCCTGGTGGTTCTTAGGCCACCAAAGGGGGGGTCCCATGTGGAGTCTTCCAAGTTCTTCTTTCCCCGGATGGGCACTGGGCCAAATGACCCAAGTGGTTGCTGTTTCCATCAGCATGTACTTCTGAACATTGCCAGCGCCTTCGGGCAATTACTAAATTAACCTTTGTTTGGTCTTTGAATTGTTTTCTTTGCCCCCGGTCCGCACTCCTGAGGGGTTTTGCCGTTGATCGAATGGGCTCTGTGGATCCACTTATGTCACTGAACCTGTGTCTACCCAATTCCAAAATATCCATCCAGGTCAAGCCCATTTAGAGAATATATATATATATATATTTTTAAAGATTTTCTTTATTTATTTGACAGAGAGAGACAGCGAGAGAGGGAACACAAGCAGGGGGAGCGGGAGAGGGAGAAGCAGGCTTCCCGCTGAGCAGGGAGCACGATGCGGGGCTCGATCCCAGGACCCTGGGATCACGATGTGAGCCAAAGGCAGACACTCAGCGACTGAGCGACCCAGGCGCCCCTAGATTTTTTTTTTTTTTTTTTTTTTTTTTTTTTTAGAGATGAGCAATGCCATGACATTGCGATTATTTTGTGATTTTGGCTAGGCAGAGTGCACTCACATTCCAGATCAAGGGCTTTGGATTGGGTGTCTTTTGGACGTGACTGGGAGAATAACAAGGCATCGAAGCGTGCAGGAGAGAGCAAGAGCGAGAGGGTTAGAGACCGAGCGTGCAGAGGGACGGGGGTGGGCGGGCTGGGGGTGCCTGTGGGTGTTTGGGCACATGTGGCATGCGCGGTGTTTCCATTGCTCTGCTTTGAAAAGACAGTCTCATCTGTTTGAACAGAAATTACTGGTGGTTTTCAATTACTGCAACATTTTACAACGTTGTGACAGCAAGCTTGATATGCTCATTCTTTAGGAATCTTCGAGGATGATGGATGAAGACGAGGTGACGCTGAGCGAGGTGCTGCAGATCAGTCAAAGGTCCCTCGGGGCTCCTTGGGTGAATCACAGTTCATCGTGACAAGTCCTGCCAAGGGTGGGGCGTGAGGCGGGGGCTACGGAAGATTCTTCCATCTTCTCTGTTTCTGGGAATGTTTCTCCAGAGAAGCATTAACAAGAGCTCTGGTGATCTCATCTTCGCTTCCCAGCCAGCCCACTCTCCACAGCTTGAGCAGATCCAGGCAGTGCGTGCATGGACTCGTTCATTCATTCACGTGCCACACACTGTGGGTGCAGAGACGGAGCTGGAGGCCCCGGCGTCGGGGAGCTCGGAGTAGGCGAGGTTTCCAAGGGCTGAGGAGACAGGGCTCCCTGGGTTGGGTGGAGCCGGACCCAGGACGGTACTATCAGTAACTGGCATCTGTGGTGAGCTTACCAGCACGCGGCTGTCCCGACAGCCCTGGGAGACAAGGACTTGCCTGGCACTAAAGGACCTGAGCCTCGGAGAAGGTGAATGGCCGGCACTAGGCCACGCCGTGGCCACCCCCACCCCCCACCCCCTGCCCGTCTGACTCCGAATTCTGCGCTGAGCCCGTCCTATGCTGCCGTGCAGCCCTGAGTCTATCCTGCTGAAAAACAGAAGATAAAAATAAGACCTTGACTATTTGGGCCGTGGGATCCTAAAATTAAAGCAATCTCCTCATAACCTGTCTGCTTCTGTTAGCACAAGCTTGTGGAGGACGCAGAATGCTGTTCATTTGAACGGAAGCATGAAGGTGATATGACACGGGCAGATATCACACGTGCCAATACGGTGTCGTGTGAGGTGGGACCCTGTCACTGCCCCCAGGAGAGAGCAGGGCCTTCCCGCAGGACAGTCTCTGAGGGGCCACATGCAGTCACGCCACCCAGGGCCCTAGAGCACATGACCTTCTCTGGGGCACAAAGATCGAAAACAAGGGCTTGGCCATTGCTGTCCTATCAGACCCTGCTGCCCTGGCTGACGGTGGCAGATTTGGATTGGAGGCCAGGAGGAGGGAGGGTGTGGGAGGAGAGGAAGGGGGAAGAGTGGGGTTGGGAGTGGGGAAGCAGAGTGAGCACAGCCGGCCACAGACAAGGACGAGCCCGGTGCCCCATGGTCAAAGGGTGCAGGGTGCGGTGTGGGGTGCCGAGGCTCCCTCCTGCCCTGGCCTCGCTGCTCCCACCCCCACATCTGGGTGGCCTGGGGTGGCTCAAGAGCCTCAGCTAGGGTCTCCCTGTAGTAACACGGCCCTCTCGTAAGCCCCCCAAAGAAGCATGGAGAGTGAGTTTCATCCTCAGGCTCCCCGCCTACCCACTGTCCCTCTCCGTCCAGCACCCATGCACGTTGTACGTGGTCCTGACTCTCGGGCATGTGTCATCCGTGGGCTGCCTCATCCTCTGCCCGTCCGCTCTGGGCTGGACGAGCCGTGAGGACAGAGCTTTGTCTTTTCTGTTCTCCACTGTCTCCCAGCGCCAGCCTTGCTGGGAAGGCATTCGCCGGAGGCTCTGTGCTGGTCCTGGGTTTTCTGGAGCCCCTACAAGGGGTGGCCAGAAGCACAGCCTCCCTCTGCTCCTCACGCCCCTACTGGAGACCACTGGTCACTGTGATTGTTCCCATTGGACCGATGAGGAAGTGCAAGTGACCGACCGGGCTACAGAGGTCATGAGCAACTCAGGGGTGACTCCTGCCCAGAGCCCCCCGTCCCCGTCCCGGGGCCTCCCAGGAAGAAAGGGCAGAGCCTGTCTGAGCCCATCAGTCCTGGGGACTTTTGGGCCAGCACAAGACCCCTCAGCAGAGCTTCCATCCCCCTGAGTCCGCCCTACACTCGCCCCGGGTCCTTGCGCTGCAGGAGCCCCCAGACTGCTCCCCGTTGCCCCCTGGCTGGGGGGCAACCTCAGCTCTCCCCGCTGGCCCGGCCCACCATCCCTCCCCAGGCCCAGCCCTGCCCTCTCAGAACTGATGTTCTAATGGGTCTGCCGCTGCCTCCTCCAGGCCTGCTCCAGGGCCTGGCCCACAGCCTGGGCTGGTCCAGAACGTGGACCTGAGGATGCAGATCTGGTGGTGGCCATACAGCCAAGCTCCACATTGCCGTGGGGCGGGGCGATGGAGAGACAAGGCTCAGGCTAGATTCTGGCCCTGCGCACTGGGTGGGTGAACACAGGCCCCTCGCTCAGCCCCTCCAAGACTCAGTTTCCCCAGGTATGTCTCTGAGCTACACAGATCTGCTTACCTCACAGGAAGAGGGTGAGGGGACCCTTGGCTCAGCCAGGCTAGGCAGGGCCCTACCAGCACAGATACGGCCATCCCGGCAGGAAGGGCTGCGCTGAGCACCACATCCCACGTCCTCTTCTGGCCTGGAGCCTGGGTGCTGGTGTTTGGAGTCCCAGTCCTGCTGGTTTCTTCCATCCCCGGGGGAGCCTTGGCAAGACAACCTCCTTACCTCTGATGGAGCCTGGAGGGGAGCTAGCATTTACCCGTGGCCCCTGCCCATGGCCACTTCCCACTGACCACCCCAGGGACCCCACAGCCCTGCCTGGCAGGCCTTCCCTTCTCCTCTGGGCTCTAGAGAGGCCTTTGCATTTCTTGTCTTTCCCTTGGCAACGCTCTGGTGCACGAGGCTTTGGGGAGAACATCTGGAGGCACATTAGCATGTGCCTCCAAACCGGGGCCGATGGCAGCCCTGCTCCCAGCCCAGGCCAGTCGCTAGGCCACTGATCTGCCCTGTGAATCGCTGTCGGAAACGGAGGGAAGTGCCAGCCGCAGAGCCTGCCCTCCATGTGTCCTCCACCACCGTCCCTGGTCTTGTCGTTGACCCTTGTCACCCTGAAATGGGGTCAGCCCCTCTTCCCACAGCTGAGGGTGCACCGTGGCTCCTGGGTGGGGGAAGGGACCCTGGGACACTGTCTTTGTTATAAAGCCATCATCACACACAAGGGCACGTGCCCTTCCCCATGCCGGCCTGGCCTCTCCCGCTGCGCCATTTTCCTCTGTTTTGGGTGTTGTTTGTTTGTTTAAGATTTTATTTATTTATTTGAGAGAGAGAGAGACAGGGATGGAGGGAGCGGGAGAAGCAGGCTGCCCACCTAGCAGGGAGCCCAACGCGGGACTCGATCCCAGGACCCTGGGACCATGACCTGAGCCGAAGGCAGACGCTCAACCGACTGAGCCACCCAGACGCCCTTGCTGTTTTGTTTTGATGAGAAGTTTGGGGTAGTTACACCACCTCAAGACAAATAGACTGATGGCTTATGTTCCCCATAGGTGACTTCGCGAGACTCTCACATTTGTGAGATTAACATTTCCCTTCCCTCCACTGGGAGCCTTCTCCAGAGCTGCTCGGGCTAACTGTGCTTTCTTCCCCTGAAACCTGGGGCTGAGGACCCCCTGCCCCCACAGGTGGCGTGTGGCTCTTAAGAGAGGCTCGAGGGCTGTGTGTAAGAGGTGGGTGGCGGCTGCTCTTCATGGGGTGGTCAGCGCTGGGCCTCTGCCTTGCAGCTTCCCAGCAGGCGTGGCCCAGACGGGAAGAGGGGTGGGGTCTTCATACCTGTGGTTCTCTCGCTGTAGGGCCATGGCAGGTGGGGTTGTGTCTGTCCACGCCACACACCAGCTCCTCTGCCCCTTTCTCTGGGGGCCTCGCCCCTCCTGGCCTCGGCGTGGAGGCAGCACCTGGTCACTGCTTTTACCTTGTGGCTTTCCTCACCTTGCCCACTTCCCCGTAAAAGCTGCTTTCTGATGCCTCCTCGAGCATTCTCGTCTGAGGGCCCCTGCCGATGTGCCCTCCTCCCAGCCATGCTGGACAGGGGCTGTCTCCCCGCATCCTCACCAATATGGGGTGTCAGTAATCCGTTCTATTTCTTCCTACTTGTCGGCAGAAAACTCTCTCGCTGGTTGACTTAGTGTCTTCCTGCCTGCTGGTGAGGTTGAGAACCTTCCATACATCTGCTCCGATCATCTGCCCGTTTCTCCCATTCCTGAGTCCTCGTGCCTCACACTGATGTGCATACACTCTTTATACACTCAGGATGTTTGACGGGTCACAACTCTTTCCTCCGAGGCGGGTGTCCGTCCTCACCTGGGTTTAGGGTCTGTCGTGGAGTGGAGGCCGCCAGCTTTCATGGGCGCGATCTGCCAGGCTTGCTGGGAGGCTCGTGAAAGTAGACGGCATTTTCCTTACTGTTTGTGCCATTCTGAGTTGATGCTTAGTTTTTAACCCATGTAGGATTTTCGTGGATATGAGCCAGAGGTTTACCTGGTCTTGTTTGTATTTTGTTTTGACACATGAATAGCCCGGTGTCACTGCTTCCCTATTGAAGTGGAAATTGCATCCATCCAGCTACGCAGGGGTCTGGTTCTGGAACCTCTGCTGCCTTACGATCCACATGCCTGTCTGTTCACCGGCATGCGACACGTGCAACTCTCACAGCTCCTTGTGGAGCCACTGTTACGTGGAAGTTTGTCAATATCCTCTTACTCTGCTTCACAGGTTTCTTGAGCTTTTCTCTTCTGAATGATCTGTATAATCAACTTGTGAGACTGGGAACCCTTTAGGGGCCCTAATTAAGACTGGATTGAATTGCAGATCAGCTTGAAGAAACCCAACACCTGGAGAAGTAGAGCAAGAGCGGCGGAGATGCTAGGACCAAACAGCCTCGGTTCAAATTCCAGCTCTGCCGCTCCCCAGCTGTGTGCTCTTGGACAAGTTGCTTGACTTCTCTGAGCTTCAGCTTCTCCAGCTGTAAAATGGGGTAATAATGACACCAAGACCACTCCAAGGGTTGGTGTAAAAAATAAATGAGCTATCATATGAAAAGCATGTATAGAAATCAAAAATCATCTCTTTTAAGATACATCATTATTGTGTTTATTACTAGGAAGGGGAAAAAATGCGTCCAGTTCCGCCTTGATATGCCCTTGATTGTAAAGTCTATCTCAGTTTCAGAGATGTTTGAAGATGGAAGGTGTGTTTATTAGAATCGATATGCTAGAGCATTGTCTTTGCAATATGACAACAGCTCCCATCAGGAGGACGGGGTTTTATCTTCACTTATGTAGATTTTCCTTTGTTATCCTGCAGTAAAACTTGAGAACCTATAATCTTCATATAGGCTCTTTAGGGTCTTCAGAAATTTTTAGGAGGGTAAAGGGATCGTGAGGCCCCGAAGGTTTAAGAAGCACAGTTCTGCATTCTTAGAAAGGCAGGGAAAGCTTGAGATAATCTGAACAGGTGCCGGAAAAGCAGCTAATAGAAGTCAGCGGCTTTGCTGATTGAAAAGAAAAGGCGAGAATCACGCTAACCTATGGAAGGGTATTGATACCGATTGGCAGCAGGTGTCCTGCATGTTGGGAAGCCCGGGAGAAGCTAAGCTGCCCGTCCCTCGTCCCCGCGCTGCTGCGTCCCCCAGGCCAGGAGCCCTGGCGAGAACGCTGGACAGAAATAAAAGACACAGATATTGAACCAGGAGAGATTGTACTGTGACTTCTACTCCCTGACACTCGGAAAATTCCGCTTGCTAAATTCAAGCGAACCCAGTGAAGATTTATCAAGACAATTACGAGTTTCCGAGGTGGCCAGTCACAAAATAAACATTTTTTTTTAAATCAATGTTTTTGTACCTGTTACCATAACCCAATTAGCTATGTGATGAGAAATGGCTTTGATTTGAGGCGAGGTTAGGGAGCTTAACGGAACCTGGGATGGGTCTTTATTTTGTAAAAACAAAGCGAATATAGCACAACGGTCACACAGGAGGTCTGAGTGGTGGGCACATGAGTCTTTATAATCCCATTCTCTGCATTTTTCTTGTATTTGAAACCAGTCCTAACACAAAGACGACGAGAGATCCCACCCCTGACAACAACAAAACCACCCAGACTTCCTTCCGAGTTCTATTAGATTTTATGTCCCCATCCATTCTTGAGTCCCATCTTCCTCTTCCTCGGGTTAAGATTTTCGTGTTGTCAGATCAAGTCGTTGGACTTGAGGCTTTCAGAAAGGGTGGTGGTAACATTCCCGAGTCCTTGAACATCTGATTTTTTCTTTTGCTCCCAAACCAGAATGCGGGGCTTGGGATGGTGGCTTGAGTAGCATCTTCTTTCTGAACTTGGAAGGAGGGACCAGCCTCTCCTGCCGGCTGGTGCTGCCGGTAGGAGAAGGGACGGGGACCCGGCTCCCACACCTCCACAGGTGCCTTCCCTGCTTTCCTCACCGTGGCTCCAGGCGCCTGTGCTCGGCTCGCTCCGGGAGCATGGGAAACTTCGCTCTGCTCCTGCCGACCTGGAAACCAGCCGCTCGTCTGGAACGGGCCTGGTTCGTTTGTCTGCACCTGGCGAGCTCTTGGAGTCAAACGTGGGCATCTCTCTGTGGCTCTGGGTCTTTCTGTGGCCACCTTCTCCCCTCTGTCCTCACTGTGCCACTTGGGGAACGTCCATCAGATGGCCCCAAGGTCCCGACTTCTGCCTCGTGCTTTCCATGACTTTGCCCTTTAAGACGAGCTCCTCGTGCGGCACCTGGCCTGATCTTCCAGCTCGCTGATTTGCTCCTCAGATGTCTCCTTTCTGCTTTCAGCCCTTCTATTTTAAATCCCAAGATCTCTAATTACTTCTTTTATATAAAAGCCCATGCTTGCTTCATGGATCCGATAACCCCTCTTATCTCTCTAAAGGTAGTAATTATGCGTATTTTAAAGTCTCCTTCTGTTGACGTAATCAGTGTGCTCCCCCAGGCTTCAGGGTTTCTGTTTCTGAAGTGAAGGCTCTCTCTTACGGGGTTGCTGTTCCTCACATGCTTGGTTATGTGGTCAGTGTGCCTATTTCTGCATTAGATCCCCTGTTTATCTGTCTCCGCCTGCGTCTGTCTCTGAACCTCTGACAGAAGATGGGAAGGTCCAAGCACTCAGGCAAGGTGGGTGGGGAATTGCTCCCTTGGATTGGGGGTCCCTCGCCTCACCGAGGTGTGTGGTTTTCTGTTCACTGTCCTCCTATGGTGACCACCCTTTGCTTTAATTTAGGGACTTGGGGGCTCTCTGCTGTCCATGGCGGTGGGCAAGGAGCACCCTGACTGTTGTCCACACCCCACCCCTGTGCCTCACCTCCCCGGCTCCTGATGGGGGGGGCCTCCAGCTGCGTCAGCAGCTGCCCCATCTAGGCATCTCGTGAGACGTGGTTCCCTCTGATTTGGGTGTTTTTTTTTTTTTTTTGTATCTTTCTATGATTCCTACAAAATTCTGATCCCTTAAAAAGACTCACTTGTTCAAACCAATTCTATTTGGATTTTGTTTCTTTTAAAAACAGTTTTCTGACACTTGGTAGGATTTGGGAGGGGGCATGTTTAATTTCTCATGTGACCGAAGGCCCCGAGTGTTATTAAACAGCCCGTGGAAAGTGTGTTCGCCCCGGATGCCCAGCGGGCCCCTGGCCAGAGCAAGGGAGGCGCCTGCAGGTCCTGGTACATGGGCCAGCCACCAAAGCACACAGTGTCCCTCTTCTGCAGATACTTTCAGCTTGAGACCAAAATGTGGGTCTGCCCGGCATTCTGAGACTGCACAACTGAAAATAACCAAAATGCTAAAACCACATGACTTATCGGCAACTTCTGGGGCCTTCCTCTGAGCGAGGGATGCTCGTCTGCCCCCGGACGGAGACGCCGGCCTCCCCGGAGTTCCTCTGCCCCTTGATGTCGGTTGGTGTCTCGGTTTTAAAAGACCAGCCTCCGTGCTGAGATGTCGTCAGGGACAGCGAACAACCAGGAAACTAACACCGAGGACTCCACAAGACGTGCTCCTCCACAGGCCCCGGGACGAACCCAGAGCCCTTCGCAGTGACCACACGGTGACAGACACCCCAGTTCTGCTTCCTGCTGTCCGGAGACGGATGACGCAGGCTTTCGGCCCCGTGACACTCTGCACAAAGCCAGCCCTTCCAAGACAACCTGTCGCTCCAGATATTGACCAAGTGCCACCGGAAAGACGGCCCCACCTGCGGGCCCTCCAGCTCCCGCCGCCCCCTTACCCCCTACGTGCTGCGGATCCGTGGCCTGATCGTTTTAATTTGCCTCCCCGCCCCCCCCCCCCCCATTCCGGAGCGTTACTGGACGTGTCTCTCCCTAACTCGATCAGCGGTGGGAAAATTGGATCAGGGTGGGCAGATCACTGTCCCCTTCTTACCATGTGAATGTCAGAGGCCCCCAGGCGTGGAGACCTGCTCATTTCTACAGCTTCCTCTTTGAAAAGCAGATGGCGAGCCTTGGGCTTTATTGAATTTGTGTTTATGTATGTGATGCACTTGATTGTAGCTGGAGGGCAGCTGCCTGGTCCAATAGCAAATGTGGCCCATCAACAAGGTTGAAACCTACTTACCTGTAAGAAACTGTTTGTTCCAGGGAGGCAGATTTGTCTTCGGCGGGTAGCAGAGAGCAGTCAGTGGTTGGACGAGCTCCTTGATCAAGGCCTTTGAGCCTTGGGAATGACTTCAGCTGCCTTCAGACCCACCCCCCCACCCCCACCGCCAACAGGGTTCAACTTCCAGGGACTTATACTGAGAAATCATAGGCCCAAGGACAAAGGATAGCCATGCACGAGCATTCAGCACACCACCCCTGCTAGTTTAACTAAAAAACAAACAACCCAAATATTTACCAACGGGGAGCTGGTCACATTGGTTGGAGCACCGCCATGCTGGAACACTTGAGAGCTAGTCAAAGGGAACAAGGTCAGCCGGGTGTGTTAACAGTTGATGTGCATCCAACACGGAGGTGGAAAGGTCCAGAGCAAGTGTCTGGTACGCCGGTGAGAAGCACCGATGCATCCCCAAGAACACAGGATTCCTACAGGAGCCAGCAATCCTGTTTCCGCCAGGAGCCTCCAAGAACTGAAAACAGGGACTCGAGCAGATGTGTGCACATCGATGTCCAGAGCAGCACTTTCACGACAGCCAAGTGTCCATCAGCAGATGATGGACCAACAAAGCAGGGTCTGTCCAACACCACGGACTGTCACTGAGCCTTCAAAAGGAAGGGCACTGTGACACCTGCTACAGCATGGGCGAGCCTCGAGGACATCAGGCGGAGTGATAATAAGGCAGCCACAAAAGGGCAAATCCTATAGGATTCGGAGGACCCCAGAGGGGTCAGATCCATGGAGATGGAGAGTAGAGGGTGGGGGCCGGGGGCTGGGGGGAGGGGAGGGGTCTGTGTTCCACGGGGACGGACAGGGTTCAGTTTAGGAAGATGGAAAGTTCTGGAGACCAACGGAGGGGACAGCTGCACAACAGTGGGAATGTGCTTCATGCCCTGCACTGTGCACTTAAAAATGGTTACGATGGTAAATGTTACATCATGTAATACACATGATAAACAAATAAATAATAAATAATGAACGGAAGTTAGAAATATATTTAAATAGTGAAAAGGGATTCTGAGATAGGATGCACAGAGCTGTTAATGGTGGGTTTTTTTTTGAAAGATTTTATTTATTTATTTGACAGAGAGAGAGACAGCGAGAGAGGGAACACAAGCAGGGGGAGTGGGAGAGGGAGAAGCAGGCCTCCCGCCGAGCAGGGAGCCCGACGCGGGGCTCGACGCGGGACTCGATCCCAGGACCCTGAGATCATGACCTGAGCCGAAGGCAGTTGCTTAACCAACTGAGCCACCCAGGCGCCCCCTTTTTTTTTAAAGATTTTATTTTTCTGACAGTGAGAGTGAGAGCAGAGGGAGCGGCAGGGGGAGCTGCAGGGGGAGCTGCAGGCAGAGGGAGAGGGAGAAGCAGGCTCCCCGCTGAGCAGAGAACCCGATGCAGGGCTCGATCCCAGGACCCTGGGATCGTGACTCGAGCCAAAGGCAGACGCTTTGACTGAGCCTCCCAGGCGCCCAATAGTGGTTATTTTTTGAGGAGGGGATTCTGGGGGTTTTACTTGCCGTGTGACCTATTTGGGGCACATGTGCACTTGAAAAGTAACAGAGAGCCGGCAGCGATGGAGCTGGGCAGGGGGAGCTGTCCTAGCAGCCGGGTCCCTCCTGTGAGCGTGGCTCCATCATCACCCAACCCCCCACGGCCCAAAGTGAGTTGAGCAAACAGGTATAGAGAGGTTAAGTCCTGTGTTCCTGCCTCTCCCCCTCTGTCACTTTCACAGGGGCAAGAACCCGTTCCTGCTGGTGACACTCATCTAAATGTCGAGGGACAGCACTCCCCCAGCCGTGTCCCCAGTGCCCCCACCCCAGACACAGATGCGGCTGTTCTGCATCATCTTTCCCCTGGGGCAGGACCTCAGATGTGGTTTGCACTGAGCCTGCAAGGTGCTGCCCTTCAGCGTCCCCGATCGGATTTCCAAACACACCTGCCCCCGAGTGGGTGTGGGGGGCAGAGGGCTGGGGTGCTGGCCGCTCCGACCCTGGGGCCTGAGTTGTGGTTGCTTGGCTGAGGCTTAAGGAGCGGGGGCCAAGCCAGAGGGTCCCAGGCTGGGTGGCTCCAGCCCGATCCCTGGTGTTCTGCAGCGGCTGATGGTGGATGTCAGGGTCACGTGGGGTGTAGCAGCTCCAAGCTGCGCAGGACCAGGGAGGGGCATGAGGGATGTATCACCCAGAGGTGGGGCTGGTCTGTGGGCAGCCCCCAGTCAGCTGTGTCTGCTTCTCCCCTCAGCTAGAATGCTGGATTTTTCCTTCCCAAGCCAAGGGGGCCCAGCCGGCAGCCGCCCTGTGGTCTCTGGGGAGTGGCCTGGCATGGCCTGGCCCATGTGGCTTATGGCCACCCCCCAACCCCTGGCTTCAGTTCCCCCCACTTGCTACAATCTGGGCACTGGGAAGCCAGCCGGAGCCAGCCTCACGTGGCAGAGGCAATGGGGGATTACACGCAGAAGATGACAGTGTCGGAGAGATGTGGAAAAGCAAAGGGCTTATTAAAACGCTGAAACTGGTTCCAAATGAGGTCAGCCATCGAAGCGCCTTGGAGGGGAGCCAGTCCCTGAGCAGTGAGCGGTGTTTATTTCCCGACAGGGTGCCGGCCACGCCCTGGGTGCCACCCGCAACCCACCCTGCCTCTGGAGGGCAACTGTACCTAAACACCAGTGCTGAGCCAGGCAGGCATGGGAGCAGGGGTCAGAGGACATGCGGGAGGGGGCCGTGAGGCTCAGCACTTGCGGTGTCCACGGGGCACCCGGGACGGACAGGTGGGTCACCGGATGCGGGCCGGGGCTGGAGGACAGCTGAGTGCTGCTTCCTTACCCCAGCTCGAATTGCTTGTTTGTAAAAATCCATTAATGCAAGGAGTGGCACATCGCGGCAGAGGCCCTGCGATTGGCTCGGGTCCCTCCCACCCCCTGTGGGGCCCAGAGCCTCTCCAGCTTTTCCCCCTGGTTGCATTTCTCATCCGAGTGTCCCTTCCTCTTGACTCCAGTGGAATGTCCCTGACCTTGGCCGCTTCCCAGTGCAGCATCCTCCCCCTACCCTTGCCCCTTGCTAGAAGTCCACTTTGGGGTCCTTGACCTGGTACCTGGCCTGGCCCGGTTGTTAACCTCCCTGAAGCCCGGTGTCCTGGTGTCTGAGGACTGTCACGGCTCTGGTCCCGAGGCTGGCAGGGGCGGGGGGTGGGGGGTGACATGGAAGGAAGCTGGTGGCAGGCTAGGCGTGGACCCGCTTTCTAGCTCCTGCTGATTCCTAGTACTTGGTAATTATGATTTCTGCGATTGCTGCCTCAGCTTTGTCAACTGCACCAGCCCAGTTCTGAGCTAGAGAAAGAGAGTGCCTTTGGAATCCTGTTAAAAATAAATGTGTGTACATAGCACTCTGCTGTTTACTAAGAGCCGCACAGACCTTCCCTCCTTTAGGAGGAGCAGCTCGGAGCATCTGTTGATCTCCCCGTATCCAGAGAGGAACGGAGGTGTGCTTGGCTGCCCAAGGTCCTGCTTGGGGCTCACGCTGCATCCCGGGGCTCCCGACCCCAATCTGGGCCGTGGCGCCCGAGTCCTCTGGTGATCTGGGTGGAGCCGGGCTTCCCCAAGGATGCCCGGCTGGGACTCAGCAGGATTCGGACCCAGAGCTCTGCCGCCCAGGTAGGAGCACCGTGAAGGCCTTGGGGTTTCACTGCCCTAGAGTAGGGAGCCGCTGCTCGTTCTGCTTGTCTTCCAACTGGAGCCACCTGGCTGGTGGTACCAAGGCCGCCGGGAGGTTCCCGCACAGCCGGGGCACCCCCACTTTGCCTGTGCTGACTCACGTGCCACCCAAGGAGCCGGCCCCGCCCCCTCGCTGTGGCCACTCCCTGATCCCGGTGGGGACTGTCTGGGGCGAGTCTTGATCTCAAATGCCAGACATCTGCTTATAAGGCAGTTTGGAGAATGCGGGCTGCCCCCTCTTAGGGGGGCCTTCGGGTGGGCCCGCCTGTCTTCTGTGCAAGGCGGCTTTGCCTGAAGGCCTCTGGGACTGGTCCTGTAGCCAGACAACCCCCGGCGCCCCCGGCCACCAGAATACCGTCCTCCTAGGTGCTACGTCCCTCCCCGGCCTCCGGGAGTCTTGCCTGTTGCCCCAGGCCCAGGGGCCTCCCTGGGCTCCGACTTCGCCCTTGTGCTCTGTGTCTGTGACCTCTCCAGCCCCACGCGGCCTGCTCTGGCGGCCCGTCATCTTTGCACATCTGTGACCCCCCCCCCCCACTCAGGTCTCACTCACTCAACCAACCCTTATCCGTCTGGCCCCTGCTCTGCTGCCTGGGCTTGCCCCCCGCCCCCCGGGCAGGGGACTGAGCAGATGGTCCTGTGCATGGACAGCAGCCATTTAGGTGCCCGTTTCTCGACAGTGATGCGCCCCAGCGCTTCCTGTGTCCATCTCTCGCTTACCCAGACCTGTGGGTGCACCTCCAGTAGAGGGGAGGGTTCCATGGCCTCCGTGTGTCTCTCTTCTGCCTGGTTTGGCTTTGCAGGGCAGCCCGGTCCCTGTGAGGCAGGAAGTACCACCTCCAGGGCCCAGAGAGGGCTGGAATGTTCCCTAAATTCCATCTTCACATAGACAGTCATTCTTTCCTAAGGAACAGGGTTCAGAGCAAAACCTGAGTACAGCACGACCTGCTCCAGGCTGGCCTCTGCAGATACCTGAGGATTAAAAGTCGGGCGCCAGCTGGTGGCATCCCTGAGTTCCTATGATTGGGCTCTGGGTTTGTGCAAAAAGGGGAGGAAGAGGAGGAAGAGGAAGAAGGAACAGAGCGGGGGAGACAGGGAGTCAGGTGCCTGGGGGAGGGACTAGAAGTCAGAGCAGAGGGCAATCAGGGAGAACTTCCTGGAGGTAGCAGCACAAGTAGGCTCAGTCCACCCTGCAGAGGAGGATGGGAGGGACTTGGGGTGCTGCCCCAGGGCTGTGAGCCCCAATGGGTCTGTGCAAAGGCCCTGTGGTAGGTGCTGGAGAAACAGGGCTATAGGCCAGCTGGCCTGGGAAGGTTCACATCAGGGCTGGGTCCGCTCTAGGCTAAGGCATGTTCTAAGTTTGGGAGCTTTGTCACCAAAGGGAAGCAGGCCCATCACTTGCACCCTTTCCTGCAAAGTCTTTCCCCCAGCCATGCACCCCGTGCCATCTGGCCCCAGCCCCTAGCAATGCACCCACTCCTGCTGGAGCAGCCATGGCACCAGCTGGAGCGTGTGAGGAAATAGACAGGCGACCAGAGTGGGAACAGCAGGCCATGGAGAGAGTGTCTAAACACAGGGACTACGTGGGGACCGTCTTTTATTTTTAATCTGAAATTGGTCCACCCTCCAGCCTCATAGAAATGGCTCACTGGGCCAGGCCCCCAGCCACGAAGTCTCCTTACTCCCTGGTCACCTCGGAAATAGGGCCTTGGAGCCTCAGTCTGCACGTCCGTGGACGGGGTGGCATGGGGCCCATCCTGCCAACCCCTTCGGGACAGGACCAGATCGCCTGCCTGCTGGTCAGCCCGGTACCCGGCCAGAGGCATCTGGAAGGCCTTCTGGCTGCAAGGAGGGGGCCCACTCCCGACAGCTCCTTAGAGACGATTCGAGGGAAGCGAATCAGCCAGTCGGCTTCAATTCCCACTGATGATGCCCATGTGTCATTAGTGCCAATTAGGAGAGCGAGGGAGGCAAAGGGTTTGCCCCAGGGCACAGGCTGTTGGGAGGGTCACCGGGAGAATTGAATTCCCCACCAGACAAATGTGATTAGCGGTGCAGCCTGGGCCCACCCCCTGGAGGGCCGGGACATAAATGTCCCAGTGGGGCGGCCGAGCTCACGGAGCCATGCAGGTCCCTAGTCCCAGCATGCGCGAGGCGGCCTCCATGTATGGCACGGCAGTGGCTGTCTTCCTGGTCATCCTGGTGGCCGCACTGCAGAGCTCAGCACCCCCCGAGAGTCCCTTCCCCTACCGAATATCCCTGGACCCCGAGGGGTCCCTGGAGCTCTCCTGGAATGTCAGCTACACGCAGGAGACCATCTACTTCCAGCTCCTGGTGCAGGAGCTCAAGGCCGGGGTCCTGTTTGGGATGTCGGACCGCGGGGAACTAGAGAACGCTGACCTGGTCGTGCTCTGGACTGATGGGGACAACGCCTATTTTGGGGTAAGTTTTTCCCCCCCCCGCCCCCCCCACCGACCCATGCTCTTGACCTTGTCCCTACCCAGCCCCCACCTGACACTCATCCTGCACTCGCTCCCCTTAACCCAGCAAGAAAATTCTCCCGCCTCTCCGTTCCTGTTCCCTCTGATCATAGCTGAGTCCGTGTCCCCAACTTGGGCGTCTCAGGGCTGCCCTTCTGAAGACAAAATGGGAGATAGATGCCCACCGTGGTCTCTGACCACACACCCCAAAACAGAACGCAGAGCACCCAAGGAGCGCTCCTGCACCCTGAGGACACACACATCACATAAATGAAAGTACTACACTGCCCCCACCTCATGAGGGCAGACCCCATATCTCCTACCGGCACTACCACCCAGTGCACCCCTGCTGCGCACCCAGCGCCCATGGGCCTAGGGGTTGCACGTGGCCAAGCACCGCACCAGGCGCACACACCCACTGCCCAGGACACACGAGGGTGAAGTGAGCAGGTGCAGACACCCCTCCCCCCCGGCCCAGGTGTGGAACAAACCCACCGAGCCGGCCTGAAACAGGATGTGCTCTTGACTCCTTGCCTCCAAAATGTACCCCTCTTCTTCCTGGAAAGTGTGGAGGAAGGAGAGGTTTCCCTCCAAACCAGACATAGAGAGGCTTTGGGGCGCTCTACAAGGGGAAGGGAGGTGCAGGTGGGCGAGGGCCGCCAGCCGCCGTGATCCATCCCTCCTGCCTTCTCCCCCAATGGGCCTGGTCGCCAGGACCTCTATGGGGATGAAGCCCACCTCTCTCCACAAAAACATACACGGGAGGGTTAAACTTTTTTTTTAAAGTCAGGAGTCACTTTCTTTATCTGTGAGGAGGGATCCTCTTCATTTCAATGGGGAACCTGTAGGAGCCGAGCTAGGAGTCTGGACTTGTGCAGCCAGCTCCTGGCCCCAGGACTTGGCTTCCTTATCTGAGGAATGGGGACAGTAATCCCCCTCCACATTTTTGGGTTGTTGTGAGTTCAGGGAGCTGACTGCGGCTGACATTTCTGGAGCCCAGCGGTGCTCCGCCCAGCGCCCACCACAGCTCAGCAGGGGCAGCTGGAGGCTGAGCGAGCTGGAGCCAAATGCTTGGGGCCGCCCAGGTAGGACAGGGTGGAGGTCCCGGGTGGGGGCCCAGATCTGGCTGCGCTATCTCCCCCACCCAAGGATGCTCCGTGGCTCAGCGGGGTCACAGCCCAGAAAGACCTGGGACAGCCCCAGCTTTGAGCCATCAGCCATTCCCAGAGGAGTCTCTGGGCCCCTGAATCAGGAGCGCTAGCTCCTCTTGGGGCAGCTTTTCCTGGCTGCCAAGAGAGCCAGGGTGACTTCGCCCTCCCGCACGCTGCGGGATTAATTTGCACAACAAATTCCTGTGCAAACAAATGTCAGACTTGTTTTTCCTCCTTGAGCCGTACGTTCAACAAATATATTCTAGATTTCCAGCTGAAGATCAAACTAACTTTCTGCCTCTGCTTAAAATTAGTCCTGCAAATGGGTAGTGTTCCTTAGCAGGAGCTTCGCGGTGGTGCTTTTCTCTAGGGGAAATTTTGCAAACTCTTTTGCAGGTTTCTTTCTTTCTCAAGGAAATGAAGAGAACGTGCTTTAGGCCTGGGTACGCGGTTAAAAAGAATCCTAAGGCCAAGGGCTCATGGTGCTCCTGAATGGGAACAAAGTCCTGTAGCGGGGGGGCCTGGGGGGTGGGGGTGGGGGTGGTTCTTCCCTCCTTCTGAGCATCCTCTGCAGGTGACTTCTTTCCCTACACTGGCCTGAAGGGCCCTGGACGGTTAGGCCTGACAGCCGGGCGCACAGGAGTAGGGGAGGGAGGGTGGTAGGGGCAGGCTAAGGTTGGCCAGATCCACTACCTACTAACGTCCCGGCAAAATGCAGCAGGCCCACTTCCTCCCTGGGCCTCCGTTTACTCTCTCCAGGCAGAGCTAGGGCTAGGCGAGGGGAGCAAGAGGCCTGGGGCACAGTGTTTAAGGTAGAGCTCACTCTCAGGGGTACTCGAGGTCTGGGTGGGCACCGGGGAGAGAGAGCCACCTTAAACCCCCCAGCTGGTTTCTCCCTTGCTTCCCCATCTGGCCCAGTCTCCATGTGTCCCCTTTCTGTGGCTCCAGGTGCTGCCACGACCCCTCCCTCTGCAGACCAAGGGGAGCGGTATTTGTCCAAGGTACCCATTCCCTATTGTGACACCTCCTGGGTGCCCCGAGGTCTGGGAACATGCTTGGGATGGCTTCTCGGGGCACACTGTCCTGGTACGCTGGGGTGTCCAGGGCCTAAGTCCCCATCCCAGCTCTGCCTTTCACCTAGGGTCTCAGAGATGTGCGGAGAGATGTCCCTGTCCTTACCCAGCCCTGGTGAATCCTGGCTGGCATTTGAGAGCCCTGCTTCAAGGAGCAGAGGAAGCGAGTGGGATTAGAGCTTGATTCTGCCATCTCCAGTCAGACCCAGAAAGTGGGAGTGACCCCCCGACCCCAGGAGCACTCCCTGGACCCATGAGGCTGGGAGCTACACTGGGAGCAACCAACCTTGAGCTCTGGCCCTACTGCTTGGCCCTGGTGTTCAGGGTCAGAATTTGTCTCTGCAGGATGCCTGGAGCGACCAGTGGGGACAGATCCACCTGGATTCCCAGCAGGATTACCAGCTGCTGCAGGTGCAGAGGACACCAGAAGGCCTGTGTCTCCTCTTCAAGAGGCCCTTTGGCACCTGTGACCCCAAGGATTACCTCATTGAGGTGGGTGGTGGCCCCATGTGCTCAGGAGATTGTGGAGTACCCCCACGACCTAGGGCAGCACCCCTGGGCCCGTTGTGCACAGAGAGAAAGCCAGGGAGGGACCTCAGAGGTGCTGGGTGAGGACAAGGGACCAGATCTGCCATCAGCCTCTGGTCCCTTCAAGAAGTACTCCTGACTGACACATAGCCGAGATGTTTCTAGATTCTGGTCCTGCCCCGAAGCCTCTCAAACTGAGGCCACAATGATCTTGCTCCCAACTTTCTTTCCTTCTGGTCCATCATCTTCAGGTGGAATTCTGGAAAGAGCCCAGGAGACCCAGTTTCACAAACTGCCTGGTTGCCAATGGGCTGCGAGGCTTGGGACAGGTCCTTCCCCGCTCCAGACCTCCTCGGTTGACCTGTCTGTAAAGTGCAGGAGAAGCAGGGTGACCAGCAAGGCCCTAGCAGCTCCATCTAGGAGTTCAGAGCCACCGTGGATCCTAAAAACCCCATAGGCTTCTCGAGCTGCTCCAACACACCCATTAGGGAAAAACCACCCAGCTTGGCCTTGAAGACAAAATTCTTTTAAGTTTCCAGCGCACTTTGACCTTGGTCACCGTGTGTAATCTTTCTAGTCTGGCGGCAGCGACGGGCTGTCTGTGTGCCAGACAAGGAAACTGAGGTCAGACAGGGGAAGGACTGGCTCAGGGACCCACCGCAGGCTGTGGAGTCCTTACACTCCTGAGCCGCCTTCCCCATGGACGAGGCAGAGGACCCTCTCTGCCTGACTTTGCATGGGGTGCAGCCGCGGCGTACGTGCGCTCAGCTCAGAGCCTCGGGGTGTTGGGGAGCCCACAGCCTGAGGCTCTGATATGTCCTTAGGTGAGAGCTGTCACAGGGGCCCCAGGTTTATGTAAACTCAGAGATCAAAGGGGCCGCCCACCATGAATACAAACACACACACATCCACTGGTGCCCAGAAAACACACCCATGTATGCCCACGTCCTCCGTGCAGACACAGGCTGACATTCCTGGCAGCACAGTGGGGGAGAGCCAAGCCCACCACACTCTTGCCTCCTTGGATCTGTCTGTGACCTCTAGCACAGGGGGCGGTGGAGGGGACAGATATCCGAGGGGGGCCAGCCAGTCTGGCTCTCAGGGCGGCCCAGCAGTGGCTATAGCAGAATGGATGCTTAGCGAATGTGGATAGATCAGATTTGCAAAGAAAACACGTATTTAATGCCTGGTGCAAGCTGTGGGCTGGGGGATGATTAGCCGGGGATGGAATCTCAGCTGCATCCTCAAAGACCCCCTCCTTCACAGAGACAAGAGCCGGGCATGTCACCTGCCAGGTGAGGTGGCAGGGACCTGGCAGCACCCAGTTACGGGAGCCCAGCTCTGGTGGGGCGGCGGGGGGGGGTCTGCGTGTCTCGGCTGCAGGATGGCACCGTCCACCTGGTGTATGGGATCTTGGAGGAGCCTTTCGGGTCGCTGGAGGCCATCAACACGTCGGGGCTGCAGACTGGGCTGCAGAGGGTGCAGCTGCTAAAGCCCAACATCTCCGTCCCGGCCTTGCCCTCGGACATGCACTCCATGGAGATCCACACGCCGGACATCCTGATCCCCGGCCAGAAGACCACGTACTGGTGCCACATCACCGAGCTTCCAGATGGCTTCTCCCGGCACCACATCGTCATGGTATGTGGGGGGAGGCGGGTCCCAGGGCCCATCTCTGCTTCCTCCTGGGGCCTCAGAGGCCACTGGAGAGACGTCCTTGTCCTGGAAAGCCGTTCACGGTTCATGAACCCCTTGCACCAGGGGTCCCGTCATTGCCTGAACCCGAGGCACAGTCTGAACCCGAGGCACCCTGTCACCTGCTCAGCCCCCAGCCTCCCAGGGCACCTGCGCCCCCACTGCCCAGACTGGACCAAAGGACACTGATGTTTTGATTTCTGTGTCTTCCCCTGGGACTAGAAGGGCCTCTGTCTATCTGTCAGGTCACATCCTCCTTCGTGAAAAGGCAGCTCAATTGCTCTACACACCCACCCAGAGATACAATGTGAGGGCAATAGCTGTTGAATGCCCCTGTTTTCCTGGCCCTGGGGGGCAGGAAGGTGGGGACCCACTCCACCTCCACAGTAGTGCATGCTCAGTAGAGGAGGTGCAGCCCAGAGACGTTGTGCGAGTGCCCAAAGTCACACAGGGTTGGCCGGCCCGGGCTACCAGCTCAGGCTTAGCCTCAGGGCAGCCTCTGTGTCCTCGCCCGGCCACGGCCACGCGCACACTAGGCCACCTTCCTGTCTCCACCTTATCAGGAAATGACTTGCCTCGATCCTCATGCCCTTCGCTCTGGAGCTCTTTGTGGGCTTCTGGCAGATTCTGCCTGGTTTCGGGTTGGTGGCTCCCCCTTCAAAGCCCTGGGCCCCAGAAGCGCCCCTGGAAATTGCTTCCCTTAACCCTCTTATTTTACAGATGGGCAAGTAGAGGCCCACGGGGTGGGGGGCGCTGCTGGCGGGCGGACGGGTGTCCGTGGCCCCAGGCTCAGTGCCCTCCTGCTCCCCCAGTACGAGCCCATTGTCACCAAGGGCAACGAAGCCCTGGTCCACCACATGGAGGTCTTCCAGTGCACCGCCCAGTTCGAGAGCTTCCCTCAGTTCAGCGGGCCCTGCGACTCCAAGATGAAGCCTGACCATCTCAATTACTGCCGCCACGTGCTAGCCGCCTGGGCGCTGGGTGCTAAGGTGCGGGCCTGCGCCTCCCCTGGAGCCGTGGGGGCCCTGATTCTTCCGCCCCTGTGTCGCCCCACCTCTCTGAGAGCCTCCGAGCAGGGGACTCCAGAGGGCGCTCGTGAGGCCACCGGAGAGGGCCCCGCCCACATAACGCCACCCCCAGCTCTGTCTCTCTCCCAGCCCCTCTTGGGCCATGAGGCTTTTTCCAGCCTTTGTGGCTGTTCTATAAAAATGCAAAATTTGAGCATAGGTGCTTGGTGAGTATTGATCTTGCTTCCCCACTGGACTTAGGGGTTTGTGCACAGGGTGCCCCGGCTGGTCCTGGTGGGTGCGTGGCAGGTGCTGCGACCTCCGCGGGCTGCCTCCACAGGGCTTCCACCGATGCAGAGGAGGGCGAGGCAGGGCCATGCGCAGGGCCTGGGGGGTAGGCTCGCCCCCGGGACACCAGCTCCCCCTAGTCCCCGACCTCGAGTCAAATAGGGATATCTGGGTGGGCCGGTAGTGATAGGCCCATTGGCGGGAGAGCACCATATTCTAATCCCGCTGCCCCGCCAGCACCTGCCACCGTAGCTCAGACCCCAATAGCTGGCTGGGTTTGCCCCAGCCCCCATCTGGGAGGAACCCCTTGTGAGACACCAGTCTGCCTGTGTCTGATTCCTCACCCCCCCACCCGTCACCCCACAGGCCTTTTACTACCCGGAGGAAGCAGGCCTTGCCTTTGGGGGCCCCGGGTCCTCCAGATATCTCCGTCTGGAAGTTCATTACCACAACCCGCTAAAGATCCAAGGTAGGGAGTTCTAAGCATGTGTTTCTACCCCTGCCCCTGTCCTCCCTTCGGAGTCCTCGGGCTCGGACATGCCCATTCTGGGAGGTGATTGGGGTGTCTGCCCAGCACTGGACCCCCCTTCCTGCCGTGCAGCCTCCTTATGACCCATGGAGGCAGGCGTCCCTCTTACACCTTTCCTTCTGTTCCTCTCCCAAGACTGTAGTGGGCTCCCTGGGGCGGGGCCCCGTCCGGCTGGCTCATCGTTGCTCCCCACATGGTAGGGGTACAGCACCCCCATCTTCCTCACAAGCACCCATTACCAGGTACCACCCTCTAGAAAAGGGAGGCAGAGGCTTCTTGCATGCCCATCTGCAGATGAGGAAATTAGGCCCAGGCTGAAGGGACCCCCACCAGGGCCATGAAGTGAGTAGGTGGGGCCAGGAGGTCTGGGTCTAGGCCGGCGGGGATCTCAGTCCCACAGCTGTCTGGTGGCTGCACTGCACTTGAACCCGCAAGGTTGGTCGGGCTCCAAAGCCGTAAGGAATCACTTAGATACTCGGAATCATTTAGCCACTCGGAGTCCGAGCGGCTCACCCTCCTCCCCACACCCCATCCTTGCTCTGTAGTGGGGTCAACAGGTTCAAGGTCAGTGAAGAGAGGTCCCAGGCCAGAGCGCTGTGCCCTATTTCCCTGGAAGTCCCACTTCTCCGAGGCTGCTCAGACCAGTAGCTGCCTCTCGTCCCCAGCTGCCCCTCCCCAACAGGGTGACCACCGGCACCCAGGCACGATGTCTCTGCTGTCCCCACAACAGGCTGGGCCACAACAGGGCACCTGGAAGGACGGCAGGTGCAGGCCATCCAGAGCCCAGAACCCACCCTCCGACAGCCTGAGCCCTAGGAGGCACTGCCCCCGGGATTATTTTCAGGTCAAGGGAAGAGCCCTGGCTCAACTGGGGGCATTTCTGGCTGGGTGCTCCTCCCGTGCTTCTCAAAACACATCCCAGCAGAGCAAAGGCGCGCTTGCATCTGAGCACGCGTCTGGGATTTTCTATCCACATGTTTTCGGATCAGGGGTAGCAAACAGGCTTTGCTTGTGGGCTCCTCTAGTGGATCCTGTGCAGCAGCATGGGGATCCCCGTCGGAGAGGCGTCTGAGGCTGTCCGGGGCCCAGCGGGGTAGTGCTGTCGTTCATTAGTGAGGTCTGCCCGGTGCAGCACTAGCTGCTGGACCACCCTGTGCCTGCAGGTGGACAACGAGAGTCGATCTTTAGGGTGGTGATGCCAGTTGTAACGGGGTCAGGAACTGAAATGTTTCCATCTGCGACACCAGCACCTTCCACCACATGCGGCCACATAGCCCTCTCCCTCTGTCTCTTTAAAAGGACACTTATTTTCATTTGTGGAAGTGAAGAGCAGAAATAGCCTGAGAGATGAGAATGGGAGCTCCAGCCTGTCCCTCTCGAGTCACGTGACCCTGACGGGGGACCCCCCCCCCCGCCCCCCGCAGCTCTCCTGAGGCTGGGAGAGCTCCCACACACAGCTCCCAGCTGCATGTGGGCCCCGGGTTGTGCCCCGCCAATGGCTGCCAGCGATCTTCCTCCTGGCGGCATAACTAATATTTTCTGCCGCCGTTGGAACTACCTACAGTGTGCACAGAGAAGGGCATAAGTCAGCTGGGGCTTTAGCATGATGTGGGATTTATTGCTCATTTAAAACCTGAAAGCAAATGGATTTTTGAAAACTCCTTAACCGTCAGGGAGGTCTGTCTCTTCCTGATTATCTGGTTATATTTATGGATCCTTTGCCAAATATAAGGACGCTCTGTCACTTCACAAATCTGGAGATGGGCCGCTAGGCTATAAATATCAAAATGCCACAATTATTTCATCATTTAATCCCCATCTGAATTTTAACCGATTGCATCTCGTTTTTATTATTATCCTCTGATGTAACCGGCCCAGAGACACAGAGGCTGAGTTTGGATGTTGCAGGGCGGGGGGGTGGGGGTGGGGTTGCGAGGGGGGGGCTGGAGTAGGGAAGGGGGAGGCGGAGGCAAAAGGGGGCGCTCTTGGCTCCACCTTAGGGCGAATGAGCAGGGAGACCGCCAGACCCCTGGCAGCGCCCCGGGCTCAGATCCCAGCTCCGTCACTTTGCAGACCTGTAACCTTGGGCAGTCTTCAGCTCAGGCTGTGAGACTCAGTTTCCACATCCGTAAATCGGGGTGGATGATTCTTCAGTTGCATGGCCTCCCCTGCCCATAGCCCAGCTCCCCTGTACATTCTGAGTGGTTGGGCCCGTGGGGCCAGGCCAGGGCTCTGCCCTGAAGTACTCAGGGACTCGGCTGACCGGTTCCAGGCAGAGCAAGGGGCTACTGGAGGCTACATGGTTGTGTGGCCGTGCCTCCGGCTGCCAGTGTCCGTGACCTCTGACCATCAGCTTCGTGTGACCACCAGGAGGCCTGCCCAGGGAGCTTCATGGACTCTCCAATTAGCAAACCGCACGAAGAGCCAGCAGGTGTGGCTGGACAGTGACGGGCAGAAGCACGGTGTTCTCCCTTGGAAGAGGCTCTTAACTTTGAACCGGAGAGGCCCAGAGAGGGATAGTGACTTGTCTGAGAAGGCACAGCACACTGTTGTTGACCAAGTGGAGTCTGGGCCGGTGCACGAGCCAGGGGGTGGAACAGCAGACACCGGCCCTGCTCCAGCGCTCCAGGCTCCTGCTCAGTGCCCCGTTGATGTCCTCAGATGCGTGCCCGGCGTGTGCCTTGATCTTGCAGGCGGTAATCAGAGGAGTAAAGTGGGAGGCGGCAAGAAGGATGCACCTTAGGTGCCTCTTGTCATCTTCAGCCCACCGACGTGCACGCTGGCCCACTTTGGCCAGGGCACTGAGACTCCTCTCTGAGACGGGGCGGCCGCCGTTCCCTGCCCTCCTGTTTGCACAGACGGCCCCACAGGTCGTCCTGCAGGCGGATTCCCCTTCAGATTCCTTTACATGTGGGAGGAATATGGAGCCTTTGCGAAGCCCAACTGAGGAGCTGCCGGCTTCCCAGATATCCCAGATAACCTGCAGGCAGCTCAGCCCCACTGCCTGCACGCGCTCAGTTTTAGTTACCCGCCTTTATCAAGACTTTCCAAAGCATCCGCTTAGTTTTCATAGAAACAATGGCTCTTTCTTTCCATGTGGGCGTGCCTGGCATAAACAGGTGTGGGAGCAGAGGCGGCTGGTTTCTGGTGCGTGCCGCAGGTGGGAGCAGGTGGGGTGCCAGCATGGCTGAGGGGGGCTGGGGATCTGCTGGAGCCAGAGCACTGGGGTGACCTGTGGGGGCAGCTATCCGCTCACCTCCGCCCCTCTTCCTCCCAGGCCGGCGCGACTCCTCGGGCATCCGCCTGTACTACACTGCCACGCTCCGGCGCTTTGACGCGGGGATCATGGAGCTGGGGCTGGTGTACACGCCCGTGATGGCCATCCCCCCGCAGGAGACGGCCTTCGTCCTTACCGGCTACTGCACGGACAAGTGCACCCAGCTGGTAAGCGGGGCAGGGCCGGGCACCTGCCGCTCCCTCGCCCCGGCTCCCGGGAGGAGGTCCTACGGGTGGTGAGCAAGGAAGGGCGGCTTCGTGGCTTTGGATCCCCCACCCTGCAGCTTCACCACGGCCCTCCCTCCCCTGTGTGTGCAAAGGAGCCTTTCTGTGGGCCTCTCTCCCCAGCGACAGCCTGGCTCCCACCTGGTCTACACCACGTGCCAGCCAGGGCTTCCTCGAGCTGCATTTGAAACTCTGCTTTCATTCTGTGAGTAAAATAGACGAGCATTCCCCACTCACAGTGCAGGCACTGCAGGGCCGGTTAGAGCCCCCCTCAGCTGCCGCACCCGCTCCCCTCCCCCGCAGACAGCCAGAAGATAAATTGCTACATGCCCTTATATGTGGTGTCTGAGAGCGAACAAGCCGAACAGGAAACCTTTGTCCTGTAACTTGCCTTTTGGTGGCTACACGCCCATCCCACGTGCCCAGCATGGTTTCACGGTGGACCTCACCAGGGCTGCGCTGCCGAGGCCGGGGGGCACCGTGCTCAGGACCGTGGGAACGTAAGTGGGGTGCAGACCCTGGAGCAAACGCTCCCAAGGAGCGGCAGAGCTTCCCCAGATTCTGCGCCCTCGGAGCTCCCCTGCCTCGCCCAGCCCCGCCTGTGTTCACCTCCCCCTGGTCGCCAGCGTGCAGACCTCCGCCAACTTTGCACCAATTGCAAGAGGCTTCGGGGAACTCCTTGTACGCCAGGGACACGTTTTATCAGGTAGATTCTAGAAATGGCCGCGCACAGAGGACATGAGCTTCGGTTTGAATAAATCTCACAAAACGCCCTCCAGAAAGCACCTCTGATGTTTCTTCCCACACACGGCACCAGTGGGTGCCCGGTCCCCACACCTGCCTACCCCCCCGTTATCCATGTTCTCAAGATTCCCTTTCACTCTTGTTCGGTTTGAATTTCCCCGACTAGACTGGAGAATTGAGGATCTTTTCATCTGTCTCTTGGTGGATGTTCTTTCCTGTGAATGACCTGTTCATAACGTTAGTCCAGTGTTCCCGGTGGGTGCTTCCTCGTCTTGCTATTGGCTTGTGCGTTCTTTTTATATTATGTCTGCGAATGTGCTGACACCTTGCGTCCCACAGCGCGCTGCTAGGGAAGCCCGGACACCCCGTTTGCCAGCCGAGGACACGGGTGGGGCTCGCTGGGGCCGCAGTCCCAGCAGGTGCAGATCGCAGAAGCGCGCGTGGCTCTGTCCGACCCCTAGAGCCCTAGCCACCGCCGCAGGCTGCAGTGATGAGCTGTGGAGTGGATGTGCCTCTCCAGTGAGTTGCTTCTCCACGTGGACTTGTGCTCCCCGCAGGCCCCCCCGAGCTTGCAGGCTCTGTCCTCGAGCCGAAGAGAGACAGAGCTATTAGCCGTGCAGGAGAGGAGCTCCTTTGGTCTGAGACCAGCATCTGGTGCTCTCTCCCATGTCCCCAGAGCTCCCCTCAGTGAGGCCTCTTGCCACGTGAAAGGCTCCGTGGCGCGGGCGTGGAGCTGGGAGGTGACCTACTCAGGACGCACCAGGAAAAGGGGCCCCAGGACGCTATGAGCCGTGCCCTGGAGAATGCCTCTAGGCAGCCTGGGCACACAGACCCGCCTTCTCTTGCCAGTCTCCAAATACCTTACCTCGAGGAAAGAAAAAGAACCCACCTTACTCTTCTTCCACTTCCAACAGTAGTTCTTCTTGAAAATTGCACATGTGGACTACTCGTTGAAGGGGCTCCACGGAGTCTGGCCTTGCCTCTCCTTTAGCAGATCACCAAGGGGCATAAATTCAACAATCGAAAGGCTGGCGTGGCCGAGATATCCTTGTTGAAATGGACAGGCCAAGAAAAAGCATAGTGTTTGGGGCCACAGGCCACAGGACGACGCATCTCTGTGCACTCGTCAGACCCCCGCATCTCTGGGCGAGCGGCCAGCCTCCGGGGCTGGGTTGGGGTAGCGAAACCCGGGGCCCCGTGAGTCAGCAGAGGCCCCCAGGCTCCACTCCCAACTGTCACAGGTGTGGCCGTACAGTTCCCCGGTCCTCAAATCATTGTAAGGGGGCCTGAAGTTTCCCTAATGCCGAGGGCAGGACTGTAGTGGGTGGAGGGCACGCGCGGAAGGCATACAGAGAAATCAGCCCGCGTGTAGGAAGTGCCGCTGTCTGGGGTCGCTCAGTGACAGAGCCACGGCCCCGGGAGCTCCCTGAGCTGCCAATGCTGTGGACAGTGCCTAGCGAGGCACGCACGGTGCTGTGCGGTCAGGGAGGTGACAGGTGGTGAAGAACACGCTTCAAGTGTGTAATCCGCTTAGGCAATGTTCTGTCTCAACCAAATTCACCTGAAGTTCAGGAAAGCAGTCTTTCCCTGGAAGGTGAAGCAAGGCATCTTGATGGGACGTGGTCAGTGCCACGGCTGTGAGACAGGGGAGGGTCCCCCGGGGGCTGTGCCGGTGACCCGAGGTCATGCGGCAGGGCGGCCGAGGGGCCTGCTGGCATGGGCACATGGCGGGCACTGCACAGAACAGCCTCACCCCGGACCTGAGCCTGCGGAGCAAGGAGGTCACACTGTGCTCGCCTTGATGGGCCCCTGCCCAGGATGGCTCCCCTTAAAGTCCGTTGAGGAAATGGAGAGTGGACTGAGCAGGCTTCAGGGGCTCCAGAGAGAAGGAAGCAGGCTGTCCACCCCCCACCCCAAGCCTCTACTGCTGCGGAAGACCCGGGCGGTGACAATGACATTGCTCTGCGGGCAACTTACGCCCTACTGCGTTTCCAGAAGGGGGCCTTAGCCGTCCAGAGAGAAAGACAAGGCCAGGCGATGCAGACTTTCTGGGGAAGCAAACTGGGCGTTGTGTCTCACGGCCTGTGGTCAGGGCCAGCAGCCAGAGCCCGGGTCCCCCACGTGCCAGGCCCTGACCCTGCCGTGCCCTTCCCTGCAGGCCCTGCCTCCCTCAGGGATCCACATCTTCGCCTCTCAGCTCCACACACACCTGACTGGGAGAAAGGTGGTCACCGTGCTGGCCCGGGACGGCCGAGAGAGGGAGGTTGTGAACCGGGATGACCACTACAGCCCTCACTTCCAGGTAGGGGCCTGCTCAGGGCCTGGCTGGGGGCCTGTGGCACCTTCTCTCTCCCGCGGCCTCAGGAACACCCCTGTAGGGGGTCCCCTCTCCTGGGCCAGGCCCCGACACCTGAGAGCACACAGTGGCCAGCCCTTCTCTTTGGGGGATTCGACCCTAGGGAGGGACTCTGATGGTAGATTCCGGCATGGGGCTGATTGCAGAATTTAGGGGACCCAGGCAGCCCGATGGTAAGTCTGTCCTGGGTAACCACCTTCTTGTTCTCATCCCTTCCTGGCCGGAGGCCACACTTAGCCACACGGCTTCCCCCCGAGGGGCTGGGAGTATAGCCCCAGCGAGCCAGGGAGGAGAGGGGGCTGGGAGCTGGGTCTGCAGCCGTCTGAAGTCCCCCCTCTGCCCACCCAGGAGATCCGCATGTTGAAGAAGATCGTGTCTGTGCAGCCGGTGAGTGCCAGTCAGGAACGGGGAGGCTGGGAGTGCCCCCCGAGAGGAGAGATAGAAGGGGGTGGGGGATGGCAGAGGCCGCGGGAAGGTCTTCTAGAACCACGTCCACGCAGGGCAGGGCCTGGGGCCATCCCGCGGTGAGACTCACCGGGACGTCATAGAGAGGCCTCAGAGGAGACCGGAGCAGGCAGCACCCAGGGTGACCTGCCTCCTTCTGCCTGATCAGCCGGCCACAAACCCTGAGAGCTCCAGGGAGAGACAAGGGCATGGGGGTCGCTGGCGGGGCCCCTGATCATGCAGAAGGGGAACCCCGGGTCAGGTAGGGGGTGGCCCAAGTTCACCCATGGGCTGTGACATGGCCGACAGTCTGCACTACTGTGACCTGTGTACCTGATCAGGAGCCACAGAAGCCAATGGGCAGTCAGTCCCCGGGGACACCCAGATTTTGACCCACACCTGTGGGGGCCCAGAGGCCACCACAGGGTTCCTCAGTAATGGGTTGATGACTGCATGCCGTGGCATATGCAGTAGCTTGGTCAAATGTGGGACAGGCCCAGTGCACCTGTTACCCAGGTGCACAGGCACTGACGAGCGTCTATTGGCTTGGATCCCCAGGGGGACGTGCTCATCACTTCCTGTACCTACAACACCAGAGACAGGAAGCTGGCCACTGTGGTAAGTCACCCTGACTTTTCCCTGCTGCCTACCCACGGGATGTGTGAGTCCTGGGGTAGTGTTGGGGGGGACCCATTCGGGGCTTTCTATGCTTTCATGAGGACAAGTCTTACGTCATCACCTCGAGCATCAGTTGTTGGAGGGCAGGGCGTGACCTCCCTCACTCATTCAGTAAACTGGCGGTTCTCAGGGTGTGGTCCCTGGGTGAGCAGCTGCAGCTGCCCCCAGGGAACTTGGTAGAAACACAAACTCACAGGCTCCACTCCAGACCTGGAGTCAGAATGTGGGTGGTGACACGTGGCACCTGTGGTTGAAGGAGCTCCCCACTCTGTAGTAAACGTATCCGCACCTGTGTGCGGACGCCGGGGGGCGAGGGGCCCATGGTCGATCCCGGTCTTCGTGGAGCTCCATCAACCAGGGGGCAGGCCACACCAGGGGCAGGCGACAAGCAGCACAGTGCCACAGGGGCACGGGCCAGGAGGGAGGGTGGTCAGGTGCGGGTTGGGGGAGGTGAGTGAGTGCCCGGGCAAAGGGAAGGCTGCAGGAAGGCCCCGAGGACCCAGAACATCCTCAGACCTCCGGTACCAAGCCTGCAGACTGTGGATGGCAAAAGAAGGCAGGCTGCAGAAACATCCATCTTCACACCATTCCCTTTGGGGCTTCTGGCAAAGACCAGACCATGAGGTTGTGCAGGTTGACTCTGCTTGTCAGGGATGTGACATGGGTGCATTTGGGCTGCACTGTGGGTAGCCCAGGAGGAGGGTCCATCCAGGAGACACTTTCCTCGAGGCTCACTGTGAAGCAGGTGGCCGGCGCACTCTGGAGAGTGAAAGGCTGTGCTGTTAGTAATGACACGTGGTTGGCGGCACCAGCCCGGGCTGGCCTGGCAAACTGACTGCTGGCTAACAGAGGCTTGCTAATTGTCTCGTTCATCACCGAGGCCCCCAGTTATCCTGTGAACCATGATGTGCCCAGTGGAACAGACCTGGGGCTACAGCCCCCGGGACCCCAGTTGACCACATGGCACCCCACTTTTGGCTCTCATTCAGTGGTTTTTCCAATGGCTTTATAGAGATATAATCCACATACCAAACAACTCACCCATTTCAAGTGTGCAGTACAGTGACTTTTTAGTCTGTGCCAGGTGCGTGCAACCATCCGCATAGTCAAGTTTAGAACAGGCCATCCTTCCAAAGAAACCATCCCCCCTTCGCCACGCCCCCCCCCACCAGCCCCTGGCAAGCACTGTCCTGCCCTCTGTCTCTGTGGGCTTGCCCGTCCTGGACCTTCAGATACAGGGAGTCCTAGAATCTGTGCCCTTTTGTGACGGGCGTCTTGCTCTCAGCATCGTGTCGTCAGGGTTCACCCCGGTTGTTTTGAGTTATTTCTCGTCTTTTCACGGCCAAGCGACATGCCAGTGTCTGGATGGACCACAGCCATGGATCCATTCTCCAGTGATGAACATTTGAGTTGTTTCACCCCAGGCTTCAAGGTTAGGAGTCTCTGTATTTTCACAGGTGACAGAAGAGGCTCAGAGAGGGAAGACACTTACGGGAGGTCACAAAGTCCATAACGGGCGGAGCGGGGATTTAACGCAGGGCCGTGTGCCTGCAAGGCCCTTGCCACGCGGTTCCTCCCTTCCTCTGGATCTGGGGGGACCACTACTCTGCGCCCATGGGCACAAACTCGGGGAGCAGGAGTGCTCTGCAGGTGCACACCCCTGGCCTAAACCCTGCACCCCCTTCTATCTGGAGAGCAGCTCAGTCCACATAACAGCTGCTGGAGTGGAGCGTTTCCTCCGCATGGCGGGGCTTAGTCTGACGGCTCACCCTGTCCCAGCTCAGGGACCCTCAAAGTCTTGCCAGGACCCCGTGAGGCAGGTGCCACCGGGACACAGTGAGATGGAGCCACCAAGGGCCCTCAGCTAGCAGGCAGCAGGGCTGGTCCAGGCGCCAAGAGCTCTGAGCTCTCATGCCATGAGCAAGCCCACCGGCAGGAGGGCAGCATCTCTCCATTCTGGAGGCGAGCCCACTGAGGCCGAGAATGGGAAGGGGCGACTTCCCAGAAGAGTGAAGGGGACCCCCAGGCCCACCCCCGCCCAGCGCTACTTCTACAAGGGCCCTGCTCCCTGCCCCACCTGCTTCCTCGAGGGGGACTGGTGGCCCGTCCCGGGATGTCCAGGCCCCGTGAGCACCCCGGTGTCTCAGACGCCAGGTTCTTCAGGCCCCGGCTCCAGCTGCCCCGCGGCCTCCTCGCAGGGGCCCCTGTGTCACTGGTGGGACCGAGGAGGGAGACGGCAGGGCGGCTCTCAACAGACAGACTGAGCTTCCCCAGTGTGACAACCCTCACACCCGAGAGACGGGGCCTTCGCAGCTATTGTGCCGGTCCCCAGGCTCTCACTGGGTCTCGAGGGGACTCCTCCTCGGCCAAGGTGGGGAGGCTGTGTCCACACAGGCCTTGCCCCTTACCTTCCCTGGGACTCAGTTTCTGTATCCATAAAATGGGCACACTCGTCCCCCTCTCTGCTTGCCCTGTAGTAGCTCTCGTCCTCACACGTGTTGCCACCTGAGACGTAGCTGCTGGCCGACTTGTTGGTTCGTGGTCTGTCTTTCCTGCCGAGGGAGATGGAATTCCAGGGAGGCAGCACTCTGCTCACTGAGAAGCCTCGGTGAATGAGTGCACTGTGCACGCGTGAAGCGCGGGTCCTGACGGGCGCCTTCCCCTCCCGCAGGGGGGCTTCGGGATCCTGGAGGAGATGTGCGTCAACTACGTGCACTACTACCCCCAGACGCAGCTGGAGCTCTGCAAGAGCGCTGTGGACCCTGGCTTCCTGCAGAAGTATTTCCACCTGGTGAACAGGTGCCAGGCCACAGGAGTGTCCCCGGGCATGGCACAGGAACCCCCATACCCTTTTCCCGCTGAGCCTGCACTTGGCCCGACAAGCCCCCTCGGCCCAGGCCCAGAGCAGCCGTTCCCAGCCCATCCAAGGCGACTCGGGAGAGGGAGCCTCTCAGCCATCGCAGGCGGGGAGGCAGAGCCCAGACAGCATTCTGGCGGCAGCAGGGCTCGGGGGGGGGGGGGGGGAGTGTCACCACCCCTCCCGCCCCCCCACCCCCCCCACCGGCCCCACCCCAGCCTGGGCTGTGTCTCCTCCCCAACCAGGTTCAATGAGGAGGAAGTGTGCACCTGCCCTCAGGCCTCTGTCCCCAAGCAGTTTGCTTCGGTTCCCTGGAACTCCTTCAGTCGAGACGTGCTCAGGGCCCTGTATGGCTTTGCTCCCATCTCCATGCACTGCAACAAGTCCTCGGCCGTCCGCTTCCAGGTACGCAAGCCCCCCGGGGCCCCGCCGAGGACCCCAGCATGGAGCCAGCAAGGAAGCGCTCTCTGAACACCTGGAGAAATCAGGGGGTGGCAGACAGGCCCCCAGACAGACAGACGGCCTGAAGAGGGAAGGACTGATAGCATCGCCAGGCGGGGCGGCATCACATCCCGGGACTAATGTCGGTGGGTGGTGTGAACGGGGCGCCAGCAACTCCTCCAGAGCCTAAAAATAAAGTGCAGGGGGAGGGGCAGGTGAGAAGCCAAACAGTCTGAAGCTGTGGGCCGGCTGGTCTCCTTATCTGGGACCCACTGGGATTCAAAGGCATCTCATTTATTCCGGTTTGAGCGAGCACAAGCGAGCTGCTGGTGGAGGCTCGGCTGGTGCTGAGCAAGGTGGGGAAGGATCTGTAAGCCTGCAGGTCAGGGAGGCAGATTTCCCGCAGCCATTTGGGAGCGGATTAATCGCCGAATCAAATATTCCCGGCACCAAGGGCAGGGCTAATGCTGGCTGGCGAGAAAGACGCGGTGTGGACATCTGATGTGGATGTAAACGTGGCATTTGGTGCAGCCTTGTTGGGGAGGAGGGGCTACACACTCAACCTGCACCCAGGGGCTCTGACTGCTTCATCTGGGTGGGGATTGAAGTGAGGGACAGGCAGGGAGTCGGGGGGCCGGGGAGACTCCAGGTCAGGACCCCCAAGTAGCAACCGGAGGGGAGGAAGGTGAGCTCAGTTTGGGACAAGGTGAATTTGAGGGCAAGAACCCAAGAGGTCATGGGGGAAAGTGGCCGGGAAGGCAGTGCCCTGTCACCCCTCCAGCCTCAGGTTACCACGTGGTCCTTTCTTTGCAGGGTGAATGGAATCGGCAGCCCCTGCCCAAGATCATCTCCAAGCTAGAAGAGCCCACCCCCCGGTGTCCAGCCAGCCGGGTTCAGAGCCCCACCAGCCCCACTGTGGTCAGCATTGGTGGGAGCAAAAGTTGAGTGGAGGGCTGTCTCTCACTCCCCCATCCATGCTGTGGCTGTGGGCTCACACCAGCTCTGTGCACCCCCATTCTATTAAGACCCCTGTTGGAACAGCTCTGCGTGCCCAGGATGAATGGGCTGGGCCGAACCCCTGCCTGAGACCACGGCCCATTCTAGCGTTCGCCCCTCAAGGACCCCCTGCATGACTGAGAGGGTCCCGTGAGAGTTCCCTGTTGACCCACCCGAGACTGGGGCGACCAACGCCCTCCCCACATCCACCTTGGGGTTCTAGTGTCCGGTGCACCCTCCCACCCCTCCCACCCCCGGAAGTCCTGACTGTGATACTAGGATGGGAGCCATGCCTGGCCGTGGGGCAGACCCCCCACCCCGGCCCCCGCGTCCCCAGACCCTTGTCGATGGCGATCTGTGTTGATACACATGCTACTTAAACATTTCCCTGCAGAGTTGCTCATTTGTCACAGTGGGTGTCTTCTCTGCCACGGAGGCAAGACGGCCATTTAGCTAGTTAGGGATTTGCCTGGGGAGACTGCTCCCTTGCAGGGTAAATAGATATTTTCGCCCACCTAAAGGAAAAATGCTAACAACTCTCGCCACCACTGAAGGATGAGTCGGCAAAGACCCAGACAGGGATCCGGTGCCGACTCCTTGGGGGAAGTAGAATTATCAGCCCCGGGGTTGCTTTCCTTGGCGGTGGTGCAACAGGTGGATAAGGGCCCAGGCTCCAGACTCAGGCCTGCGTGGTAAGTGCTGTGTTCCACCTCTTGCCGGAACATCCAGCAACCTGACCCTCAGCTTTCTCATCCATCAAATGGGGCCGGTGCCCAGTGATGGCCGGCACAGGGTGGCGCTGCCCCCGTGGGAGAAAGCCTTGTACGAGCCTCCTTTCCACGGCAGGCACTCTGCCTGGTGGCTGAGCTGGAACATGCCTCACGCTTCCCGGATCAGCCTCCACCTTCGTCCCCTCTGAGCTGTCTCCCGTTTGAGGCCAAGTTTGGCTCCTTGACGGTTTCTGCAGGGAGTAACAGATGCAACTCTGTTCAGCCAGTTCAGCAAAAATGCTGCACAGCCTCCAGGGGAGCAAGAGGGTGATGGATGGGCCTCTCCGTCCTCCCCTGTCAGAAAACGTCCACGAAGCGGCTGCCTCTTCTTCTGAGAGCCACTTCATTACAGACACGGACAAACTGGCCCAGACGCTCTGCACTGCGTCGTATAAATCATGGCTTCCCGCGCTGTAAGTCACAGGGCGTGATCGCTGTGAGATGCCAAGCCCCGACGGAGGCTGGAGAGCCGGCCAGCCCTCTGTCATCTTTATAGCTTCGGGTGACAGGTGGAGGAGAGGCCCCTTCCTGCAAGGGCAGGCCTCGGGAGGGTGGCCCTGAGCATGCCCAGCCTCGGGCCTTCATCTTCAGGCCCAACCGGACCCCTGTCCTCTGACCGTGGTGACTACCAGCTGGGACAAGAGTCCTGGTCAGCCCAGGGCTGTGGGAGAGGGTGCCGGGGAGACCTGCAGGCCACAGTGGGCCAGCCTCGCACCCACTGAGCCCTTCCTGGCCACCATCACTTGGTTCCCAAGCCCCGGCCCCCACAAGGCACTTGCAGGCTTCCAATCTCCCCAGAGGAGAAATGCTTCACCCAGGGTCCCCGGAGGATTAGTCGTGTTGGGGAATCACACCCAGTTCCAGAAACTTCCACCGCCCACAGTACCAGCCCCCCCGCCCCCCCGCCCCCCCATTTCACTCACCCGCACCCTCTCGGGCTGGTCATCCTCTTGCCCGCCGGGGACAGCCTGTTGCGCTCCTCCTGCAGGGACCCCTGCCTGCACGCTGCCCCATCCCTGCTCCCGGGTCCCGCAGCCTCGCCCCACCTGGATGACTGCATCCCTGTTCCTGCTAAGAGTTGTCCCTGTGTGCACACTGGTTCTGTGCTAGCACGCCCAGCAGACCCACAGCACGGCTGTTCCTGCTCCCGTTGACAGAAAGGGAAACTGAGGCATACAGACCTCCAGTTAGGTGCCGTGGTCACCCAGAGGACTCAGCAAGGGCTTGTGGGAGAAACGCTTTATTACCTGAAAACAGCCTGTCAGGGCGAGAGTGCTACTTTGGCCAAGTCCCTCCAATGACTCTCGAGGCTCTTCTGAACACCTGGGTGGTGGAAGAGTGAGGATCTAGCAGCCTGCGTTCTCTTTCCTCTCTCTGCTGTGTGGCCCTGGGTGAGGTGCTTTCCCTATCTGGGCCTATCTCCCTTGCTGCCCTCTGAGGGGCAGGGGCTGCCAGGGTACATGGGACCCACCAGCTGTGAAGTGCCCTGAGTCCCGGGCTGAGGTGTGCTCACCCAGGATCAATGTTGGGAGGGTCTGGAGGTGGGGGCGGGGAGGTATCCTCAGTCCACAGCCTCCAACCAGGGGTGTCTGCCTGGGCCCCGGTGTGCTGCCAGGCTGTGCTGTCTGGTGGCCATTAGCTTCACGTGGCCGTTCAAGCTTAATTTTCAGCGAATTAAAAGGATATAAAGGGAAACATTCAGGTTCTTGGTCACACCTGCCACATTCCAAACGCTCTGTAGCTACATGTGGCCGTGGCCTCCGCAGTGCACAGCACAGACGTAGAGCATTCATTTCCTCATCATGGGGAGTCCCACTGGGCTGCGCGGCCCCCGGGCTGTGGTCCCAAACAGCACCAGCCTCGCTGAGCTGCGTGGGGGTGGGAGGCCTAGGTAGCGGATGGGCCGCAGCGGGCCAGCTCTGGCTCACTCTGCACAGAGCAGCTAGACCACTGCAGGGTGCCAGGATTTTCCATGGGGGCGTTTCGGCAGGACCAGTCTCCACGGCTAAGGATCATCCTTCAGGCTATGGGGGGTTTGGTCTCTGGGCCCCTTACCCGGATCCCGCGCAAAGCGTCAGCAGCACACCAGGCTTCCAAATGCCTGGCATGGACAGGCACTGAACAATCTCGGTCCCCCGCCCCCCACCAGCTGCTAAAGGCTCTCTCGGTCCCGGCACCCGCCCACCCATCCTGTCGTGCGGATGGAGAAACTGAGCCCCGGGGACCCCCGGGCCCTCCCACCTTTTCCACTGTAGCGAAAGACAAAGCTTCTCATTATTGCAGAGAACCCCCCTTTCCATCCCCTCCAGCCCCGGTAACACGCACTGAAAACCATGAACAATATCCCTGGGACACACACCATTCGTTCTGTTTTCTCCCCCCACACCCGCGGGCCTCGCGCGCACACGCCACACTTCCCTGCATTCTCAGGAGGCTCTGGGGTGGAAGGCAGCCCACGGCATCCGAGGAGTCCCGGGCCAGAAACTTCTTTCTTTGTGGAAGATTCCTAACAGGGATGTGGGGAGCCTTGGAGGGAAGATTCTAGACTAGAATCCAGGAGGCCCTCGCTCCCTGCTTTGGAACTGCAGAGGGGCTGGGTTGTGGCCCCTTGAAAACCCGGCTTAAGTGGGGCCTAGAAGCTGCGCTCAGTGTATTTGCACATAAAACGGAGGTTTATGGACCCAGGAACATCACAATGGCTCCCAAGGCGGCCCCACTGTCCCCTAGTCCCTCCGGTCCTGGGTCTCTCCCCCCCGCCCCCAGCCCCCTCTCCTTCCTCCGGTCTGACATACTCATCCAGTCCCAGCTGGGGAGCAGGCCCCGTGGTAGGCTCTGGGGCTGGGCCCACACAGTCCTCGCTTACATTCCAGCGGGGGAGACCCACAGTCCACAAACACTAAGGAAGTCTACGGTATGCAGACGGCGGTGAGCAGAGCGAGTGCGGGAGGGAGGCCATTAGGGACAGCCCTGTCGAGAAAGGAGAAAGTGACATTAGTTAAAATCCTGAAGGAGGTGAGAAGGTGAGTCCCATGGGTATCTGGGGGAGGACCCTCTGGCCACGGGCACAGCCGCGCAAAGGGCCCGAGGTGGGGAACAGGGAGAAGGCCCGTGTGGCTGAGCAGAGTGGGCAGGCGCGGTGAGAGAAGCGGGAGGCAGCGGCCCGGGGAGGCCGGAGCAGTAACCAGGGCTGAGGTGCGGCGAGGTGGCCCAGGGTGGTAGCCGTGGGGGCGGCCACAGGGTCAGGCTCCAGATAGACTCAGAAGGGACTCTGCCCGTGAGAGTCACGGGAACATCTTCGCCCAGACTCCGCGCAGGGGGGCTCCTCCCTGAAGAACTCAGCCGCAAGCCCAGAGGCGCACTCTGTCTTCCTGCCCCTTGTCCTGCGCCAGGTGGTGTTTGCCTCCGTTTGGGGACCTTTGCCCTCTGTCCTCCTCCCTCGAAGGAAATGAAAGCTTTGTCCTGGGCTTTGCTCCTGCTCCTTCCTCCTCTGATAGACACGGGCTCTTCTGGAGGGAAGGGGAAGGGGGAGGAGAGAATGGAGGGGAGGGGAGGAGAGGACGGGGGTGGGGATCCCTGCAGAGAGACACTTAGACCCCAAGGTGGTAGCCGCTAAGGGAGGCCTGGGAGCTTGTGCAGGGTCCCTTGGGGCCAGCAGGCCCAGGGAGCCCAGGCCTGGGGGGCAGCCCGAGGGGCAGGCTGAGCCTTGTCCCCCGGCCTGGCCTTTGGAGTCCTGGGTCAGCGAGGGGCTCCTGAGTTTGCCTGGCATTTAGAGGGTTAGCATGTTCGCAGGGGGAGCCTTGGGCTTTAAGCCTGTCATTTGGGGAGACGGGAGAACAAAGCCGAGAGCAGAAGAGGCAGACGAGGGTAAAGCAGCTCATGCTGGGAGCGTTCTGAGGCCTTGCACCGCACAGCCCCAGGAGCCAGCCATTAGGCCGGGTGGCAGGCCTCCTTCCCCAGTGGGTGGAAGCAGCTGGCTGGGTTGATGGTGCCCCGGCGGCGGCTGGCAGCGGCCATGCTCTGCTGAGCCCTCCATGGCCCCCAGCCTCGGCCCCTCCTCGGGGCTCACGGGGAGCTCCCCAGTGTCTCCCACTCAGGAATCCGGGCCTCAGCAGTGTCCCGGAGCTCCCGTGGTCTGCCACTGAGATGGCTCAGCCACCTGCCGCTCCACCAGTGACATGGGTTGGAACGTGCTGGGGGTGGGGGCCTCGGGCAAGCCCTCTGGCCTCTCGTGCATCCTCTCACGGAGGGGCGGGGGCTGAGATGAGCACTCAAGCCCCATCCAGGCTAGACAGTGCTCCCATGGGAGCAGGGAGGGTCTGTGGCAGGCAGGAGCCCCACTGGGGGCGTCCCAAACTGAGGCAAAGCAGGGAGTGTGAAGACTCTGCCCCCCACTCCCCTCCGCAACTGGGATGGCTGAAGCCCAGACGAGGTAGGACACTGGCCCGGGTCACACAGCAGGTCAGGCCCGCCCCAGGACCTTAGCACACGATGAGCTCATTGTCTACAATCACTTTGGGTATGTTTCTGGTGCCTCTTTCCCTGATGTTTCCATCGTCCCTTCCATCCACCCTGCTGGAGGGAGGAGGGCGCGCACCAGCTCCCAGCACCTGAAGCATCTGGGAACGGAGGGAGCTGGGATTCACCTGGGCATTCTCCCGCCCGGGCCCATGGTCCTCACTGGGGAGGCAGGCACCTCGTCCCTGCCAGCCGGGTCCCTCCCCGCTTAGCCCTGGAAGACCAGAGGTGGCGTGCCGTCCATTCTGATGCAAACGCCGGGGCTGTGTGCAGGGATCTGGGACCCGAGCCGGGCTGTGTGCAGGGATCTGGGACCCGAGCAGCCTCTGACGGCCCAGTGCCGCCCGCCTGACGGACAGGAGCCAGCAGAACCATCACTAAGCAGGGGCCTCTCCACCTGCCCTCCGGAGGGGCACAGCGCCCCCCTGGGCCCTGTGAGCTCCAGGGACTGCTGAGGCCGGCACACAGGTGGAGTCTGATGGTACGGGAGCCCCCCTCGCTCCTTGTCTTGACTCCCAGCCGAGCTCAGCCCGGTTTGCCCACAATTCCTGACGGCAGGACTCAGACACAGTGAGGGCCCTGCTTGTCCAGTAGAACCTTCAGAAAAAGGTAGGGCAACAGGTGTCTAGATTGGGGGGGGGGTAAGGAAGGACTGGCCCCGGGACACCCGGAGGTGAAGGCCATGTGGCCCATCCCTAAGCTTCCCAGGCGCTATGCCTGGGGCTGCGGCCCGGCCGGGACCTTACTGCTGCCGGCGGGACGCAGCAGGAGAGCTCGGGAGGTGGCTCCATGGCCTCTCCCACGTTGTGACCCAGTGCCCTTCTGGGAGAGGCCGGGGTTACTTCTCCCCGGCAGAGAAGCGAACATGCCAACCGTGAGGACTCCTGCCTCTGAGCTCAGCCCCTGAGGCAGGGGTGGGATTGGAACCTGGGTCTGGCCCCCCGCACCCTCAGCCTCCCCCCTCTGACCCAGGACAGGCGGCTGGGGGGGGGGGGACACGTACACCCGCCTAATTCAGGTCTCCGTGGCCAAACCGCAAAGCCCAGGGAAGCCGGCCAGGCCATCTGGGAAGCTGTCTCCCCTCCTCTCCATTTCTGGCCCCCTCGGGGTCCACTCAGCTTCCCCCAGACTCTCTCGGGCAGGAGCCAGGCCCGCCGGAGAGGAGGGGAGGCTGCAGGTGCTCCTGTGTCGGAGGCGTGTCAAAGCCAGAGGCCCAAGCTCCCCAGCCTGTGGTCTGGCGAGGGGGCCAAAAAGCTTTCCAAAGGCCATCTGAAACCCAAACGTCTTCCCATGACTTTGACTTTATTAGCCTGACCTGTTCCAGCTCAGTCCACAGCGGGGCTGGGTGGTGTGTGAGCATCTGAAAGCAGCCAGGGCCCGCCAAGGACTGCCTACACCCCAATCCCCCCACGGCTTCTTGTGTGTGTCCGCGGGAATCCCGTCCTCCCTGTGCCCCGCACGTCTGTGGTCTTCGGCTCCCCAGAGGGTCAGGCAAGCCTGGGCAGGACTGCGTGGTGCAGTTTTGCTGGGGCTGCCCGGCCCCTGGGCTGCCCGGTGGTCATCGCAATCCTGCAGGTGTGTGAGCCGGGAGGGAGAGGGGGCAGGCGAGGGGAGACCCCTCCCACGCCCTGCTTCTGCTCACCTATTTCATGAGCTGGCAATGGTCAGAAGGCTTTCCCAAGTGAAAAGCAGGTCAAGGCAGGAAGAGCTTGCTTTTTGGACTCCCTTCCCTGCCAGCATCTGGGAAATGGGCCATCCTGCCCAGTGGCCTGACTGCAGGGACCGAGCCAAGCTGGCATACCTGTTCTATGCCTCCCATACTGCACCCACAGCAGATAGTTCTAGTCAATCCTTACTCTGTCCCTAATTCCAGATGCACCTTGAAGCTCTCCGGTGATGCTCTGGGCAGTCTGCCTGTCAGGCAGGCCTGGGATTCCAGACGGAACTCTGCCTCCCTGCTTTTACACTGGGTGCAAAGTACTAACTGAGCATCTTCCTGGAAGCCTGTAGAGGGCCACACGGCACGCTGCCTGAGCCCAAGACTTTACGCGGTTGTTTTGGTGTGTGGGGGTAGGTGTTGGCTAGCGACCATCCTTTGGTCAGTGACCACAGGATGGACCCTCTGAGTCTTCTGTCTACTCAGCTGGTATCTGTTTGGGGGGTTAGCAGGCCTGGAGTAAGAGCAGGGAAGACCCATGTTCCAGTCAGGGTCCAGGTCCTGGGCCAGGGTGGCAGGCCCTGTGTGGTTGGTCAGCGAGGGATGGAGCAGGTCTCGGCCTCCTGATCCGTGGAAGCTCCGCCCCGTGGGCACATCAGTAGAACCCCTTCACCCTCTTGTTGTCAGGGTCGAAGGGGGACTTCAGGTGAGCCCGGGCAGGGTAGGTCACCCCCATCCGCTCCAGAGCGTAGTCCCCACTCTTCACAAAGTCCAGCGAGACCTATTGCAGGAGAGGAGGGGGTGGGGGTCACTTGTCACCGTGTGGGTGCTGGGTTCATACCCACCTGACTCTTAGAGGGGGGCTCGGCCTCCCTTCCTCCCCTCTCTGCGCCAAGGGCCCTCCTCCCAACCGAGGGGCTGCCCTGAGCAGGTAGGTGCCCTGAGTGGGACTTGACCGCCTGGGGCCCAGCAGAGCCGTGGTCTGGCACCAGTGGGGTTTCTCCCCCAGGATAGGGAGGAACCGGGCTCAGTGGGGGATTACTGGGGTTTATAAAGTGTCACGTGGCAAAATGTGCCCACCGTGCCTGCGCACGCATCTGTATGCATGGGCACAAGTGTGTATATATGTGTGCACACGGCGCACGTGCCCCCACGCCGGGATCGTGTCTGGGATGAGGGGAGAGAGGAGAGGAAGGGGGTCCTGGGAGAATGGTCAGGCGTCTGGTATCCACCCCAGGCTCTAGGAGCACGGGGCGCCAGCCCTGGCTCAGAGCCTCTTTCTGACCAACAGAAGCCTGGAGTTCCCGAAGTCAGATTCTTTCAGACAGAAAATACAAAAACAGCCCCTGACCCTGCCCGAAAACACGGCCTCATCAGCAGTGACCCTGTGCGCCACTCCCACCTCCCTCCCTGCAGCTCGGTGCAGGGGTGCTGGTGTGGTGTCTGATGAGGAGCCCGGCTTCCCTTGGTTTTGGTGGGGGGGGGGCGCTCAACTCACCGGCCCGCCGCTGGGGTCCCGGATATAGCCGTAGGCCAGGGTCTTGTCGATGGCGAACCCAAAGTCAGCCCTCCGGATGTGGCCCACCACTTGGCCGTTTCTCCAGATGGCCTCCAGGCCGAACATGGGCACTTTTCTGGAAGAAGCAAGAGAAAAGGCTGGGGCCCCGGAGCCCCCAGAGGGGGGACCTGCGTGGCCCCGGGGCCGATGCAGCACCCCCAGGATGCCAGCGCACAGGCTCCCGGGGATGTTCGGATGAGCGGAGCAGACCGCAACCAGGCTCTGCCTCCTATGTCTGCAGGCAGGCCGCAGGGATTCGGGAGAGGCCCACCCTTCCACTAGTTTTCCATTGACTTCTGAACGATTTAAAAAAACCTTATGCCCCCGAGCCTTGCTTTCCTCTGCCTGGCTCTCTTTTCACAATAGGACGCATCATCTAGCAAACGTCCTTTTCTCTAGTACGCGTAAGGTATGAGTGCTGACTGCACATTTTTGAAAATTCAGAACAGAAAACACACAGATCAACCTGCAATCACGGCCGCGCCCGGAAGTAACTGGGCAAGTCTGGGTGCAAATCTTTGCAGACTCGTCCCTCCAGGTACCTCGTTCATGGTGTTTATGGAGAGCCCGACCGTGCCCAGGGCCACGTCCCCCAGGAGAGGGCGGCACCGGCTGAGCCCGGGGAAGCCAGGCTGGGACCTGACGCAGACGCGGCTATGGATCCCCACCGAGCCGAGCCGCGTGGACAGGGTCTGGGGGCCTCTGTGACCGTCTGGGGAAGAGGCTGGGACAGACCGAGGGTCTATGGCACTCCCTTGCTCTTTTGTCCCACCACAGTCCTGCGGAGCACGTGCCATTGGCAGATGAGGAAACGGGTTCGGTGAGGCCACCTGTGTGGCCCAGGGCCCAGAGCTGAGTGGCAGCTTCCTACAGCTCCTGGCCGTGACCTTCATCAGGATTGGGACCTCCCTGGCTGTAGCTCCGGGTGGATTTTGCAGCCCGGCAGAGAACACCCGGGCAGGGCGAGCCGGGCTGTGGCCAGTGCTGTCCGAGCTGCTCCTAGTTCCCGGGGTCAGGCTGCAGGCGCTTTCTGGAGGGCCACGGGGCGGAGGGGGTCCGCAGACCCCTGCTCCGGCGGCGTCCCCACACTGGAGTTAGGTGGACAAGCAGCCTGACGAGGGCCTGCCTGACAGGAGCCCGGGGAGAAGCAGCAGGACGATGACAAGCCACAGTTCCGCCCCCTCTGCCCTCCCCCCCCCGAAGCTCCTGACACTTCTTTTGATGGCTCGAGAAATCTGGGAGAAGTGGTTCCATTTGTGGCTGTCAGCCGCAAATCAACCAAGCCTGGCCGCCGCAGTCCAGGGGACCGACGCTCCTCAGATTCCCGCGGAGCCATGGTGGGGCTGCACCAGCCTGGTGCTGTCATTTCAGAGTCGCTGACCCCAGGTGGAATCCAGGGACAGCACGGGCCCAGCTCCTGGGGACAGATCTGAGCCACCTGCTCAAAGCCGCCCCCTGGGTGGGGGGGCTTGGGTCCCTGCAGCGTGGGCTCTCCTTCCTGTGACTGAGTTACCCTGGCCCCTGGCAGCCAAGGTCTCCATCTGGAAGTGGGGAGGGTGGCCCCAGCCTGGGCGGTGGGGAGGATGGAACCAGAACACAGCAGGAGGTTGCTGCACAGTGACGGGGGCGCTGGGCCTTCAGCCTGGATCCACCCCCACAGAGGTGGCCCGGCAGCGGGCCTTTCTCTCTCCAAAGCTGCGTTTGAGGAGGGTGTGCCCTCGCCATGTCCCCTCGGGCCCTGCTGCTGGACGCAGGATCGCGGGCCACTCACTCATCCACCGTGAAGCACAGCAGGCGTCGGCGGAGGCCCTCGGCCCGCTGCTTCTCCAGGGCCTCCCGTCCCAGAAAGGGGATGGCCGACTTAAGCTTGCAGGTGAAGGCCAAGCCTGCCTCCAGGGGACTGTCATCAGGGCGCAGGTCGGCATGCCAGTGCCGGTAGCCTGTGGGGAGGAGAGCCTGGGGTCAGTGCCTGGCAGGGGTGGGGGATGGGCTCCTCCGAAGGCCCGGCAGGGCCGGGGGGGGGGGGGGGGGGAGGGAGGGCGGGGGGGGGGGAGGGAGGGCGGGGGCATCCTCCACCCCAGAAGGTCGCCTGGGCCAGCCCTCAGCCTCTGCACTGCTAGCTGAGATGCTGGGAAGAACCCGGGCAGCACTGCCCCATATTCTTCAAACCTCCCAGGGAAAGCCAGGCGCTGACTGCCAGCCCAGCTCTGGCCCCGTCCCCACAAGGCCAGGCAAGCACCTCTCCCGCTCGCCCTCCACGTACAGGTGTCAGAGACCCCAGCACCATCCCCAGGCCTGCGTGGAAGACCGCGTCCATGGGCAGCGCAGGAAGGGTGTCGGGGCTGGGGAAGCAGGCATGAGGGCGTGAACGGGAAGCAGACTGGGGACAGGGAAGAAGTACGGGGAGGGCGACAGCCCTGTGCCTACAGCACGGCTCTGGGTGGCCCACCGGCACTGCGTGGCTCCCGCACACACCTTTCTCGATGCTCAGGGAGTCGATGGCCCGGTACCCAGCGTTGACGAGGCCGTGCTTGGCGCCTGCAGTCATCACAGCCTGGTAAACGGGTACACAGGCTGGCCTGGGCACATGCAGCTCCCAGCCCAGCTCCCCGACGAAGGACAGCCTCATGGCCCGCACCTGGGGGGACAGGGCACGGCTCAGACAACCCAGGTTAAGGCCCAGCTGCCACTTACCGACGGACAGTCCCTACTGTCGCCATCCTCATTAGCTGGCCCTGGGCCCAGGCCGGCCTGCCACCAAGGCATGGGGTCTCCAAGGACAGAGCTCCAGGCTTTGGCAATCTTTAAAGGGGAAGAAGCGGTGCCAGCAGGAGAAAGTGGACACAAGGTTCCCAGGCCTCAACTCTTCTCAGTCGCTGTGTGAGTGTCCTGGGGTGGCCATACCAAATGACCACAGACCGAGGACTTAAAACAGCAGAAGTGTGCTGTCTCCCAGTTCTGGACGCTCGAGGCCCCACATCCAGGTGTCAGCATGCTGTGCTCCCTCTGGAAGCTCTAGGTCAGGGTCCTTCCTGCCTCTTCCAGCTTCTGGGGGCCACAGGTGCTCCTTGGCTTGTGGTTACTTCCCTCCATTCTCTGTGTCACGTGCCTTCTCCTCTGTGTCCCTGTCTTCTCTACTTTCATCTCTTATCAGGACGCTTGTCATTGGAGTCAGGACCCACCCTGATCCTGGATGATTCCATCTCCAAGAGTCTTACGTTAATCCCATCAGCAAAGTCTGCAAGTTCAACTCAGGCCATGCTTGCAGGTTCTGGGTGAGGGTTGGGACGTAGACCTCTGCTCTGGAGGCCACCATGCAATCACCACAGTGACTCTGGCGAGTCCCCCAGACTCCCTCTGACCTCAATTTCCTCCTCTGTAGACGAGGTCAGGAGCCTGGCTTTGTCTGTTTCAAGAAGCCCCGAGATGTGTGTGCAAGCAAGTTGCTAGGAGGTCGGCGGCACAACTCGTGGCTCACCGTGGCTGCACCCCGTGGGTTCAGAGGCATCAAGAAGGGAAGCAGACAGGCGCTGATTCCGTCCCTGTGATTGCTCCCTAGCCTGGTCAGCCTCGGCCAGATGCTGGGCTCTGAAGACAGACACAGCCTCTGTCCCCAGGACCCGAGTCTTAGAAAAGGACTCAGCCAGAAGCACAAGGCAGTTCTGTGGCAACCATGCCCAGGGCGGGCCAGTGCTGGGAAGGAAGGCACCTGCTTGGGACAGGCCCGGCTGCAAGGTTAGCGGAGTTTGCAGCTGCCGACAGGCCCTCAGGAGAGCTGGGGCCAGGGCACAGAGCTGGGGCAGGCACGTAGGGGAGGGCAGGACAGAAAGGCTTACAGCGGGGTTGGAAGGACTTTATCATCAGGCTGCAGACATTTGTGAGAGTCACTTCAGTGAGACCTGGGCCCCAGGGGCCCGCAAAGGACCAGGGGCCCCCACCGCCACGGAGATGACAATGCTGTTTATGCAGTGTCCCTGGGCTAAGTTCTGCACATTACGTCACTGGAGCCCTTCTCGGCCCCACACGGTGGCGGAGACCGATGTAAATAACATCCAGGGGGCGACAAGAACAGAGGCACCGGGCCCGGCCTGAGCACACGCATCTCTGATGGGGCAGCTGGTCTCTGGGCGCGTGTTGCTGGCATACCTCTATGCCAACCAGGCCAGCAGCAGCATGGAGGCCACACCAGCAGGGGGCAGGACTCCCTGCCCGACGCCGATGGCCAGGGTCTTGTCCCCGCCCAGTCGGTTTGCGGGCATGTCATTTACACACCTGGCAACGGGTTCCTGCTTCCTGGCCTTCAGGCAAGTCTTTGAGCCCACAGGTGAGGTCAGCCCCAGGACCATCCTCGAAACCAAAGGGACGTGGCGAGAACAGCGAAGTGCCGAGCTCAGAGATGGAGGAGCTTATCCCATCCTTGTCGTGAGCACTAAGTCTGCCTGTGCAGCTCCGGCCGGAACCTGTCTACACAGGAGGGGGCGGAGGCCACTCTCCCAAACACAGACCTGGCTCCTTATAAATCTGACACTTTAATCATACTGCTGCCGAGGGGCTGGATTCTGAAAGCTTTTGAAACAGTGAACATTTGCTCTGAGTTGCCATTTGCCCAGTCCTCTCAAAAAACTCAAAATTGACACAGAAAATGTACTGTTGACATTTCCCTGCTTCCCTAGTGCAAGCCATGGGCCCCTGACAAAGATTGCCTTGTCAACGGGGTTCTAATTTTAGACAGCCCACGGAGGAGCTTGGGGCTCAAAGCCAATCTCATTTTGAAACAGGAAAAATCATTTTTAAAAGCTCACCCATTAATGGCCCAAGATTGCGGGTTCATGTCAGACACACATGCTCCCAGTTAAGTAAGAGGGTCAGCGCTGGGGCTCAGCTTGAATTCACCGGTGGGGTGGGATAGAGCTATCCCAGGCTCTTCTGTAGCTCCCAGGAGCCCCACGAGGCCAGGGCCTGGCGGGCCTGGCTCTCCACTGCATCCTTGTGCTCGGGCCCAGCACACAGTAGGTGCTAAAAAAATTACTTCTTGAATGATGGAGGAAAACAGGGGCAGATGGACCTCTGCTTCTGGCAAAGCGAGGGAAAGAGTCTGGGGAATTCCAGGTGCCTTTCTACATTCACAGAATTACTGGTTCTCGAGACATCCTGCATTTGTCTCCACTAAAGCAGTGGAGTTGGGAAGAGTCCTCATTTCTTCTGAGCAGGGACATGTAATAAAGGGAGAAAGCTGAGAATGAGGATATCTGGAACACGGGCTCTGGGTCAACCAGACTCACGTGGGTCGACCTCTCCCTGCCTCTGTGCCCCTATCTGATAGATGGATGAGGCCATTGCTTGTGATCATTGAGTTCATGGAAAGCACATTGCCTGATTCACAGTCATCTGCCAGTAAAGACTGGGTTGGGTTGACTTTAAAAGCAAGCCCCAAACTGAGGCAAACCTCCTTGCAAAACAGAGCCCCTCTCTCTTACAGGAACCACAGGCCCTGGCTGGAGTCACAGAATCATGGAAGGTCATCAGGAAGGGCCTTAAAGTAGGTTTTATTTTAACCCTTTTCTCACCCTAAAGACCCCCCAAAATACTGTTGGAATTAATAAACACATTCAGCCTAGGTTGTAGGATACAAAATCAACATACAAAAATCAATGGCATTTTTCTACCTTAACAATGAACAATCCAAAAAGGAAATTTTTTTCAAAATTCCATTTCTAATAGCATCAAAAAGAATAAAATACTTAAAAATAAACCTAACTATGGAGGTGAAAGACTGCTACACTAAGACTACACAACTTCGCTGAAAGAAATGAAAGGCGATACAAGTAAATGGAAAGACATCCCATGTTCATGGATTGGGAAACAATATCATCACGATATCAATGCTACCCAAAGCGATCTACAGATTCAATGTATCCCTATCAAAATTCCAGGAGTACTTTTTGCAGAAATAGAAAAATCCATCCTAGCATTCACAGGGAATCTCAAGGGACCTCAAATAGCCAAAACAATCTTGAAGAAGAATAAGGCTGCGGGACTCTCAGTTCCTGATTTCATAACTTACTACAAAGCTCCCATAATCACAGCAGTGTGGCACTGGCATAAAAGCAGACAAATAAACCAGTGGAAGAGAAAGGAGAGCCTAGAAATAGGCCTTCATGTATATGGTCAAGTGATCCTCAACAAGGCTGCTGAGACCACTCAATGGGAGAAGAGACAGTCTCTTCAACAAACGGTGTTGGGAAAACCAGATATCCACATGCAAGAGAATGAACTTGGACCCTTATCCTGCACCATATACAAATTTTAACTCAAAATGGATTAAAGACCTAAGTGTAAGTCCTAAGACTATACGACTCCCGGGAGAAAACAAGGGAAAGCTTCACGACATGGACTTGGCAATGACTTCTTGGATATGACACCAAAGGCACAGGCAACAGAAAGCAAAATTAGTCACATGGGACCACATCAAACATGAAAACTTCTGTGCCTCAAAGGAAACAGCCAACAGTAAAAAGGTGACCTACAGAGTGGGAGAAAATATTTACAAATCACGTATCTGATGAGGGGTTAGTATCAAGAATACATAAAGAACTCCTACAACTCAATACCAACAAAACAAATAACCCGGCTAAGAAATGAGGAAAGGACTTGAATTGATATTTCTCCAAAGATGATCTACAGATGACCAATAAGTATAATGAAAGGATGGTCATTATCACCAATCCTTAGAGAAATACAAATCAGAACCACAATGAGATACGACCTCATACCCATTAGGATGGCTGCTATAAACAAAAACAAAAACAAAAACAGAAAATAACCAGTGTTAGCAGGGATGTGGATAAATTTGAACCCCTAGGCCCAGCTGGTGCAACTGCTAGGGAAAACAGTGTGGAGGATCCTCAAAAAAAATGAAAAATAGAATGAGCACATGTCCAACAATTCTACTTCTGGGTAGATGGCCAAAAGAATTGAAAGCAAGATCTGGAATAGATATTTGCCCACCCATGTTCACAGCAGCATTATTCACAATAGCTAAGAGGTGGAAGCAGCCCATGTGTCCACTGACAGATGAATAAAAAAATGGGGTCTATCCATACAATGGAATATTATTCAACTATTACAAGGAAGGAGATCCTGACACCGGCTACAACATGGATGAACCTTGAGGACATGATGCTGGGTGAAATAAGCCAGACACGGAGACAAATCCTAATCCACATTCCACTTACGTGGAATTAAATTAGTCAAACTCATAGAGACAGAAAGTAGACGATTGGTTCCCAGGAGCTGGGGGAAGGAGGGATGGGGGTTGTTGTTTAATGAGTATAGAGTTTCAGTTTTGCAAGATGAAAAATTTCTGGAAATCTTTTGCACAACAACATGAATATAGTTAACATTACCGAACTACATGCTTAAAAAAGGTTAAGATGGTAAAAACAGAACACGCTTTTCTCCGTGGATGGGCACCTAAAGCCCAGAGGGACTGGGTGATTTGCACTTTCTCGATGTTTGCGACACCAGGAGCAAGGGGGAGGCAGCAAATGTTGACACAGGGAGGTGAGGGGCCCGCTGCCTACAGGAGCAGCAAGCACCATCCCTGGCAACTGACCTCCCTCTGAGTCTCTTCTGCAAGCCCTGCGTGATATCCGTATGTCCTTCAGAGGCGCCTAAGAGCACTCAACAGAATCATCCCCATAAAACCCCAGGCAGGGTGCTCACCATCGGTGAGGTGGTGCTATGGGCGTGCCCGTTTTGCCGATACGGAACTGGGGGCTCAGGAGAGAGCAGCCGCTTGCCCCAGGCCCACGGATGTTTGCTCATCAGCTCTGGTGGCTGGGGTGTCCCTCTGTAGCACTTACCACTTTCCGTGGTATAAATACCCCCACGTGGCCGATTTCAGGCCCCTGACAATTTCACCACCGCTCCTCAGGCTTCCTATACATTGCACTACCTGCTCTCCTGCTGGGGCGAGCCCATTCCAGCCACTCGGAGGAAGCCCATGACTGGTAAGCAGCCACACAGGGGCTCAGCCAGGGTTTCCAACGGTAGCGCATGTGCACAAAGCTGGGAGACACACGCTCCCTGCCCTGGACTGACTCACTTGACTATTTTTGGGTGGTTGGATTTCAGTAAAATTCTGCGTGCTCGGGTGTTAGTAAAGATGTGATTCAGGGGCTTGAGCCCGTGCTTGGTGCCTCACTGCACCCCCGCCAGCTATCCATGGACATGACTTGAATCCGGGGAGATGCTGGGTCACCATCCTGGCTCAGATCAAGGGCCACGCAGGTGCCCAGGGCAGGGCAGGCCACTTGGCTCCCGTGGGATGCCCTGGGCATGTGCGTCACCAGAACAAGCCTGGAGTGTGCCTTTCTGGGTAAATATCACAGAAGGGCTCAAGCAGATGCGCCCACAGACACAGGCCAGCATGTCCAACCTTTTCAGATCACATTAGCTCATGGCAGTTTTACAAGTTTCCAGGCATTTGGTTGTGTAACAGCACCCCCGACACACCAGGCACATCCTCCAACTCAGTCATCTCTTAAATAAGTGAGGATCCCAGGGCCCCTGGAGGCAGGGGATGGGCAGGGATCTGAGCCTGGGCAGCCCTCTGCCTTGGATCTGCAGGAATGGGGAGGGGTGGGGGAGGTTGGCGATAGGTTCAAGATCTTCGTGTTTCAAACCCCCTGGAGGCTCCCAGGACATCCTTGATTCTAATAATTTTCTGCTAGTGGGATGTGCAATTCTTCCCAGTGGTCTGTTCCTGAAGGCTAGTGTGCAGTGGTGGTGTCGGTTCCGGTGGTGACAGTGGTAGTAAAGGTGAGGAAGGTAATTATGGTAGTAACGATGGTGGTGATGGTGGTCGTTGGCTGGGGGGGGGGCGCATGGTGGAGGTGGTGGTAAGGGTGGCGGGCATGGTGGTGGGGATGGTGATGGGGGATGGGGGTGCTGGTGAGGATGGTGTGGTGGGCATGGTGGTGGGTATGATGGTGGAGGAGGTGGTGGGAATGGCAGGGAGAGTGGTGGGGATGCTGGTGGTAGGGAGAGGGGGTTGTGGGAAAGATGACTGGAAACTAATTTCCAAGAATAAGAATAAATGAAAGGTATGATGTTCAAGTCACATGTCAAGAACTTGACCCTCTCTAAGGATCTGCAAACTCCATAGACTGTCCAACCCTCAGGGTTCCTCTTCCAGGCCCCGGGAACGCCAGATGGGCCACCGACTCTCCCGCTACGCTCCACAGTGGAAAGCACTCCTCCCCAGCCAGCCGCCCCTGGAACCACAGGTTCCGAGCCACCGATCAGAGTTATGGCTCATCCCTGAGAAAGACGGCTATCTGCCCCCACGGAGCAAGGCAGGCCTGTCGCGTCAGAATACCCAGCGTTCGTTGCCGAGAAAGGATGGAGTACCACCCTGGAGGAACTTCTGGAATGTCCGAAGTTCACGCCCCGGGGTCCCTCAGAGCCATCCAAACTCACTCCAGCCACGCCTTGACCTGACGCTTTTGTGGCAAGAAGACACCCCTGTTCCCCAGGGGGACACCTTGACCAACTGAGCCACCCAGGCGCCCCGTGCCCCAGGGGGACACCTTGAACACTGGCTGTGGCCATGCGGATTTCTCCAGAGCACCCATGGGACCCGCCCACGGTCCCCTGGCTTTCCAGAGCCACGGCGAATCGGCGTAGCTCGTGCAAAGTGACTTTAGGCAGCGGCTAAAACCCAACTGGCAAATGCGGGCGCAGTGAAGGCACGGGCGGCCCTACGCGAGGCTCTGCAGGGAGGCCCAAGCCTCCAATTGGCTAGGTACCCTGTGCGGGTGGGAGAACATTCCATCCTGAACTCAGCGAATCCTCATGTGCCACTGCGAGCACTTCACACCGTCAGGAGAAGAAATTCAATGTCCTTTTGCCCTGAAATTAATTTTCAGAAGAAAATCATTTTATCGCTGTGCCTTGCGATGAGCTAGCAGCCCAGAGCCTGCTGCTTTCCAGAGGGGCCCCCTGTCCCGGGCCGAGGCGCCAGGAACACCATGTCTCCCTTGGTCACCACGCGGGGAGAGCGCCTCCCACCGGGAACCTCGCTGGCCTCGAGGCCAACACGTGGGAGGTAAGGACATCTGGTCAGTTGGCTGCCAAGGGGACAACTTCCCTCCGCCCCTTGTTCTTCCTCTAGGAATGCACGCCTCATGGAAGCTTGGGGCCCAAGCATCTTGGGGTGTTATTGCAAAACAAGGACGGCACTCAGCCGGGGACGCCGCTCAGCCAGGGTCATCTGTTGGCTGTGAGTGTGGGTCACGGGAGGCAGGGCCCTGCTCCCCCACCCTCGGCCTGGGTGCAGTCTGGGCTCTGGCCCTCATCATTCCGTGCATTGCAACCAGGAGGCCTTACCGGTTACACAGGCACACATTCCTCTCCTGCATCTGGTTGGCTGGGATCCAGTTACCTCCCACCAAACTTGGCCCAGCCTGCCCTCTGGCCCCAGCGTGTCCTCACACGGAGGGATATGGCGCCAGGATGTGCTGAAGCCGGTGCATGATATTATTTGGGAGAATAGAAAATCCCCCTGGATTCAGAGAGAATTCAGGCTGTCTGGACAGACTCACAAGAAGCCCAGAAAAGGTTTGATATACTGTCTAGGCTTTGTGTCGCGGGTGGGGAAACGGAGGCCAGGAGAGGTGGTCCCAGAAGGCCAGGGCGGGCCTAGAAGCCAGGACTACAGGCCCCCAGCTCTGCTGAACACCGGAGTGACTTTGTTGTTGACCCTTGGGTTCTGTGTTGACCCAGCTCCCACCTCACCGCCTGCCTGTGAGGCCACCATGGGGCCTATAGGGGCAGCCCAGGTGTCCCACAACCTCTGGCCCTGCCCGGCAGACTTCCCCACCCCTCTTACTTGACAGTGAATGCAAAGCTCTTGTGCCCTAGGCTTGGACCATCCTGGACCAGCGTGTGGTCTGGGCCACACGGAGGTCAGCAAAACCCGTAACATCAACCCCGAGGAAACTAGGCCTTCGCTCCATTTTGTTCAAGCCTCCTTGGCCCTCAGGAGAACGTGGGATCTGGAGGCAGGCTCCCGGCACGTCTGGGGCACCAACCTACCACACCCTTAGCTGCGTCCCATCCTCGAGAGTTCCCGCCCCTGAGGCCCTCATCTTCAGGAGCTGGGCCCCCCGGGGACTCCCAGCCCCTAGGGGGTCACAGATCAGGGGCAGCGACCCGACCTCCAGGTTACTAGATGTGACCTCCAGAGAGCAGCAGGGAGAGGGACGAGGGGGAAGAGGAAGAAGGAGAGGCTGAGAGGCAGGGTTCTGCACAAAGATGCTTCAGCCAGGCACTTACCCAACTGCCCAGCCCCCTAGGGGCCCCACAGCATGCGAGGACAGGGACGCAGGCGTGACCCTGCAGGACGGTGAATCCGTGTGTTCGGAGATGGGCTGTTCTGAGGAGTGAGGTGGCGTCACCCTGGCCCTGGTGGGCACGGTCCCCTGCAGGGGACCGCGATGTGCTTCTAAGCCGGGCAGGGGAGAGGAAGGAGTCTCTGCTGGCCACCCTGGGGCATGGGTTCCTCTGGTCCTGCCAAGGGGGCCAGGGGGCAGGGGCATGGGGGACCCCGTCCCAGGGCAGAGCCCCTCCCCACCCAGCACAGGCACACTACTGCCCAGCCGAGGGGCCCAAGTCACGTCCTCTCCACCACCTTGTTGTTCTCACATTTACTTGTCTTGCCAAGACTCTATTCCCCCGCCCGTGAACGTGTTCCTGCCCGATGCAGGGTGCACCGTGCTGCAGAGTCCTTCCCGCCCCCCCACCCCCACCCACAGCAAGGCTATGAGCCTGGGGAGGGCAGGAGCCCGCCTCTTCCACCCCAGAGCCTCCGGGTCAAGCTCTGGGCCCGGCACCTGGGGGGCTACCAGCCAACGTGTCCGGAATTAATTCTAGAGCCAGGTGGGGGGTGTGGGGGATCGGGGAGGGCGGAGGTGGGGAGAGGACGCTGAGCCCTGGGAATGGATCCTGCGGTTCAGGCTAGAATGCCAGGGCTCACGTGAGAACCTGGATTGGCCCAGTGTGAGCCGAGGGTGCCAGTCTCCCGTCCCGCAGGTGGGACCTGCCTCAGGAAGCTCTGTACTTTTGTGCCCACTCTCCCCCAGAAGGCCTGGGACAGCACCGGGCATGGGGAGGACACAGAAAATGCCAAATGATGGGCAAGGACCCCGCATGGAATGACCCGGAAGGCCAGGACTGTGTACCTGGGACACCTGTCTCTGGGTCTGAGGAATCTGCCTTAGGTCAATAATCAGAGTCATAAAAGGACCACCATCAACGGGGAGCTCCTCACTGGGCTATTCCCAGGACAAGGAATGTCTAAGCACGGGCGTTGCTCGAGGAGCTGAGGGAGGAGCACACAGGTTTTCAAAGTGGTTCTCAGAGAATATTTAAAGGAACCAGAAAACTGTTACAACTGGGGCACCTGGGTGGCTCAGCCAGTTAAGCGTCTCCCTTGGGCTCAGGTCATGATCCTGGAGTCCCGGGATCGAGTCCCTGCTCAGTCGGGGAGCCCGTGTCTCCCTCTCCCTCTGCCTCTCCCCTGCTTGTGCTCTCTCAAGTGAATAAATAAAATCTTAAAAAAAAAAAAAAAAGAAAACTGTTACAACCACTGTCAGAGAATAAAGCTGGGTGCACAAACTGTATTTGTGGATGGTCCTGCTTCTGTTTTAAGCTTCATGGACAGAGATCAGGGAGAGAAGATTCTGTGAGGCACACTGAACTGCTAACCTGGGCTTGGCTTCCATCTCCTTGTTCTTGGCTTACAAACGTTCCCAGTGTGATGCCAACATCTCTCCAGCCGGACTGCGGCATCTTGTGCTTGGAGAGCTCAAGGGTCGCACCCGAAGGGGTCAGTGAGCTCTGCCTCCAGGCCCCCTGCCTGCTTCACCACCGCGCCACACACTTATGGTTGGAAACTGAGCATTTGTTCACAGAGTAATAAAATACTCTTTGACAAAGCCAAGAAGCCTGTTCCAGAGGAGACAGTGAGGAGATGCAGCCCCGTGGGTGTCCTGCACCCCGACCCAGGCATCTCAGGGCACCCTCACCTTGTGTCTGGGCCACCTGTTACCCTAGGGAGGGGTTCCCCACGGTCCCAGACCTGACCCAGCCTGGCTCCCAGGCCTAGCCGGACAAGGTGCCGCCAGACCACCACGGGCCAGGCCTAGGGAGGCGGCCAGGGCGGGCTGTGAGGGGCCGGCCCCCAGGGGCAGGAGGCAGCTGGAGCCCCCTGGCCAGGAACAAGTCCCGTCCCAGGTGTCTCGTTGGAGCGGCCTGGGCTGGGAAGGGAAGTGCTCCCACCTGGTCCTCTCTCCCACTACCCCCGAGCCACACGCAGGCCAAGCAGATGCCAAGCCTCTCAAACTCCCCTTCACACCTCCGCAAGCCAGAACCCAGTCCCCATGGGGACTCATGGCCCAGCTGCAGTCAGGGCCTGCTGGATGCCGGCCGGGGCCTGGGGTCGCGCTGTGCCACTTTCTCAAAACACCTACCCTCTCTGGTCCTGGCAGGCAGCTCTGCACCAAGGAGGCAGGAAGCAAGCTAGACAGAGGAACCTCCCCCCCACCCACCAGCTTCCTGTCCTTTAGCCCCTTCCAGAGAGGGAAGGCAGGAACAGAGCCCAGCCAGTACTCCCCTGCTCCAGAGCAGCCTTTGTCCCCCACCCTCTCTGGCAGCCCCCCTCGCAGACCTCAGTACACACTGTTGATTTGCTAACAGGAAATTCAGTTGCAGGCTGGTCCTGGAACTCCAGCCCCTCCGCGGGCCAGGATCCCCCTCCCCACCAACATTCCCTGGCACTTTCCCCACCAAACCCCCAGCGAACACGGAGAAGTGGACCAGGAGAGGAGCCCCCCAGCCCAGCTGTCCAGCCACCCGCCCCCGATGGCCACATCCGTTTTATTGACATGTATTTGTGTGCTTTTCTGTTTGGTTAGCTGAGGGCCTCGGGCAGTCCCTCACCCTCTCCAAGCTCGGTTTCCTACATCAAGAGCTGCTGCAGGGCCTGGGTCATCTCACCCGGCCACGACTGCGGACAGCCTGACCACCACAGGGATAATCACAGACAAGCAGCAGTTCCCTTCTGGTGAGTCTGCGCCCTGGGGACACTTGTTCCCATCTGGACACATTTTTGGTTGTCACAGCTGGGGCTGCTCCTGGCATTGAATGGGTGGAAGCCAAGGTTGCTGCCAAACACCCTACGAGGACTGGGACGGCCTCCAATACAGAGTATCTTCCCAAATGTCCATAGTGCCGAGGCTGAGAAACCTCGTCATGGAACCTTCACATCGTTGGGAAGAAGACGTGGGCCGTGCGCGTGCCGTGTGCTTGGAGCAGCGCCTGGTGCCCACAAGCCCCCGGCACATGGTGGCTGAGGGCACCTTGACCATCTGATCCTCCCCTTGGCCTCGGGGAATCAGAACGGAGATCAGATGCTTAACTTCCTCCAAGGACCAGGAGGGAAGGGACGGGCTGACCTAGAGCTGGCCCCGCCCCAGCCCCTGGTCTCCAAAGAAGCTTCCAGCCGGAGCCGGGTCCAAGGGAGCCTGACATTGTCCACCATTCCAGAAGCCTTGGGTCCCAGGACCTGGACTTTCTGGGGCTGGGGGTGGGGGCTGTGCACCCCCACCCCACGGAGCAGCCCCTCCTCCTCCCACACCCACAGTGCTGGGCGGGCAGGGGCGGGAGAACACTAGGGAAGGGCAGGTGCCTCCTCAGAGGGCACGGGGCTCTGCTGTCCCCAGCCCCGTTTCCCATGTGGTGGAGGCAGTACACATCACCCTGAGTCCAGAGGCCTGTGCCTCCGAGGAGGGGGATGCTGCGGGTGGCTGTGCAGGTGGCAAGGCCAAGGCTATTTCCTGGCGGAAGCCTGCGAGCAAGGCCCCCAGCAGGTGCCAGGCACGGGGCACGGTACCGGGGGGAGGGGTGGAGCCTGTCTTGGACCCGTCAGCCTTCTGAGCTCCAAACAGCTTATGGGCGGGAACGTCTAGTCCCCACTTCACAGTGGTGGACAAAGGCTTAGGGAAGTCAACAGACTGGCTCCCAAGTCCGAGCCCCAGCCGCACTGCCGCCACCCACAACACAGGAGATGGCAGCCGGGAGGTACCTACCAGGTGCCCGGCGGCCCTCACCAGCTTGTGGGTGGAAAACGGGAAAGCCTCATTGCTCAGGTCTGCATCAAGCACCTCCTGGAGAATGGCCCGGCTGTGAACAGGAACAAAGTCGGTTAGTCAGTCAGTCAACAAACACTTGCTGAGCACTCCTGGGTGCAGGCCCTGGGCCAGGAAGACGCTGGGGATACAGCAGTGAGCAGGATGAGTCCCTGAACTCGTAGGGCAGACTGACAAAAGGGTATTCATAAAAGCACACCAAGGTGAACACAAGCCAGAAATACAGTCCACAAAAAAAAGCCAGGAACAACAACAGTGAACCCAGCCTGCATGGAGACCAGACTGACATGACTCCTGGGGCAGTGACCTAGCCGTCTAACGCCCCCAGGTCCTACGGGCAGGAGGCTGGTTTGTGAGCTCCCCGCAGTCAAAGGTTGCTCTCCCACCCCCCACAGAATCCGGCTATCAGGCTTAAGAGTTTGGCTGAGACCTCGCCGGGCCCAAAGCCCTCAGTATCCATGGAAACCCTACCTTCCAGGGCCCCTTGCCCCTGGCCTCCCTCGAGGCCTTAGTTCACTCCTTGGCATAACACCCAGGTCGCCTGCCTCTGTTTAAGCCTTTGTCATCCTTCAGGTCTCGGCTCAGCTGCCACCTCTGGCCAGGAAGCCCTTCCTGGCTCCCTGAGTTCGGGTCAGGTGCCTTTTATGTGGGTCGTGAAGCTCTGATACATTTCCTGACAGCACACCTCTCACACATGGGTTGTACTTGCCCCCCACTCCCTAAACCAGGCGCCCTGTGACAACAGGGCTCCTATCCCAATGTGCCTGGCACAGAAGGGCACACGGTAAATAGAACTGATTGACAACAGCCCAGCTTTGTGCCCCAGGGCGGGCTCTCCGTTGGCAGGAGACAGCCCCGCGCAGGGGTACCAGCGGGTGCTGGGGCTGCAAGGTTCTGCAGCTCAGAATGCTGCCCACCCTAATTCCACCCCCACGGTGCTGTAGCTGCCCACCCACGCCGGCTCGAGGTGCCCAGTGTGCTGCAGGCTGCCAGTGCCTTATGTAACACACACCCCCAGCACCCACGTGGTGCCAGCCCCCAGAGAACCCATCCCCAGTCTTCCAAGAGCATGTCCTCTCTGCAGCCCCGGGGCGGCTGGTGTCTTCCTAGCCTGTGTGCCTGCAGGGGAAGGAGCCTGGAGCTGCCGCCCCGGCTCAGGGTTTGAAGGGGCTCAGCAGCGCTAGGGGTAGCTCTGGGCACCAATCTATTGACGGGGCGGGCACACAGGTCTGGGGAACGCGGGCTGGGGCGCAGGAGGCTATCCCTCCACCAGGGAGGCAGCAGGTGGTGCTGGAGGGCATGGGCCAGAGACGCGGGTTCAAGTCCTGACTCCCCTTACTCACCTATCGCCCTCACCCCGTCCTCCACGGGGACAGGGATGCCTCCTCCCAGGGCTCTTGTGAGCCAGCAGTGAGAAACTGTGATAGTGATCATTCACTTTTGCCCGGTCTCCCCCAGCCACACGTGGCCACTTGAGTTTAATTGAATTAAAATTAAATATTCAGTCTGGCCAGACACATGTCAAGGGTTCAGTGGCCACCTACAGCTTAGTGGCTACCGTACTGGACCACCCAATTACGGAACGTTTCCAGAGAGTTCTACTGGACAGCAGGTCACTGAGCATGGCCCATGGTCCGGGTGCCATCTTCCCACCGGACAACTCCGAAGGTCTAGCCCCACCGGTGGTGCCGGCAAGGCTGACCCTCGTGCAGGAACGTGAGGCTGTTGTTGAAGGACAGGACACTCTGGAGCAGGAAGTTCAGGAATTATCAGGGGGATGAGATGGCTGTCACCGGCGCCCGCCTGGAGCTGCTTCTAATGAGGCAGAGGAGGCTGGCTCATCCCCCCGGGGCCCTGCCTTGATCTGGCTGCCTGCACCCTCCCTCCCCTGCCCACCCGCCTCCCCCACACTAAAAATAACCCACTGCCAGCTGAGGCGCAGCGACAAGGGAGCAGAGGCTCCCCCAGGGACCGGCCAGGACCCCCGGCCCCATTCCGCCCACAGACGGGAGCCGGCTGGCCCAGGGAGAGATGAAAGCCGCACCACCGGATCTCCAGGTTCCTCTCCTCCCTTCTTGGCTCCACATGCCCCCACCCAGCCACCCTGCAAACCACCCTCGAGGCCACCAGAAGCACCACGCTGCCAAAAATAATGGTCAGTTTCTGGTCCTCATCCCACTTGGACCCACTGACCACCTGGACAGAGCTCAATGCTCCCTCCTCGAAGTCCCAGCTTCTCTGGTCCCTGAGGCTCCTAACACACCTGCTGGCCTCCTCCCCCGCCCGGCATCAAAGACCCTGTTAAAGCCCAAGTCCGACCATGTCTCTGCTCTGCTCAGTCCCCCTCACTCAGGGAAACAGCTCCTGGACCTACAGGTCCTCACCTCCTCTGCTCTCCGAGCGCACCTCCAACTGCCCTGCCCCAGCTGGCCTCCCTGCTTTTCCTCAGACACATGGGCACACCCCTGCCACAGGGCCTTTGCACCTGCTGTTTCCTCTGCCCGGAACACCGTCCCTCCAGAGCTCCAAAGCTTGATTCCTCATTTTTTTCCTCCAGGGCTTTGCCCAAATGTTCTCTTAGTGGATGTTGGTCAAACACTTGACAGAAGCCGATCAACATTAAAGTATATGACCTACTCAGATTCTATACATTCGTTCAGCGAGCACTCGGTCCTGTCCATCTGCCGTGCGCCCCTAAGCAATGCCCACACAAAAACAGCTACAACACAGTCTGGGAGGGGCGGTTGGCCCGTCCAGGACCCAGCCGGGGAGCTGCAGGCTTGGTCATCTCTAAGGCACCCGGGAAAATGGATCCTAGGGCAGGGTCGGAGTGTGCAGCTTTGGGCCCACTCTTCCCTCTCGGCAACCAGCTGTTCCCATCATTTTTCGGGAATACATCCTTCCTTTGACATGTGCCCTTCCTCCCCTGCCTCCGCCTGCACTCTCCAGTCTGGCAGGGTCCACCACTCAAGAGGTGTCTCCCCCGCGCCAATGCGCGCCGGGCTCTGGGGTCAGTGATCGAGCACCTAACTAGCTGTACCACCCTGGGCAAAGATCTCTACCTCTCTCTGCCTCTGTTTCTTCACCAAAAAGAACAAGAACAATTAGAACCACCTGCAAGGGCTATCATCCGTAGTTTCAGGAGAGCCCCGCGCAGGGTTTGGCAAATCACAGGTGTCCATTTGGTGGTTGTTAACACGATCATTCTTCCCCTCTGGTCCTCCACCCCCGAGTCCCTTCCCTGAAGCCCAGCTGGAGGGATCTTCCCGAAGTGCACAGCTGCTCGGGCGCCCCTTTGCCTAAGCCCCCTCTGTGGCTCCACGCACAGCCAGCATCTGAGGACCTTGCAGGCCCCTCGTGGGTGGGAATGTAGCTCAGCAAATACAGAATGGACGAATGACTGGATCACCCATCTGCAGGCCCAATCACTGGAGGTGATCACAGGGGCGTTTGGCCCCGGGGGGCAGTGGCCTCAGCTCCATACTATTCTCAGCCCCAGTGGCAGGTAGAACCCCAGCCTGGCTGTGCCCATTCTGAGATGGCATCAGTATCTCCCAGGCTGAGTCAGCAACCCAAAGACACCCCCCCACACACACACACAGGCCCTTCTGTGACCCCTGAGCCCTCAGATGCTGAGTCGCCGTATGGTTGAGTCTGACGCTCACATAAAGGGCTTTTCTGTATTCTAGTGCTTTGAAAACGATTTATCCAACATGGCACCTCTGGGTTCACCGGATCACCCAGCGAACCAGAACATCCCATTCTGGACCCGCAGTGGTTCTGCCCGCAGGACCCGGTTGGAGGAACCCGGGGCTGGGTCCCAGGGGCTGTGCATCCCGCGGCTCCTCACCTGGCTGGGCCCTGGATGCTGATCATGCCCAGGTCCTCAGAGCTGTCGATGAGCTGGCACCGGAATTTCTGATCCTGCAGCACCGTGCTGATGTGAGCCCAGTTGTGCTGGGCCACGGCCCCGCCCACGGCCAGGTAGTAGGCCTCCCCTGGAAGAGAAGCACCGGACTCAGGGCAGGACGGCAGGATGGAGGGGGCAGCGAGGCGTAGCCCAAGGCCTCTGGGTTGAGGAAATACTTGCTCTTTTCTGGAGAGTGAACAACACAAGCCAGAGCACAGCGACCCTCCCTGGGGGCCCTGGCTTCTCAGCAGGGGGCTGGGGTTGGAGGCCAGGATGAAGGACCCCCGAGGGCTGCATGTGCCAAGGGAGCCCTTTTCTGGGAGAGTCTGAGGCTTTCACCCACTTCTCAAAGGGCTCCTGATCCAGGAAAGGGGAAGAACTCCCAACACCATCATGCCACAGGGATGATGCTCCATCTGTCATCAGTGCTGGGCAGGCGTGGACCAGTCTCTTTTCCTCTCTGGCTCTCATTTCACTCCATACTCCCCTGGCCCCTGGTCTCCGGGTCCCCCCTTGGCCATAGCAGGACTTGCTGGGGTCAGGTAATGGGCCGAGCTTTAGAGGCAATATCCCCTTGATTCCCAGGGTGACTGTGTGGCTCAGTCCGTTAAGCAACTGCCTTCGGCTCAGGTCATGATCCCAGGGGCCTGGGATCGAGCCCCGCATCAGGCTCCCTGCTCAGTGGGGAGTCTGCTTCTCGCTTTCCCTCTGCCCGTGCTCGTGTTCTCTCTCTCGCTTACTCTCTCTCTCCAATAAATAAATTCTTTAAAAAAATATATCCCCTTGATTCCCCCCCAGGAGACTGACACTTGTCACCACCCCAGGGTTTCAGAAAAGGAGACTGAGGTTCATGGAGGTCACATGGTAGAAAATCTGTCCAGCTCTGAGTCCATGGCCTGAGCCACACTGCCACCAGGTAGGGGTGAATGGAGGGCAGCCTGCCTTGGCCCAGTGTCCTGGGAGAGCCACTGCCCTGGGGAGCTGGGACCTGGGACAGCTGTGTGGCCTTGGGCCCATCACACAGCCCCTCTGAGCCTCGGTACTCTCACCTGCAACTGAGGGTCGACACATCTCATCTGCCGGGGTGCTGTGCCAGGACAGGCAGGCTCTCACTGGTCACTTCCCCCCATCTCCCGGAGGAACCAGGGGAGGCGGGCCTGGGGGTGGGGTCCTCCTTCATCTCAGCTGTCTTGGTACCTCCCTGTGCATCCTGCCTCTTTCCTTCCTTCCTCATTAATTCCGACAGGGTCCCCAGCCTCAGAGCAGTGGAACCGGACGATCCCGGAGCTCCCGGCCACTTCTCCATCTGCACAGTGGGAATGCAGGGGCCAGGTGGACACAGCCACCATGGGAGGGGCCCCCAGGAGGGGCCCAGAGCCAGGAGCAGAGCTGGTTCTGCCCTGGGAGGCACCCTCTTCCTGGGGTACCGCGTGGCAGCTGCTTCTCTCGGCCCCGGACCCTGTTGGCTCTGGGCATGGGCCCGCACAGGCCCAGCACCACCCCCGGACCCAGGCATAGCTCGTGGGCACTGGTGGAGATGGCCGGGGGGCTCCTGAGGCTGGAGAATCCTCCTAAGTGCCCTCCTCTGGTCCTTCCCAAGGGCTACCCCACAGCTGTGGTACAGCCCCCCACCATAATTAAAAAGTAGGCACGCCTCCCTATCCTTCTCTGGCCAGGGAGGGTGCCGCTGGTGGCCGAGGGCTGGGGATGAAGGGGTACCGGGCCTCTCTGCCTCTCCAAGAGCACCTCCTGTGGGGGCTCTCGTTGGAGGTTCCTGGGCTGGGCTGGGGGCCACCAACGGAAGCCTGGTGCTGGGGCCCTCCTCCCTCTCCCGCCCCCCCGGGGAAGGAGCAGACGCAGGGGCTGTGGGCCCCACTGCCCTCCTGCCCCCCTCCTCCAGGTGAGCCCTGGGACATTCTTGAACTTGGCACCCCATGTGCTGTGTGCTCTTCTGCTCCCCTAATCCCATTGCCCCTCCAGATCCAACTCAGAGGCCTTAGCCTCCAGGAAGCCCTCCCTGAATAGCAGAGCTGCAGGCATTTCTTGGCAAATGGCCAGGCCCTGGGGTCACCCGCGGCCCTGCTGTCTCCTTCATCCTCACATCCCAAAGCCGCCTCTGAGCCCCTTCTCTCCGCGCCCACGGCTGTGGCTCTCTTCGGGCTGCAGCATCTCTGGCTTGGATGGCTGGATCTGTCCCCTCCTGGCCCCAGCCCCCAATCCCATGCCAGTCCAACCTCACCACCTCCCACCCTCACTCCCACAGCCCCCAGGATGGTCTCAAAGTGTTCCCCCAGCCCGTCAGAGCCTGCCCCGGGACCCCTGCCCCCTCACAAGGCATTTGGTTCTGACATACTTGGCTCCAGTCTTGGGCCAGGACACATCTTCACCAGGCCCTCCCACTCACTAGTGCCTCACAGGACCCGAGCCTCTTCTCATTTTCCCGGATCCAGCTCAAACACCCCCTCCTCTGGGAAGCCCATTTACCCCACCCCAACCCTGCAGAGCACCTCCACCACCTCCCCACAAGTGGCCTGCCCCCTTGCCTGTCCCCACCCCACAATCTCCCTCCAGCCAGGACCGTACCCTGCACGCACCTTTGCATCCTTTGGACCATGGGGCTGGGCAGAAAGGGCAGCTCCCCAAATCCCTGCCACATACACACTTTGCAGGGACACTACCCCACCCCCAGGAGGAGCCTGTCTTGGGGAACATGTAAGTCTTGGCACCAGTCCAGCCTGGCCCAGAGGCAGTTCTGTGACTCGCTGGCCCCAATTCTTGTCTAAGCCTGTTTTCTCATCTGTAAGATGGGCAGAGGCACACCAGCTCCTATAGGGCTGTTGAGAGCATCCATTGGATAAAAAAAAAAAAAATCTACTGGCCAGGTTTGATCATGTTTCCTCTCTTCCTCTTTTCTCTTAAAACTGATGAGCACAAAGGGAGACAGAAGCCAAAAAGACAAGTCAGCCCCCAAAGGCCCCCCCACTCCATCCCTGGGCTAAGGACTCTTAAAGGACATTGGAATTCCAACAGTGTCCTCTGGCCCAGCCCCCGACACACGCTGTGACTCTCTGAAGGACGCGAGTTCCTGGGGCTGCCGGTGCCCGAGAGGTGGTGGCCGGGGGACCTGGCATTTTCTGGGCAGCTGTCCCTCATCGACGACCCTTGGTCCCGAGGCCACAGTCAGCCCAGCTCCAGGCCCAGCCCTCAAGCAGACGTGGCAGAGAGGGCAGTCAGCGGGCACAGAGTCCGGGGGCTCGGCCTCCAGCTGGGGAGCTGGGGGCTGCAGATTTTATTTTCTATTTCTCGGTATTGTTGAAATGCCTCCTACGAGCACGTTTTCCTTTTGTGATATAAAAGATCAAGCAAGATCACATTTAGGATCGACAGCTGCTTTGTACACAACCTCGATCGAATACAAATCACCTCATCCTCTTGACTTAATGGTGATCTGATGTAACAGGTGTAATTAACCCCCATCTGAAACACGCATATTGAACAGACATGCATATTCATGGCAGGAACGATACAGTTTTTAAGGCTGAAAATAAAACAAAGTCTGCACGCCGCCGGTTTTCTCGTGTTTGGCCGTGTCCCCGGGCCCGTCAGCACCCTCCAGAGCCTCCCAGGATGTGACGCAGGCGTCCTCGAGCCTCCCTCACCACGCACACTTCCACTGGCAGGCCCAGCGCCGACCCCTCCCTCCCTCACGCCCAGGAGAACTCGGAGGCACCAAGAGTGTAGGAAAGACACCTCCCGAAGCATCAGCACCGTTCCCTTCCCTCTGCGCCAGAGCCTGCTCTCCCCCAGCCCTGGCAAGGACCAGGGCCAGGAATCCACCGGAATCATCTTGAAAGGCACATCATGGGTACACCCTTGGGCAGTGGCTCAGTTTACAAAGTGCTTTCACTACAGCTCCCCGTGGAGGGCACCAGCGAGGTCCCTATGCCCCAGATGGGGAAACTGAGGCTCGGAGCCGTGGGCCACAGAGTCAGTCAGTGGCGGGGCCTGGCCCAGGATTTCCAGGGACCCTCCGCACCCTCACTGGGGTCCCTCTGCCCTGCACCCCCAGCTCCACTCGCTCTGCAAGGATGGAAGCTATGTCTGTGTCAGGGCCTCCCCTCTCCTCGGGGATGAGGGCCACACAAAGCTCCCACCAGCCTTTCTCCAGCCCTGCTGACCTCTCCACCCAGCTCTTCCCAGCCCCCTTTCAGGCCAGACATCACCTCCTCCAGGAAGCCTTCCTCATCCTGGCTCAGCTACTTCCCACAGCCTCCATATTTCCACTCTTTTCCATCCCAGCGGTTCTAACAGTCTCCTCCTGGCCCGTCTGCCCATACGGCGGTCTGTCCATACCCTGAGATCCTGGAGGACCCGGCCAGCCCCGTTCATCCCCTGCCTCTGCCTGAGGGTAAAGGCTCCGTGTGAGCGCCGGGAGAAGGAAGGGGCAGACGCACACGTGCTCTCGCTGAGCCCACTGCATTCCTGACTCCTGCACCAGCCGTGGCAGGAGGGAGGGCCCCCCACGCCCTCCCTGCCCCCGAAGCCACCCCGAAGGACTCCGTGGCCAGCGAGGCAAACTTGTCCCACCACCCCTGCTCCCCACCAGAAACACAGACTCCACGCAGGCCAGAACCTTCTCGGTTGGGTTCCTGGCTCCGTCCTTGGTGCCTCAAACAGGCCGCACGCGGTGAGTGCTCAGGAACTAGTATTGAAGTCATGCACCTTCCTGACTCAAGCGCGCCTCCTTCTGGCTCCGCCCCCCTCTCCCAGTGCCCAGGCCAGAGTGCCCCCGCCTGTGCCAGGGACCCTGACCGAGTCCCACGGAGCGTGAGCTGCATTTGTCAGCAGCACAGAGCCAGGCCCGGAGCCAGGGGGCTGCCACAGCTTCTCAGAACGGGCCGATCACTTCCAGCCTACTGACCGTTGCCCTGGATGGCGCAGTCAGCCACACGCACAGTCGACACCTTTCTCCCCTGCAAATCCAGCCTCTCAGTGGTGGCAATGGGGCCCCTTCCTGGAGAAGGAGGGTGCTTCCTGCTCTCTGAGACTCTCAGCCACCTCTCTTCTTCCCTAGCGGAGACTGTTAACAGGACTAGAGTTGAGATGGCTCCTGCGGGAACCAGGGGGTAGGGGCGGGGAGCTGAAGTGATGGGAAGCAGATCTGGCTCAGTGCAGCAGTCAGTCGGCTGTGCAGACAGGGAGGACAGGTACTGAGTTAACTGTCCCTGGAGGCATGCAAGCAAACCTGAAAGCACTGCAGAGGGCCGCCCAGTAACAGCTTGAGCACTGAACCGCATATCTTCTAAGGACCTGCCCCAGCCTGAGTCGGGGCTCAGCATAGATGAAAGTCGATTCCGCATAGAGGCTAGTGGCAGAAAGGAGCCAACATCACCCAGTGGGAGGCATGGCCTTCTCCCTGGCTCACTCTGTTCTGGGCAGACGAGCCGAGCACGCCCACAGTGTGGGCTCAGAAGCACCACGGTATGGACAGGTTCAAAGACATAATCACGGAGTACTCAGAGCCCAGCATCACTGCCTGAACGAAGCCGAAGTTCAGCCTGAACCGAGGCCTCTCGTCCCCCCAGCCCTGACCGCTGCGAGCGCACCGGGTGATGGCCGAGCCGCCCGCACCCCCTCCCTGTCCGGCCCGCCAACAGCAGCTACGGGCCACAGCACGGCTCAGCCCGCGGGGCATCGCTTACCTTCAAAGGCAGGGGCCAGGGCAGAGGCCTGGGGGCTGGGGGCCAGGCGGCTGACAGTCAGGTCACTTTCGGTGCCACCCCTGTGGTTCAGCATGCAGGTGTACACCGTCGAGCCTGGGGGCAGGAGGAAGATCCAGAGCATGTGAGCCGCTGAGCACACACGAGTCTGCAGAACCGCGTGACAGCGTGACAGGGTGCTCTCAAAAGGTGTCTCCGCACAGTGATGCCACCACGATCCCGTGGCCCAGAGAGGGATGGGCAGGTCCCCCAGCGCTGCCATCCCCTGAGGAGGAAGGATCAAGAGTGGAGCTTCTTTCTTCTTGAGATGCCTCAAGCTGGGACCCTCCATATTTCCACTCTTTTCCATCCCAGCGGTTCTAACAGTCTCCTCCTGGCCCGTCTGCCCATACGGCGGTCTGTCCATACCCTGAGATCCTGGAGGACCCGGCCAGCCCCGTTCATCCCCTGCCTCTGCCTGAGGGTAAAGGCTCCGTGTGAGCGCCGGGAGAAGGAAGGGGCGGACGCACACGTGCTCTCGCTGAGCCCACTGCTTTCCTGACTCCTGCACCAGCCGTGGCAGGAGGGAGGGCCCCCCACGCCCTCCCTGCCCCCGAAGCCACCCCGAAGGACTCCGTGGCCAGCGAGGCAAACTTGTCCCACCACCCCTGCTCCCCACCAGAAACACAGACTCCACGCAGGCCAGAACCTTCTCGGTTGGGTTCCCTCCCCTCATCCCGCCCTCCCACACACCCACCACCATGCTGGAAAGTTCTTAGGAGGCAGGGATCCTGTCTCACTCACTCTGGCGTGCCTGTGCTGGCTGAGCAGAGGCTCCTGACGTCTGTTGAGTAAATGACCATACAGACGGATGAATGAAGAGGGGGTGAAGGGGAAAGTGGATGGAGGGGTGCTGGGCGGGGTTGGGGGCAGATGGCAGCGTGTGGATCGGCAGGAGGTTTAAGAGGAGGTGAGCAGAGGGTGTGTGGGTGCGTGGGTAAGTGGGCAGCTGGGTTGGTTGGCTGGGGAAATGGTGTAGTGGGCTGAATTGTGTCCCCCCAAATGATAGGTTGACGTCCCAACCCCACGAACGTGACCTTATTTGGAAATAGGGCTTTGCAGATGTAATCACGTTAAGATGGTCATTATGGTGGGCCCTAACCCAGTATGACTGGTGTCCGTAGAAGAAGAAGATGAGGCAGGGAGAAAGAAGCCTGTGTGACATCAGGGTGAAGACTACAGGGATGGAGCCACAGCCAAGGAACCCTGAGGACTGTCGGCCCCACCAGGAGCTGGAGAGGCTGCTGAGTGTCCTACCCGTGGTCTCAAGAGAGAGCACAGCCCTGCCGCCTCCTTGCTTATGAACTTCTAGCCTCTGGAATTGTAAGACAATACGTTTCGATCGTTTAAAGCCACCCAGTTTGTGGTGCTTTGTTACAGCAGCCCCAGGGCACTGATACAGATGGGGACGGGTGGGTTATTTTAGGTGGATGGACAGGTGGGTGGAGGGTAGAGGAGATGAATATCCCAAACATTACACGGGACACACCTATACAAAACATTGTTCCTTCTTCACTTGAGACTCAAATTTATCTGAGCGTCCTGTATTTTCGTTTAATTCTGGAAACCCTGTTTGGGGAGAGCATTCCTATGGGGGTAACTATATGGGCTCCACAGTCTCAGGAGACATTTACCGAAGGCCTGCTGCCTTGTATCCTTTCTGGAACAACGTAAAGGAGAAGGAGGGAGGGAGGAGGGATGGAGGAAGGTGCTGGGGTCCTAAGGGCTGGGACTTGGCAATGAGGGCAGAAAGGTCTAGATGCAGGGGCATGGGGGCCAGCCTCAGGGGCAGAGCCACGAGCTAGAGGAGCCCAGAGTGGACAGAGTCAGCTTGCCAGGGTGGGTACCCAGGGCTGTGCCCATGGAGTTCTTCCTGGCACTGGAGTGGAAAAGGAGCATGGTCCTCTGGAGGTCATACCAGGGGGTCGGCTGACATCAGCAGAGAAGAGCCAGTCGGCAGCCTTCCTCGCATCCAAGCCCACCAGGTAGAACTTGCCGAAGTAGGACATGTTGAACACAGCAGCGGCCCCTCTGCAGGCCAGACACTCCTTCTTGATCTGAAAAGTTCCAGGGAGGAGGGATGCCATGAGGGCTCTGAGATGTGCCTCCTCTGGAGCATGGGGTGCTGGGCTCTTTGCCGCACACCTGCTCTGAGGCCCCCTTCCCCCTCCCAGCTGGAGCACACCGTGCGCATTCTTCTCAAGCATAGGGAACGCTCTCCAGGGCAGCTCACACACCATACAAAAGGCAGTACATTCAAAAGGATTAAGAACACACACAGCATGTTCTTGGACCATAATGGAATTTCATTGGGAGTCAATCATAGGAGGAAAATTAGAGAGTTCACATGTAAGTGACATTAACCCGCACACTCCTGAATAACCAAAGGATCAAAGCAAACATTCACAGGGGAATTGGAAAATTCTTGGAGAAGGATGTCCGTGGAAATGTGGTACATGGAAATGGAGGGAACGAAGTCAGGGCCGTGCTCCCAGTGACCTCACACCTGCAAATGCCTCCATGGAGAAGAAGTTCTCAGATTGATGCCTCAGCTTCCCCCTTGGAGAAAACTGGAAAAAGAGTGAATTAAAGCCAGAACAAGCAGAGGGAAAGACATGATAGGGGACTGGAATGGAGATAAATGAAATAGGGACTAGAAAAGTTGAGAGAGCCAGCAAAGGAAAGTTGGTTCTTTGAAAGGATCCACAAAATCGACAGACCTTCAGTTAGACTCACAAAGAAAACGAGAGAGAGGACTCAAAAGTTCTAAATCGGGACCGAAAGAGGGAACACCACCCACCCTACAGAAGTAAAAGGATTCTAAGGGGATACCACACGTACCCATCCGACAACACACGAGACAGGAAATGGACAAGCTCCTAGAAAGACACAAGTAACTAAAGCTAAAGAAGAAACAGAAAATCTGAATAGACCCATAACAAAAAGAGATTGGGTTGGTAATTTAAAACTCTCTATAAAGAAAATCCCTGACCCAGAAGGCTTCGCTGGTGAATTCTATCAAACATTAGAAGAAGAATTAACACCAAGTCTTTGCAAAACTCAAAAGACTAGAAGAGTAGGAAATACTTGTTCCATGAGGCCAGCATCACCCTACTGCCAAAATCAGACAAAGACCACCAAAGACTCGCAAGAAAAGGAGGCCGCTATCCCTCATGAAAATACATACAAATGCCCTCAGCAAAATACTAGCGAACCAAATCCAACAACACGTAAAAAGGAATACACACCATGATCAAGAGGGATTTCTCCTGGGAATGGGAGGTTGGTTGGGCATCCCCGGATCAATTGATGGAATGCACCATACTAATAGAACCCAAAACAGAAACTATGTGATCATCCCTATAAATGCCGAGAAAGTATCTGATAGAATCCAACACCTTTCATCATAAACATATTCAATAAACTAGGAATAGGAAGGAACTTCCTAGACCGGATTAAAAGCATGTGCAAAAATTCCACAGCTGACGTTTTACTATAGCAGGGAAAGACTGAAAATGTTCCTCCTAAGATCAGAAACAAGACAGCTGTTTGCTCTGCTACTCAGCAGCGTACTGGAGGTTCTAACCAGGGCAGCGATTAGGCAAGAAAAAGTAATAAACAGCATAAAGCTTGGAAAAGACGAATAAAATGACCTCTATTTGCAGATGACATGATCCTGCATATAGAAAATCCTAGGAACCCACCAAAAAACTATTACAACTGACAAAATAGTTCAACAAGACAGCAGGATACAAGGTCAATGTACAACAGACAAATAAAAACTATTGTTTTGTTTTTCATCTCACTGACGGCGGACAATCAAAAATGAAATTAAGAAAATGATTCCACTTAACACCATCAAAAAGAATGTATAGATACTCAAGAATAAATTTAACAAAAGAAGTGCAAAACTTGTACTCTAAACACTTGGCAAATATTTTTTGAAAGAAACAGCAGAAGACCTAAATGAATGGAAAGACATCCCATGTTTACATAATGAAGACTTGACTAGTGCTAAGATGGCAATGCTCTCCAAATTGATCCAGATTCCACACAATCCCCATTAAAACTGCAGCTGGCTTCTTGGCAGAAATTGACAAACCGAGCCTAAAATGCATACAGAAATGCAAGGGACGCAGACCACTTAAAACAATTTTGAGAAAAAAGAACAAAGCTGGGAAACTCACACTTCCCAACTTAAAGATTCACTACAAAACTACTGTAATCAAGACAGGGGGCACTAACACAGAATATACATATAGATCACTGGAATCTGGTTGACAGTCCAGAAATAAGCCCTCATGTTTATGGTCCACTGATTCCCCACAAGAATGCCAAGGCCATGGCAAGGTGGGGGGAAGCAACAATCTTCAAAACATGGTACTGACAAAGCTGGACGGCCACATGCAAGGAAGGAAGTTGGAGCCCTTCCTCACACCATATACAAACCTTAGTACACCAACACTGCTAGTATCCACCCATGAGAAATGAAAACCTAGGTGCACACAGACCCCAGTCCACACACGATCGTAGCGACACTATTTACAGCAGCTGAAATGTGGACACAGCTCGAGTGTCCATCCACAGATGACCGGACACACTGCAGTATATCCGTGTAATGGAATACTCTCAGAATATGGAGTCGTGACACACAGGTACGCCCTAGAACGTGGATGGACCTTGAAAATACTGTGCTGGGTGAAAGAAGCCAGTCACGAAAGACAGCGCACTGTTATGAGTCCCCTGCTCTGAAATGTCCCAGCGAGGTGAATCTGTAGGGACAGAAGTAGCTTAGTGGCCGCCCGTGGGTGGGGACACGGTGGGGAGAGAGTAGGGGGCAGGGGGTGATGGCTAGCGGGCCGGGATTTCTTCTGCAGGTAGACAAGAGTGTTCTAGCATCCGATGGTGGGGACCGTGCTCTGCCCAGGAGTCCACTAACAAACATGGAATTGTACACTTGAAAGGGATGGGCTGTATGGTATGTGAATTCTATCTCAATAAAGCTGTTCTGTTTTTTTAAAAAGAGAGCCCAACAGCCCTGCTGGTGGTCTACAGATGCCCCAGCCAGGTCCCCCAAGCCCCGTGCTACCCGTGTGTTTTTCTCCTTGGTGTTCCATCACCTCACTCCTGCTTCTTTGCTCTGAACCCATCACCCAGCTGCCAAGCAGAGGTGCCAACTTTATTGTTATGACCGAAGAGAAAACCAGAGCAGCAAAGCTATCCCCACCAAGCACTCACTGTGGGTCAGGGACCTGTGTCACCTCCTCCCACCCTGCGGTCCGTCCACCATCCCTGACAAGGAAACTGCCGCGAGCCACCTCAGCGCGTGCTAAGTGCCCTCCAAGATCTGGGGAGGGGACAAAGTTGGCGGCAGGGGGACGGGGGCTCCCCAGTGGGAAGACCACAGACGTGCCCGGGGCCAGGTCTGTCTAGCGTTGTGCGTCTCGCCCAGCTCCCCATCCAGCGGCGCCGCGTGGGTGTATCGGAGTGAGTGGAGAGTGTATTTACACCAGGGAAACCGGCCAAGGCCCCGATCGGGCTTCCCCGGGAGGGCTGGCACCCTACCCGGGCTGCACCACTCCCGAGCCCCCGATGCCGCGCCTCCACCCCTCTGCAGACACCACTCCCCTCTGTGGAGCTCCTGCGACCCGTCAGGCGCTGCGGGACCCTCGCTGACGCTGCTGGGGCTGCAGAGCAAAACCCAAAACAGTCTCCAGACTGACTCTCGTCTCCCCGGGCTGGGGAGGTTGCCAATGCCGAGAACAAGTGCGTGTTTCATGCTTCGGGACTGTTCAGACGTGTTTGTGGAGGCTGGATGAAGCCACCAAGCCAAGTTGGCATCCCCTCTGAGCTCCCACGTCCCCGAGGGCCAGACATCCTGCCGGCCCTCGGCGGTGCGGGTGCTGAAGTGCCAGACGGAGCCCCCTTCACGCCCCAAGAGGCAGCGCCAGGGACTCCAGGAGCTTCCGGACGCATGCGCCTTCTGCTTCCATTTCCCAAGCCCCTTCTCCGGTGCCTTCACCAGGAGAGCAAGCTTGGGGGAGATCACGGGACCACCTGCAGCATTTGTGAGGCCCAGTGCAAAATGGAACCGCGGACCCTGGTTCCAAAAGTATGAAGAGTTTCAAGGTGGCGACAGCAGTGTTAATCCCAGCGCAGGTGACTTCAGAGGCCACACACCCAGGAAGCTGGCTGGCTGCCTTCCTCCTCGTGACTGCTTCCCAGGCCGCCCTGGGCCGGGCACCCACAGGTGGAGGCCTTAACTTCACGCCCACATCAGGGGGCGGCCAAGGCCGCATTCCCTCTCCTGGGGCAGCCACGAGGACACAGGCTGGGCCATGTTCTCCTGGGTGATCCCTTTACCAAATGGCTGGGCCGCCCCGCGTGGAAGCTGGTGTTGTTTCCTGTAGATACTGCCCATGAGAACATCTCTGCGTGGTGCAGACTGCAGTGGGTGGCCAGGCCCCACTGTCACCCCCACCCTGGCAGGAGTTGGGAGCCAGGCACTCGGGCCGGGGCAATGAGTGGCTGGGGTTGCCGTCTGACCAGCCTCACCTGCCCACTTCCGGAGCCAGAGCGGCCACAAGCAAACCCCAGACCACAGACCCTCCTCTGCTTATGCCCTGGAGGGGCCAGTCTGGGATCTCTGTGTCCCGGATCTGCTCTACGAGAGCCACAGGTAAAAAGCCCACCACACTGGGCCTGGAGGAAGGAGCTAGTCACTCACAGGGTCTCACACAAGCTCGCCTCAGAACAGCTCCAGGGCAGGAGGGATGGAGGCTCAGAGAGGGGCAGTGCCTGGCCTGGAGCCACAGAGCCAGCCCCAGCCCACCTGGCCACAGGGAGCAGTAATACTGCCCTCAGGCCTAACCGCTGGCCAAGCCCTGGTACAGAGGAGGGCGGGAAAACATCACAGATTCCTCCTCAAAACGGAGTCAGTCCAGCACGGGGGTGGACAGGATGGAGCCCGAAGAGCCTCTGGCTCCACCAGGGATGGGGGAAGGGGACTCGGCACTGACCACGTCGTGGTGCGGTGGGAAGTCGAACGTGTACTCGTCCCCAAGCAGGCGGCCGTAGGCATGGTCTCCGTGTGCCTGGTTTCCGTAGGCCCCGTAGTAGTCGTACTGCAGAACCTGGGAGAAGACACGCTTGTCACGGTCCTCCCGCTCCCCCCTCCCCTCGGTCCCTCTGTCCCTCCCCACATGCACCCGTGCACGCGCGCACACACACACGTGCGGCTTGGCGGGCACGGAGCTGGGCCCGCAGAGGCAGAGATGGAGCAGACGATCTGGTCCAGCCTCACCGAGCTGCCCTCTGGAGGGGTGTGTTGTGCCTGCAGGGGTAGCGGAGGGACAGGGCTCAGGCCGTCCATAACCCCTTGCACAGATGACACCGTAATGGCCGTGGTGGCGGTGCGTCTGAGAGCCGGTGCCAGGAGAGAGTCTGGCCTGTGCTGGTTGGGGCCCAGGAGGACGGAGAAGTTGGGTGGACTCAGGGAAGGGAGAGACGGGGCCGATGGGGAGGCAAGCTGGGGGGGGGGGGCGTCACCAGGGACATCAGGGTCACCATCAGGGCTTTTGAGGCAAGGCTAAGGCAGCAGGATAAGACCCCGGCACCAGCCCACTGAGGACCAGGGTGACGGGGCTGGGGGCCCAATGCCATTGCCATGGCAATCAGGACCACGCCCTGCTCGAGGGCCTCAAGCTTCTAGGGAGGGAGATCCTTTCTACAGATGGGAAACTGAGGTAGAGAGGTTAAAGCTTGCCCTAGGTCACAGGCAAGGACCTGACAGGCCTGGCATGGACCTGGTGGCGGGTGGGCCCCAGAGGCCGGTTCCTCCACTGCCATTTGCCTTGGCCCGTCCTGCACCTGTCAGCGGCGCGGAGAGGCCCACAAGCCAAGAGGCCCTTCCCCACCTCTGCTGCTTCTGAGGGAGCCAGTCAACTGTCACCTTGCAGCCCGGCCAGCCCTGCCCAGCCTCCTTCCCAGGCAAGAGCCGAGGGTGAGGTTCTGACTGCGCTGGGCCACTCTGCTGCCCCGAGCCCCACTCAAGCCCTGGCATCTGGGAGGGGCCTCTGCAGATAGTCTTCCCCCTGCCCTGCAGGCGCGGCTCCCACTGGCCCCTGAGACCCCAGAAGGGACATTCCAGCTCGCTGCAGCCTGGCCGGGCATCTGGGATTTGGGGGACGTCTTGTCACCCCGTGCCCTAGACACCCAGGATGGCTCCCAGGGGAGGGGGTGCAGAGCCTGCGCATTTCCAGCTCAAGGGAATGTTCCCGATCTCTGCTCCAGTGTCTTCCGCTCTCCATGGGTTCCAGGGGACAGGGGCTTCCGGGGACAAGCCAGCTGTGATGCAGCGGGCTCTGCTCAAGGCCCATCCTATCCCCTGGTGGCCCCAGCCTCTCAGCCTCCGAGGCACAGGCTGCTGCCCCTAGTGTCTTAGAGAGCCTGCCTCCTCCACCCTCATGAGTTCGTCTGTACTTGCACTGAGTAGGACCTCAAGGGGAGCTCCGCGCTCCTGGGTGGAGAGCAAGGGTCTCCATAGGCCGATTGGGGAAGGGGCCAGGACCAAGGAGCCTGAGGACACGGACCTCTGGGCATTAGTGAGCTCTGACTTCTGCCTCGCTTGCCCCAGGATGCCCTAGGACTGGCCTTGGGCCGAGGGTTGCTATGGAGATGGGAGGTGGATGCGCAGGAAGGGGACTGGTAAAACACAGCAGCGGAGAGGGATTTCAGTTCGCACAAATCTGGATCCAATACTATCCCCCCGACTGGGCTGAAAGCATCACAGTGCCTGCTCCAGCAGACCCCAGCCCCCGAGTTTCACAAGCAGGATGGTTTGGGTTCTTTTCTGACAACCCCGGGCCCATGGGAGGCACTGGGGGGGTGGTTGGGGAGCCCCCAGGAGGGCACCCAGAGGCCAGGAGGCTGTGAAATCCCAACTTACAAACTAACATGGAATGCCTAATTTGGTGCTAAATCCGCCTACTAACATAAAATAACAGTTGCAGTTGCCAAAAATATACGAACAAAATTATGAGAAGATGCACTAATTTCTCCTACACACGGGCGGGGTGGGGGGGGTGTCTTGTGCGCGGCCTCCGCACTGTGGAACACCAGCTTTCCCAGGGACCCAGGGGCTTCTCCGAGCCCTGGAAGGCCTGGCTGCTGAGGCGGTGATTGACAGCCCCGGGGACATCTGCAGGGGAGGGGTTCCGTGCTCACGGGCAGATCTGCAGGGGGCTCAGCCTTCCTGCACACAAGATGATTCACCGTCCCACAGGCCCCACCTTGGGCAGCAGGGGCGGGTGGGGTGGGGGACGGGCACGGAGGGGGGCCAGGCCCGGGTGCCTACTCACCGGAGCTGTGCCTTGGGGAGTAAACCATCCGGGCCGCTCCCAGCCCTGTCGCTCCTGGAACACACAGCCTTGTGCAAGTAGCTCCTGGGTAGGGGTGGGGAACAAGCACCCTTCAGGCCGGGCCAGACTACCCCCATGCAGGGCAATGAGTGACCCCCCCCCCCAGGGAGCAGAGGGCAAAGAGGTCCTCGTGCTGAGAGCCAGGACCCCCTGCCTGCCCCAGAGCCCCGCCCCCAGCTCCCCCTGCCCCATTCCAAGAGTCCCCAACCTACTGAGATACCTTCTGCTAGGGACAGAATTGCAGACCCCAAATGCCTATGTTGAAGCCCTAACCCCCAGTGGGACCGCATTTGGAGATGGGGCCCGTGAAGAGGGGGTTAGGGTGGAGTGAGGTCACGGGGTGGGGCCCTGATCCCAGGAGGGCTTGCAGACACAGGACGGCAGCCCCCCAGCAGCTAGGCAGAGGGCCCTCACCTGGAGCCGGGCAGCGGGCACCTGGCTCTGGGCCTCCCAGTCTCCAGAGCTGGGAGAAAGGAGTTTCTACAGTCTCAGCCTCCCCGCCCCCGCCCCCCCCCCCCCCGTGCTGCGTTGTCCGCTGCTGGGACAGACCAGGAATCTCCTTCTGAGGTCCCCCTCGTTCCCCAAGAGAAGCGACAATAGGGACACAGTGGGTCTCTGCACACCCATATTCACAGCAGCTGGCAGGTGGAAACCACCCAAGTGTCCGCCGGCTGACGATGGGTCAGGTAAACAAGTGTGGCGAACCCGCATGGTGGAGCAGGGTCCGGCTGTCAAGAGCAATGGAGTTCTGACACGGGATGCACCACGGGCCAGCCTCAAACACAACAGGCTGAGGGAAGGAAGGTCACGTGTTGCATGGCTCCACTCCCATGAAATGTCCAGAACAGGCAAATCCACAGAGACAGAAAAACCCATGGGTGGTTTTTCTAGGCAGGGCGGGCGTTGGGGAGAATGGGGAAGCCCTGCATCATGGGTGCAGGGTCTCCTTTAGGTGGTGGTGATGGTCACACAGCATCCTGAATGTCCTTAAATCTCCCTGAATTGTGTGCTTTAACATGGTTAAAATGGCAAATTTTATGTTATGTGTACTTTGCCACAAGACAAAAATGTAACAGACTATATTGGTTTCCTGGGCCCAATTCACACGTGCCCGTGTGCGGGGACCGCCCCCGCAACACCAAGCAATTCTCAGACACCAGGACTGTGTCCAAGAATCCGGCTCCATTCTGACACTGTCTACCCCGGGACGTTATCAGAGTCCCTGGGTTGGGGGCCTGGTCCCACGGGGCCGCCCCCACCCCCCACTCCGGGCTGTTACTGGCACTCCTGACCGAACAGCTGTGGGTCAGGACCCCTCCTCGGGCCGGCCTGATTTGCTAGAGCAGCTCACAAGACTTCGAGAGTGGTTTTTACGCGCTGGATCGCCGGGGGTTTGCAGCAGGTTAGAGCTCAGGGACAGCCAGATGCAAGAGGGGCGTCGGGCCAGGTGTGGCGAAGGGCAGGGGGCTTCCGGGCCCCTCCGAGTGCCACTCTGCCCAAATCTCCACGCACTCCCCAGCCTGGAAGCTCTCTGCACCTCTCCTTTGGGGTTTTTAGGAAGGCTTCAGTACATAGGCACGACTGACTGAATCAGCCTGCAGCCCCTCTCCCTCCCCAGAGGCCAGGGGTGGGACTGAAAGTTCCTGTCCCCTAATCATGCAGCATCCAGCTGGGTTCGCTGGCATGCAACCTCCATCCTTAGGTTGGGCCCAAAGTCATGCCATTAACATAACAAAAGGCACCTTTATGGCTCTCATCACTGAGGAAGTTCCAAGGGTTCAGAACTTCATGCCGGACACGGAACTGGACAAAGACTATACCTCTTTCTTATTCTAAGTCACAATATCACATGGACGCAATAAAGTTCCAGAGTGGCAGATTTCTTTGAAAATAAATTTGGTTTGGGGAAAAAAAGATAATCTCCACTCTCACGTTTGGAAGGGCCCTGTGTCCATGGGCAAGCCCGAGGCTGTGGACAGGCTGCCCCTGTTGCCTCCCGTGGACCACCCAGACCCTGAGCAGGCAGAGAAGGGGCGAAGGTCACACTGCCAAATGGTGACGCTCCAGAAATGTCCTCCTTGGACATCCAAGGGGGCAGCAACTGAGGACACAAAAGATCACCCCGCAGTGAGTGATGGAGGCGAGTGGACCTGGGGAGAAGCCACCTTCCTTAGGAGGGAAAATAGCGGGGCGTAGGCTCCTCTAAACAATCCATGGTCGGGAGGCATCAGTGAGCAGGGCTGATGATGTGGGAAAGTGGAAGCGTGGGTGAATTCAGATTTCTCTCTGGGCAGGGGGTGCTCCCGCACCTGCCGCGTGCCCTTTGGGTAAAGCTGTGCACTTCTGAGTGGTCCTTCTGAGCCCTTCTCCTTCCACGGCCAGCCAAGCAAGCCCCGTGTTTGCCGGGGAGGCCGCGGAGCCGTCAGGATCCGTGCAGGGTGAATAAAGACCCTGGCAGGCTGGGGAGAGCAGGAGGCCTTGTGGGGCCCGAGACCCTCGCTGGCCCCCTAAGCTGAGCTAAGAGGCAGGGCAGCCTGGGACCCACTGACATCTTTGGGCCTCTCCCCAGGAGGTGCAGGGGACACTGGGTCCCTCTGGGGTCCAGGCACTGGAGTCCCAGATGAAGGAGGTTCCTTTATTCAGCTTCAATGCGGCCTGCTCCATGAGCCTGCCCTCCTGCCTCCCCCTTCATCCACCCATTCAACAAACGTTCCCTGAACACGTATTAAGAGTCAGGCTCTGGGCTCAGTGCTCAGGAACCAGAGACACGAGAGCACAGCATCTGTGCCCAGGGCCCTAGAGAAGCAAAGCAAGCACGGGCTGGGGGCACAGCGCAGGTGCCCAGGTTGTGGGGGGCCTGCGAGAGTGCTCAGGGCCAGGCCCCGGGAAGGGCATCTGACAGTGGGTTTCATCGTACAGGTAGAAGCTGGCCAGGGAGGAAAGGCAGCCGAAGCAGGCTCCCCCAGCAGGAGCACGTCTCCTCGGCATGCTGCTCTGTGGCTATGCCCTCCTATGATGTGCGACCTGCTGCTGCGCACCCGCTGATGTTCACCCCTGCTGACGCACCTGCCACTCAGGAGCCCTGCCACCGGCAGTCAGGGAGGATTCTGAGCACGTTCTATTAGGAAGACCCTGGGTATGACTGAGCCCCCTCATCGCCTTGCCTGCCCAGGAGTGCGGTGCTGCACGCCCTTCTGTCACCCCAGTACCCTGGGCGTCCTGAGGGTCACCGCGCTCGTCAGGGTGTGGTACCTCATGCAGGGGGTCGGTCCTCATGTTGCGCCCTGCCAGGGGCTCGTCGTGGGGGAAGACAACCGAGTAGTTCTTGGCATAGGACTCGTGGCTGCGCTCACGAATCCAGTGGCGGTGGTCCGTGAGCAAGGGATGGAAGCGCCTGTTGCAGATGGAGGGGCCAGTCACTGCCTTGGGGGCCTGTTAAGGGAGGGCTGGCCAAGGACCCAGGGCAAAACTGGACCCTCATCCCTCCACCAGAGTCCTCCCTGAGGCATGGGCTCAGGAGGGGGTCCTGTTCTACTCTCGCACCAGGGGGCCTTGGGCAGCTCAGCCTCCTCACTGCGACCCCCGCCCACCACACGCGGCCCTCCCCGCCAGCCTTCCTGTGTGCACAGCGGCCGCAGGCTCCCAGCAGCTTGTCCATCTGGTCTCCGCGGACAGTCACGGCCGCCCGAGCCGACGGCATGGCTGCCGGCCCCCCTGTGTCGGGCCCCCAGCCCCTCCCACACACAAACCCACTCTCAGAGCCCCAGCTTGGAGCAGCCGCCCCGGCTGTCCCCTTCCTCACTGTGCACCTGCTGGCGCCTCACGCCTCCTCCAGGCCCACCTCCTCACCAGCTATGTCCTCATCTCTGTTTCATCCTCGGTGATTCCTGTCCGAGCCTCATCGGGGCTAACTGACTCTTACTTTGCACGTAGTTCTAGCAAGCACGACGGCCCGACTGGGGCAGGCTTGGAGCTACAGGAGTGAGCTTATTACTGCAGGTATCATCACTAGTAATACCGAGGCTCTCCGGAGCTCCTTTCCAGTGCAGGCCCGGGCCTGAGCACCCCTCGCTGTTCACCCCCTGCCACCCCTGGTTTGACTTGTTTTCACACGAGAGGAAACCCAGCCTGCCCTTTGCTGGGCCACACGGAGCCAGGAGCTTCTGGGACATGCTGCAAGAGAAGAAGCCATGGAGCTGGGCCAAGGGGGTCTGGGGAGGGTTCCTGGAGAAGCAGTGGGCTGGGGTGTGGAGGTCGGAAATGCGCGGCAAGCTTTGGGGGGCCGAGGTGGGGAGGAAGGAGGCCAGGAGGTCTGTCCTCGGCTGATGGCCCCTCCGGTCAGACTCCCCACCCCCCCGCCCCCCAGTCACTAGGAGCTGACGTGATTCTCCTGGGGTATGGGAGATGGGACCTTCCTGGCGGCTTTGAGAGTGTGAGTCCTGGTGGGGACCAGGGCCGGGCGGCTGGGGAGTGGGGGAGGGCTGTATTTCCTTCCCCAGGCCCCCCGGGGCAGAAGAGGAAGCTGCGCCCAGGGCAGGCCCGGGTGATCCCGACACTGACAGACACGGCCCCTCCAGCAGGTGCCCCACCGGCCAGCACCGCCACCGCCTCTGCTCAGATCTGTGCCCGTGTGCACGTGGCGGGCCCGTGGGCTCAGGTTCAGCCAGAGCATGGCCGGGGGTCAGCAGGGGGACGGGCCCCTGCCCGTGGCCAGGCAGACCCAGCTGCAGCGCTCCACCCATGAGCAGGCAGGCAGGGGGCCTGCGGCCAGGGCCAAAGCCAGGGCTAGGGTGGAGCCACCCTCCTCTCACTCAAAGAAGGAATGACTCCTCCTCCGCACTTACTCGGACCCCGAGGACTTGCACTAACAATCACAGCCTGCACGCCAGGCCCTGCCCAGGCTAGGCACTGGGCGAAGCATGTACGAGCTTCAGACGCACTCCCCTGAGAGGTGGTGGCTCGCTGCTCCCATTTCACAGATGGGAATACCATCTGCCTGAGCCACGAGGGTGGGTGGGCTAGTTCACTGCCCCCGCCTCTACCCACCAGGCCCCAGCTCTTAGGGGCTCCCTCCCCGTACTCTCTGCCTCCTGACCTGTGACCCCCAGCCCACAGAGCCATAAACCAGCCCACAAGACGCTCCTGCCAGGGAAGGCAGCCGACAGAGGGAGGCCCAGACCGCTTCCCAACTGGGTTGGGGCCTCCGCCAGCCCAGACCTAAGCTGCCTGCTGAATCCAGGACTGTGCGTTCCCTCCCTGCAGGGTCTCCCTCAGCCCAGGAGGGGTGTAGGCAGGCCAGCCTCGTCCTGCAGCCGTGGACACTGTGGCACCGGGAAGCTGCCCCCTGAGGCCCAGGGTGAGCCCTGGGGCGGGGGGGGGGGTGGGTCTGTTCCAGGGCTGAAGCCCTCGCCCACCAGGGAGGCCAGAAGGTCTGTCCCTGCTCGCTCCGGCTCACGCCCTGAGTGACTGCAGACAGGCGGCTTCCCCCACCGGCGCCTCCTCTCACTGTCTGTAGCAGGAGGGGCTTGGACTGGCCCATCCCCGAGGCCCCTTGCAGCTATCATTTCTGGAACATTCCTCTCTCGGGAGCGCGTGGGCGCAGCCCCAGACGGGCTCTGAGGCAGCCACAGAGGAGACTGTTGTGCCAGGCGCCATGGAGGGGGTGGCAGTTGGGGAATCTCAGTGTCTTGTCTGTCTGTCTGCCTGCCTCTGTGGGGGCCAGACATCCCCCCCTCAGTGGGTGTAATGTCCTCATCAGGCCAGGAAGGGGCAAGGTTAGCAGAGGAGGGGGGCACAAGCTGAACCAGTCCCTACTGGGCCGCTGGGGTCCCCCCAGGGAGGCTGTCTGCCGGGAGCAGTAACAGGGGAGCCGGCTGGACACCCACAGGGGCGCCCCTCCAAGCTGTTGCCTGCAGACCCCAGCCCCGCCGGCAGAGGGCGGTGGAGACCAGGACACCCCCCCCACCCCAGCTCTGACGTCAGCTCCCCTCCACCTCGGCTCAGGTCTGTGTGCGCTTCTTGCAGACGGGCTCCAGAGCATTTTACCACCCAGACACATTTGCTGCTCCCAACATTGGCAGCACACAGCGTCACGACCCAGGGGTCACAGTGAGGAAATGGCTCGGCATTGGGTCCGACTCATCCCGGTCACCCCGGAAGTGAATGATGGCATCATCGCTCAGGGCTGCCTGACGCCCAGCCTCCACCCCCGTACTAACAATAACCAACTCGGCCTCACTCCCTGGGCAACGTGTGCGGTCCCTCCTGCTCCCCAGGCTGCAGGCTCCCCCTCTGCAAACTGGGATGATGTGATCCCGCTGCTGATCCTGGAGCTATCCAGAGGGTCGAGCGGGACGCGGTGGCACGAGAAACCCTGGAAGCTGTCAAGGGCCGTGGATCTGCCAAACCCAGGCCCCTGCAGCACCGCCCCTGCCGGCACCTCTTCCAAGAAGCCCTCTGGATTCCAGGGAAGGCCTCCTTTCCAAACAGCCCTTGCCGCGTCCCCCATGCCGCCGAATCCCCGGGCACAGGACCCCGCGCACACTCACCTGATGTCATAGCTGTACATGTCTTTCTCTGGGCGCCCTTGGACGATCCAGCGGGCCAGCTCCTGCCCACAGCCGCCACCCAGCATCATCCCTGGCAAGAGTGGAGCAGAGGTCTGCCGTCTGCCCCAGAGCCCCCACCCCGTGTCCACAGCCGGCGTCACCCCCCAAGCCCTGGATCTCACACCTGGGGTTCTGCGCACCTGCTAACAGGACCCCACCCCTCCCTGCAGGCCTCCTCTGCTCCGCCCCCCAGCAGGAGCCACCCCCACTCTGCCTGGGGGAGCTCTGGGGGGGCGGAGGTGCAAGGTGGCGGCCCCTCGCACTCACCTGCACTGTTGAAACCACAGCCCAGGTAGAATCCTCGGAGTTCAGGCGCCTCCCCCATCAGGGGCTTGTGGTCAGGCGTGAAGGACTCTGGAAGGAAGGGGGGCCTGAAGCTCCCTCCAGGCCACATGCACCCAGGGCAGTGTCTCCCGAGAGTGCAGTGATTGGAGCAGGGTCTGCAGGTGCCTCCTTCATCCAGACCTTCCCCATCCTCACGACTCAGCTCAATGCCACATCTCCCAGGGAGCCTCCCTAACTGCCCCCACCACATTTCTCAGCTCCTCAGCATTTACAGCCAGAAACACCCAGCTGGGAGCGGGTTCTGCTTTGCAGGGTCCAGGTTTGCCTCACGACTATCGCCATTCTCCTGCTGGTGAGGGGCCTTTCCCCACGCCCCCATCACAGTGAGAAGCTCTCCCTCACTGCGCCACCTTCCTGCTGTGTCCCTGCGGGTCAGCCTTGCCCACTGGACCAGGAGAACCGTGAGGGCAGGGACTGGGCTTCGCTCACCACCGTGTCTCAAGGCCTAGCACAGGGCCCAGCACACAATAGGTGCTTGATAAATGTTCACTGACTGAAGGAATGATCCTAAGTTCTTTGGGAGAGAGACAGGGGCTTTTGCTTCTGTCTGCTGCTGGCGGGTCACCCCCAGAGGCCAGGGCATGGATGGCAGGGAACCCTCGGATGTCATTATAAAGAGCTGAGCTTTGCGGCCCCAATCCTGGGTCTGAACCCTGCTTTACCCCTTCCTAGCTGTGTGACCTTGGGCCAGTCACTTCACCTCTCTGAGCCTTAGTGTCCTCATCTGTAACATTGGGATCATGGCACTTACTTCCAGGGCTGTGAGTTAGCCCATCTGCAAATACTTGCAGCCCATGTGTATGCACCCCAGGCTCGGCTCTGCACGAGACCAGTCCCACCCCTCAGGGAGCTGACGGGGGGAGCGAAAGACACAGTAAATACACAAATAAGCAAAGTAAGAAAACAGAGTGGGAGGAGGGGGCGGTGAGGGACTCCTAATAGCCCTTCCCGGCAGGCACTGTGGTCCCCTGGGGTAAAGATGAGACCATGTGACACGGGGTCTCCTCTATCCCGGTCCCCCTGCTAGTGAGCCATGGAAGCGGGAGCACCGCTCAGGACTGCCTGGCCCTGAGCCTGAGTTCTTAACCTCTGTGCAACTTGCTCCCTGCTGCGGGGGCAGCAGGCCTGACCTGGGGGGGGGGGGGGCGGCCTCTGAGGGGCCTGGGGGAAACTTCCAAACAGCTGGAGAGGGGGACACCCCAGAGGTCAGAAAGACTCGGGGTGGCTGAGGGAGGGTGGAGGAGGCAGTTCAGAGAGGACAGTGAGCATCAGGACGGGAGCTTCCCCAGGCCCGTGCGCTCATGCCGGGAGCACTTGGGCAGAGCTGGGGATGTTTCCGGCTCGGGCTGCAGGCGGGTGGATGGGAAGCTGAGAACAGCCTCACAGGGCAAGTGAGGAGAGAGTACTGGGGGATGAGAGTCTCTTGAATGTTTAACAAATGACTCAAGCCTGAGCAACACAAGGATGCAGGATGACGGGACGTTTGGGCTGCACAGACAGGGGCCCCCACCTTGGCGGTGACCTCCAGGGCCCAGAATGGGAGCTCTGCCCGCCCCCAGATTCCCCGGAGTCAAGGGGGCCTGGGACTTCCGAGTTCTGTTCTGGAAGCCAAAGGCTGTTGACCGTGCTTGTCCTCCCTGGCAAGGAGAGAGGCTGATTTCCCCACGAACCCTCCCTCCCAGGCAGGAAACCAGACACAAGATGTCCTCACAGGCACCTCGCCCCCAGATAGGGCTTCGTGGGAGCAGTGACTCCCCGGTCTAATTAAACAGAGGATGCTCCTGGGTGACTCGCACCCCTGGGATTGTCTCAGGCCTGTGCTTCTCACTGCCAGCCCCTCACAAGCCTGGGGAAGCATGGGGGGGGGGGCAGTGAGTCTTCGGCCCACGGCCCACGCCCGGGTCCCTGAGTCCAGTGATCAAGGGCGCTTCCATTCTGCTCACCACAGCTGGGCTTCCTGAGAGCCGAACAGATTAAAGCAGCCCCGGCTGGTGGCCATGTCAATGCCAAGTGCACGGGGGAGAGAGGGCTGGACCCCTGCAGGCCATGGGCCCCTGGCATCAGAACCAGCCCCTCTCCTGTCCCGGCCTGCCTCTCGCTCTCTGAGTGGTGACCCCTTCTCCTCGGGAGACTCACGGCAGTTTGCTGGCCCAGCCATGCCCTGCACCTAACGTGTGGCTTCCCCCCGCCCCTTGCTCCACGCCTGCTGAGTAGGTGCTCTGTCACCCATTTCACAGATGAGGACACTGAGGCACAGGGAACTCAGAGTCTCAGACACAAACTTTCCCCTTTGGACAACACTGTATCTTTCGGGGCCTCTCTCCCCAGCCCTGATGTGGGCCGAGGCTGGCCCTACCCATTTTCTGTCTTGACTGAGGATGAAAAAGACCCCGTGCGCGCCGGGAAAGAAGGGTGGGGGGGGATACCGCATGCGTGGTTCTGCTGGAGCCACGATGGGGGTGGTGCGTCTCCCGCCTGTACGCAGCAGGGGCGGCAGGCCTGACACAGGTCAGATGCACTTCTCAGCCGGAAGGACCCTGGGACACCCACCCCAGCTCCCAGCCTCCCCACTCACCAGGGCCGCAGACCGTGGACTTGACCCCTGTCTTCTCCAGCACAGGAACGCGGTTGATGGCACCTTCGATGTGCGGGCTGAACACATCCCAGTCCAGGTCGAAGAGGCCAAAGGCAAACTTGTCTGACACCTGGGGAGGCAGGCGGGGGCGCGGCCCTGTGACCTCGGCCCCGCAGGAGCTGAGCCCGGCCAACCCGCCCCGAGTCAGGCCTCCTCCACCAACCCCTCAGTGGGGCCTGTCCACTCCCCTTCCCTGTGCTCGCCCAGGCCCACCTACTCTGCGCTGGATTGTTGTGGTGGCCTCTCCCTGGTCACCCGGTCTCCCCGCCTCCTTCCACCCATTGTCCTAAGTCAGACCAGGCCCTCTCTTGCTCCCAAGCCCCCCGTGGCTCCCCGTGACTCTCTGTGGCCCACCAAGCCCTACAAGAGCAGGCCCTGTCCACGTCCACCACTGACCCATGGCCGCGCCGACCTTCCTTCAGTTCTTTGAGAAGGACAAGCTTGACCTGACCTCAGGGCCTTTACCCCCATCTGAGGCAGTTCCTCGCCCACCTGTTCACTCTGCAGGACTCTGCTCTGCCGTCAGCTCCCCGGGGGGGCCCTGCCTGACCACAGAGTGAAGGACATCCCTCCACGCCACTCTTACCGGGCTTCTTCCTAACCTGCCAGCTCCATTCAGCACACAGATCCCCATGACTTCTCTGTTTATTGTGGGTCTCCCCCACCTAAATAAAGGCACCCCGGGACAGGGACTTTTATGTTGGTCTCTCCCTGCCCCCAGGAAGTAAAACAGTATCTGACCCAAAGTTGTCACTCAGTCATTCCACTTCTCCATGAATCCAGGAGCGAGGGTGGCCCGGGCATGCTCGCGGGGGCCGAGGGGGCTGCCGGACCTCAGGCAGCCCACGAAGCTGCTGGGGAAGCAGCCAGGCCTGGGGGAGATGCCGCTGCCATGGGGGCGGGGCCGCGGGGTTGTTTGCTGCGGACACAGGGCTTTTGTGTTTTGGTCTTCCAAAGCCATTATTTTACATTCTGCAGCCTCCATTAATGTGAGGCCAGCCCTCTCCCTGCCCCAGCTCTGGATCTACCTGTGTGCCCGGTTCAGAGAAAAATGAGTGAGACCCTTCTGGGGCCAAGGGCCCTGCCCTTTCGGGGGTACACCTGAGGAGCTTCGGGAGGGTGGGTTTTCTGGAAGAAGGCTTCACCACACTGAGATGTGGCCTCGAACCACCCCCTCGATCCCTCAGTGTCTCACCTCCTCCCAGAAGATGGGGTTGGTCTCATAGCCGCCCACAGACAAGGCATCCCCTTGGAGGCGGAGGTAGACCGAGGCATCATGGTCGCGGACATTGGGCATGTTCTGGAAGGCAGAGCAAAGAGGCCTCAGGGTCAGCCAGGGCTTGGGGGTCACAGGCCCCCAGTGGCCCATGGCACCTCCTCCCTGTTGTAGAACCCTGAGCACAGAGTGGACCCGGGGTCTCAGTTTACACTGTGGATAACCCCCCCACCACTCAAGTCTCTCCTTCCCTCAACCCCACAGAACAGCGGCAAAGCTGTAAGAAGGAGAGGAAGGAAGAAGGGAGGGACGAGGGATAAGCCACAAATCTAAGAGAACCATGGAGAGCCAAGAGCACACAGAGATCTCAAGCAACACTGCAGGATGCAGAGTGAAGGCCAGCACCCCAGCTCGGGTTTGGGGAGGGGAAAATGCACAAGTCAGACCAGTTTGCACCCTCCCCGTCCCCTCCAAACTGTAGAGTCCTGGCTTATGGCAACCCAGCTCCCTCTGCAGGGGCCTGGTGGGCAGAGTGCATGGTGTGGGTGGGTGTGAGTGTGTGTGCACACGTGTGAATGTGAGTGTGTGTGTACATGCATGTGTGTGTGTAAGTGTGCACGTGTGTGAGTGAGAAAGAGTATGTGTGTGAACAGAAAGACAGGCCAGGGTCTCTTCACAGCAGGGAACCCAGATCTTCTCCATCCGCACCCAGCACAGCCCAGAGCCTGGCCTGGGGACAGCCCCGAGGTCTGGAGAAGTGGGTTCTCACAGGCTCCAGGCTCAGGGGTGGTGAGGGTTGGACTGCCATTCCCCCCTCTACAGCAGCCCGGGGACTCTACTGTGGCGACATGAAGTGGCCTGTGGAAGGCTCCAGATGTGGACACCGGGGCCCTCACCAAAGAGGATGGCTCACCCTCATCCCCTGCAAGATGCCCTCCTGTCCTCCCTCTCCAAGCTTCCAGCCGGCCTGCAGAAACTTCCCCTTAAAACCCACACCAGGAACTTCAGAGATATGACAAGACTGGGTCCCTCAAACAAGGGGTCATGGAAGAGGAACAATCCCAGATCAAGAGGTCTCAAAATGAGAGATGAGTATCAAAATGAAAAATGCAACAGAAGGGTCAGATAAGCCCATTTTCTAGATATGAGGCTAAAAAAGATGAAGAAATTGCAATCAGGAAAGGAAAAAAATAAAGGAATCACAAGGCAGCCCTAAAAGTCCAACACCCACCTTATAGGAGTTTCCAGAAAGATAGAGGAAACGGAGTAGAGGAACGTCAGAGCAGCAATCCAGGACAATTTCTCAGATTAAACATCACAAATCTCCATATTAAAGGGCCCATGAGGGCCCACAAGGGCCCACCATGCCCTGTGAATGGACAGGCCGGCACAGAGGCCACACTGGGGTGAAACATCAGAACACCAGAGGAACAGGTGGGTCCTGAAGAAGGGCACAGCATTCCTGGAGGCCAGAGGACCTGGAGCCAAGTCTTCAAAATTCTGACAGACAGTTTTAGATGGAGAATTCTGACCCAGTCAATCCATCAATCAAGCGTAAGGAAAGAATAAAGATTATTTCAGACATCGATGAACATGAAAATATTTATCCACCACCTGCCCCTTCTCAATAAGCAACCAGAGCACACACCACGGATCCAAACAGAAGAGGAGTGAAGAAGGCCCCAGGGTCACAGCCGAGCAGAGGCCACGAGGCAATCCACCTAGAACAGAGATCAGAACAGCAGGAGGGTTCCTCCAGGGGAGGGGAATGGGACTTACAGATGTACATGGTTTCCCTGTTGTGCAGAGTTGTGCAGAACAAATTCTTGAGAGGTAGTTGATGGGACAGACATGTTGAAATGTTTGGGAGGAAAATGTGACAGAATATAAATGCACATATCCTCAACAAAATACTAGCAAACTGAATCCAGCAACAGATAAGAGGATTATATGCCATGACTTGATGAGATTTATCCCAGGAATGCAAGGTTGGTTTGATATCTGGTAAACAAATCTATGTAATATACCATATCAACAGAGTAGGATGAAAATCCATCATTTCAATAGACGCAGAGAAAGTATTTCCAACACCTTTCATGACAAAAACACTTAACAATCTAGAAGTAGAAGGAAACTTCCTGACAAAGGGTATCTAAGAAACACCCACAGCTGAAACATACTTATTTTCAGCTTTTCCTCTAAGATTAGGCCAACAGAAGGATGTCTACTCTCAGCACTTCTACCCAGCATGGTACTGGAGTTTCTAGCCATTACAGCAATTAGGCAAGAAAAAGTAATAAAAGGCATCAACCTTGGAAAAGAAGGAGTAAAACGATCTCTATTTGCAGACGACATGACCCTGCATATAGAAAATTCTAGGAACCCACTAAAAAACTATTACAACTGACAAAATAGTTCAACAAGGCAGCAAGATACAAGGTCAATGTACAACAGACAAATAAACACTATTGTTTTGTTTTTCATTTCACTAATGATGGACAATCAAAAATGAAATTAATAACTCCACTTACACCATCAAAAGGAATTTTTAAAAATATTTTATTTATTTATTTATTTATTTATTTATTTATTTATTTGAGAGAGAGAGAGCATGCACGAGCCCAAGCAGGGATAAGAGGGAGAAACAAATTCCCTGCTGAGCACAGAGTCCGATGTGGGGCCCGATCCCAGGACCCTGAGATCATGACCTGAGCTGAAGGCAGACGCTTAACGGACTGAGCCACTCAGGCGCCCCCATCAATCATCAGTATTTTTAAATACTCACGAACAAATTTAACAAAAGAAGTACAAAACTTGTACTCTAAACAGTTGGCAATATTTTTGAAAGAAACTGCAGAGGACCTAAATGAATGGAAAGACATCCCATGTTTATAAAATGAAGACTTGACTAGTGCTAAGACGACAATGCTCTCCAAATTGATCCAGATTCCACACAATCCCCATTAAAATCACAGCTGGCTTCTTGGCAGAAATAGACGAAGTGAGCCTAAAATTCATACAGAAATGCAAGGGACCCAGAACATTTAAAACAATCTTGCAAGAGAAGAACAAAGCTGGGAGACTCATGCCTCCCCATTTCAAGACTCACTACAAAACTACTGTAATCAAGACGGGGGGGGCACTAACACAGGACATACATACAGATCACTGGAATCCAGCTGACGGTCCAGAAATGGGCCCTCATATTTATGGTCCACTGGTTTCCCACAAGGAAGCCAAGGCCATGGAGAGGGGGAAGCAACGATCTTCAACACGCAGTGCGGACACAGCTGGATGGCCACACACAAGGAAGGAAGTTGGAGCCCTTCCTCACACCATGCACAAACCTTAGTCACAATGGGTCACGGATCTCAGAATAAGAGCTAAAAGTATAAGATTCTTGGAAGAAAATATGCTAGTCAATCTTTGTGGCCTTGGAAAAGGACTGTAGGAAATACCCTTCTGAAATATGATACCAGAAGCGCAAGCAGAAAAAGAAACAATCCATAAGTTGGACTTCACCAGAATTAAGACCTTTTGTGCTGCCAATAACATCAACAAGAAAGGGAAAAGACAACCCACAGAACGGGAAAAAATATGTGCCAGGCATAAATCTGGTAAGACCCCAAAATAACCCAAATATAACAAGAACTCTTATAACTCCATAAAAAGACCAACAACCTAATTTAAAATGAGCAAGGTATCTGCATAGACATTTCTCCAGAGAAGATGTACAAATGGCCAATGAGCACATGAGAAGATGCTCCACGCCATCAGCCGGTGGGGAAATGCAACTCAAACCCCAATGAGATACTCCCCACTTCACACCCACTAGGGTGGCTCGGATCAAAGAGAGAGAATCAGAAGCGGTGGCGAGGCTACGGAGGAGTCAGACCCCTCCGCGCTGCGGGTGGGAATGCGAAACAGCGCGTGTGCTTTAAAAACAGTCTGACAGTTCCTCAAACAGATAAACATAGTTACTATATGACTCAGCAATTCTACTCCAAGATACCTACCCAAGAAAAATTAAAACACGCCCACACAGAAATGTGTCCATGAATGTTCACAGCAGAATTATTAAAAGTAGAAACAACTCAAATGTCGATCAACAGATGACTGGATAAATAAAATGTGATCTACAGTAGAATATTTAGCCATTAAAAAAGAATACCATTTAGTCATTAAAAGGAATGAAATTCTGATAATGTACCACATGGATGAACTTTGAAAATATCATACTGAGTGAAAGAAGTCAGACCCAAAAGGCCATATACGGTGCAATTTCATTTTATTAAATGTCCAGAATAGGAAAATCCATAGAGACAGAAATCAGATTAGTGATTATCTAAGGTTGGGGGTAGGATGGGAAATGGGGAGTGACTGATAATGAGTATGGGATTTGGGGGATGAAGGTAATGTTGATAGATAGATAGATAGATAGACAGACAGAGGTAATTAGTGACAGTTACATAGAAAACTGAGCAACTGGAAAACAATGAATAACTCCAGGAAACACAAAAGTTGGATGCTATTTGCTCAGGAGTTAACAATATTTACATTGACATTATATTGCAAACACGGACTACTGATCTAACCAATAAACAAAACCAAAATCATTTTAGAAACTGAGCAGAAGTGGGGAAAGACCACATCCCCTATTGCTCTTTGGCACTGGAGGAACTGCCTTCTCTCTTGGACGACTTAGCCTGGAGATGGGCACACTAGATGTGACTCCTCTGCCCCATCTCTGAGGACAAACAGAGACCAAAAGGGATAACCTGGCAGACGCCCCTCCCTCCCACTCCAGTCTCCTGGTCGTCCAGCTCCCCCGCAGAACTGGAATAGGAATGTCTGCGATGAGGGATTGTTGTAAGGAGCACGTAGGAAGTTCTCAGTAACCGAGCATTTCAGAAATAAAAAGTAGCGATATCATTACCCCTATTGTCACTACTACTCTAAAAACAAGACAAAACAAAGAACTCTGGAGTCCTGTAGAGCAGGGCAGTGGGGACACCTGGTGGCGGGGGAAGCCTCTGACTTTCGTTCTAGCTCCCAGGCCCCAGCACACTGAGCTGCCTTGGAGTGACCGGGGCGTCCTCAAGGCACTCTCCCTGCCATCTCCATGCAGAAGCCCACCCTACAGCTATGACCCAGGTCCCACTGGTGTCCCCTCCTCCCAACCTCACCCTGCTCCCTTTCATTGTTTCTCCTGTGCCCCACTCCTTCCAAATCCTGTTGGCCGCTTCCTCTGGGAAGCCTGCCTGATAGCTCCAGCCTTCCCTAATCTCGTCCTCTGAGGCACCCGCCAGCTGTGACCACCCTGTGCCCCTTGGTTCTGGCCATTGTCATCCTCACCACAGCTACCACCTGAGGAGCACCTGCTACAGGCCACGCACCACACTCAGCCCTTCCCCTCCGTCACAGGCTCCTCCCTCAGCCAGCCCCATTCAATCAGTACCCTATTGTCCATCTTGCAGAAAAGGAAACTGAGGCGCATGCAGCACTATGACTTGCCTGGCTGGGTAACGGAGGAGCTGGACCGCCGCCACCAAACCTGAGCCTTCCTATCCCTCAGTGCCCAAGTAGAGCGGTGTCTGCAAAAGCAGGCAGGGGCCGGTGGAATGCAGACCGGCAGAGAGCACGGAACGCATTGCATTTGTGGGACACACACCCCGGGCCCAGAGAGGGAGGGGACCAGGTCACAGAGCAGCTGGGTGCAGTGCCCGGCTCGGACCCAGCCCTGGGCCAGACCCTCAGACCTGGGTGTTCCTAGGGCGCACAGCCCTGTGGCCACCCAAGAAGAAGGATCCCGCCCCAGGATACAGCCTGTCCCCAGCACTCCGGAGCCCACTGTGGCCCGAGGGCGACCCCTGGCGGCCACCCGGGAGCTCTCCTCACAGAGCCACAGAGCCTGGGGCATCCAGCAGCCATCAGGAGGCTTGTGCTGGATCTCCCATTACACTCGTCCACGAACAGGGGAAGCCCTGTGTCAAGGGAGAGGGGCAGGAGTGCGTGCGGGGCCCGGCACCCGCCCCAGCCCCTCCACCGCTGTGGTCCCAGTGATGAGCCGGAAGCCAGGCTCCTCCGGGGCAGGAGCCTCTTGGCTGGGTCCCACCGCACACTGTCCCACCCCCACCCCCTTGGCCCCCCTGAACTGCCTGCAGGCCCTGGGCTGCCAGGCCCCCGCCCGCCTCCTCAGGGCCCCACCAGCCTGCTTGGGAATTGCTCCTTTACCGGTCTGTAGCTGCCCCCCAGCTCCACCCCGACAAGAACTGGGTCCCTTTCTCTTACAGCCCTGGTTTCTAGAATAAGGCCTGGGACGCAGCAGTCAGTGTTTGCTGGTGAGCGGGAGGAAGGAGGGAGGCTTACATGGAATGGTGGGTTAATGTTTGATAAGTGGGTGGACAATGAGGGAGGGAGGGAGGGAGGGGTGGTCATTGACAAGGTGACAGGAAGCTACCAGCCGCACCACAGTGGGGCAGGGACGGGGGGGGGAGATGAGAAGGGGAGAAGAGAAGAGCGGGCAGGGGTGCACAGGCGCCTGTCTCCCTTGGCAGAGGCCCCTCCAAGACCCCAGGGAGGATCTGAGGGTCCGGAATCAGCGTCTCCGACACTGGCAGCCAGGGCGCATTAGGGAGCGGGCAAACACACACGGGTCCCCTGAAGAAGCACCCGGAGCACAGAACGTGACAAAGCCCGGACGGGCCGCACCACGCGGGACACGGTCCTGGGCATCACTGAGGAGCTGTGCCCCGAAGGTCCAGGGGCTCAGCACCAGGGGTTCCTTCACTTAACTCTGACCCCACCCCAAACCCCCAGTGTGATGGTGCCCATTTCACAGATGAGGTGACCAAGGCTAAGGGTGGAGAGGGGTCACACCACCTGCAAGCCCTGGGGTTCTGAGCCAGGTCCCTGCGCCCCCTCCCCCCCCCCCCGCCCCATAGCCTGACGCCAGGTCTGGAGCCATCCATGTCCCTACCTGGATGCCCTCAATGCGTTCAGTGACAACGTAGGCGTGGTGCATGGCCACCAGCGGGACCTTGACTCCAGCCATCCGACCCACAGCGCCGGCCCACACGCCTGAGGGCAGAGCCGGGACAGGTCGGCTCTGCGGCTCCAGGCGGGGCCGCCAGCCCGGTGGGCAGGGGGAGCCTCGGCGGGCCTGTCTGTCCCACCCAGGCCCCCCACCCAGAGACGGGCCAGGCTTAGGGAGCAGCCAGCATGGCCGCCCAAGAGCCGGGACAGACCCCTGCCCACCTGCACAGTTGACCACACAGGGCGTCTGGATGGTGCCATGCTCTGTCTCCACGGCGGCGACCCGCCGCACCCCAAAGTCATCGGTCCGCACGCGGATGCCACTCACTGGGCAGTTCTCGATGACCTGAGAGCGAGAGGGGCTGCTTCCAGAGCCAACGAGGTCTTGGTGAGGGTGCCCACCACCCCCGCCGTCACCGGCTCCCTACCACCCGGACAGGACCTGGGGCCCCTGCTCCTGCTGGGGCTGTGTCATGCGACACCGCTGGGGAAATGGGGTAACCCCAGCACCAGAAGCTAACCCTGCGCACTCCCTGACTTGGAGGACGTGTCCCCAGACACGCGGGGTCTTTCTCATAAAGTGACTTCTAGAAAGCAGGGCTGGCTTCGCCAACAGGTGTTTACAGTCTAGTCTTTGGTCAAAAGGCCATGGAGCAGTGTGGTTTGGTTCTTCCTACAAAAATATATCTTCCTAAAAAATATTTGGGGGGGGTAAAACTAAAACGTCAACACTTGTCCCCTCTGGGTGACTTCCATTTCTTCTTTTTTGCTTATTTGTCCTTTCCAGTGTTTTCTATGACTAGGTGCACATCTGGGATAAATGATGAAAAGCACAGAAGAGATTCTGAGAGAACGCGCTCGTTTAGCAGGGCCCCGGGTCCTTCGGGCTGGGAGCAGGGGACACAGGGCCCCGTGGCCGCTGGTACCTGTGCTCCCCGCGCAGCAGCGGCCCTGCTGAGGGCGGTGCAGGTGCCGGCGGGGTCCATGGTACCGTCCTGCGGCACATACAGGGTCCCGTACAGGTCGTCCACGTTCATCAGCGGATACAGCGCCTTGGTCTCTGCCGGGCTCAGCACGTGCGACTCCACGCCATATGCCTTGCCCAGCTGGAGGGACCGAGAGCAAAGGGACTCAGCCCTCAGGGAGCAGACCCCCTCTGGCCCCTGTCCTCCCCGGGTGCACCTGCAAGGGTCAGCTCCAACCCTGCCTCCTCCAGGAAGGCTTAGCTGGTCACCATGCCCCAGCCGCCCCGTCCCATGGGCCATCTCCGCACTAGGGTAAGGAGCATGACGCCGCGCGCAGGCTCTGGGGCTATCCCACCTTCACCCAGCTCTGACATAAATGACTTAAAGTCCCCCGGGGCAGACTGGGGGTGCTAACCGTTTATGTGGTTGGTACCCCTCAAGAGCTTCGACCAGTCTCTGGTACCTAAGGGCTTCTATAAACGAATGCAAATCACCCCCCAGGGGTTGGAGGGGTTTTGAGCTTGAGGATCAACAGGTTCTCCAATCCGACCAGCTCCCAGGAGACCCACCCGTTCATCGGGGCGGGCCCTTGACTTAGTAGGACAGGCCACACCATCACATCTGATTGGCCCAAGGGCAGCCAATCAAGTGTCCCCAGGCATCACAACCACGACAGGCTCCACCCAACTAGAAAGGAGCTGAGCTGGTCAGATTCTCTGGCTGAGAACGACGCCTGAAAAGGGGCAGGGGCCTCTCAGCAGCTGGGGACTTCGGCTCCGAGGCTGGGGCTGAAGGCTTCGCCTGGAGGCCTCTGTCCCAGCCAGTGAGCCAGCTAAGGGAGGAGGAAGCAGAATGGGGGCCAGCGCCTAGGCCCAGAGACCCAGACCTGTCCTGGTGAGGCCAGTGGCCCCCGCCTCCAGGCAGGCACCCAGGGGCCTCAGCATCCCTGCGACAATGGGCCCTTGCTGGCCACACAGCTGGTTCTGCTCGCTGGGTGCTGAGCACGGACTCAGTCAGTGCTCCATAAAGGACAGTTTGCTGGAGCAGCCTGTTGCCCCCATGTCCTGGGATTTGGGGTCCAGGCCTGGCCACTCGGGGTCAGGAAACAGCACCCCACCCCAGTCCAAGGATCAGCAGCAGCATGAGCCTCTCTCCCAGTCTCCTGGACAACGGCCCTCCCCAGGCCTGGGAGTCGGGGGGAGGGCAGGGGTGTGGGAGAAGAGTGTGGGCACTGCCTGCTGGGGGGTGTGATTTCATATATACCCTGTCTCCCGTGAGCACGGAGCACAGTGGCCGTAATAGCCCCATGTACTGGGCCTCTCCCATGTCCGCTCCACAATATGGTCCCATTTAAAGCTGGGAAGGCCGAGGCTCAGGGAGGCATGGCCACTTGTCCCAGGTGGCCCAGCAGCGAGGGCATCTGGGTCTGATGGTGACCTAGATCGGTCAGAGCTCCTTCCCCGAGCCCTGCTGCCCCAGCTCCCACCCCAGGACAGGGAGCACCCACGCCACCGGGAGCTCCCCACCTCTGGCGGGGGCCACACCCACCGACATGAGCCTCTTGTATTCGTCCAGACGCTGCCGGTTGGATGCTATGAACAGGCCCCCATTCTGGATCCAGCCTGTGTGCAGCCCCGTCTCCTCCTCCAGGTCACGGCTCACCACGCGCCTCGTGTGAGCCAGAAGCTCTACCTCCACATCGCTGGGCCGCAGCTGCCACAGCAGGCCTGGCCAGGAAGGCAGGGGGCACTGTTAGCCCCCCGCTGTGCTCCCCCTTCCCCACGGCAGCCTGGGGCTCCTGGAGATCAGGCAGAGGGCCTGGGTCTTTCTCTGCAGCCCACGGGGAACCCCAGGAGGTTGATGAGCCAGAAATCACAGGGTCAGAGCTGATCTGAAGACCGGCTTTCTGGGCAGCTCACACGGTGGTAACGTCGGGGGTCCCCTTTATCGAGCCCTTACTGTGTGCCAAGCCCAGGGCTGAGCCTGTCACAGGGCGACCGAGCAACCCCAAAAGGAAGGCACGATGATTTTAGAGTGAAATTAGATGGCGCCAAACAGTCCCACACCCAAGACAACAGAGCAGGGAATGATGGGGCCGGGACCCCAAGCCAGGAGCGGCTGAAGCCCACGTGTGCACCGACCACCAACAAAGCTGCTCCCTTCAGAGAGGAGTCTGGGGGGTGGGCGGCCAGGGCCGAGGCCGGTGTAATCGTGAGGGGAGAGGCCTGCTGGCCCGGCTGCGGTGGGACAGTGGGAGGGCAGAACAGTGGTGTACAAGGCATGCGATGTCTGAACCTCGTCCCAGCTCCACGTTCCGTGACCTCACGCTGGCAGCGCGACATTAGCGGAGGTGGGAATGTTTACCCCACCGAAACTGCAAACTTCACCCAGCTCCCAGGGTTAAGGCAGGAGGGTGGTTGCCCTGGCGACATGCACACAGTAGGGGCTTACTACATGCCCACCGGTTAGTTAGGAGGATGAGGATCATGGACGCACCTGGTGCCCATGGAGGACACGGCTCTGCGTCACCCGATGGCTCTGTCCCCCGTCCGCGCTCTATGCCCGCCTGTGGATGCCCCTCAGCCCCAGTGGCTCCATCTGGGGAGGGGCTTCTGTTCTTGGAACAGATAGTTGCCTGGGCTCCCAGCTCCGGTCTCCGCTTTGCTCCCCCCTCCCCACTATGGCTCTTCAGAGACGGGGGGGGGGGGGCCAAGGGGATGCCCCATCTGTCCACCTTCAGATGACCCCTCATCTTCTCTCCACGTCCTCCCTCCTCCTGCTCAGCTGCCTCTAACAAGCCTCTAGTCGTCCCCCTGGAACCGTCCCCTCACTGAGCCCAGTCCCTCCCAGCCCCCGCCCGCCCTGGCCCTTACCCGCCGTGTGCCAGGTGGTCCCGGAGGTCAGCCGCTCCCGCTCCAGCAGCACCAACCCGCTCACGCCCAGCTTGGCCAGGTGGTACAGGGTCTGGCAGCCCAAGCTGCCCCCGCCGATGACCACCACGTTGGCTGTGCTGGGCAGGGGCCGGCTTGGGCCCTGGGCCACCGCCGAGGGGCCCTGGGCCTCTTTCAGGGTCCGCTGGTACGGCACGCTCTTCTCGGTGGTGGGGCCGGCTCGGCTGGTCAGCTCACGCAGCCCCAGGTCCCGGCGAGGGCAGGTGGCGGCCACACGCAGGGCTCTGCTCAGCGAGGCCATGGGGACTCCGCGCTCAGCGCCGCAGGGAGCTGGGGAGAGAGTCAGGGCTGGCCGGGGTGCCGAAGGGCGCAGTGGGGGCTGCGCCAGGTGAGACCCGGGGACCACCCCCCATACCCTCCTTCCTCTGCCGCCTCCCCCGGGGCCCCAGTCGCGCCTGCACTCCAGCGTGGGTGTACTGAGGGCCTGGAGGCATCATCGGCTCTGGCCGGGAAGCACGGGGACCTCGGTGGGAGGCAGAAGGTCCCTGCCTGCCCCTGGAGCTGGGCCCACAAGCTGGAGCCGGGTAGTCAGAGGCTCCTCACCCCCTCCCCTGTCCTGGGAATGTACATTTTGTCTCCCCCCAACCCAGCCCCCGGTTCCCACCATGGGAGCCACTCCCAGGGACGCAGGCTTGAGGGAGCGATGTGTCCTTGAAACCCTCTGGATGGTGTGCGGGACTGAGCCCCGTAAGGCCTCTGTAGAAACTACGATCTGGCAGTTGGGGGCAGAGAACTGCTCATCTACAGGCCCCAAGACAAGCCGTGTAAGCAAGACCCCTTGCTGGCTGAACCTGCCACCTGCCTTTCTGGAGTGGCCTGCCCTCTGTCCCCTCTCTCCTTGCCCTCCGGGGGCTGATGTGGACAGTGGACGGGGCTGTGACAGAGTGCAAGCACTAGACAGCTGCAGGGGGCACAGGGGAGGTAGAGGGAAGGGGCGAGATGCGGTCTGGGGAAGTAGGGTCACCCGTGAGGGAGGCCAGGGAGGAGGGCAGGGGATCTGAGAGCCGAGGTTAAGGAGCTCAGGTCTCAGGGAGACCCAGGACCCAGAGAAATGACTGTGAGAATGGGAAGTGGGGAGGGGTAGGCTCGAGGGGGAGGGGGTCTTGAGAGCCTCTGGGGCTCAGACAATTCCCTGGAGTGTCTTCCCGAGTGCCCGGCCCCACGGGTCTGCATTTGAGGAAGAGTCCCGGGCACAGTTGTGTGCTGGTGGGACAGGTGGGGGGAGGGACAGAGGAAGGTGGCAGTCCCCAGGGGGCATCACCTGGACACAGACGGGAGTGTGGGAGGGGAAGCCGTGTGCATGGGTAACCCCCCTCCCTGCCCCTCCACCTCCGCCTCCTCCTCTGTGTCCCCCCGTGGCCTTCGGGGCTCGCCTGGAATGCCCCCCTCTTTCAGGAAGCCCTCCCAAGCCAGAGAAGTCTCTTATTTACAAGAATGTGACAGGAAGTCCACCTCCTAAAGGAGCGAAGGTGCCAGAGAGGTGTCTCCCTGGGGGTGTGTCCTGCCCAACCTGGGGAGGCAAGGAAACCAGAGGGGCGTCCTGGGCCCCCTTCCGGGGTCAGCAGAACAAGGAAGAGGGATTTAGTCGTGAATCCACCTGCATTAATAGCCATGACTGCTATTAATGAACTAATTAACCTGAAGAGTCGACCTCTGTTTGCAAGAGTGTCCCACATGCCAAATAAAAGATGCTCTCAGTAAGCACCCCTATGACTGCTGTCCCCATTTTACAGGGCAGGAGACCAAGGTACAGGAAGGCCCTCCAAGGTGGCCAAGGTTACAGGGCTGCTCTGTGGCCCATGCACAGCCCAAGCCTGCAGGCTCTCCCAGGGCCTGGTTTGGGGCAGGGGAGGCTGGGGGTAGCCACCAACTCATTGGTGGGGATGGGGGTGAGGGGCCCAGCGCTCAGGCTGGTCAGGGCTGCCCACCACACCCCCCCACACACACACAGGGAACCCACCCAGGGGAGTAGGGGCAGAGGAGGGGCAGAGAGCTGTGATGTGTAAGGCTTCACAGAGCAGGGGGTGGGGGCGATGGGGCATCTCAGTCCCTCTACCACCCCTTGCCCCCACGGTCTGACAGCCCACCTGCCCTTCGGCTTGCAGAGGTGCCCTGGGCACAGGTTGGTACACCCCTGGGCCTGTCTCTGTCCTTACCTTTCGTCCTCGAAGTTCTCTAATCGTCCAGGAGCCCCCAAGAGTGGTGCCCTACCCGTGGAAAGTCAGCGTCACGTGGTTGCGGGCAAGGTCAAGGCCGGGCACCTGCCCCGCTGCCCCCACCCGCCCTGCCCAGCGCTCCTGCTTGGCCTCTGGCCTGGCCTCCCTCCCTCCAATCTCACTGGAGCCGCTGGCCCCAGAAGCGGCCGTCTGCCCCCTCCCTGCGCTCCGGCCTGGCCAGCTGTCCCAGCTGGGCAGCGCTGGGGGCTGGCTGGGGGCGCCCCTCCTGCCAGAAGCAGCTGCTTCAACATTAACTTGCTCTCCGCCCCCCCCCCCCAACTCTCACCCACCCGGTCAGCAGTGTGGCCCCTGCGTTACCAGGGATGAGGGTGCAGGACAGCCTGGGCTGGGGGTGGAGGGGGTGGGGACGGGGTTGGGGCTTGAGCGACAACTTCACCTGAGCCGTGAAGCAGGAGCCAGAGGAGCCCCCCTCAAAGGCTGTGGGGCGAGGGAGACTGATGGAGAAAAAAGCTGGCCCAGCCTCCGCCGGGTGAAGGAAACCAGGGTGGGTGCCCAGGCCCCTGCCACGCACCCGGGGACCCGAGGTCGTGCCCACCCAGCCAGATGGTTACTGCAGCCAGAGGCCGGGAGAAGTCCTGGCCCGCTCGGGGCCTGTCCCAACCCTGCCCGCCCCCAGCGGGGAGGGCCCGGGCCCTGCTCCTCCCCCGGGCGTACCTGGGCCCGCAGAGGCCTGCCTGTGCCCGGCCCCGGGGGCTGCACGGTGCTGTCCCCGCCTTCCTTCCCGGCGGCAGCCCGGCCGGAACCCCGGCCCCCGGCCCCGCCCCCGGCCCCGCCCCCGGCCCCTCCCTGGCCGCCCTGCCAGCCCCTGTCACCGCCCACCGCCCGCGCGGGACGCACCGCCCACCGCCTGTGGCTTCTCCCAGGCCCGGGCAGTAACGCGGCGGGCAGCAGAGCGGGCCTGTGTACGGGGGTGATGGGGCGGGTGACCTACTCCCTTATCTCTAAAACAGGGGTTACAGGTATGCCGCCGCTGGCCCCGAGCACCCCTGCTTGCCTCTGCCCGTCTGTGCGCCGCGTGCCCCGAGCTGCCCTTGGCACAGATGTGCAGTGGGCATAAGTGCTGAGTAAGCAACAGGGTTGTGCCAGGCCCCGTGGTATCCTACGGGCTCCTTGGCGAGGTGAGGCATGGCCCCCAGCTAGCACCTGCCCGTCCAGCGGCAGCTTGTTCACTCCCAGGGCAGGGGGGCTCACTGCCTTCAGAAGCAAGCCAGAAAGTCCAGCCTTCTGCATCCCACCCTGCAGGGCTCCTGGCTCCCTCTGTCGCTGTGTGAGAGGTCCCCGAGCCTCTGGTTTGCCCACAGCAGGGTGCTTCCTGCTTCCCAGGCCAGGAATGCCTGCCTCCATTTGACTCCCGGGAGCACTGGGACCAGAGAGGGGAGCCAGCTTGCCTTGGGCCACACAGCAAGCTATGGGGCCCAAGGACATTCTGTCTATGCCCAGAGGAGACACCCAGAGGAAATGCAGGAACAGTGCGTACCTATACCTCTGGGTGTGTGAAGCATCAGAACAGGTGTTGATATAAAATGGACCTCCTCCTCCCACGGATCAAAGAAAGAATTTAAAAGTTAGCAATAGAGTAATGTTGGCTACTAAGGGGGGGGGGGGAATAGCAGGAGTGACACACTGTAATTAATACAGATGAGATAAATAGTTATGCTCTTATTTGCATTATTTCAATTCCTTAATTGTCCGACTGTCTTGCTGCCAGTTTGTCCTCTACACTTAATGAGCGCCTACTGTATGCAAAGCATGGCTAGAACACCCAGAGACAACTAAGAACCCTTGAGGGGCTCTGGGTTCAGGAAGAAGACAGATTTGGGGCGGGATGGAGGGCGAGGTGGCCATAAAGCTGGCTGTGATGGGGCGCTCCCAAGCAAGCTGCCCTTCCTTCCAGCATTTTGAGGAGGTGGCCTGGGCTCTGGCCTGGCCAGGTGCTGCTACCTTTCTCAGTCCCCGTCATGTGGACAGAGACTGTCACTTACTCCCCAAGGAAGGCCACCCCACCAGCATGAGGCTTTCCTGGGATGGTGCATAGCCTGGTCACTCTGCAGATAGGGGGCCTGGCCAGCAGCCTGGGGCCAGGCTGCACTCACTCAGTGCAGTGAGGGACGGGTCAGGGAGGGTGAAGAAGGAGCGTGGCTGCATCCCCGCCAGAGCCCTAGACAGGAGGGGCACGGGCGCAGGACACAAGGGTCCCGGCAGCTCCAGGGCAGTGGCCGAGGCAGCCCAGACCTCTCCCGGCCCCACACTCAAGGACTGAGCAGCTGGTGCAAAATTGTCCCAAGCCAAGCAAGCGGCACAGTCGCCCTGGACTTTGGACAGGGGCGGTGGCTGGAAGGCTGGGCCCGGCTGTGGGTCAGCGCTGTAGGAGATGTGATCGATCAGCCCTGCTTGGGCCTGGGTGGGGGGATGGGGGAAATGGGCCACCTCGTCTCCCCTGGGTGTTGGAGGGCCCGGGTCCAGAGGTGTGCAGGCCCCAGCCAGGGACACTGAGGCAGGCTCCTGCTGCCAACCTGCCGTACCAGCTTGGGCCCAGCCTCAGTTTCCCCAACTGGGAGGTAGAGACTATAACCCCTGTAGTGTCAGTTTTTGGGAAGTTTTGAATTTATTTATTGTATATTATCTACTTTTGGTGCACTTTAAAGGAAACCGTGGCAGAAAGGGAAGTCCCAGTTGACCCTTGAGGGTGAGGAGTTACCTGCGGTCCAGCAGCCTGCCCCCTGCCCCTGGACCTCCCCTGTGGCCTGACCCCTGGCCCTGGACCTCCCCTGCGACCTGCCCCCTGGCCTTCGGGCACCTGGCCCGGCCTCCTCCTTCGCCAGGGTGGCCCTCTCCACAGGCCCCGGCCAGCCCCCCCGCCCCCTGCCGCTGGCCTGGCTTCCAGGACAGAGCGAGGTGGTTGCAGGCTGCCCTCTGGGCAGACATCCAGGGGGATGGGTCGGGGGAGGAGGCTCCTCCACGGAGCTCTGTGTGTGACCCTGCCAAAAGGAACAGTAAATACCAACAGGACGGCACTCGCTGACATCTGACCCAGGGGGAGGTGGTGCCCGGCCTGGCCCCCGGGGCCTCTGCGAGGTGCCCTGAGGGCCCTACCGGGAGGCAAGCAGCACGCTGAGCATTTTCACGTGTCCTCTCAGAGGAGAGAAATGACTGCGGCAGAACATAGCCAAGGGGGGGGCCAGACCCGGACAGTTCTGTGAGCAGGGAAGTTTCCAGAACAACTTTGAGGGCTGGAATTACACTTCTGAGATTTTATTTTTCCAATAGAGACCGTAAAAACACTATATCGACTACCCCCATGCTTTCATGAGGACAGGACGTTTCAGCATCTGGGGCTCAGTGGTGGTCCCTCTCCCGAGGCAGGGGGCCCCCTGCCCCCTCCCCACACACTCAGGGCTGCGGCCACCTGTACGCAGGTGTCCCCAGGAATGGGAAGCTCAAGTGTTCCTCGACCCCTGGGACACATACAGCGGGGGTAGGCAGCCTCGTGCAGGGCCCGGGGCCCCCACTTCACCCTGCGACTGGTCCCACAGATTATCTGCGGGTGCAGCGACGGGTCGGGTGGAGCTGTTCGCGCCCGCTGCCGAGTGCGAGCAGGGCCCGGCCGGGGATCAGCGCCCGCGGCGTCAGGCACCACAACTGTCCAGTGGGGAGACAGGACGCATCTTTGGAGGATCTTCCTGCCGAGGGTGTTGGGAGGCGAGGGTGGGAAATAGTGACCATGGGCGTGAGACCCCACCACCACCACCCGGCCCCCAGCCCAGTCAGCCACACCCTCCAGGCTCTCACCCTGGCCGCCCAGGGGCAGGAGGCCTCCCCGAACCCCCCTTGATTCAGGCTGTGCTTACATCTTCCTATTGTTACCCTGGAGGTTTTCTCTAAAAATCCAGATGTGCAAGCTCTTCTTGGAAAGCTGGGACACACAGGCCGGTCTGGGCCCACACCCTAGCCAGGGGCACTTAGATGGGCCTGTTTTGTCCAGTTGGTCACGGTCCCTACCCTGTCACTTTGCCCTTTCACACTCCCTGCTGGCCTCCGGGAGTTTTGCTTTTTCAACCCCTGACCCGAACCCCGAGGCATTGTCCAAGGTAAAGACAGCGTCCTCTCTCCCGCTCCGGGGCGGGGGACCAGAGCACCCCAAAACAATCCAATCAGGGGGATGTGAGTCTTGCTGTGAATAGAGGGCAAGAGACCTGTGCAGAGCTGTCCTTGGCCCTGGGGTCTGAAAGCCCTCTAGGTGCTTAGGTGAGGGGAACAGCTCACGGTGGTCGGTGGGGGGCTTGGTCACCCCCAGGCAGTCAGCCCTCCAGGACGCTGGGCCTTCTCAGGAAACATCGCCCCTGGTGGCCACATGTGAGTACGACACCCTGGGAGAGCTGGACCCAGAGTTCGGGGCGCAGCCCCAGGACAGGGACCTGCCCAGAAAGCGAACCTACAGGCAGGCGGCTGGAAGGTGGATCCCCACCAGGACCGACAGCCTGGGCTCAGAGTCTGGGCTTACACTTTTCTCAAGGAACACGCCCCTGGAAGGGAGCTTCCTTCCTGATGGCTGTTGGCTTTGTCTCGGTTTCCGGGAGCAGTGTAAGACACCCCCTTTCCTAGTAGGATGTGTCCATTTCTCCCTATAATTCTGCCAGTTTTTCTTTTATATTTTAAGGCTATGCTGTGAAGTCTATTAAGCTCCAGGATTGTTCTAGCTTCGCATTTAATTGTCCGTTTTTATCATAAAATAACGAACCTCTTTATCCAGTAGGGTGCTGCTCAATGTTTAACATTTGGCTCTTGAGGTGGGGAGCGTTGGCTGATGTCTTTGGTGTAAACACTCTCACCAGGGCCAATGTCAAGCTGCCAGTGAGGAGTCACTGAATCTGGAGTTGGAAAGAAGCACACAGGCCCGGCTCTTGGGAACCGGCACAAGCCGGTTCCGACGTACCACAGTTTTTACACATAAGAATGCTTTCTGCCCCAAAGTGCTTCATGTCTGATACCAACAATGGTCTCTCTGCCTTCTCTGACACCTGCCTGGTGCACCTTTTCCCATTGCTCTGGTTTCAATATTTCTGTGACATGATGTCTCAGTGGTGTCCGGGACATTCCTACTTGGGAGTGTGACACAAAGCTGTGACCTTTCCCAAATGCTGACAACAGCTTCCCCCAGGAGCTGATGGAGCCGAGTGCAGGACCCACAAACAAGAGGCTCTCACCTGGCCAGGCTGCCTGTCTCGACCCTGGGAATACGATTTGTCCCTTTTCTGCTGAGCCTGCCAAGCTCACTAAGCAGGGAGGGAAACAGATGCACGCATGCAGCATGTGGGTTAGGGTTTAGAGGGGGGCTCAGAAGAGATTTCTTCTCCTAAGAAACAAAGTATGTCAGACCAAAAAGTCACCGGGGCAGTAAAAACCTCTGTTCTCTTCCAAGTGTGCGTGGTTTGACCCCCTTACACGACACAGGTGTAGCTGGCTTATGTGAGTGAATGGAGGATTATTCAGGGTGCTTTTCAGATTCCAAGTAGGCTTGGACTGTGGAGAATCTGAGAAAGCTCAGCATTCTTTTCCCCATGAATCAAGATTATTCATCCGTCACCAAGACATGCCTCAAAGGGGTCCGAACACCTGTCTTTGCCCCGCAGACCCCTCATGGTCATGGGTCTTCGTCGGCAGAGGCTATTCACCTCCCTGCCTTCCCCATCCTCTCATCCTTTTAGGGTAATCAGACCCAGAATAAAGACTACATTTCCCAGCCTTCTTTGCAGCCCAGGTGTGGCCACACGACCAAGTTATGGCCAATGGGAGTTGGTGAGTGAAACTTTCAGAAGGTATTCTTCAAAAGAGATGGTCATATCCCTTCCCTGTCCTTCACCTTCCTATTGGCTGGAATGTCGATTCAGGGGCTGGAGCTGAAGTCCCATCTTGGACCACGAGGTGAACTTGTAAGGGCACACCCTGGGGACCAAAAAAAACCCAGAAAGACCTGGGTCCCTGACACTGTTAGCCAGGGTCTCTACCCAGAGTGTTAGGTGAGCAAGAAATAACCATCTCTTGTCTTATAGGCTGCCTGTCACCCACGGCCAGGTCGTAATCCTAACAGACCAAGGCTTACATTGACTGGTGTGGGGCTGCAGAGCACTATGGCTGGGGGTCCCGCTGCACCTGATTACAGCTCCAACAGCACATTTAGTGTCAAGATGTGGAATGATTATCCAGAGAGAATTCCAGGTGAGTAAAACTCCCACATAGATCCCATGGGCACATGCAGGTTTTCTTTTTCTAGGGAAAGTAAAGGACCAAAACTAAATTGTTAGGGAATATAAGCACAGCAGCCGTGACCAAAGAACAGGAGCCCGAGTTGAACTCACAAATGTTATAAAATCTTATCATGGGAAGTCCCCACCACCATCCCCTCCTCCAACGGTGGAGACAAGTCACGGGAAGACAGAGCCACTGGAACAAGAACTGCAATTTCAGAACCCTGTAAATTGTGCACATTTAATACGTTTGTCATTTTCTACTTGGAAAAATTACACTTTAAATAGATAATTTGAACATGCTTAACGGAGACATAAAACTTTTGTTCAAGGAATCAATGCTTTGTTTCAGCCTGAAAGAAGGAAAGCCTACCTCCGGTCCTTGGCTCTTGTAATACAAGCTGTCAAGGTCACCAATTTCAGTTCAAGTTCAGTTTCTGTAGTATACTACAAGTTGTGTTATCAAGTATCTTTATCCTTTTATTTTTTTTAAAGGTTTTATTTATGTATTTGACAGAGAGAGGCACAGTGAGAGAGGGAACACAAGCAGGGGGAGGGGCAGAGGGAGAAGCAGGCTTCCCGCGGAGCCGGGAACCCGACGCGGGGCTCGATCCCAGGACCCCGGGACCATGACCTGAGCCGAAGGCAGACGCTTAACGACTGAGCCACCTAGGTGCCCCTATCCTTTTAAATTTAAGAATAAATTTGGGGGAAAAATGGAAAAAAAAAGAATACATTTGAAATATTTTATAATTTCCTTGAATTTCCTTTGTGGTTATTAATTATTTTAATTAGCTAATTATGTTATTCTACTATCTTTACTTTTTCTTGTTTCAATGTCTGCTTGACTTTTTAGTTACAGAGAGAAAGAGAAAAAGTTGTAGTAAAACCTCCCATCTATGATGGTGGGTATGTCTCATTCTCTTTGTTCTCCGGTCAAGTTTGCTTTATGTATTTTGGGGTTATATTATGAAAAGCATACTAGTTTAAAACTGTGATGTTTTCTAATAAATGAGAACTTTGTCATTATGTTGTAAGCCTTTTAAAACTCTAGTGACACCTTTTGTTTGTCTTGCTCTAAAATCTATTTGGTATGACATTAAGTTTTAAATTGTCTACATTCGTGATTTTTCATCTTTCGAAGTCCAGGGTTAACCACTCTGTGTTAATTTGTCCTAGGGTATTGTATGCCTTTGTATTCTTTTATTTCTGGAAAGTTAACAAACCAATCAAAATCTTTGTCCCATTCTGTGATTTTGCTTTTATCCATGTGTGTTAATTTCCTTTTCATGATGGAGGTGTTCCTCAAGATCCCCAGCTTTGCACAGGAACCCAGTTCCGGCTCCTGGCCTCCAAGGTCCTGGAGCCAATGCCTTGAGTGTTGGAATCCCTGGTCTCAACCCCAGAGGGCCTGAGATCCTAGCAGCCACCTTGGTGTTGGCTCCCAGTATCTACTCTGGCTTTGTGTCTCTTCTTTCTGGGACAGGTCACCTTGTTCCAAGCTCAGCCTCTTTTAGTCTCTTGTGTTTTATACGGCATTATGTTTGTGGTGCAGGAGTGGAGAGAGGTGTCCGCCTCACCTCCAAAAGTGGGTGGTTCCCATGTCTTGTCCAGGGAACTTCCCTAAAGCTCCACACGGCGGCCTCTGCAGGGGCCCTATCCAGGGAAGTCCACTTTGTCAGAATTAAGGGGCATGATGCCTTGGTGCCCTGAGAGCCCTATGGGCATCAGGCCCTCTGACCAGAAGTGTGCAGCTCTGAGATGCTTTCCCACGTTCTGGGGTGACCTCAGGCAGACACGCTTCTCTTCCCTCCTGGCCTCCACCCCGATCCACACAGGGGCCCTTGAGCAGGTCTGGGGCTTCCCACCCTTCCTGGGTCTGGACCACACAGTAGGTGCCATTGAGGGTCTCCCTCAAAGCTCCCCAGCCCTCCCAAGTCCACCCACACTTCCCCTCCAGGCACCATGGCTCTCTGCTTCTTGGCCTGGGGCTCTCTCCAACTTGCTCAGCCCTGCTTAGAGCAGCCGGGGACCACTGGCCCAGGGAATGCTGAGCAAGTGTCTGGGTCTGTCCATCCCCCACATGGGCGTGAGAACTCAGAACTGGAGCTGGCTCTCGGGGGAGGTGGTGTTGGGACAACCAGGCCTCTTGGGGCCTCATGCCTGAGAAATTTGCTCAGAGAGGGGGCTGCTGCAGAAAAGGCAGGCCTCCCATCTGGTTCTCAGGGGCATCAGAGTGAGCCAGACTCTGGGGCTCTGGGTCCCGGAGACCAGGGCTGGGGTGGGATCCACCACTCTCTGGGTCACCTCAAACATCTGTACTTGCCTCCCTGGTTTGCAACAAAATCTGACACTTGGTGAGCACCAGCACAACTCCAAGTCTAGTGAGATCCTCACAACTCTGATGTGGATCCTGGGGCTGGTCACCCACCCCAATGGTATTCCTCTGTCTCCTCAGTAATAGGGAGGAGGTGTGACCATGTGTCCAGCTCAAGTCCTGCAGTTCCCATCTTCCACCACAGCCAAGAGTGGCCATATGCCTCAGCTCTGGGTAAGGAGGGGAAGGGAAGCACTGTGTCGACCTCTGCCTCTGCCTGCAGCCTTGATGGCAGGAGCTCCAGCAGCCACCTTGGACCATGAGGCCACAGCAAGGACAGAGGCACATGTTGAAGAGGGGAGGAGCCTGGGTTGGGGCGGGTGGGGCACCAAGCTGTCCCTGCTCTACCTTGTCTGGACTGCTTCTCCATAAAGGAGAAATCAATCTCTGCCTGACTAGATTTTCTCTATCATAGGCCACAGACTCACTCTCCAGAGAGAAGTATTATTTTTTTATCTGCAACATACACATTTAAAGAAACAGGCTCAGGAGCTGAAGGACGTGCCTGAGCGGTAGGGCTAGGGTTGAATGCCCCCCAAATGGGAAGACAGCAGCGTTGCCTCTGATGGCTGCTGGAGGGTCCCATGGGATACTACACAGGAAGCCCGTGGACCTGGGCCAGGTGGGAGGAGGTGCCAGGTGGCGGCCCCGGCATCATGATCTCTTCTGGACCTGCAGCCTCTGCCTGAGGCTGGGCCATCCCCAAGGCCTATGCCTGACCCAGGCCACTGTATCCTGGGCTGACAGTGTGTGGGTGGGGCAGTCTCTGCTGGACACACAGAAGGATCCAGCCACGCCTGCAGAAAAGAACTTAGGTTTATTTGCAATAAAAACTGCGGTCTGAAAAAACCTAGTGGCAAATGTACAGTTTGTGTTCCATTTGGGGTTGTCACCAGCTGTGGGACCCCCAGATCCCTGACCCGCATGCATCGGGCTCCTAAGTGTTCACAGCTAATCTCAGGCCCCAGGTCCAAAGCCCCTAGAGAGGGCCTCCCATCTCCTGCTGAAACCACCCACTTCCCAGCCTGCCCCCGGCCCGCCTCCCCTCCTGCCTCATGCAGTGCAAAACCAAACCAAACCAAATACATGTTTCAAAACAAACAAGAACAAAACAAAACATTCATAAAAACCAGGGTTCCGACTTCTGTTTCCTCAGTATCCCTCGTTGTCGTGATGACTTGTTTCATGATGACCTCAAATATACATCATTTTCTTGCTATTATAAAATATCTTCCTTATTATTCACAGATACATAATGGGAGCTTTGGATGAAATAATTACAAACTGTTTTCTTCCCTTAAAAAACAAACAAGCCAAACCAAAAACAAAACAACAAAACAAAACCCTTTTGACAACAGTAAACACGAAAGGGCCTGGCTGGTTCTCCCCCCGCCTCCCCACCAGGCTCACGGCTGGGCCGGCTGAGCCCAGGGTTGTGCGCAAAGTGCTGGGTGCACCCTGATGATGGGGACTGGGGGCTGCTCCCTCCGAGACCAGCTCTTTCCTTCCCTCCCCTTGCCCCTCTGCCCCTAAACACGATCCTGCTCACCCGGGCTTCTCAAGCCTCTGCAGGCCACCGCAGGGGAGCCTCCCACTCCCCACCACCTCCCCATTCTGGGACGTGGGGCCTGTGAGCCAAGCCTGGAGGCCACACGGCTGATTTCGGAGGAAGACCAGGAGTGCAGAGTGGCAACCAGCACCCACCCCAGTGGGGGCTAGCCTTCCCCACACCCGGCCTTGCCCAGTCCCCTCCCCCTGCACAGGGCAGGGCAGCCGACCAAGGTACAGGGGACACATGTAGCCCCGGTTTCTCCAGCAGCTATGGCATGGAGCCTGCAGGGAGATAACACCCCTAGGTCTCATGCAACATCCAGGCAGAGTAAAAGGGTCTGGACAAGAGAGCCAAAGCTCAAAAGGCCGGGAGGAGTCAGGAGGGGGAGTTCGGCGGTAAGGCCACCCCCAAGAGCACTTATTTCGAGCTGGCCACGGGCCCAGTTCATGGGCTGCAGGGGGAAGACTTGCCAAGGGCTAGAACCGACATCCTGTGCAAAAGCTGGGAAGACTCTCAGGAACCACCTTGCAGGACACAGGGGACCCAGAGGGGCCACCTGCTGGGGGGCGCGGGGAGGGGGGCCTCCTCCTGGAGGGGAATGTGAGCAGCAGGGCCCGAGCGAGGGGAAAACTCTGTTTTCTTCTCACCCATATCAGGATTTACAAAAGGTGTATCCACCTGGCAGCAGGACAGGACAGACACACGCCTGGGATTCGGGGCAAAGAACAGTACCATTGACTGGGGAGCAGGGTCGGCAACTTCATCGTTCACTAAAGCTCCCTCCTGAGAGAGGGACCTGCCCTGGGTGGTCTCTGCACCCCCTAGTGCAGAGGGCCATGAGAAGGTCAAGGGGCCCGCGCAGACCCCCAGCAGAGCTCTTTTCTCCTACATCCGAGCACAGCTGGAGCTGAGCTGGGGCTGAGCAGGGGCTGCAGCAAAAGGCCTGGCTCTGGTCCCTTCTGACTCTCTAGGCCCAGAGCTTCCCCCTGGGAGCAGCAGAAAGCAGGCAGGCTGAGCATCAGGGCTGAGCAGAAGGGGCTGGGGGAGGGTCCCCTCTGCTGTCCCAGCCCTCCCTGGGACAGCACCTGCTGTTCAAACCTAGGCTCCTGAATGCCGTCGCAACAGGACAGGGGCAAGATGTACTCCGGCGTCAGCTGTCACCCAGAGCCTGGCTCAGAACACCACCGGCGCTCCCCCTCCCCAGCGTTCTGGCAGTGGCGGCCACGGCGGGTCCGGCCCAAGTCGCCTCTATGTACAAGTAGCGTACCCAGGACAGGCCACCGAGGGCAGGTGGATGGTGGGCCAGTTCGCACTTAGGATTCTGAACACCCTCCCCATCCTTATGGGCTGTTGAAGACTGGAAGGTTGGCGGGCATGTCCCCTCTGCGTCACGGGGCTAGAGACGGACTTCAGAGCTGGACTCTTCCAAGAAAACCCACGAGTCCCGTCCATGGTGTCGTCATCACTGGACGCCCTCCTCCTCTACATATGTTGAAGGAAACCAGCCGATCTGAAAAAGATGGCAGGATCACATGAGAGTGCATGTGCACGTGTCTGCACCAATGTCGGGGTGAGGGCCAGCAGGGGCTCACGGAAATGGGGGATCCCGCAAAAGACTGTGGCGTTCTTCTAAGCCAAGAAGCCCGGTGGAGCTGCGGCCCAGGGTTGGAGTGACCCGCAAACGCACCAGCCCAGAGCAGTTCCCAATGACCTGCCCTCCCTCAACCTGCCAGCCAGAAAAAAAATCAAATCCTCCCTGGAGGAAAACAACACCATCCGAAGCCTCAGTGGTGTTTTCTTCACAAGCTCATCATCCAGTCAGGACGCAGGTGACAGAAACTAAGAGAAATCGCAGGTAACAGAAACCAGTCTACAGGTCTTTCAGGGATGGGAGTCATCAGTCAGGAAATGTAAATAACTGCAACATATATGTTTCAGAAAACTGAGGATAAAGCATAAAAATTTACCAGTGAACTGAAACCAGAAATCAAATAGAAATCCTAATGTGGAAAATATGGCTGAAATTAAGAACCCAATAGAATTGAGCAACAGATTAGAAAGAGCAGAAGAGAGTGCTCATGAACTGGAAGATGGGCCAGTGGAAAGTAGCTGGGTGGGAAATAAGGGAATGGGTGAAAAACAGGTAAAAGAAGGTAAATAACATCTCGGCCATGATGAAAAGAACTGACACTCATGTGAATACAGCCCCCAGAGGAGAAAAAAGAAAACAGAGCAAGTATACTGTTTGAAGAAATGTCCAAAACTGATGAAGGACATCAAGCTACAGATTTTAAAAATCTCTACAAATCTCAAGCAGACTGAATACAGAGAAAAATGCACCCAGGCACATTATAGCAAAACTGATAAAAACCAGAGTTTTGTTTGTTTGTTTGTTTGTTTGTTTTTTTAACATGTAAAGCCCCACGGGGGAGTAATAGAGACATTTCCTGTAGAGGAGCAATGTTAAGAAGTTGGCTGGCTCTTGGGGCACCTGGGTGGCTCAGTCAATTAAGCGTCAAGCTCTTGATTTTGGCTCAGGTCATGATCTCAGGGTTGTGAGATCAAGCCCCGAGTCGGGCTCTGTGCTAGGCGTGGAGCCTGCTTGAGATTCTCTCTCTCCCTCTGCCCCTCCTTGCCCTTTTAAAAAAAAGTTGGCCAGCTCTTTACAGAAATGATGGAACTGGGGACAACGGAATGATATCCCCAAAGTGCCAAAATAAAATACCTGCTAGCCTCAAATTTATCCCCTAGAGAATACTATTTGAAAATGAGCTCAACATGATTCTTCACAAAAAGGAAGCCGGTCTCACTGGAGGGATGACCGACCCCACCCCCCGGGGGATGACCAAGAGAAGAGAAGGGTGTTCCTTACAGTAGAATGCCCCCTAGTAAGTGTTAAAAAACAATGGCTGGAAAAATCACTGTTTTTCAACCACGATACGAATAAGTGATGAGACAAAATTCACCAACGAATGATAATGGTAAAACTAGTAGGTGAAAGTTTAATGTGGAACAGGATATTTAATAATTTCAAAGTATTACCCTGGAGATTACTGATTAATTACAGTCACTTCACAGTGGAGAGACTCAGCAGATATCACCTTAACCAAATGATTAAAATTAATGTCACAATAATAGGACAAACTGACCTTATATATCTCTGGATAAGACAATACAGTAGTGAAAAGGATATAACATCTGCATTATGTTCCCACTGAAAATATATAATACATAACCTAATCACAAAGAAATATCAAACTTAAATGGAGGAAAAGTCTACAAAAATAACTGACCCGTACTCTTCAAAAATGTCAAAGTCATGTAAGACCAAGAAAGGCTGAGGATTGTTCTCGAACAAAGTCGAGGGCCATAGCAAGTAAATGCAATTCATTTAGGTAGACAAGACACAGTCACGACAACTGGTGACATCTGAATATGGACCGTGGATTAGATAATCATATTCTGTCAAAGGGGAATGTCTTTGATCATAGGACACTGAAGTACTTAGGGGTTTAGGGGGGAAAGGATAGGACTTCTGCAATTTACTATCGAATGGTTAAGAAAAAAATAAGCAGAGAGGGAGGGAGAACACAATGATAAAGCAAACATGCAAACCACTCTTAACTGGTAAGTCTGGGAGCTCTCTGTGAGAGCTCTTTGTGCTACAGCAACTTTTCTTTAGGTTTGAAATTGTGTCAAATACATTACAAACGTTTTATAATGAGAACATAAAAAAAGAAAATGAAATAAAGAGGTGTTCAGATCCAACAAAAACTAAGAATTTATTAGTAGCAGACTCACACTAAAAAACATACCAAGAACAGGGAATTTCAGGCAGCAGGAACATGATTTTGGGTGGAAATACAAGAAGCAGGAAGGAATGGGGAGCCCTGGGAAAGGTAGATAGGTGGTAACTCTAAACAAACACTAACTGCTTAAAACAAAACTAATGTCTCACGGGACTGAAAAATATATAGAATTAAGATACATGATGACACCTGCACAAAAGTTGGGAGGAACATGAATACAGTCACAAGTTGTAAGATCTTTGCATCATCCAGGAAGTAATAAAAGTACTAATTTAAAGTGGGCTCTCCGAAGTCAAAGTGCATGCTGTAATCCCTAAGGTAACTACTAAATAATAGGAAAAGAACGGCCACCAAGGGGCCAGGAAGTAGAATAGAAAAAAAAAATACTGATTAATTCAAAAGTAGGCAAGAAAAGAGGAAAAAGAAGAAATGGATGTGACAAATAAACAGAAATATAGAAATAGAAAATAAACAGAAGATGACAGATTTAAATCTAAGCAGCTCAGTAATTACATTACATGTAAATGGGCTACATACACATTAAAAGGCAGAGATTGTTAGAACAGACTAGCTCTAAAAACTCTGTTTAAGATAACATTTTATCTTATATCTACCTTAAATATAAGGATATAGGAAAGTTTAAAGTAATGCAAGAGAAAGTGAAGTCTGCCACATACAACACTAACTCCCCCACAAAAAGGTTGGCTTGCTCTAACAACACAAAGTCAACTTTAAAGCAAGAAGAATTGTCACAGACAAAAAGAAACACTTCATAACAGGGTCAAAGCAACAGGAATATCTAGTAATACTCTAAGCCAGTAGTTCTGAATCACCTGGGAAACTCATCTATTCCTGACCTTCAGGATCTGGGTGCGGAGGACCCAGGTATGTGCTCATTGAATTACAGCCCCAGGTACCTCCAGTGCTGGCGCCCCAAGGGCCACTTTGAGAGCTAGTGGTTCAGCCCTCCAGGTCAGCTGCCCAGGACTCAGAGGCCTCACACTTCTGAAGGGATGTGGGGTAGAAAATGGATCTGACCCCAGGCCTCCAAAGGGCAGTCAACATGCTAGGTGGAGGCAGACCAGCTCCTGCCACCTGGCCACGGAATGGTGGACAATGGGAGCCAAGGCAGGCCGACCCTCCACAGCCCACGTGCCTGCCTGCAGGCACCTACAGCCCCAAGGATAGCTGGACGTTTCCAAATATGCCCCACATGGGGCTCCACTACCCTGCTGGGTGAGTTCTGACAGAGACGGTCAAAGCCATGGGGTCCAGACAGGGTGCAGGGATAAGGGTCACAGGGTGGACAGGGAAGAGAGAGTATTCAGGAAGTGCATGAAGGGGCAGGGCAGACGGGAACATGGTGTGCCCCTTCCCATCTCCCCATGACGTAAGTGAGGCCAGTGAGGACTCCTGGGCCCTGCTCGCATCCTGTGGTCTCTGCCTGCACAAAGGGCTTGGGTACACGCAAGTAACATGAAGAGTGCATACAAAACACATGGCCCTGCTGTGGCCACAGGAGATCATGGAGCAGGACTGAGCCCAGATACAGCATCAGATGGGCCTGGATCCAGCTCCAACCGGGGGCAGCTCAGGGGGTGTGGGCACGGTGCTGGGGCAGGCTGCGCTGAGATGCCAGCCTGCCCAAACCCGGCCCGCGGGCTGAGCCAGGCCATGTCTGCCCCACTTACCCGTCCATTGGCCTCGCCCTTCCACCAGCCCTGGTCCCCGCCAATGCGACTGTAGATCTTCACCACATCGCCTTCCCGCAGCGAGAGCTCCCGCATGTCCCGGGCAGCAAAGTTGTACCTGGCCACGGCCGTGCCAATGACACGGGGCGTGAACACTGTTGGGGGAGATGGGCAGGGTCACACAGCTGGCGGCGGGGCCGAGTGTGGACCCCTGGTGTCTGGCCCCCTGTGCAGAGAGGAGGGCTGTCCAGTAGAAAGGCTCCGAAGGCACAGACTATTCTCCGATTCCGCCCAGCCCTACAGGCAATGGCCTCTTCGAGCCTCCCATGAAGGCACTCGGAGCGGTTGCCAGCCATACTGGGGGACGTCACAGCCAACTGTGGTCATGGGGTCAGAGCAGAGGCCGGTGTTCTGACCACTGCAACTCCCGCAGGGCCTCCCCCTTCATGCCTGATGCACAAGTGTCACCTGGCCAGGGGTCAGCTGAGTGACCACTGCCCAGCTTCCAGCCTGCACTCTGATGGAGCACCTGGAGCCAGACCCCAGGGTCCCGGGGCCCGACTTCCAGATCCCCAAACCAAACCAGACACCTAACTAGACCAGCTCAGCAGGGGGCGGGGGGGGGAGCCCTGTTGAGCAGGGGACAACGTCCGTGATGGACGGGACACACACAGAGGCTGGGGAGGGGCTCTGACTCTGGCAGTGGAGGGCCACGCAGTCGGGGCCAACTGACGCCCCATCCCCCTACCTCCAGGGCCTGCCTGGTGGGGCCCGCCCGATCTGCTCCCGCCTTCGCCCCGAGGGTGGCCGCCCAGCTGTTTGCTGCTGCCAGAGGCAAAGCTCTCAACAAGCCAGGAGGGACAGGAGCTACCAAGCTGGGGAGCGGCCATCAGGGTGCGCGAGTCCGAGAGGTGACGGCAGCGAGGGGGGCAGCACCAAGCCTGACCGCATCCTCAGCCCTGCCCTGGCGGCCGGCCCCTCCCGTCCCTGGCCCACGCCCCGAGCGCCAGTGGTACCTGACCAGAAGGGAGCGGAGGAGCCCTGAGAAGCAAAGCTGAGGCCCTGAGGACTGAGAAAAGAAAAGTTGTAGGAGGCGCAGGAAGCTGCAAAGAGGCGAGAAAGAACGTGAAAGCGGGCCCATGCGTGCCCAGGCATGTGCAGGCAGAGCGCAGGGCGCGTGGGACCAGGCCTGCCCAGGGCTTGCGGAGCACAGCCTGGCGGCCTCCGAGCTGCCCCTCCCGCCACCTCTCTGGGCCTGTTCCCTGGAGAATCTGGACCACCTCCTCCCAGCAGGCGGGCCGGCTCCAGGGTCTCGAAAACTATTCATGCAGGGAGCCCGGCCTCTCGCCCAGCGCACACCCGCTGCCTGCTGAAGGTCCACTGTTCCTCTCCTGCCCTGCTCTGCCCCAGGGGCTGGGGACGCGGGGTGGTGCAGCAGACAGCCGTGGGCTCACCCTGACTCTAACTCCCGGTGGGCCTGAAGCAAGACGCCCCCTTGTCCTGAGCCGTGGAGCCTGGCCCACAAACGGAGGTACCAGCTCCAGCTCCCTCACAGTGAAGGCCCCCAGGGGGCTTGGGGGCGCAGGGAGGGATCTAAGGACAGATGGGACCTGCCCTGCTCTCTCCCCACGCTGACTCTGGGTATGGGTGCCAAGGCCCGGAGCGGCCATTCAGAGCCCACACTCCCCGCCTGTCCCGTAGACCAGCCAGGACACCCTGGCTCAGGAGGGTGCTTGTGATCGGTTCCCGGGGGTGGAGACAGGGAAGGGGCTCCTGGCCTCGGTCCCACAGAAAGTCTTCCTCAAGGGCAGGGAGGTGGTGAAAGCCAGGGCCATGGGAAATGGGCAGAGTGAGCGCTGGTGTGCCGGGTGGGCGCGGGCATTACCTGGAGACCGGCTGGAGGCCCTGGAGGCCGCGCGCTCCCTTGACTTGTAGGGGTACTTGAGCGTGGTGTCCAGCTGCTTGAAGCTCTCCTTGAGCGAGTGGCACTGGTAGTACTCCACCAGCTCCTGCAGGACACACGTGCTCGCTGATGCTCTCACCGCCTCCAGGCAGCCCTCCCAGGTGCCCTGGCCTCCCTCTCCCTCCTGTTTCACTTGGCACTCGTCCTCTCCGCCCAGCACCCCACCCAGGGTGGGTGGTCCAGGTCTCAAAGACCCAAGCCAGCAGTTTCTCTCCAGCAGCTGCTCAAGGAAAATCAGGGGTGAAAGCCAAGACCGGCACTCGGAGGCTCGCCGCAGCGCTTTGTGATGGAGAAAGCCTGCAACCCCATGTGCCCGGGCTTCCCGAAAGACCAGCAGGTGCCAGTGACCGGTTGCCACGTGGCTACCAGCTGGGAGAGGAGAGGGCTATGCCCCCGGCAAAGTTTATCACGTTGAAAAGCAGGCTGACAGCACAGTATGGCCAATGGTTTCGTTTGAAAACTGTGATATAAACCACACCTAAGCTATTCTTTGAGGTCGGGAGGACTCACCCTGAAATGTTATCACTGGGGTTGGGGGTGGGTGGGAGACTGTGGATAGTTTTTACTTTGTGCTTTTCTGCGGCCACAGTGGGCCGTCTAAGGGCTCAGGTGCTTGAGTCAGATCCTCTCGGTCCATGTAATGCTCATAACTTAGAAAAGACGCAACAGGTCTCACTTTAAAATCGTGTGAAGAAGGCTGGTGCTTTTACCTGCATTCTGGCTGGGGTGGGGGGCTGTGGGGGCGTGTGGGAGCTGGGCTGCAGGGCTGCAGGGCTGCAGGGAGGGCAGGTGGGCCCTCCCCTCACTGTCCACCCAGGTGAACCCTTTGGGGGCAGAAGTCCCAATGCAGGGGCTGTCCTGAGGCCTGAACTGTCCCAAGGAGCCCTCCAGACCCATTTCCTTGGATTCTCCCCAGTGATGCAGAAGCCCCACTGGGCTGTTGGCCTCTGTGAGTGCGGCCTGCAGACAGCAGGGTGCAGGGGGCCTCTTCTCTTGGTCTGGTGGCAGTGGGACCCCCGGGCCCTCCCCTGACACCCATGGACCAGGCCACAGGAGGCACAGGATCACATACCAAGAGGCTTTCAAATTTCTTCGCTTCTGTGATGTGGATCCAGCTGTCCTTCTCCACCACCTTGATGTGTTTCACCTCGTCATTGAACCTGGGCAGAGTGTTCGGGCCGTGGGGGTCATGACTTAGGCCAAGCACAAGCCCACCAGGGCTGCCCCCCACCATCCTCACCTCCTGGGCTTGCATCCTCGGGTCTCTATTCAAATGTGACCTTACAGAAAAGCCTCCTCATACCCCCTGCTCCCCAAATACCACTCCAGCCCCTCGCCGGCTGGTACCAAAGCCAGACAGACACCCCAAGAGAAGGAAACACACCAACAACCGTTATGACTATAGATGCAAAAGTCCTCAGCAAACCACCAGGAAGCTGAATCTCTCCCCACGTGTATGCCTACATAAACCAAATATTTAAGAAGGAATCTGCACCACACGCAGTGGGATATTCCGGGAATGCAAGGTTGGTTTAACAACTGGAAATTGGTTAATGGAACAAACAACTGGCAGATAATCCAATCCAGCCAGTGGCCTCTCCTGGGGCTGGGCGGGGGGGGGGGCCTTTGTAGACCACCCACGGTTTCTCCGGGATTGAAAGTCAGCGGGGGTGGGGGGGGTGCTAACCCCACCCCCAGCTCCTGGGCCGCTCTTAGCCCCACGGGGGAGCCCTGCAGGCCAGGCACCCAGAAGGTGCCGTGTGAACTCCCATCAGGGGAGTGTGGTCTCTGCCCTTCCTGGCTTGGTGCTGGCCAGCTGCCCGCACCACAGACCTGCCCCTCGGCCTGCACTCCGCTGTCACTGTCCGTAATACTCCCCGGGCCCACAACAGATGTGCAGGAACCTCAGCTGGGGAGCAGGCCCTGCTTACCAGGGACCCGGGCCACGTCCAGCTCCTGCACTGGACATTTGTCCCTTCTGACGCTGGTCTCCTTTGCTCCCAGTACTTTAGAGCCAGTGGGCTTGTTTCATGCTCCAAGCATTTGTGGGATTCTGACCTCCAGCAGACCAGTGGAGGCCTTCCCCAGACACAGGCCATCCTGAGGGGTGGCAGTCGAGAGCTGACCAGACCAGACCTTGGGGGTCATCAGAGCCAACAGCCGCTATCTGCTGGCCCGTGGGCTGCCAGGGGCCTGACCCAAGATGTTCAGTGGGCATCCTATGCCGATGGTGCCCAGCCACCAGGCAGACTCCTTCTTTCGAAGGGGTGGTGGCAGATGCACGAGAGGAGAGCTTCTGGGCAGAGGACAACCAGATCAAAGGCCACTGGCTGAAGCCGCGAGGCCATAGTAGGGTGACTTTCCCATTCTCCCCAAAGCCCACCAGCAGGGCTGCCAGCCCCTAACTCCCATAGTACCCTTGCCCGCAACCTGAAAAACGTGGAACCAAGCCCACCCCGTGTCTTTGGGCAGGGCCTTCACACATGTCCCACGCTGTGCAGACCCACTGACAGGCTTTCATCTCAAAAGGGTCCTGCCTCAGGCAATGAAGTCCATGGCCACCCCCACCCACGAGGGACGCGGGCTCGTGGTTCAGAGTGCCATTGGGGGAGAGGTCTCCCTGCTCCCCGGGCCACCACGTACTTGATGCTTATGGCAAAGCGCTCCGCCTCGGCCGGCCGCTCCCTGATTAGGTAGGTCCCGCTGGTGTGCGACTTGAGCAGGTTGTCGGTCTGCTGCCTCTCCATGTTGCCCGCAAACCTAGCAGGTGGGACGAAGCCGGAGGTTAACATGGGCACTGCCCAGAGGACACCCAGGCCTCTGCAACAGCGCTGATGGGCATCATGAGCCACCTGAGCCCCTGCAGGAGGGGCACTCGCGAGGTGACATCGTCATGGGGAGGAATGAGTCCCCCAGACCCCAGCCTGGCCCCCGGGGGCTTTCTACAGAACCTGGTCTGCAAGAGGGGCTCGAGCAACAGGAGCATTAGAACCAATTTCTAAGTTTTCGCTGTTGGAAAAGCAAGTCATAAACAAACACTCATGTGGACTTTTTACTTTCATTGCAATGCACGAGGGCCCGCAGACATCGCCATTAACGGGTTTTGGACAGACTGACAGACTGCCGCCTCCCTGAAGCGAAGCCCACCCTGGAGACAGCCAGGTGAGCCCCACTGCCCCCTCCCAAACAAACCCCTTGGCACCTGTACCGCCCGCCAGGCCAACTGGGGACTGCGGTAAATAATGTGCAGCTGAGATAGAACCTACAGCAGGAAATGGAGCTTCTCTGTCACTCCCTCAAATGAAAATCACAGGCCAGTCCTGCACCCTCGACCCTGGACGTGAGTGCGAGGAACACGGCACTGGGCGGACAGACCTGCGGCATCTCAGGCTTGGGAGGGGAAGGCCAAGCCCAGGGGCGGAAGAGGCCGGGACCCCGGGGGGTGGGGGGTGGGCGTCGCACCCCTGGGCACAGGGTGAGCCCCCAGATGAAAACCTCAAGGCCAGATGTGCTGGGGTAGGGGTTTACCACACCTGAGCCGCCCGCAGGACGCAGAACACAGGGAGCTACGACCACAAGGCAGGCCCTCTGAGGCAGGCTGGGGGGGCCAGCAGGCAGACCAGTAAGAGCTGGCCCCCCGAGCTGACCTGTCTCTGGGACTTGTTCCTGGATCGTCCGCCTTCATGCTCTCGTTGATCCCAACAGCGCCACGGTTCTCATCAAGTCGCTCCATGCATACGTGTGTGATTACACATTTGGCCTAAATATCCCACTTTCCTATATTTTCTATGACGCAGCTCATGTTAAAAAAAAAAGGTGGGGCTTCGTTCTCCCAAATGATAACCCGATGACCTGTTTTCGTGATGGGGAAAACCCGCCTCGGGGATAGAGGAGACTCCCCCAGGCTCCCAGAGACATACGGCCGGCAGGGCTCAGCCACCCTAGACACAAGCAAGAGGCAGCCGGGGGACCCCTCCCAGCCTGCTCACGGGCTCACGGGGCCACCGCGACTGCCCCACTCACCAGGGGTAGGCGGTGTAGTCGATCTCCCGGGATGGTGGCCGGCTGATGGGCGGCTGGCAGGAGAGAACATTCGGGTTAATGTCCTGTCCCGAGTGGGGCCAGAGGGGCCCTGCGATCAGCGACCTGACCCTCGGGCCCAGCACTGTCTGCTGCGGTATCTGTGGACTTAGCCCCAGAGCCACTGGACTGCGAGGTCCCGGTGGGTCTGATTGAATGTGCAGCGCCCGACTGATAGGGCGCATATCCCCAAGGAGAGGTGACCGAAGGCTGCAGGAAATGTCCCAGCAGGGAGAGGAGCACATCCTACAGCCAGAGTTCCTTTCTACGGATGGGCTCAGGGCCCCAAGGGCAGGTGTCCTTTGGCCGGCGGCAGCCTCTCCTCCAGATGGCGGGCCACGCGCTGGCCAAGCAGCCTCGAGACTCCACGCCGCCCCCTCACCAGCCAGAGGCCCCACCCTGGCCTCCCCTCACTGTGCCACAGGCCAGGCAAGGCCTCATGGACTACCTAACCCCTTCCACCTCATTCACCATGTAGATGGGGAAACTGAGGCCCAGGGCAGGGATGGGACCTGCCCCGGGCCACCCAGTGAGTTAGTGAGGCTCTTCCTCCTCCGCTGTCCGGTCCCCTTGACGCTGGCAGATGGGGCCAGAGGCCAGGTGGGGCCCGGAGGGTGCACCGGGGCTCCCGTGGTGTTCTGGACCCACCTCCTGCTCCCTCTGGAGAAATTTCCCTCCAGCACTTTTAAATGCCTTTTTTAGGGGGTGAGCGAATGTAATTCCATTATTCATGACTGACTGCTTGATGCCTTTTGTAACAGAGAAAGATTTGCTCCGTACTACTCAGATGAAAGACCTTTCTCCAAATATCCTAAAGTCTCGCTCTGAATTCTAATGTTCAGGGGAGTCCTCTCCTCCCTGGGGCTGTAAAAGAGTCCCAGAAGACTTACACAGTCCCTAAAATTTGGAGAAAGGTGACATTTTTGGTCTTCCGTCTATTATGACTGCTGCAGAAATGCCCATTTTTGTGTTTCTAAAACCACGAGAAATGCAGCGCCCAACCGGCTGAGCCCTTCAGACCAAGGGCACCCCCTGCCCTTCGGCCCCCCAACCCCCAGCTCCGGGGCCAGCAATGGCTACTTAGCAAGGACGTGCTGACCAAGCCCAGATGCCCCGAGTGAGGAGACAGCCCTCAGGAGCCCCAGCCTCCCGGACACTGCGCTCCAGAAGTTTCTGTGGGAAGTGCTTACCCTTCCGTCCACGGGGCAGGGCTTCACGGATGTGCTAGGAAAGTAGCCCGACTTCCTGGTTTGCACCAGCCGACCCTGGAAGGAGACAGACGATAGGGGCCGGGCCGGGCCCGTGGGAGTGGGTACAGTGGGCACTGCCGTGCGGCTCAGCTTATTCTAAGGACGGGGTGAGGGCGGGTCCTAAGAAGAACACGTGTCGGCAGCACTCCCTGCTGTAGCCTCAGCTGACCTCATGACCGCAGGTCAGGAAGGTGGGTGGCGTCCCCACTTTACAGATGAGAACACTGAGGCCCCGAGAAGTAGTTGAGAGACCTGCTGGGAGCTGGGGTTAGAGCCCCGCCCCCAGCTGCTCTCCAGTCCTTGTATCTACAGGGTGCTTCTCAAACGAAAGGGGCGTGTGGACCGGGGCATCTGATAGAACTCTGGGAGGGTCTGCAGGGGCCAGGGCTCCCAAAGTCCTCCTGGCCGCCCCTCCTCAGGCTCCCCCTTTCACACTGGCAAAGCCTCTCTGCAAGGCCAGCCAGGACCAATGGCTCTGGGGACACCTGGGCCAGGGAACTGGGCAGCTGGGGTCAGAGTGGGACAGAGACTTTATACTGCAGACCCCCTTCTGCACCTTCCGAATCTCCAGTTATGCGAAGGCGTGGTCTAGCACAATAAATTCATCAGTAAGTATGCAGTGACAAAGGACCATCACAAAACAGTGATGGCAGTTAACAATCACGGGAACATAACAAACATTCACATTCACTCGAAGCAGGTCTCAGTCACCCCCAGTCGGCCAGGCTGGGCCGAGTGCCCCGAGCTCCCGTGGCACCACGCTGACCCCCGTGGGTCTCGGGTGCCCAGGGGCAGGTGGGCGCAGGAGGGCTCCGCCTTTGTGGGCCTGTTCACAGAGCAGTTTCATGGCTCAGAACCGTAACCATCCCGGGACACTGTGTCCCCGTCTGTCTCTGCTCCACCACAGAGCAGCTCCTTCGGGGAAGGTGATGGCTCTCAGTCACAGTGCCCCCCACCCCCCCGGGGCCAGCACGATGCCTGATTGCTCTACTGCAGTTCTGACCTGCACTGGGCAGGTAGGCAGGAGGTGGGCACAGCGGGGCCGAGGCAGAGCCTTGGGGAGGGTGTGCAGGACGCACCCCAGCAGGAGGCACACGGGAGGGGATCGGGAGGGGATGCCGTACTCGGCCCGTGAAAGCAGACACCCCGAGGAACACAGGGCTGGGGACCCCTGGAATTCCTGCCTGGGAAAGAACTTAGGTCTTGCTCACAGCCTGCCTCCCTCCACCGGGGATGGTCCCTGACCCCCAGACCTGCCCCTCCGGGCCCCAGGACCCACCTCCCACCACTGAGACTCGGGGTCGCCTCTCAGCAGCTCGATCACATCACCCGTCTGGAAGGTCAGCACTGGCTTCCCGGGCGGAGCTGGGTTGCCATGGTAATTCTGCATGGCCACCATCTTGGGACCTGCAGGCACAGGGCAGGAGGGGGCCCCTCGTTCAGTGACTCGGTCCTGGCCGGCAGCCCGCCCACCACTGACCTCGGCCCCCCAGGGCTCCTGGGTGAGGGACCCTAAGTTCTTCCCATGAGACCCCAGGTCCCCTTGTTAAGTGTCATAAGGAAACTGTGGGACTAACAGATTCAGGGGCTTGTTACGGGCAGTGGCCGCTTACTTTAAGTGGCACTTCCCGTATTTTCCTCCAGACCCCTTTCCAATCTGTGACTGAAAGTCCGTGTGTGGAGCAGGACACGGGGTACCCCTCAAGGCAGAGATAGGGGACCAGGGGCGATCGAGGCCCAGGGCCTGGCTAAGGCCACACACAGCTGGCTGGGGCAGCTCTGGGCCTGAAACGGGGTCCCGGCTGGGCCCCCCAGGCATCTGCAGGGCACTTGTGGCCCGAGCCCTGCCCTGACCCCACCAGCTGCACATGGGCCCATCTGCAGGCCTGGCCCCGACACGGGTGTCCCGGGCCTCAGCGTGGCTCTGGTTTTGCTTCCTGACGATCAGGCCACGGTGGCCCAGCACAGCTCAGACTGCACGGCTCGGCTCATGACGCTGTCCACCCTCAACCTTTAAAAGCCACGTTCCTGCCACATGGTACAAAGCAGGGGGCATGAGGACATGGGGAGATCGGCAAAGTGACAGCAGCAGCCCTCTGAGGCCCACCCCATGGAGGGGGGCTCCGGCTGCAGCCCTCCCCCCCGGAAGGACCCTGACCCTCTGCACGCTGGGCCCTCATCAGACTCTATGGTGGACCCCCGGGGACGTGGCCGTGGAGGGAGCCTGGAGCCCAGAAGGCCAGGCGAGGCTGGGCAGTCACGGTGGCCCAGGCCTGGCCGCCAGAGTGACCACGGATCCGGATGGCGGCTGAGAGGGCCCGAGTCCCACAGACTCACCCGGTCCTGCTCCAGAGGCGTCCTGGGAAGGCAAGGACAGACCACAGCGATCAGGGAGGGCTGCCCAGGCGTCGACACCCCCTGCCCCCCCACCTCCCTAGAGAGAAGGGTCGAGGCACGAAGCAGGGGGAGGAAAGGGACACATCCCAGAGTGCCACAGGCACCTGTGACATGGCCTCACTCTGTGACAAGCCCTCCCCTATTCTCACCTACACACCCTCCACCTCGGTGCCCCTCCACGGCCCCGGGATATCCACCTCTCACCAGTAACTCCTACCTCTTCCAGGAAGGCTGCCCTGACCACACCAGCCCTGGGGGCCTCCCTGCTCTGAGCCTGAGGCTTGTCATCTCTGTCGGGGACGTGTCTTGCTGCATGCAATCGAATGCTATAGCTCTTCCCTCCTCCAGGAGGGCATTTCTGTACCACACACAAGGCCTGGCGAGCACCCTGTAAGTGCTGGTTAATTTGACAAGACCCCACGGTGGGGACGTCTGCCCTAAGTCAGCGGCACAGAGGGCTCTAAGCCCCATCAGGATGGGGGGGCCAGTGGGTGGATGCCTGTCACAGAGCTGGGCACCCGCAAGCCACAGGGCAAGCGGAGCCCTGTTAGGACCTCCTGTGCACAGGGACCCATCTCTCCTGAGGCCCACGAAGGAAACTGAAGGCCCCAGGGGCCTGTGTGCCAGCCCAGGAGCGGTGAGATCAGGAACAACAGGGGTTTCTGGCTCGGGGACACAGGGCTGCGTGCGGTGCAGAGTGGCAGGAAGGGAACAGTTCGGAGGACTCACCAGGTCTGCGGGAGAACCTGAAAAGGAAGCATGTGAGTTGTCAGCAGCAAGCCCCTGGGGAGTGGGCTCCCACCCACGCGAGCACAGCCAGCGACCACGAGTGACCCTCGTTTACTTCCACCGGCACCCTTGGAGCTCTGGCAGTCGGGGGTCCCCGGGGAACACAGACTGGCAAACAGGTTTCCCGCCTGGACCGACTCCGCTCCGATGGTAGCAGCTGCCCGAGATCCCCGGGCGGAACACGAGCTCAAAGGCAAAGCTTCCACGCCTGATTAGGGATGCCTGCCACGGGCAGGTGACAAGAGGCTGTCAGGACGCACACCACCCATCCGCCCACGCACTCACTCCCAGACACAGGGCACCTCCGCTTGTCAGACGTCCCAAAGGTTCTCCCTGCCTGCCTCAGGGTGCCCCCAGGGGAGGAAGCAGTGCCCGGCTGGGCCCCGGCCATCCGACAAGCGGGGCCGTCACTCCCCCACCGGGCGAAGCAAGGACCACAATGGCTAACGTGCGTGGCTAATGTGACCTTAACACCACGTGACACTCACGGTGGCACACCGCTTTGGACAGTCACCAACAGCCCCTATGGAACAGAGGCGATGGGCCCGGTGGGTACCAGGTAGGGAGGAGAAGCAGCAAGGCTTCCCCGGGGAGAGGCTCTTTGGGGGGAGGCAGTGCCGTTCTGGGCCATCCTGGCCCCGGCGGCAACACACAGTTCAAGCTGCCTCGTTGCAGGTCACAGGCACTGCCCAGAGCCCAAGCCTAGCACAAACGGCAAGAGCGCCAGACCAGTGTGGGACTCTCCGGAATAAAACCAGGTGCCCAACATGGGCTCTCAATGACATGGGGTGGATGCCCAGGATAACTTCAGCTTATGGAAGACACGAAATTGCCCGTCTGGTGAGACCCCAGGTGTAGGCACAATGGAAAGCATGCAAACATGAGAAGAGACTGGGCGGGGGGATGGGCGTGTGCGGCGGAGGGAACAGGGCGCATCGGTGAATGGTGGTTGTGTCTGTCTGGCGGGATCGTGTGGATGATCTGCTCCCTTACTCTTCTCTACGCTTCCCCAGTTCTCTATGGGAAATGAGTATTTTTAATAATCAGGAGACTGAAAACCCAGAAAAATTCATTCTAAAATAGAAAACTTGAAAGGAAATATATCAAACATCACCTTTGGTTATTTCTTTATAATTTCAGGGGTGATATTTACTTTCTTCTGTATTCCATTTCTTCTCTTTTTGTCCCCAGATTTTTGGTAATTATGTTACTTTGAGGATCAGAGAAAAAAAAAAAAGCCTAAAGACGTGAACTGTCCCGTCACCCGTATGACAGAACACGGCCACCAGAGGGCGGTATCATTGGGCAAAGCTGAAAAGCCGCGTTTGTGCCCATGGGCTCTGGCCGGAGGAGGGGGTCTGCCTGACCTGTCGGACCCTCCTCGCAGTCAGGGCGCCGGGCCAGCAGTCACAGTAAACGAAGAACAGACAAAATTTTCTATTCTGCTGGTGGTGGCTCAGGGTGACAAGCAGGCCTGATACGGTTTTCCAGCTATCCGGAGTGAGCTAACCCCGTCTCTGAGCGCAGCTTCCCCGAGTGTGGATGCAGGGCAACGGACCGTCCCAGGGGGATGTGGGAGGATTGGGGGCACCCACGTGTAGTGCAGGGGGCAGAGCCGACCCTCAGCAGGTACCCCCACTGCCAGGCTCATGCTACAGCATCCCCACCCGATCCAGTGCTCAGCCAGCCCTGCCTGTGGCGGTTCCGAAGCCTTCAGAACCGTCTCGGGCTTTCTGGCTGCCCGTCCAGCTGTTGCAGGTGGGGTACTCCCCCAAACGCATCTGCCAGAGGAGCCTGGGCAGCCCAGATGTCAGCCGGGGGGGTCGGGTCCCCTCCCCTCCTGAGCCTCGGCTTCCCCCCCGACACGCGGGCACGAAGAGCATGGGAGTCCTGTAGGTGCCGTGAGCGTGTGCATGCGTGCATGTGTGCACATGTGGGCACGCTAACGTGGCTAAAGGCGTGGCTCAGGAAGGCCAGACCTGTCTGAGTGCAGGAGAACCAGGGGAAGGGAACAGTCACAACCAGCGTTTCTCTGTGATCAGAAACGTCCACGCAACTGCCAAGAAGGTTCTGTGCCCATTTTGGGGTGGAGGTTCTGCAAGTTCACCACCGGAATGGGATGGGGGTACAAAGAGGCAGAGAGAAGCACGGGAGCCCCCCTAGTGAGGAGGGAGCGCTTTGGCGAGGAGGCAGGGCCTCTGGGTGCTGTGTGACCCGGGGCGGGTGTCCTCCCCTCTTTGAGCCCTGGTTTTTTTCATCGGATCCCTGCTCCGTGGGGTCTCGATGGTGGGAAAGGAGAATACAGGAAGGCGGCTGGGCCAGGAAGGAAGTACCGGGGCAGCTGTGAGCCACAGGACCCTTAGCTCAGGGTGGGTCACGGGGCCCCGAGGGGCAGCCCTGGAGGCTTGTGTGTTGCGGGCGGAACGGGGGTCGGTACTCACTGATCTTGCAGGGAGGCGTCACTTCCAGACACTCCTTGTGCGCCCCGACACCACACTTGGTGCACAGGTAGCCCTGGTAAAATGTGCCCCTGCATGGAGGGGGGCGGGGAAGGGAAGTGAGGACAACTCCGAGCCAATGGCAAGGCCCAAAGACCACCAGCCCCACCTCGCCATCTGCCCCACAGATCACCCAGCCCTGGGTGATCTAGAAGCCCTGGGCTGCTGAGACCCTCGCCCTCACGTGCCACCTGGTGCTGGCTCTCCTCCCAGACCTCTCCTGGCCTTGCTCTGCCTCCCCGCATGGCAGGCCCGGGGCACCCACAGGGACGGCCCCCTCCCCTCCCAGCTCAATCCGGAATGCCCGAGGGCCTGGATAGTCTGACACTGAAAGAACATTCTCCAGCCCCTCTGGGCCCGGCACAGGGCTGGCCTGGGGGTGGGGGTGTGGTCAGGGTGAGGGGTACACAGGACAGATGCAGCACCAGGCTCCCTTGAGGGCGGGCAGGCAGGGGCCGGGGCAGGCAGCATCCTCACCTGAGGAACATCCTACAAGCTTTGCAGTTGGTGGTCTTGTCAAAAGTGTACATCTGGAAGCTGTGGTGGTTGGCATTGGCTTTGTCTGGCTTGATGTTGGACCTGACCGGAGGGAAAGAGGCCCAGACTCCCTGAGCTCCACCAAAGCGGGGTCGACCCAGGGGCCAGCCAGGCTCAGGAGCAGGCTGCGCCGGAGGTCAGGAGGCCAGGCCTCAGGCTGGACCTGCCCCGACACCCTGGGCAGAACAAGGGTCTGAGTGAGGGCTGACAAGCGTGCCATCCTGGCAGGTGAGCCTTCTAGGAGGATGGTAAGGGTTTCTGGCAGTTGCAGGATTTGTCACAACTCAGCCACTGTACCCTTAGGGATTTCACCGTATGCAAGCTTGACATTTAAAATCTAAAGAGACAATGAGCTTAGCTCAGGATGAGCACCTGGAAGTATTTGGGGGGACATGTCCAGCATTCACTCGGACTGCATTCACAATCAGATGGCGCAAGGGCCCGATGCACGGGAGGCGACAAAGCCAGCAGGGCCAGGCGTGAGAGGCGGAACCCACGGTGTTTACCAGGGAGGAGAGCGCTCCTGCCCGGAGGCCCCCGGCCTGCCTGACTCCAGGACCCCACTCTGGCCTCAGGGCCCGGTGTGTCTGGGGACCCCAGTGATCCCCTTTCTCTGTTGGACATATTGGGGGCTCCTTCTAGGTTTCACAGAAAAAGAGCCCCGTGCCTTCACAAAAGAGAGACAGTCCAAAGTTGCCCATAAGGTGCTGAGGACCCAGGTCACCAGGTGTCACTGGCACGCAGCCGCCTGGCCCCTCACTGCTCCCCTGGCCAGCTGTGCCAGGCTCAGCCTCGGAGCCACAGGTGTCCCAGAGGGAGGGGCACCGGCCCCAGACAGATTATAAAGCAGCAAAGGTGCTACCAAGGTGTGCCTGGGGTCTGAGGATGACAGAGCTTGTCTTGGTCTCTGGGCATTTGAAATCAGCCCCGCCTGCGGGGGTCCCAGACAAACTCCCCCTGGGGCTCCCACGTTCCCCACGCTGCGGTTTGCCCCACGCTCACATGGCCATCTCGAACTGCTCCATCCACTTCCGCTTCATGTCTTCGGTCTTGCAGAAGAACTGGAAGCCCTGCTTTCCTTGCAGATGAATTAAATAGAAACCGTAGGACCACTGTGGGAGGAGAAGGGGACAGGCTGGCAGCTGGCCTGGCCTGGGGCGCACGGACACACGTGCACATGTATACCAGGCACTCGCGCCTGCGTGTGCACACATGTATACATGCGTGTGTGCCAGGTACTCGTGCCTGCGTGTGCACACGTGTGTGCGTGCATGTGTAATGGGTATTGTGTCTGTGTGTGCACACGTATGTGCCGAGTACTCGTGCCTGCATGTGCACACGTGTGTACGTGAGTGTACCGGGTACTTGTGCCTGCGTGCGCATGCGTGTACATCTGTGTGTACCGGGTACTCGTGCCTGCGTGTGCACATATGTGTACATCTGTGTGTACCGGGTACTCGTGCCTGCGTGTGCACATATGTGTACATCTGTGTGTACCGGGTACTCGTGCCTGCATGTGCACGTGTGTATGTGCGTGTGTACCAGGTAACTCATGCCTGCACCTGCACATACACATGCATGTGCATGTATGCACGTGTGTACACACACCCCTCTAACAAGATGTCGTGGGACCCCTCTCCCTCCTGCTGCAAGGTGTACCCTCAACTGAACTCTCTGCAGGCTCAGCCAGGGCCGTGTCTATGACCGAGCGGGGTCCCCAGGGAGCCTGTGCTCAGAGCTGTCTGGGGCCCTTCCACCACCCTGGTCCACCTACTTTCAGTTCCTAAATGTGAGGCTAAAAAGCTCACTGCTCTGAAGTAAAACAACAGAAACAAACCCAACCAAAGGCTGGAGAAGGCTATGGGCTGGGAGAGCCTGCAGCAGAACCGGCCCACAGTTGCCTTGACCACCGACAGGCCACGCCATCTCTAGGGGCTTTCGAAGGGGCCCGGGAAGAAGAGTGTGGAAAGTCTGAGCCCCTTTGTGTTGGAAAAGATGGAGGAAGAAAGGAAGGAGGAAGGGAGCCAGGGAAGGAGACAGGAGGGGAGGGAGGGAAGACAGGAAGGTGAAGGAATCCGTGAGAACACACCAAAGCCCTGCTCACTGTAAAACAGCCTGTGGTCCTTTGCCTCGGGGGAATGGGAGAGGGTGGGACCAGGGCAGGCAGGTGGGCCTTCATGTCCACCCTCTGTAACGGCAGTCTGTGGTCATGAATACACACCACCATCCTGATGAGGGCACAGGGAGCAGGACACAGGAAGCAGCAACCAGGAGCCTGGCCCTGCTCAGGCCCACCCGCGGTCTCCACTGCTGCTCAGGCTCAGACAGGGAGGGCCGGCTGGGCCCCGAGGGGAGGAAAGCAAAGGAGGACCCAGGTGCTTACCATTTTCCCATGAGACTAGGAGGCATGAGGAGAGGGGAGGAAAGGGGGAGACAGGTCATTAAGAGACTAAGCCTGGCCCGGCCCCGTACCACAGTCCAGGACTCAGCACTGCCAGGGGCAAGGCTCTGCCTCCCAGAGGAGAGGTGCCAGGGGTTGGAGGGACTGCAGCTTTGACCCCAAGCCTCAGGAGTTGTTTCAGACCTCAGGCAGGGTTGAGGGGTGGAACCTGCATCCTACCTTGCAAGCTCTGAAGTCCAGAGTCTGGGATTTTTAGCACGTTGGCTCTGGCCCCCAAATCTAGCCAGGGATGCACACAGTAGATGCTCAAGCCCTGGGGTGCAGTAGCCTCTGCTGAAGCAGGACTGCACCGAAGGCGGTGGCAGCCACACCCCAGCATCCACGGCTCCACCCTCCAGAGTTGTGGCTCCACCCTCCATAGCTGTGGTCCCACCCCCAACAGCCCCAGCCCCGCCCCCCAGCAGCCTTGGCCCCCTGGCTGCACGTCAGTGTCTAACAAGCCATTGTCAGGCCTGCCCAGAGCCCCCGTCCGGAGGAAGGCCTGCTTACTGTAGGGGGCAACGCGGGCTGAAATCAGGGGCCATGGCCTACAACCTGGCTCTCTTCAGAGCCGCTCTTCAGCCCCCTCACCCAGGAGCAGTGATCCAGATGACGCCCACCCCCAGGGAAGATTCAAAGACAAAGGGCCAGGGAAGTGCTGGGCTAGGCACAGAGTGGGCTGCCCCGCACAGAAAGCACAGTGACACGAGGGTGACAGAAGGGAAGCCCCGTTCACACAGCAGAGCCACCCAGTCGGGGTCAGGGCTGACTTCCATTCCTGCTCACCCTGCTCCCCAGGCCACCCCGCCACTCCTCCCTCAGCCCCAGAAGGCCCCGCCGTCACCAGCAGGCAGTCCGGGGCCCACCTTCTTGACGTCCTTGTTGTTCATGGGGTCATCGGTCATCTTGTGGAAGAGCAGCTCGATGACCTCCTTCAGCTCATAGCTGTAGCCTCTCCTCTTGCAGACAATGACAACCTTGTCGAACAGGAACAAGTACCTGGCCCAGCAGTGTGGCCAGGTGGCCGTCAGCACGCCCAGTGCCCCGTGCTCTGAGGCCCCAGGACAGCCAGAGTGTGCCTGGGGTGGGCAGCAGCAGGGCTAGTCCCTCTCCGAGCCTGGGCCCCCTCCCACTGTGGGGCTCGGCTGACAACTCTGACCCCCAAGCAGGTCTCAGCTGCTCCATGCAACTCCTCCAGGAAGCCCTCCTTGGCTACCCACTCCCAGGGCTCAAGGCTCATATGGGCTCCTCAGGCCTCCATGCTCCATCCCCCACTAGATGGGAGCCCCAGAGGGACAGGGCTCTGGGGGCCTGTGCCCCAGCCACAGCCCCAGGCCTTGCACAGAGCAGGTGCACATGGAGAGCTCTGAACAAGCAGGGGCCATGCATCTGAAGCCTTCCCGGTCGCCTGCCTGGGCACTCCCTCGCAGGCATGTGGCCAAGGGCCCATGTGGCCCCGGGGAGCCTGGGAGCTCGCAGGCCAGGGCCTCTGGCTGCCCTCTAACCCAGCCCAGTGCCATGGGCAGGGGAGCCACTGGCTGACGTGGCATGGACTGTGTCCCTGAGCAGAAAGGAAGTGAGTGAAGCAGAACACAGGGCTGAGTGGGCAAGCTGTTTCCAGGCTGTTAGGGAGCAGGCGCCCGACTACAAGGGGCTGCCACCCAGCCCGGGGCCACCTGCCTGCTCACCTATCTTGCTTGGTGTGGTTGACTATGGACCGGACCTTCAGTTCCCCGTCGATCTTCGGCCTCCCATACTCCTCCAGTTTCACTTGCTGGAAAGAAAAGGGCAAGGCGGTCAGCCCCAGAGCCAGAGGGGGGCCCAGCTGCCCCACACCTACACAGAGAGCAAGGGCGGCGGGCTGGCACCCAAGCGGGCATGCTTCCCGCGGACATGGAAGGCAGAACTGGGCGAAGCGAGCCCGTGGTTGCTGGCTGGGGCACAGGTCGGGATAGGAGAGGATGGGGGGGGATGGGCCCTGCCCCAGCCCCACTGAGCACTCCCTTCAGCGCTACGGGAACAAGAGGCGATTGATGGCGTGGGTCATGGCAACAGGCCACCGTTGTGTGGAGCCCAGAGCCGGGCCCTGATAGGAAGGGCCGGACGCCTAACCCTGGGAAACCAAGCTGAAGAGAACAAACAGGGCCTATGAGATGGAGGGCGGGCGGGGTGAGGTGGCCTCCAGAGGGGCGTCCTCCACAGGAAGAGGCTTCGAGTCTGATCCCTCTCTGGTCTGCTGCGATTTCAGATTGGCTTGTCTCTCCCCTCTGCTCTGATTCATAGAAGGCGCGTTCCCTGCATGGTTTGCAAAGAAACGGTCCACCCGGACAGGAGGGAATGTTCCAGCACGTTAATGGGGCTGGACCCGTGGCGCCATGACGACGGTTCTCGGCAGCTTTCTGAGTTTTCCGAATTTTGCAGGAGCCGCCGGTCCAAGGCTAAGAGCAGCACAGCTCCAGTGTCACACACGGTGGAGTGAGCACCCTGCTCGGCAGCCTGCCTCCGCACCCCACATTTCCTCCGCCTGCTGCTGCTGGGCTCGGCAGAGACCCCCAGGCTGAGCATGCGCCCTGTCCCCAGGACGAGTCCACACCTGCTCGCCACCACTGTGTTCTTTTTGTTATTTAAGGAACACGATGATTCATATCTGAAAACTTAAAGAACCCCAAAACTTGCATCACAGAGCCCTTAGAAAGCATCAAGGATCACAGGGGGAGACAGACAGCCCCAGACCCCGCCAGGCACTAAAAGTATCTGGGGCTAACCCAGTAGGGCTCAGCCAGGGAAACCCTGTACTCAGGGGATGTCTGGGACCCCCCCGAGGGTGGGGTGCACAGACAGGGATGCTCAACACCCTACAACGTCCAGCACAGACCCCACAACAAAGAATGGCCCGGCTCCAGATGTCAACAGTGTTGGGGTACAGACAGCATGGTTGAAATACTCAGCAGATCTTTGAGAACTTGCTACAGGCTGGCAGACAAGGAAGCGCCTGCTTTCTGGGACGGCCCATCTCTTCCCGGCAGGACACAGTGGCTCACCCAACACCCCAAGGCTGAGCCTCTGATGAACCAGGCTGGGGAGAGGGTCCTGTGAGGCGTCAGCCCTGCCTAATGGAGGGAGGGGAGGGGAGAAGCCGAGGGCCGCTCCCAGACAGAGCGGCCAAACCCTCTCCCCACTGACCCTCCCGGGGAGAGCGGAGCTGCAGGTGGGTGAGGAGCCTTGGGAGGCTGCCTCCCCGCCCTGGGAGCCACAGCCCTTCTGTCCTCGGTCCAGGCCAGGGAGGGAGGGAGGGGGGTCAATACCATTCCTCCCTCAGACCCTGCCCCTCGGCGAGCAGGCCACCTCTGTACACAGCTGCACCTGCTTCCCTGATCCAGACGGAGAGAGTAGGTTTACCCGCCTGCTTACTTAATACCGAGATTGTGCAAGTAATTTTTGAAACACGTATGTATGATCCTAATTCATCTCCACTCTGTAGAGAATCAGCCACACTTACCAAGTTTTCTATAGAACTCTGAAATTCACTGATTTTCTTCAGGGTCTCCTTGTCACGTTTAACTTCGTTTATGTACATCGCTAAGTCCTAAAAACAACGGAAGGCGGGGGAGAGGTCAGCAGGCCGACCCCCATCCCCATCCCCATTTCCAGAGCACCTGCCACCAGCCACCACAGCGGGCAGCCTTTGAAACCCCACCTGACACACGAGTAAACTGAGGCAGGAACGTAAAACCAACCCCAAACGGCTCACATCAGTGGGCGAGACCCCCCAGCCCCCGCCTCCTGGAACGGCTTCTCCCTGCCCTGCCACTCGACCCCCTTCTAGCTCAGACTAGAAGAAAACAGCCAACTAGACCTGACCACCCTGCTTCTCAGCTCGGAGGAACTGGGCCCCTGGCAGGGTCTCCACTCCTGCAGAGTCGGGCAGAACCGGGTCACCCTGCAGTCTAGCTCTGGAGGGCCACACGCTGCTGACCTCCTGCTGGCCACCAGGGGGCAGTGCCCGCTGCAATCCAGGCAGCCGGCAGTGGCCAGGGGGCTAGGGGACCCCAAGCCCTGTTCTGGAGAACCCAGCCGGAGGCACTGACCTGCCCAGCAGGACAAGCTGCCTTGGGTGGAATCCCTGAGCCAGGCCGAGGTGGGGAGCCAGTTCCAGCCTCCCCCTCCAGCACCTCCTGCCCATTCCTATACGAAGCCCACCGGTGGGGCAGAATCTGAGGCAGAAATGTTCCAGGATGGGCCTGGCTCATCAGCGATGCTCCCCAAGCACAGACCACCCAAGGGCCAGGTGATGGGCTCAAAGCCACAGATGGAGACGGACCCCTGCCCTCTGGAAGGAGCTCATCCAAGAGGGTACAGAGGTTAGCGCTCACCCTGGGAGGTGCTGGGGACATTGTCGTCCCCCTGCCCAGCTGCAGTGCTGAGGGAACCTACCCCGTGCTGGGCATTGTGCTCGGCTGGGGACACAGATGACCACGATCAGGGAGCAATGGGCACAAAGGGGTGATGGCATTACCCTGGCACAACCATCCCCAAGGTGGGGGCAATCCTGGGAAATGTCATCTTGCAAAGACCAAAGATGTGCAAGACACAGCCAGGTGACAAGGAGGAGGTCCAGCCTGAGCCAGCAGAGACAGGAAAGGACGGAGCACATACAGGAGCATGGGAGTGACCAAGCTTGCCTGGAATTTAGGGTATTAGTGGCAAACACAGCAGCAAAGCCAGGCATCTGGGTATCTGTGTGCCAGGAGGGGAGCCTGAGCCCGACTCAGGGGGCAGTGGGGAGCCACAGAAGGCTTTAGAGCAAGGGGAGGGCACGAGCTGAGCTCTCCTTCCAGGGACTTACCTGCACTGTGGGCTTCCAATGGACATAGGGAAGGGGAGAGGAGGCAGCATGGCTGAGTGGGGAGGACATTTCAGAAGCAAAAGCCGTAGGCCTGCGCAGTGGGCAGTATGGGTCCAGATGGCCCAGACTGAATCCAGCGCCTGGGACCTGGCAAGAGCCCTGGTGGACGGTTGGGAAAGCAGGAGGAAGGGAGACCCAGGGAAGTCGCCATGGGTCAGGCCAGGTTAGGGATTCTGGACGCTTGGGGCAAGTGCCTAAAGCCCCCTCCACCCACCTTCTCTGCCCTGGGGTGGCTCCCACCCACCACCCCACCCTTGCTCGGCCTGTTGTCTTCCCAGGAAAAGCTGCATCTCCGGTCACAGAACAAGGCTTGTTGGTGAGCCCAATTCCGGTCAAAGCATGCAGACTTGATATGTGAGGCCCCACACTGGCTCAGCCCCTCCCCTGCCTCAGTTTACCCACCCACCTGCATGGCTTCTAGCGCTTCTTTGAGCTGCTGTCTCTCGGGCCGATCGGTGGAATGGCTCAGAAGTTCCTGCACGTGCGAGAGAGGAGTCCCGGGTCACCATGTGGGGATGCGGGCCTCCATCCTTGCCCCCACCAGGCACAGGGTGTGGGCCCAGAGCCAGACCGTCAGGACCAAGTCCCCGACCACTGGGCCAGGCTCTGGCTCAGCTGACCAACCCAGCACAGACAGCAAGCCCTCGCCCAGGGGACACACTGCTTCGAGATGGAGTGTCCCCGAACCTGCTGGGTAATAGGAAGCACTTCAAAGCAGCATGAAGCAAGGCTCCGGGCTAACAGGTGACAGGCAGATTCACCGAAGAGCCTCACGCCACACAGAAACCACTGTCTCCCCCAGGTCTGTCTGTCCAGAAGGACTTCCTACTTCCACTTCTACCATGCCTACCAGGAAGCTTAGAGATTGGGTTAAGTGACCCACTCCAGGCTACTCTTACTCCTGGTCTGGGGACACGTTTCTGTCTCTCAGGTTTTTGGCTCTTACGGATTTCAATCCCAAATTCCCTTTGTCTGTTTTCTGTGATAAACATTCCTGATACGCACCACACAGGCTGTGAGAACAGATTTGCTGGCCTGTCTCTCACGGCGGGCCATCTGGGCCCCGCCCACACCCCTGGAGGCGGCTGGGCCTCCATCCCGCTCTCCCGTGGCAGCCAGCGGGCACACGCATGGCCTCACCTTCAGGAGGAGGTGGTATTTGAGCACTCTCTGCATGGGGACCACGAGCAGGTCTTGAAGCTTAAACTTCCCGTCCTGGACCTTCAGCGTGCATTCCTGGGCAACAGGCAAGCAGAAGGGGATGGAGACCCTCGCCAGGGCTGCTGGGCCCCAACACTCCCATCCCGCAACAAGGGCAGTGGTGGGGGTGGGCAGACCTCAGCTCTGAACTGGGGCCCAGGTGTCCGGTCCTTCCGTGGCCCGGCTCACCAAATGGGCAGTGTCTCCCACACTTGACCCTTGCCAAACCAGCTGTGTGCAAGGGGTGGGCTTCCCAGCAGCATCCTGCTGCCGCTTTGTAGTCTCAGGAGTCTGCAGTGGGCACCCGAGGGCTCTGGGATTCGGAGCCAGCCCTGGCCTGCCTAGAGACCCTCAGGGAAGCCTGCTCATACCAAGGCAGGGCCACCCTCAGGACATTTCCCAGACACAGAGGGGCATCGTGCATCTCCAGGAGACATGCCTCCCAGCATTGCTAGAACAGAGGGCCCTGCACCAGGATTCACTCTGGAAAGGGTTCGACTGGCCAAATACAACACAGGAATCCCAGCCTCAGGGAGCAGCTCAGTTGCCCCTGACAAGGGGGATGAGGAAGGGGCCCTGGAGAGGGGCCCACATGGGCAACTGGACAAGTGCCGGAGATTGGCCCTAAGCGAGGGGTGGGGATAGTGACGGGAGGGAGGCTCCTTGGCTCCCAGCAAATGTCCATCATCTGGGGTCCCCACGGGGTCTGTGTAGGCCAGGGTCAGGGGTCAGTCATAGCCCCTTGCTGAGCCGGATCTGGCCCAGGGGTCAGATGCACCCAAGGGACTCGGGCCTGGGACAGTGACCTGCACCTGTTTCCCCCCAAGGGGGGAAAAAATCATCGAGAAAAACATCTACAAAAACCATCCCATCACTACCCTGGTGTCCACCTTCCCACAAAATGGACAAGCAAGGGGCCGGTGAACGGGGGACCAGGAGGGAAGCCCCCATTACCTCGACCTTCTGTCTGAAGTCTTCCCGGCTGGCGAGGAGCTGGTTCAGCGTGTTCTGGGCATGCTCCATGTGGCTGCAGTATTCCCCGTAGATCAGGAGCCTGGACAGCGAGCGCACGCGCACACAGCTTATGAGACACTGCGGCTCCAGGGGCCGCGCTCCAGTTCCCCACGGAGGGCACGGCAAGCGCACAGCAAACAGGTCTCTCCCCGTGAGAGCTCCTCACTCGTTAACCGGCCTCGTGGTTCTGTTCTTTCCGTGTGGCTGCCTTCTCCCCTCCCAAAATACTGACAGGCCAGGAGAGGGGCTTCCCCACTCTCCCCAAACCCCAAACCCAAGGAGGTCCCCCTTCTATGGTTCTCTTTCAGGTCAGGACCAGGTTTGGAATGAGGTTCTCACTGCCACCTCCATCCTGCCCCTTGGAAAGGCCAAAGCTGGCCAGGAGAGAGGCCCCCGCCTCCCCAGGGCTGGGGGACCCCAGGAAGGCTCTGACTCCCGCCTGCAGGCCCTGAGCACTGAGGCCCATCCTGGCTCTCTGCGCTTGCCTGGCGTGGTGGACCCCGTGCTGACGTTTCAGGGCGTAGGGACCCCGGGGTCAGCCCTTGTTGCTTCTACATGACACTGACGTTCTCTGCCTGGATCCCAGGCAGCTCCTCTCTCGGGGCAGGGTGACGTCAGCCCCGAATGCTGCACACCCGAGGGATGGACGTGGCCACGGGGGCCGGGGGGGTGCTGGGAGCAGCCTCAGGCCACGCTCTCCTTCCCGACACCCTCTAACACCACGGCCAAACCCCACCACAGACTTCGCAGACCGAGCCCCTGGCACCAGGAGCCCAGCGCTCCCCAGGCCTTGGGTCACGAGCCTGACACTTCATCTTTGAAAACCTCATCCCGCGACTATGGAGTCGGCCCCAGGAGGACCAAGGTGACAACAAGCATGACGGCCACAGCCAGCGCCGCTGGGAGCCACCCCTGCCCAGTGCTTCACGCACACCAACATGAGCCCTTCACCCACTTACAAAGGGAGGGGCAATGAGCCCCATTCTTCAGGCAGGAACCTGAGGCCCCAGGGAGCTTGCTAAGAGTCACCAGCCGAGAACAGGTGAGGGCCTGGCCTCCAACGCAGCTTCTTCGGGAGGCCGGGCCCTGTCCAAGGCCTCCAGTGACACCCTGCAGGACTGCAGGACAGCAAACGTCTGGAGGCCCCTCCTGGCCCAGCTCTGGGAGCTGGGGACAGCCTCTGGGATGAGTCCAGATGGGCTCAGGGCCACATCTCTGTCCTCCGTGGACACTGCTTCCCCACGGGCACCTGGCGAGGGGCGAGGAGCGAGGGGCAGGTGGCTGGGCCTGGCGCTGGCTGGGCTTCCGAGGAGGCAGGCTCTTAAGAAGCATCCTGGCCTGGCGTACTCTCCCGGCTCCCGCTGTAGGGCCCGGGGGCGTTGGGGACAGACAACACCCACATTCCTCCCAACTCTGGAGCAATAAAACAGCATGTTCCGAGCATGTTTTCAACCCAGCGAGCCTGTGACTTCAGAGTGGCCCCGAGGCGGGCACAGACGACACATCGTGAAGCATCTCCTGGCTCCCGCGCAGCACCCAAGCTGCGCTGGGCCTGTGTGTGCTCGGAGCCTCCCCAGCCTGCACGCCTGGCCGAGCTGCTGCCGCACTCTCCAGCCGCCCGGAGGCTTTTCGCCGGTGCCAGCCTGCAGGGAAGCTTCCAGCATCGAGAGGCTGAGATTCTAGGACTCCAGCGAGAGGCGGATCCGGTTCCTGGCCTCACACAGAAGCCCACCTTCCCCACCACTGTCAAGTAGAAGACGCCACGGCTGCGCCCCGCCACACTCCAACCAGGCACCACTTTGCATGAGAACCTGAGCCCCAGTTTCCACTTAAATGAGTCTGTTATTAAATTGAAATTTTTAGTATAAAAACTGATTAAATCTCATCATCTCCGGGAGCACCTGGGGTACTGGAGACTCCAAGGTTCCTGTCAAGTTGTTTTGAATGAGCAGACCTCCTGGTGATGGCCCAGTCGCTCCCACGGAAGTCCACGTGACCAGCGAGAGCGCTTCTCCTAAGCACCTAGGGCCCGCAGCTCTGGAGCACGCCAAGCCAGCCTTCGGGGTCCCCCCTTCCCTTCAGCACACCCTGGCTCATCTCGGCCCAAGGTTTCGGGCAGACAGGGTATATGGAGAGTGGGTCCCAATCCTGCCTTCCTCACAGCACACCCTGGAGCCCCACACTGCACTTGCAACCTTCTCTGGCCAGCAAACTTCTATTCATCCCTCAAAACCCTGCCCCATCATTTTTAGCCCTGCCTCCTTTCCCCTCCCAACCTTGTCCCCGGGTTTAGTGGGGAGAGACAGAAAAGCAAGGAGCCAGGTGGGGAGCCTCTGGGCACAGGCCCGTCCAAAGCCCAGTGCAAGGCAGCAGCGGGCCACCCCCCTCTCCATCTGCTCTAAGCTCCAGGGATGGGTCTCATCTGACCCTGCATCCCAGCAACCAGCCTGGAGGCCTGGCCTGCTCAGAGGCCTGACACGTGGCTGTGAGCAGCCAAGACCCCACCCCGCCTGCCTGAACACGGGCAGTGCAGACACAGCCATTCCCAGCAGGCAGGAGGCCCCTTCGGGGAGGAGAGCCAAGCCTGAAGGACAGAAAGATGTGGGGCCATGGGACACACTTGCACCTGAGCTCAGCCTGTCCTCACAAAACACAACTTTCAGGACAGTGCCCCTGAGGTTCTGAGAGGTGACATGACTTCTAAGGTCACCCAGCAAGGGAGCAGCAAGGCCAGACCCCTAAGTGCATCTGTGGGGCCCCCAGACCAGTCTTCCGGGCCCACATGCTGGAGACCCAGGCCACCCCGGGGCTGAGCCCTCATTCACTCCCGCCGACCCCATGGGCGGCCTGAGATGGGAGAGGAGCTGCATGAGGGCCGAGCAGAGACTGGAGAGGGGCCACACAAGCCAAGGGACACTGGGGGCCACCAGCACCTGGCAGAAGCAGGAAGCCTCCTTCCCTAGAGCCTCCGGAGGGCGCGCCGCCCTGCCCACACCTGGATTTCGGCCCCAAAACAGAGAGGGGGTATGTTTCTGGTCAGGACCGTCAGGCCTCTCCCTGCCGTCCACGGCACACACTCTGGGCCCTGTCACGGGCCAGGCGGCAGGGGCCACACACGGTCCCTTCTTGGCCTATGGAGGGAAGTCAGCTAAGGAAGTGAGAGCTGGTAGGCCTCAATTCCAGCCACAAACATCGTGTGCTATTGAGGAAACTTATCCAACTTTTCGAAGTAAAGCAACACATACGGGACTTCATTCACAGATCGAGGTCTCAGTGGGGCACCTGCAAAAACAGGCCGCCTCGGCCACCGGGGCCCCAGGCAAGGCGCTGGGGCGGTGTCCTGGGCCCTGGCTCACTGCCCGCGTGTGGGAGACCGCTGGGGTGGAGCTCTCTGCCGTGTTGAAGACGCCCCGGTGGCGCGTGTCCGGTGTTCCCGCCCCATTTGTCCTGCCTTCCCCACCAGCTCGGCACACCAGGGCACCTCGTTCCGTCCTCCGAATGCGTGGCATCGGCCTCTGGGTCCCTCCCTCACAAGCGGGCAGGTATTTGATGCAAGCGCGGTGTGTGTCTGTATGACTATGTCGTGTAACTTCCTGAACACGCAACTCGGATCCCACTACAGGGGGGCATACGTGCACCTATGGGGGGGGCACGACCTGCCCATCTCCTGACTGCATCACTCCGTCCCGTCACAGAACTCCAAACTCTCACAGTGCCCGGGGCCCGGACACAGGGGGTGCTGCCGGGTATGCACGGACGACACGGGACTGAGCCGGGACCACGGCCAAGTCGCCAAAGCTGTTCCAATCCCTGATTTCCCCATCTGGGCAAGGAGGCTTGGGAGGAGCGGGGCCAAAGGCCTCTCCGGCCAGAGGGTCCCAGGCAGCCCTGCCAGATGAGGCCTCTGTGCAGAACCTCACAGGGGCTAGAGGAGCCTGGATGTGGGTGGGCTCTCTTCCTGCAAGCATTGACGGGGATCACCCAGCCTCCCCGAGACCCCAGCCCACGGGCGAGAGCCACAACCAGAGGCCAGCATCACCCAGCCCGACACCCTGAGCAGCCGGAAAGCACAGAGCACAGAGTGCTCAGCTGTGGCAAAGCCCTTCTCTCTAAACACTCCTGGGTCCTCGGGCGGACGGGGACTTGCCTTTCATCTCACTCTGATGGCTGCCATTCCTAGAAGCACTTGTGCTAAGCTCCAGGGAGTTCCTGCTAAGAGCTAGACCCCTGCCTTCTAGCTGGACCACAAAGTCCCTGTGGCCAGTTCCACTGGTAGTCCTTTAGCCTGAGCCCACTGACCCAGCTTGGCCAACCCCAGCCACAGATAAAAACCACGTGGCTCTTTGTTACATCCACATCTGCAAAATGCAAATCTTCCCCAAGTCCCACTTCCTACTGCGCGGGACTTGTCCCCTCAGGCCAAGGCTAAGAGGACCATCTGCCTTGTCTGAGGACTGAGGCTATATTAATGGAAGTACTAGCTCCAAAAAGAGGGAGGTGATTTTCTTCTGCCACTTGGCACTGGTCATACCACACCTGGATGCTAGTCTAGCCTCCATCTGTGATGAGCTGCCAGGGTCTTGCCATGAGAATTCCTCAGTGGCTTCCTCCTGCCCTTATAAAAAAAAAAAAAATCTAAACTCTTGGCTTTCCAGCCTCCTACAGAAGCCTCAAGCCAGGCTTTAGACAATCTCCTCTTGACCAATTCACGCTTGCTCCTCTGGCCTCTGCGGGTTCCCGAACAGTCCTGCTCCGGCCTCACCCAGGGGCCTTCCTAGCAGCTTCTGCTCCCCGCACCTCACGGCTTGCTGCTTCTCACCCTTGTCCTCAGCACCCTGTTCCTCTCCCTCTTCCCGTCCTCTCGTTTCCTTTGTGAACTTGCTTCCTGTCCCTTCCTGTCCCTCCCTGCCCAGTGAGAGCCGAGGCTGTTCTGTACACAGCAGGCACTCTATAAATGCTTGTGGAATCGGTATGTAGATGAACTGCAGGATCATAGGTGCAGAAATAAGGAGGCAAAGGGGCAGAAAATATGGACACAGAGACAGACTAAGGGACTGGGCACATGAACTCTGATGGGATGTAGCCAGGCCCCTCCCCAAGTGGCCCCCGACTCAAGGGTCCGGCCCCTGAGGCCTTGCTGGGCAGAAACGATGGTCATCCCAGTGGGAGCAAGGCCTGAGAGCCAGTGAGGCCCAAAGCTGTGTGCAGAGGCCAGTGGCCTTGTTAGGGCAGGCCCAGGACACGGAGGTTCCCAGGGAAGGGCAGGTCGTCCGCCAGTACCCTGGCCATGCGGCCTGCCACTACTGCCCTGGGGGAGGGTCCACGGGCTTCAGAAGCAGCCCTGCTCGGGCTCCCCAGGATAGAGGAGAAGCATGCGATGGGCCTGCCACCAGGGCGAGGGGGCATCTGACAGCTCCAGCCTGAGTCGGCTCCCCCCGCACAAGGGCTTGCAGCCAGGTGAGAGGAAAACGTTGCTGGGGCAGGGGGCAGGTAAGGGAGCCAGCCTTCTCCTGGCCCCTGGGGCCCGCCAGCGGACTCACATCTGCACCCTGCGTCGGGCACTTCCTGCTCCCTCACGCCTCCCTACTGATGATGCCCAGCCCATGGCCCCTAGAAAGCGGGCTCAGGGGTCCCTGCCTGAGTCACAGGGCACGCAGGGGAAGCCCTCCAGGGGCTCATAGGCGGGGACATCTGGAATCCAGCCTGCGGATGGGCTGCCTGACCGGGAGGGCGCATGATCCAAGCTGACGGTCACCTGACAGTCTCCCCGCAGATGAGGACGAGATGGACCCAGGCTCCCAACCAGCCGCTGGGGACCTCCCCCTCCCACCCTGCAGAGTGGACCCCAGAACTGGCATTCTTAACGAGCTCCCAACTGGCTCTGATGAGCAGCTGGCCAGAAGAGCCGTCAAGACAGAACCTTCTGGCGCCTTCTCCAAAGCCTGAAGGACAGAGGCAGGGCATCATCTCCCGATGGACCTCTCGAGACTCCGGCAGCACCGGGCATCCGGCCGGGCCCTCACATCATCAGACTTTGTCCTCAGCTTTAAAGACGCGGCTGCCCAGGCTCCACGAAGGAATCCGGGGGCCAAGGCCTTGGTGGAGACAGCAGAGCCGTCCTGACAGCTGCACCTACTTAAAGCTTCCAGAACCCCAGCCCTCCCCTGCCAGGCTCTGGCAGGACATTTCGGGGCACAGAAGGTGGCTCCACACCTCTCCACCCACCGGGCTTACAGGCAGAGGAGCTTAAAGCCAACAACCAAACAGATTCACGGAGGCCTCCTAACAGCGATGTGACTCTTCTTTAAAAAGGACCCTGTGTCGGTTTCTAATGAGTTGTCATCCTCCTCCATCAACAACACCTGTTCTGGACGAGGGGCCCGGACGGTCAGAGGAGCTTCATTCAGGGGCACGATCCCTGCAGGCGCATTTCTGGCCGTAGGCAGGCCAGGGCCGTCTGTGCCTCTAGACTCGGCCTGACCAGCTGGACGCCGGGGGGCGGAGAGAGGCCGCCTGATGCGTAGGATCTACGTCCCCTTGGGCTTCGTGGACATCGGCCCCGATGCCACGGAGACGTGGAGGAACCCGGGGCATGATCGGAGGATCCAGGACCGCCCTCCTTGGCACTGGAAGAGCTGTCTCCCCATGCTGGGGGCTGGGGCTGGGTTATGCCAGGGCGGCCGAGTGGCCGTGCCCCCAGCTGCCGCTGTGCGCCCCCCAGCCCATCCACCTGGCCCAGGCCTTCCGCCTGCCCGGCCACTGAAGCCCTTCAGTGGACACAGACAAGCCGTGTTGGCGGCACAGGCATGACCCTGGCGGTACCGCGTGGCACAGATGCAGACAGGAAGCAGGGAAGTGGCCTCAACCCCGGAAGCCTAGAGCCCTGGAAGCACCGTACTCAGCCCTGCAGGGGCGGGTTTGGCCTCTGTCTTTTAAGCGGCTGCCACACGCCCCCACCCACCCAGGCCTAGAGCTTGAGGGGCAGACTCTCCCAGGTGCGGGATGCCCATGCGGTGGGCACACAGCAGGTGCACTGTGCTGGTGAGAACGCCCTTGGGCCACCAACACCCCCGGGCACAGAGGCAGAGGGAGCTGGTGAAGGCCTCCACCCATCCAGACCCGGCTGGGGGGGAGGTCACCCCTCTAGGCTGTGATGGTAGGAAGGGTGGGCAGCTCTCTTGGTTTACGAGTAAGGACAGGGGTTCGCGGGGCCACAGCCACGGCCCTCGAGGACCTCACCATGAGACTCACACCCGAGTAAACCCCAACTGGCCAGCTCAGCCCCGTCCCCAGGGCAGAACCTGAGGCCCTGCAGACGGGAGGGACAGGCAAGGTGGGCCTGCCACTCACCTTTCCTTGAAATCGAGGAAGACCTTGGCCAGAGTGGTGCCCCCTGCCATCATGGACACGTCAATGGCCCGCAGGAAGCTGTGATGCACCTTGATCAGGTCCTGGAAAGAACCAGCAGTCTGTGCGTGACCAGGTGTGCCAGGCTGGAAGGGCCACGCACCCCTGAATCGCTCTCTCCTGGTGCGATTACAGCCACGTGTGTGAGGGGCCCAGGGCCAGGCGCGCATCCCCATGCAAACACCAGGGTCTCATCCCACGAGAAGGTGCTGCAGTACCGGGCTCCTGAAGGGACCTGCTCGGCCTGTCCGGACACGGGGTGGCCGAGCCAGAGCAGGCCCCGGGGCCAGAATGGGGCTGCAACGGCCCTGGGTGGCTATTGCCACCCAGCATCCTTGTTACCCTCCTGCTGTGTGCAGGCGCAGAGGGGCGCTCTGCCCTGGTCCGGGACGCTGGAGGCGGGCTCTCTCCGTGGGGACAGATGTTTGTCCACATTTCAGAGTAGCCGGGCGACTGGCAGGCAGCACTCCGGGGCTCCCCACAGCTCCCGGTCCGGCTCCCACTCTGTCCAAGGCCGTTTGTGCTGGCCACCACACGCGGCAGGACAAACTCCAGGTAGGGGGCACAGAGCACTAGAACCTCCTGAGTCTGGCTCAGCCTCCCCCGGGAGACCAGCAGCCACCCCTCGAGCTCACGGGGGGCCGCGGGAGGCGGGCAGGAGCCGCTGCTCCCACCAGGCATTCCTGGAGGAAGCCCACCTGTGTGCAACTTCCGGAGACTCCCGCCAACCCCTCCCCGCTCTGCTGACCACATCAGGGTGAGCCTCTCAGAGGCCATCACCTTCCCGTGTCTGTGTGCAGACGTGTGCAGAACGGGTAGGGGGCCCTTCTCAAAGAGCTGGAGGGGACACATTTTTCTCCGGCTGCTGACAAAAACCTAAACCTCTTCTAGGACATGTGTGTCTGAGCGACACCCACAGCACAGACAACAGGCTGGAGAAGCTCGCAGAAACCTTGTCCTCCTGTCTCCTGAGGCCAGAGTTCTGAGAGAGAAGGGTGGCTACTCCCCTCCTACCAGTCAGTCTGAAAAGCACCCCATAGCACCAACCAACTATGCACCTGGCAGGGATGCGGCTCCCCGGGACCCGCAGGGACAGTCGGGTGGGAGCCTGCCTGACATCCGAGCTGGTTAGGAGCCTGAGGCTGCAGGCGCTGAGCCATGGGCTGGGACCCTTACCTCCAGGTTGATGAAGATGGCTGTCATGTCCGCCGGGCTCAGCACCAGCCTCAGGGGGGTCATGTAGTTCTGGAACAGGGAAGCCCCCACTGTCAGCTCGCCTAGAGGGTGCCACCCTCTTCAAGGCCACAGCCGTCAGTGGGGGAGGGGGCTCTGACGACCCACCAAGGTGCAGGGGCCAGGGGTTCTCCGTGGGGCGGTGACGCAGGCCTGGCGCACCACCAGGGCCCAGTGTCGCTGGAGAATGCATGCATTCTGGGGAGACGTGGGCTTCATTCTGCGGGGTGACTACAGCACGGAAGAGTGTGGGGCTGGGGACGATGGAGCCAAGCACCCACACCCACCACGTGGGCAAAGCTCTGTGGTGTCCCACAGGCTGGACTTCAACCTTACTGCAACCCGAGGTGGGTGTTGCAATGGCTGTTTGAGACATTTCAGGAAACTGAGGCCACAGAGGTGAGCACATCATCCAAGGGGACAGGGGACAGAGCCACACTTGCCACCCAACTCAGACCCCTGAGTACGGCCCTAAACCTGCCATCCGAAGAGAGGCCCCCCAGAAACCCCACCGTGGCACTACAGACAAAGAAGAGCCGGGGAGGTTCTCCCTTAAAAACAATGTTGGATTTTTACCCAGTAAGCATGGGCAGTTGGCACCAAGGATTCTCAAGTGACAGGGAAACGTCCTTGAGCCAGTGTCCAGGGGAGGCCGGAGCAGGGCGGGGGCAGGAGCAGGCCCCTCCGTGGTCCTCGAGGAGCTCAGGAGGCCAGCAGGGAGAGAAGACTGGCCAGCCATTCAGGGGGGCACAGGGTCTGCTGTGGGGGTGCCACAGGCTGACGTCATGGGGCCTGACTATGTCCCGGTGGCAGGACACTCACAGCCACTTACGGGGTCGTATTGCTATCACCCCAATTTACAGAGTGGGAAGCTGAGGGCAGAGAATGCCTTAGGGGAGAAGGTATACACAAAGCGCTTAACCTAGCGCCCAGCCTACAGGAGAGCGTATACATCAGGAGCTTTAGCCCAGTGCACTCAGGAGTGGAAGCCAAAGTGATGCCCACCTTAGGCGGGAAGGAGCCGCAGAGACAAGCTCAGGACGGCCCCGGGACAGGCCGACGGCCGAGGGCTGGGGGTGGGACCGGAGACGAGGGTGACAGCCCACGAGGACACTGGTAGGCTGGAGCCTGCAGCCTGTGTGGGGAGTGGAGGGCAGGGGGTGCCTGGTGGCAGCTGCGCCCCAGGGGACCGGCGGCACTGGGAGATGGTGGGGGCCTGCACCCACCTTCTCGATGTCCTCCAGGGTCCGGGAGTACTTGGCCTCGGTCTCCTGAATCTCCAGTAAGCAGCAATTCCTCTTGTCATCCTCGGACATGCCCATTTTCTAAAGGAAGGACACAAGACGTGAGCCAGGCCTGGCCGCGGGGTCACCAGGGTGACAGGGAGGGCCAGGACAGGAGACAGAAGGGGGCCCAAACCCTTCCCCCAACTTCTGCAGATGAGGAAACTGAGGCACTGAGGGGTGTGTGTGGCATGAACCTGAGGACTGGCAACAGCTTGGAGAAAAGCACGGAAGCTTCTAGAATCTGGGCTCCTGTGGCCCTATTCTGAATTTTACCAGACCAGCGTGGGGCCCTCAGCAGCCAGACCCTCCAGCATAGACAGCAGGTGGGGCATGCTTAAAGCGCCTACTGTGTGCACAGGGAAAGGCTCTGACCAGCTCCCTGAGGACCCATGTCCGCCAACAGAGGGGCCGACCCAGCATCGACCTGTTAGTGCAGGGCTGGGCTTTCCCAGGGTCTCCTGGCCTCTACTCAGGGTCCTGAGGGACCAGCTCAATGGCAGGGGCCACCAGGGGCACGCCACTGCGGCAGGGCCTGCTCCCCACCTCCGAGGGGAACGTGGCCAGAGGTAGGACTGACCAGGAGACTGTGGCCACAGGGATGGGGGACGAAGCTGCAGGTGGGGTCACTGTTCAGAGGCTCTCTGGATTTCTAGACCCTCTCCTCACGTCCTTTTAGGCTGAGTGAGCGACATGGGTCCCTAAGTGAGGCTCCGGGCAAACAGGGCTGGGCCACGTGACATGCCATGTGGACTCCTGTCTGCCCTAACACCATTGTCCTCCCCTAAGAAACGCCCCAGGTGTCTGCTGGGGCCGAGGGCTCCAAAGAAACACGTCAGAGGGGCCACATCCCCCAGGGGGCCAGGGTCAGGTAGGAGGCCCCCCAGGGCTCCTTCCCAAGCCCCCTGTAGCCTGGGCGCTATGCTGCTGCTCTCGGGGCTTGGGGGGTGGGCACTGGGGGCCCATGATCCCCCTAAAACCATGTGTAAGACTGTGGGGCCTGACAGCATCTCGCTGCGGACAGGGTCCCAGGCTTTTTCCAAGAGATCTGAGACCGCTCTGCGAGGTGGAGGAAGACGGTGCTGGCTGTCTTTACCCGGGCCTCCCTCCACCTGGCACTTACCTGCATGTATCTTATCTGAAGCGTGGAGAAATAAATCACAGAGAGAACCAATTAGCAGTGTCAGCTCGTTATCCAGCTGTGCTTGGGAGGTAGGGACGCCTGTCCACATTTACCCAACAGCCCCAAGATCCTGTCACAGTCCTCGGCCCGCCTGCCCAAGTGTCAGCCTGGCTGCGTGGGGAGGGACGGCGCCCAGCCCTCCCTCACGTGTGGGCTCTGAGAGTGGCACCTGCCGTCCTCTGGCTTTATCTTGCTTTGGAAAGGTCTCCAGCTACCTTCCACTTAGACTGTTCAGATAGCCTCAGACATGACCGGGGAGGAAGTAAAACCTGTTTTATTTTGGAGGACGGGCAGGGGGCCAGAGGCCCATGCTGAGAGACTGACAGGACAGCTCGTGAGCAGCACGGAGCATAGTCAGGACACTGGGCAGAGCAGGGCAGGCGGGATGCCAGCCTGTCTCGCCCCCAGCCCCCGCAGGTCCTGCAAACAGCCCAGGGCCTGCCCCGTGCGCTTCAGGACCAGGGACAGCAGCAGGCTCTGGGGACTGCCCACTCTGGGGTCTCACCAGGCCAGGCACAGACGGGGCCTCTCAGGGGCGTCTCCAGCCTGGAGGCAAGGGGACCTCCAGACGAGGGCCCGGGGCCACTGCATCCGCTGCTCCCACTTTCCCCGCAGGACCCTCAACTTCAAAGGACTTGGGAGTGAGGTGGCCCCAAATCCAGAGGGCTGGCTGGGCTTTCAGGCCAGCTCCAGGAGGGCAAAGCAGAGGGTCTCCATCAGCGGGGCAACGGCTTGGCCTTCCAGCCCCATAACTGGTCCCCCGGACAGGCTCAGGGGCAGAGCTGCCCCACTGCAAGGCTGCCTGGGGGAAGGGCAGCATTGGCCCTGGGCAGACCTGGGGTCACAGGGAGAGGCCCCTGGTAACGGTGGGGACCCCTCAGGCCCTTCAGACGCTTCAGGAGTGAAACGAGAAACTCATTCCATCCCGAAGAGAGAGTTTGGGGGCTGTGAGCCCACTGCCATGTTTCTCTGTGCTCCTCGGGGCGAGATGCCAGTGGAGGGCAGATGCCACCAGGGCGGGAAAGGCCTCTCTGAAAGGCCTCGCTGGGGAGCCGTCGCCCCAGCTTTGTTTCTCCGCCACCAGCTGGTTACTCCCACACCGCAGGAAAACACTGGAATTTGCTTCTTGAGAAACTCCCCCCCTTTCTTCAGGGAAAGCAAACAGCATAAAAAAGCCTCCACAGTTGGCAAGTGGCGTTTGGGCTGCCCCCCAGGAGCGTGGGGACCCAGGGGGCTGTAGCCTGCCCCCGCCCAGGGCCCCAGCCTCCCCATCCCGGTCCAACAGGACCCCCACCCTCTGCACGGCAGCTGCTGGTCATCAGCCCGCCCAGCAGCAAACCGGTGTCCGAGAGATTATTAGCCAACACCGACTGGGAAATAAATATCCTCGCCACATAAAAGACGCACAGCTGGCTAATTGAGCCAGCAGCGGTCTCCTCGCTCTCCGCACAAAGGAGTAAAATGATGCGCGCTCCGGGCGCCTGAGCACCCAGGCACTATTTTCAGACTCCCCAGGCAGGAAGGACTTGGAAGCTGGCACACCCTCCAGAGAATCCCGGGGCAGCAGTGTCACACCCCGGGCTCCTCGGAACATATCCCATAGGGAGGCCCGGGCCCGAGGATGGGCAGGAAGCCCGCAGGGGCCGGGAAGGGCTGGGGTGCAGCCTCGGGAGCTCCCTCTGCCACGGAGCGCCCCCCGCCCCCCGGGGGCTCTGAGCTCTTGGAGCGGGGGCCACGCTGCGAGTGAGGGGCGGCTTACCATGGGCTGCCGTACCTCCACCTTGATAATGTCTTCATAGATGTCGTCCCCCTCGTCTTCACACGGGACACAGTCATAGATGTCTTCCCCGAGGTCATGCTCGCTGCGTGGGAGGGGAGCCAGTCAGGCGCATGGAAACCAGGGCCAGCCAGGTCGGCGCGGGGACGCAGCACCAGGGGCCTCGCAGAGAGCAGCAGGGCTGCTCGGGACCACCGTGAGCCCCTCCCGCTCGGCCTCCAGCTTCTGGTCCACAAGACGGGATGGTGTACCTGCCTCCCGGGGCCTCCCTGTGTTTACACCAGGCATCCCCTCGTGCTCTGCCTGCCCCACTTCTAGGACCTACCGTGACCACGCCCCCCACTTCTCCACCCTTGTAGTGATGCTGGGCACTCACGCTGCCAGGCCCACGACCTGGAGCCCTGAGTGCTCTCGGTCCGCCCCGGGCATCCCTGGCGCCTGCAGTGGAGGTGTGCTGGCCAAGGAGCCGAGCTCACACATGGACGCCTTCCCTACCAGGTGGTAAGGAAGCCGAGTGAGTGGAGAGGGACATGGAGCTTGTGATGCAGCTTCAAGAACGAGTGTAAGGAAATCACCACTCACTTTATACTGCAACCAACCTTGTTTCGGCTCCTGACCATGCTCTGATTCTACTCCAACAGGCTGTCCCCTCGGCCTTGCCAGATGTGGATCCTAGGACACCTCCTCCAGGAGGCCCTCAGGGATCCCCAGCCCAGTCTGGGATCCAGGACCACCCCCTCCACCCCCGGTTCTCTCCAAGTGCATCCCTCTTGCTGTATCTCCCATTATTTTCTAAGTGTCTGTGGATGAGCCTGTCTCTTCCCTGGACAAAACCCAACTTCTTAACCCCTTCTGAGCACTGTTCCCGATAGACAGCAGGTGCTCAGCAAATATTTCACATCAGCAAATGACCCAATCCAACCACATGCAACGGGGCAACCGTGCCCCACGCCCAGGGCTGACCAGCTCTGCAGTCTGCTGTGGGGCCCATCCTCAGGGCAAGGTGGTACTCGGGGGCCAGCCCACCCTGGAGGCCCGAGCCATCCATGCATGGGTTCGGACACATCTCAGAGCCCAGGCTCAAAGCGGCACCTGGCAAAATTAATTTCCAGAAGGCACGGAGATGCCGCAGAGCACCTCCCCACCCCACGGCACCGGGTGGCCAGAATTCAGGGCCGGGAGCAGCAGGGGACAGAGAGAGCAGAAATGATACCCAGTAGCTCTTATGAATGGGTTTCTAGCCCCATCCCAAACCCGGCTTGTCATCTGACAGGCTGGGAGGGTGGGGGCAGGGAGAGATCTTTCCAGATCTACCTGAGATAGGGAGGGAGAGTTTGTACTCGGGAAAGGCCTCTGCAGCCAGACATAAGGGGTCTCCCCAAAACCCTGGGTGTCTCCCCGTGAGACTGAGCATGACTGGGGTGACACATCTGGGCTTCCCTCTGGGTGGACTCAGGCAGGGGGTAGGTGAGCCAGCTCCTGACTTGATGAGACCCCCACAGGCAGCCGACGAGCAGGGAAGGAGAGGAGGCCGCCGCATTGGGTACTTTACTCTATGCCCCTCCAGGTGTGAGGAAGCCGCCCAATGTTGTCCACAGAACAGAAGCTGGCAGGGGACAGGTCACACTGCGCTAGACCAGCGCACGGACTCGGTAACCACCGCCCACCGATGAGCCCTTCTGGGCCAGCGCACCTGTTAGGTACTTGAAAAACAGTGATCCTTTCTAAACTCACAAACCCCTGGGGGCAGAGAGCCCCGTGGCTGTTTCTGTCTGGATGGTGGTCCTGGGGCCCCTCACCGCAGTGCAGGGCAGCGCCCCAACGGTGACAGAGACTCCGCTCGGAACCAGCAGGAACCCACCATCTCAGAGGCCCGTCCCGCTGGGTGGGTCACTCGGGCTGACCCAAGTCACCTCCCCTGCCTCTCCGGACGCTGTCCCCAAAGGAAACAGCTCCGGAAACCCCGCCCGCCACGTTACTGGGTGTCCAGGCAAGTATCGGCAAGGGTTTTTTCTGGCAGGTGCGATCCACCCCCGATTTCTGTCGTGCAGCAGAGCAAGGCTGGTGACAAAGCCACTGTCAAGAATCCTGACAGTGTGGAACCGAGGGGAGACAGGGACGTTTTCGGGCTGCTAAATTAGACATCTCAAAGGCAGCTGAGGCCATTCACACCGTCTGGAGACAGACTTCAGCTTTGCTCTGATGGGCTGGGGGATGAAGGTGGGGGGCCCGTGACAGTTAAATATCCTAAGAGCTGATGAAATGAATAAAAAGCCGTGAAAGTAGGCCTGGAGAGGAGCCTCAAGGTCGCCTGGTCCCGGGAGAGCCAACCGCCAGTACAGCAGCCCCCTTCCTCAGCCCACATGGCTACACTCCTATTTTGTATTTCCCCGATTGGCTAATAATGTTTAGGATTTTCTGTGCACTTCTGGACATCTGTGCATCGTCCTTTGTGAAAGGCCTGTTGAAGACTTTCCTCCATTTCTAAAAATTAGTTGCCTTTTTCTTATTAGAAAAAGAAATGGCGCTCCTTATATATTCTGGATACAAGTTTTTCGTCAAGTATGTTTTGTGAATTTTTTCCCAGTCTCTGGCTTTGGCTACTTATTTTCTTAGTGGTGTCTTTTGAAAAACATTCATTTTCAATTTAAGAAAAGCCTAACTAATCACGTTTTTCTCCTATGGTGTCCCGACTCTACCCTGTGTCCCATCTAAGAAATCGCTGCATCTTTTCTAAGAAATCATTGTTTTCCAGGTGCCAAGGTTTGTCTCCTGTTTTTCCTTCAGAGAGCTACATAATTTTGGTGTTTACGCTCAGGCCTCTGATCCATCTCAGGTTTCCGCGCATGGTGTGGGGTGGAGATCGAGGTTCGTTTCTCCTCAGGGACATTCAGGAGTTTCAGGTCAATTGTTTGAAAACTTTGTCCCTCTCGCTGGATTGCTTAGAGCCATCTGACCAAAACCACTGCCCACAGAAGCGTGGGTCTACTCTGGAATTTTATAATCTATTCCGTCGACCTACTCACCTATGCCTGTGGCAAAAGCAATTTGTTTTGAGTACTTTCGTTTTTTAATAGAAAGTCCTAAAACCAGGTGGTTTAAGTTCCTAGCTTTGTTCTTTTATGAGATTGTTTAAGGCTATTCTAAGGTCCTTTGTATTTCTGTAGAAACTTTACAATAATCTTGTCAAAAAGAAAAAAAAAAGGCCCGCTGGGGGACCAGGCACCTTAACAATATCATCTTCCAATCCATGAACACAGTATATACACCACTATTTATGAGGTCTTCTTTCATTTCTCTCAACAATATTTTGTAGTTTTATCACAGAAGTTTGGGAACTTAGATAGCCTGGGGCCACTACGTTGGTCCATTTTTTTCCTCTGCCCATTCTCTCTCTCTTCTCCTTCTGGGGTTCCAGTTCCACATATGTTGGACCCCCTGGCATGGCCCCACGTGTCTGAGGCTCTGCTGGCATTTTCTTTTCTCTGTTCCTTCAGGTATATTCCTTCTGCTGAATGACCTTTAAGTCGGTGACTCCCTCTTCTGCCACCTGCATCTTCTATTAAAGTGGGTCCAGGGACTTGTTCATTTCAGCTATCATGGTTTTCAGTTTTAGAATTTCTGCTTGGCCCTCTTTATCCTATTTCCCCTCTGAGGCTCCCTACCTGTTCATTCATTTGGTGCATATTTTCCTCTAAGTCCCTGACCATGTTTATAAAAGCTGCTAATTGTAACATCAGAGTCATCTCCAGGTTGGTTCCTGTTGACTTTTTTTTTTTTCTGAATATGACTTCTTTTCTTTTTTTTTTTTAAAGATTTTATTTATTTTATTTGAGAGAGAGAATGAGAGAGAGAGCACATGAGACGGGGGAGCGTCAGAGGGAGAAGCAGACCCCCCGCCGAGCAGGGAGCCCGATGCGGGACTCGATCCCGGGACTCCAGGGTCATGACCTGAGCCGAAGGCAGTCGCCCAACCACCTGAGCCACCCAGGCGCCCCCTGAATATGACTTCTTTTCTGTTTCATTGCAAGTTTGATGACTTCGTATTCAACACCAGACATGACCAATGATGTAAAGATTCCATTATTTCTACTGAATACGTGTTCTAACAGACCGTTAACCTGGTTGGACTCAAACTTCAAACTCTGTCTTTCCAGCAGTGAGCGGCAACTGACATGCTGCTGCATTTAGCTTTTGGATGCTGGATTTTTTTTTTTTTTTTTGCTGGAAGCCTCAGGGTCTTTCTTGTGTATATGAGGTTTAATGACCAACCAGGGATTTTGGTGCGTTATCAGATCTTGGGGGTTCCTGCTCTCAGGTCCCTCCCTTCCAGCATTTCCGCAACTTTCCAACTGCTATACCAGCCTCAATATCTTTCCTCTGACACCTCCAGCTGGAGGGAGTGCAGCTTTCTACCCAGACTGGGGAGCGCCCTCAGGCAAAGGCTACAGACTCTCCAACCCCACAGCCAGTGAGCACTCCTTGGAGAACCTGGGGTTCCTCCAGGCAAGAGTGACATGACACAGTCCTTCCCCCTCTCCCTGTACTCACAGAAGGGACACGACCACAGACTAGGACCCCGGGAACACACCCAGGCGGTTACCCCAACGCATGTCCACTACCACGCTCTCAGCCTGTTTCCTTCCTCAAAATCAACAAAGACAAGGAACATTCATTCATATGGGATCCCTCGTCACATACCCCTTCCCATTCGCCTCTTCTGATTCACTCACGGCTGTGGCTAAAAACAGGCAGCCAGAAACAGGAGACAAAGAGCTGTGTTCTGGGGTCTTAACGTGCAACAGAAAAACCTAAGAAACGCAGGCACTGTCCCTTCCCTCTGCTCTGCAGAATGTCTGTTACCCAAAGCCCGCTTAAGACCGAAGAAGCGAATCGTCAGTCATCTGCCTATAATGGCCTCAGTTTCCCCTCTTTTGGGGGTCCTCATCATACAGCCGTAGACCACTCACACCCCCGTGCTTTCTACGTTCATCCTTCTTTCACTTACGAAAACACTCTCCCAAACATTATTTAATTCAGGCCAACAAGGACGAAGAAATACAGGTTTGTGCATATTATTTGAAATGACAAAATAGCTGCACTAGAATTTCACTTCATGCATGTTCCACATTATGGAGAAGGGAGGGGAATAAAAGCAGCGGCAAAGAAGGGGGTTCTTATTAAAACAAAATTATGGGGGCGCCTGGCTGGCTCCGTCCGAAGACCATGCGGCTCTTTATCTTGGGGTCATGGGTTCGAGCCCCATGTTGGGTGTAGAGGTTACTTAAATGAATAAACTTCAAAAAACATTATGAAAGTAAATTCAAACATACTCGTTTAGCTCGGCAACTAAGATAAAACACCCATCAGACCTGATTGGTTAAATCAATACCTCTCCTCAGACAGATTCTGTGCCAGCAACTGGACAATGGCGTCCACCCTACGCCGTGCACCTCACCGTCCAGGTGGGGAGACAGACAGGGCCGCAGTTATGCCTGAGATGCAGATGCTTCTAGAATGCAGTGGTGTCATCTGCACGGGCGACACGCCCTGGTTCCCAATAGTTCTGACCCTCTGGCCAACATGGGCATGGATATCCCACTATCACCTTGTTTTTTAGCAAAGGCATGGTCTCCAAAAGTGAGTTTCCTGATCAGGGGTAGGGGACAGATGATACGTCTTAGGCGTCTGTTAAAACAGATTAGTTAATGCCATGACCCGCTGGGTCCAGTGTACCTGACGGCTGTGGTTGTTGGAAGAGAGGAAAAAGAAACAACAGATGTATTTGGGGAGGGGAGCATGAGTCCCCCCCGAGTGTCGGAGTGTCCTGAGTGCAGCACACTGACCAGGAGGGAGATCCACCTGCACAAGAATCCTGGCCTCTGGTCTCCGGTGACACAAGCCTCCTGGGTGTCCAGCTATGAGCCGGTACCCAGAATCGGGACCTGCATGCAGTCCCACAGGGGAGAGGGCCTCCCATCTGGGCCTGGCACACTTGACCCAACCCCAGCCCCACTTCCCACAGTCCTGCAAAATCCGAAAATGCCTTCTGAATCAGCAGAGGGCAATGCCATCTGCTCTGTGTTGCTTTTGTGTTAGATCGTCTCAATTACACCCCGATTCTTTGCCAATCAACCCCTCGGGCCAACAGAGACTCATCTTGGAGAGATTCTAACTTATCAGAGGCTACACATCATGGAAAACCCCAAGGTCCGTGCCACACAGAAGCTGTGTGCATGTCACGGCACTTGGTCAGCACTGGATGAGAGCTGTCTGGTCCCCACCCCCTCAGGCCTGACAGGGGTACGCCAGGTTGCCAGGGGCAAGAACTTGACTTGCTCGTCCGCTCACCCCATGGGGAAGCAGTCAGGAGGAGAGTCTGAGATGGAGCCTCAGCGCTACCAGTTTCTGGCTGTGTCACTCTGGGCAGGAGGACCTACGCCTCAGTTTCCCCATCTGTGAACTAGGAATAACCCCAAGCTCCTGGCGAGGTAGGTGGAAGGATCAGCCATGATGGAAGTGACCAGCACAGGCCTGGCATTCAGTGGTGCTCAGTAAGTGGCAGCAGCCTGCTACCCCCAAGGGAGGGAGGGGAGGTTCGGCGGGACAACGTTCAGCACAGGGACCTGCGCTCAATAAATAAATAAAACACTGCCCAGGTTTTGAAACACACGAGGCTGGGAGTCCGGAGGCCAGGTCTCCGCGCCGATGAGCGAGCCCTGTCCCGCCGCCCACAAGCGAGCCCAAGGACTCCGCAAACGGGGCAGGGTGGGTGGGGACAGATCCCGGACCAAATGGGAAAGGGCAGGTGAGCGTCCAGGGCTGGGGTCTGACCCACGGCCCCAGCGAGACCCACCCGATTCCCCTCCTCGGACGCGGGGGACCCCGGCCTCCCCAGCCCCCACCACTGCTCCGCTGGGGGGGGGGCAGTGACCCGCCCTCCTGCCTCCCCCACCACCTCTCCCTCCCCTCTCCCCAGGCTCCGCCTTTCGCTGCTGCTATTTTCCAACACGCAGCCCTGCTGACAGATGCTAAATCCCAACAATTATTTTCGTCCTCACAATGGCCCGCTGCCCCCCAGAGAGGGCAGGAACCCGCCTTCCCTCCCGCCCCAGACCCCGCGGCCTGGTCCCCCGAAGCCTGACGTGCCCGCCCCGATTTTGTTACAGAAAGTCAGCTGCTCTGAGAGGCCTGCCACCCGCCCCCACCACCTAAGGAAAATCAAAGGAAGGCGAACAAACTCTCTGCTTTCAGCCTCTGCTTTCAGCCTCGGGCAAACCTGTGTGTTTAGAGTTGACATAAAAGATCCCTACTGACAGGCGTGGATGTGCGTTCTGGCCCCGGGCTGTCTGAGGGTGGGAAGCCAGACACCGAACCACCATTAACTTGTTACTTGGAAACCAAACTGGACACTTCCTGACCCCGGTCCACGCAGCACAGCAGAGAGAGCGGCCCCCGAGGGCCAGAAGAAGCCAGCTGTGGGCCGGGTGGTCTCACGTAGGGACAGACACATGGACACTCCTCAGCAGACCCTCACCCCAACGTGGGAGGGAGGGGCTGCTCTTCCTACAGCAGGGCCCAGAGAGGGCAAGACAGTCACCCAAGGTTGCCAAGCCGTGTAGGAGCACACCAAGACGAGACCATGGCTGCCAGACTCCCAGAGGGCGCCCAGTTCGCCGGGCCCCATGCTCCCTATCAAACTCTCTCTTCTCCTGGGGTACTTTGTAAGCAGTACAAGTGCATCCCCACCCCCCTGGGCTGGGTCATAAGGGTAAGGCCCAGAGGAATGTCCTGGGCCACAGCAGCAGATGGCTCAGGGGTTCAGCCCCTACACTGTCATGTAGAGTGTGCTGTGTGACCCCAGGCAAGTCACCTACCCTCTCTGAGCCTTAACTGCTTCAACTACAGAATGGGGACAGGACCTACTGTGAAGGTTGAGATGATGGGGCTGGGCACCGGGCCTGGCACTCAGGGGCTGCTCCTCGGGTCCTCAGAATGGAAAGAGCAAAGGCTCAGGACCTCCCCACTACTACCGGGCATGTCCTCTGTGCCAGTGTGCAGGGCTCAGGTCAAGCTGCCTGCCCTTAAAGGGGAGCTCAGCTCCGGGGGTGGGGGACAAATGCAGGAAGGCTATGGTGACATGGTGACAAAGACAGTCCTGGTGGGCTTGTCAATCTTCCAGGGAAGGAGCCCTTCATTCAGCCTAGTAAGGCCAGGGTGGCTTCCTGGAGGAGGTTACCTCCAGGCTGGGTTCTGTAGGATGCAGATTTGTAAGCAATCACAGCGGGATCATGTACGTGACAGGACGTTTTGCGGTGAAACGCAGGATGTTACGCGTATTCGTGTTTTAAGCAGTACTTCTCTTTTTAAGATTTTTATCCATTTATTTGAGAGAGAGTGCGTACGGAAGAAAGAGCACAAGTAGGGGGCGGCAGAGAGCGGCAGAGGCAGAGGGAGAAGCAGACTCCCTGATGACCACGGGGCCCAACACGGGGCTCCATCCCAGGACCCCGGGATCATGACCTGAGCCGAAGGCAGACGCTTCACTGACTGAGCCGCCCAGGCGCCCCCCAAGCCACCGAGTCAGTTATGTATTAATCTAGTCTTTATACTCACAGCATCCCAGAAGTGAGTGTGGACAAAATGATTTAGAGAGGCCCTGACTAGACAGAAGGTAAACCTCTCCTGGCCAAGCCCAGCTGGTCCCTGCTTCCTTCTGGGACCAAGAGGAATATGCACATCTTGGAAACTCCCCTTCCACAGCGGCCTCCCCAGCCTGCAGAGACTGTTAAATCAGGCCACAGAATCACTGTGACCGCCTTGGTCCTGAAAGGACCTGGGTCTGATTAGGTATAAGAATAAAAATTCAGCTAAGTCTGTGCCGTATCTATGGGCCTGCATACACCTGACTATTTAGCAGGTCAGAGAAGGCACTGGGGCATCTGCTCTGCATTCGTTCATGAGGCCCCTTGTGCAGACTCTGGCACAGGGAACGAAAAAACTGGGGGTCAGGGAGCAGGGTTTCAAGGTCACCCAAGCCCCAGGCCAGCCGGGGCAGCTCAGGCCCGGGCACCAAGGGGCCGAGATGTTCCAGGAGAGCAGTGCAGGAAATCTCAGAGCTGTGGGGAGCAGAGCACTGGGCGGCGAGTCTCACCAGCTGTGGCCAACTGTCTCCATAACCAGAATGAGAAGACAACCCTATGAGCCCAGTTACCGGGCAGGGTTTGGACGGACGGCCCTCTGCCCACCCTGTCCTGTAGCCAGCTCTGGAAGGCAGCTGGTCTAGACCACAGGGGCAGGAGAGAGGGGCCAGGGCTCCAGGGCTGCCTGTCCCACCGCTGGGCCACATGTACAGACACGGTGACTTTGGGGGCAGGACCGCCAGCCCTGAATTCCTGAGTAACCCACAGAGACGCAGCTGAGACCCAGACTCTCCCCAGACCCTGGCCCAAAATAAGGCAGTAAGCAGCCTGGCGGGGGTGAGGGAAGGTTTCCTAAATCACACTTTGACAAGTCCTATGCTCCCTCCAAGTGCACTTGCAGCAACACCTCCCCCAGGAAGCCCTCCCCGTCTCCTGGCCTGACCGCCCCCCCCCCCCCCGTGGATGCCCCCTGGATAGCTTCTGGAGTGAGGAGAGGTCTGTGGCAGACCCTGTCACACAGCCCGGGGCAGGCGCCCTGCTGACTCACACGGACCTGGTTCAAACCACAGTTCCGCTCTTTCGCTGGTGTGTGCGGCCACCTCACCTCCCGGGGCCAGTCTCTGGTCCAAAGGGGGAGGTCCGGGACCCACCTGCAGCGCTCCGCGTGGGACAGACCCCGCGTGTGCTCTGCGACTCTGGCTTCACACCTTCCCCTGGGCCAGGCCCCACGGCAGGAGGGGCCTCCCGGAGCTCCCACAAGGATGGAGAGACCCTCTGCAGGGTTTGGGGCCCCCCGTGCTGCCAAGGATACCCGGCTGGAGACCACACACACCTGGCCCACCGTCAGCACTCCCTCTGCCGTACAAACGGAGACCTGAACGGCCAGATGAGAGGCAGCTCAGCCGCACGGAAGCTGGCCTTGTCGAAGGAGGGCTGTGGCAGGGCTGTGTCCGGCTGTCACCACCTTAGCAGCCCAGAGCCAGGGCCTGAGTTCTGGGAGGCACCCTCAAGCAGTGAGACCGCAGGGTAAGGGGACACCTGCACAGCACCCAGGGCTCCCCGGACCCCCGCCCCCCTCCACCAGCCTCCTCCCACTGTGAGCCTGAGGACGGCGGCCTCCCAGGCTGGCCGGGGGGTAAGGGGCATCTGCCAATGCCTCTGCTCTGGGGGGCTTTTCTTCAACCTCCTTCAGACTGTGGGGCTGTTGGGGTCCTCCACGGGAGCTGGGGAGGGCTGCCTGTCCCACAGGGCCGGGGGCTGCTGTTTGTTTTTAGCAGGGCTGTTTCTGCATCATCTGATTCCAAACTTGTCCCCCATGGAAAAGCGATCCTTTGGAGAGAACAGCAGATGTCCCCAAACCCGGCCCCTCCCGACCCAACACAGACGTCCCGACACGTGCAGGTGTCTGTGAAACACTGAATTTTCACGCAAGCAGCTTGAACATCTGGGAACTCGGGACGGTGTTCAAACAAGCTCTCGGTGCAGCGGGGAGAGGCGGGCAGGCAAGGACGGTGGGCGGGGATAGGCTGTCACTCGAACAAGGGTCACAGTCGGGCGCAGTGACTGTCCCCATTCCCTGCCGGTAAGGGGGCCCTCACAGCAGGCCGGCCCCCGCCTCCCTCCCCAGGGACAAGAAGGACCCCTACCTTAAGACGACGTCCTCACACCCTTGCAGGAGCATCGACTTGGGACACTCCTTCTACATTTTATGCATCTTAAAAAATTATCCCGACGACGCTAATATGACACATTTAAAGCTGCAAAGTCATTTTACGATTCAATAAAGCATGCAGCTATACATTTATAGATAAATTATGTCCCCTGCCGTGCCACAATCATGTTTGTTTAAGCCCGAAAATCACTCTGACTCCCAGGGAAGCGACGGGAGCGCTAAGCAGTGGGCTCCTCAGTCACAAAGCCGTGGATCCTTCAGGCTTGAAGGGATCCACACTGTCAGTTGCTGCTTTCATTTCAGAGGTAGGGAAACTGAGACCCTACGAAGGACCTGACGTGCCCTGAGTAACACAGAATGTCGCCTTTGCTGCTACTCAGCCTCAGATAAGCAGGTGCTTGCCAGCACACCCCCAGTGAGTGGCATGGTGTCACCCGGGGGCAACCGAGGCCCCTTGAAAGAACGAGGGATGTTACAGAGCAAAGCCAGAGCCCAGGTCACGAAGCCCCAGCGGTCAGTGACGGCGCCCCGGGAGCTTGAAATAGACCATTTAAGTGGCAGTATTTCGTGTTAATTTTTTCAACCAGCTACTCTATTATTCGATTATACATTATTCAGTGATCTCAAAAGCGAGCTTAGAGCACTTGAGAACATAATGTTAGTCCAGCATCATCCATTCAAATGTGGGGAGGGCTCCACACAAGCTCCTGGAACCGTGTTCTGGATCCAACACCCGTGCCGCCCACACTGGGGCCACTAGCCACACGTGGCTGTGGGCTCACAAACGTGGCCCGGTGAACTGGGCTGTGCTGTCAGCGTCAAGCATGCAGACTGGACTCTGAGCCACGGGGGAGAAGGCAAGCTACCACATCAGTGACCGGTTGTGCTGGCTTCCACACTGAGCTAATACCAATTTTCGATATACGGCGTTAAATAAAAATACATTCTTACCATTAATTGCACCTACTTCTGTTTCTGCTAGAAAGTCTACAATCACGCATGTGGCCTGCCAGACAGCATTGCCACGGCTATTAGGAAACCCAGGGAAAAAGCCAGTTTTGGTGAAACAGGTAGACAGGAACCACCATGCTCGCCTGAGGGCTCAGAGTGTTCCCACCGGGCACTGTGCCCCCCGCAATATCACAGATGGTCTTCCCGAAACTGATCCTGACACCTATGGGTTACACATAGGGAAACCAAGGCACAGAGGTGGGTAACTTGCCAAAGACCATGCAATTAGGAGGTGACAGAGCCCAGGCTCCCAGGCCATGTCCGATGGGACAGGCTTTGCTGCTTCGGACACAAGACATGGCGGCAGCAGGATGGACAGATTCTTCTGCACGGCCGAGATAGCTGCTCTAGGTGGCCCGGAAGGGGGCTTTCACTGTGGAGCGATATCCTGCGGGCTGAGGACACTGGGGGACGTTGGGGACAGTGAAGGCTCTAGACAACTCCAGTAAGAACAAGCCCTCTAAGGGTGTTCCAAAAGGTCCCCCCTGGGAGACCCATGTGACCCCACCCTCCTGGGGTCCTAGGAGGCAGGGGTGGGTCTCATTCCCCTTTATGTTTCCAGCTCCTGACCCTGAGCCGACACACAGGAAGCGTTGGTGTTTAGCTGGCCACTGAACGGATACGTGACCGACTGAAGGAAAAGTGTGCATGGGGCCACTCACACGTGGCGGTCCGTCGCCGGAGCCGCGAGAACCACACCAGCTTCCCTGCGGGGGAGCCAGCATCCGACCACCTCAAACAGCTGCTACGTGTCTGAGGTCTGGGCAACCGGCAGGGCCCTTCGGAAGCACAAGGTGATCATCACTTTGGACGCCTGGCCAAGAGCCCAAGGCAAAGAATGAGTCGGCTGCGCTCGAAATGTCACTGCCTGTTCCCTGCCACCGCCGGCCGTGGGACCCACAGCAGTGCCCCAGCTCTAGCCTCGGAGACTTGCAGCCGCCTCCCCTCCCCCAGCAGGGCCAGGTAAGCAACGGCAGGTCCGTTTCCGTCTTGTCAATTGCCCTAATGGATAAATATCAATCCAAAGCCCATGGAGACAAGATGCTAGGAAACCGTGCTTTTCAGTAAAAAGAGAAGGGAGAAAAAAAAGCATGCAAAATTTATTAAACTGGAACCACTGGGACCAAAACATGAGTTAAAGACTCAAATGCATCCCCCTTCCCTGTAATTCATGATTTATGTTGGCAATAACCACAGTCACAAGGAAGGAGGCGCGCTGTTAATGTCACGGAAGAGGAGTACTGGCAAGCGCGGCCTGGCTTCCCTGTGTGAGCCGAGTCACATCCCGCGTCTGGCTCCGGGCATTGGTCACGGGGGGAACGGGCACCCCAGGACCACTGTGGGACTCAGGGCACAGGAACACAACCCCAAACGTACACCAGCAGCCACCAGAGGGGGCAGGGGCCCCCACGTGGCCGCGGAGGGGAGGCTCCCTGGCTGGTCCGAGGACGTATCTCATGCCTGGTCTGGGCTGCACGAGGCCAGCGTGACCCTGTCCTCCCGGAGCCCTCGGTCTGTGCTGACCACGGAGGGACGTTTCTGGAAGGAGCAGACCCTCAGCCTCACATTGGTGACTTAGAGGAGAAATGGCAGCTGAAGACCCCACTCTTGGCGCCTGACGGGGGCTCTTGGGCCCTGGGCCTTACTTAGTTCCTTGTCTGTGAAATGGGGACCCCGCAGAGCAGACCTTACAAAGAGATGGTGGCGGGGGGGGGGGCGCCTGGGTGGCTCAGTTGGTTAAGCGACTGCCTTCGGCTCAGGTCATGATCCCGGGGTCCTGGGATCGAGCCCCGCATCGGGCTCCCTGCTCGGCGGGAAGCCTGCTTCTCCCTCTCCCACTGCCCCTGCTTGTGTTCCCTCTCGCTGTGTCTCTCTGTCAAATAAATAAAATCTTTAAAAAAAAAAACAACAAAGAGATGGTGGGGCTGTACATAAGGAGATGAAGTCTCAGCAACGCCGAGCCCTGAAAAGGCTCTTGTAAGTACCACCCCCATCACCGTCCTTACCGCGTGGGACTTGCTGTCACACTGTGTGCGTGAGGTGCGTGCTGCTAGGGGCTGAAGGTTGGGGGGCATGAAGAAGACACGGGGTCCGACCTCAGAACCCGCCGGTCTACAGAACACAGACATTTCACCACCTAATCATGGTGTACCCCACGGGCAGCCCAAAGGCCAAACGGGGTTGTGGGTGCCCTTCGGAGTCAGAGGGGTGGTACAAGAGGCTTCCCAAGTGGAGGATACCCAGGCCCAGATGTGGCAGATGAGAAGGACCTCAAGGCAAGAAATGCCAGGAGGAGAGGAAAAGAGGCACTTCCAACCTGAGCTCAGCAAGTGAGGGGGTTGCTGACAGCAGCCGGGGAGAAGGTGGGACGGGCTGGGCCTCCCCCTGGGGGACCTCCCTCCAGCTGTGCCTCTGAGCCTCAGTTTCCCACCCTCTTCAGGGTGGGGGGGAGCAGCCTGTCATTGAGGCCCGCACCACACGAGGCCCCTTTCTCAACAGCCAAGTCCGCCTGTGCTTCCTGGGACTGGTCAGGGCCAGCAGGCGGGGTGCTCCAGGACCCGGACAGGAGTCGTGTGGAGCCCGGCCCCCACGTGTCTCCTTCAGGGCACTCTCCAGACCTCACACCGGCACGGGGCCAACAGGTGCCCCAGGGCGCCCCACACATCCCAGCAGGGCCAGCCCAGGCTCGGCAGGTGGGCTGGGCGGTTGCCCCCACTGGCCGGCGAGCTGCCTCATTCACAGACTCCCCCGGGATCGGGCAGCCAGCATGGTGCTGACGTGTTGCGCTTTGGTGACTCAGAGTGTTTACATCGACGGGGATCCTGCAAAAACACTTGCCGGGCCCCACGCCCTAGAGGCAGCCCCGGATGGGAGGGTGGGCATGAAGCACGGAGCCTCAACACCGGGAGGGCGCCCAGGAAGCACCAGCTCTCACTGGGTCTTACTCCCAGTCTGTGCTGATGAAGAGGAGGGGCACGGAAAGTCTCCCCAGAAGCAGCGGCCATTTCTCCGGGGCAAAGCCACATCTGCTGCTAAGCGGGAACGAGGGGTCCAGTGGGCAGGAGGCTGGGAAGGGCAGGGCGCCAGCCGGGTCAGGGCCCCCGCGCACCAGCCCAGGGCCGGGACAAGCCCATCACCGCTCGAGCCTCCTCGCCTGCGCAAATGGGGTACCCTGCCTCCTCCATCCCCCTGCCCCTCCTCAGGGAAGCTGCCCGGACCCCTTCTCTGAGCAGTAGCTGCATGGCCCCCATCCCTGGCCACCGCTGACCCCACAGAGCCGGACCACCGCCCCGGGCTTCTCGTTGGTTCCTGGGGGCTCCAGGACTGTGAGGCGAAACAGCCGGGAGGGTGACCAGGCCTGGGCTGCGTGAGGATGGAAGAAGGGAGTTCTCAGAGACAGAGCGATGTGAGTCCGGGTGGGGTCACAGAGAAGGAGGGAGATGCCCCCGTGGCCTCAGGTGGCCTGGTCTCGGGCCCTCACCCACCCCTGTTGGGCCACGAGACACCCCTGAACCCACAAACTGCCCCTGCTAATAGCCTGAGCTCCAGAGGCCCCTGCTTCTGGAAACACCAGCTCTCCCCACCCACAACAGTAGCTGGGGAACCTTCCAGAACACGGAAGGAGGCGTGAAGTGAAGAATGACTTGTCCGCCTGAGCTCTCACGAGGCTGGGGGCACCCGTGACACCACCAACCGCGTGGGGAGGCCCTGGGTGGGGCGGAAGGGCGGCTCTGCCCGGAGTGGGGCCGCAACTCCCCCGTCCCCAACCCCGTCCCCAACCCCGTCCCCAACCCCGTCCCGTCCCGACCCGGTACCGCCAACTCCTTACTCCGCCAGTTCCTCCAGGCTGCGGTACACATCGTCGTCATTCTCGGTGGTCTCCTCCGAGGGAAAGGGCCTGTGGAGAGAGGGGAGGGGAGTGAGCAGGTCTCCTCGGCCCGGCCGGGCACCCAGCCCAAGTACCCCCGACGGCCCTGCAAGGGCAGGCTCTGTCTGCTCTTGCAGAAGGAAGCAGATCCACACGACAGCGGCTTGTACGTCAGAACCAGCAGGTGGAGGAGTCCAGGGTGAGGAGAGCGCAGCTTGACCCTGGGGCACGGAAGGTCACTCTCCATCGACCCCCGCGCGGCCCCACTGGCAAATGAGGGAACTGGGTTAGGGACGGCAGGGCGCTTTTGCCGCTGAGACACTCCTGCCTGCACACTTGAGGGGGATTCCAGAAACGGGGATGTGGGCTCCTGGGGCACCCCGTGGTTAGCCACGGCCGAGAGGGCTGCCGGCTCCGTCCACCTGGAGGATAGGACGCAGGAGGGCATTCTGGCGGGGACGGCGGAGCTCCAGGGCACCCAGCACCCTCCCCGCCCGAGGGCAGTGGCCGAGCACGCTGTGTGGGAGGCCGCCCATCATCCTGGGCACACACCAGGGGCCTCTGAGAAGGCTACTGCCCTGCCATCCCACCCACCAGCCCACAGAGGCCTGGCTTGGGGGTCAGAGCATGTCCTGAGAAGCGCTGGCGGCCTTCCCAAAGGACCTGTCTCCCCTTTGGAAAGGGAGCCACAGGGGCAAGGGGCCCCAGATGAAGCACGGCAGTCTCCTTAGTGTCCCCTCGATGGCCGCACGGATGTTCCCTCCCTACTGGGTCATCGCCACAGGTAAGCCGTCCCCCGAGGCCACACCTCAGCCCCCACCACATTCCGCTGCCTCAGCCTTGTGCCCGAGGAGCAGTCCATCCGTCTCCCCCACCATCTCCTCTCTGGGCCTTGAACCCGTGTCCACTCCCCCAACCAAACTGCTCCTGACAAGGGTGACAGTGACCTCGGCACCATTGAATCCTAAGGCTGACGTCACATGTGGTAAACACCTGCAGAGGGGCGAGGGACAGGGTTCCTGGGGGGGGCGGGGTGCCGCTCCGTCAGCTGGGCAGCTCAGAATGCAACAGAACGGACTCTGTTCCTTGCATCCCAACACCCTCATTCAGGGCCACGAGCTCCCTCGAGAACGGAACCACAAGCCCAGTCCCATTTCTGCCACAGCCAAAGACAGATGACCGCCAGTGTGGGCCAGAGCGGGAGAGGGAGGGGCGGCCAGCCGGGCTGCCGGGAGCTGGCTCCGAGAGGAGACAGGAGCACACGGGGCAGGGGCGGCCTTGTCCCCAACCACTCTGCCCCCAGTCTCCTGCCCCACCCCGTTCCCCAAGACCCAGACCCCTTCAAGATTCCATTCAACCCCACCTCACGTGGGAAGATCTGACCATGCTCCCGGCCTGGGTCCACGTCCGCCCAGCACGAAGCCTGTCACTAGAAAAGCATGGACAGATGGATGGACAGACAGATACGTGGGCGGATGATGGACGGCTGTCTGGGAGGACGGGTGGCTGGGACAGTGGTTGATCTGTGGGTTGATGGACACGTGAATGAGATGTGGGGTGGGGCGTGGGGAGGGTGCAGGATTTCAGGGAGGGGTTGGGTGGGTGGGTTGGGGAACGGATGGGTGGACAGATGGATGGACGTCACACAGTCTCAGGCTTTCTTCCCCCTACCCCCCCCCCCAAGACAACAAAAAAATGGCAGCCCTGAATTAGATACATGAATGCATCTTTAAGAAGAGGTTCTGAGAACCCACGTGGCCGCGTTCAAGTCATCCCTGAGTTGAGACTTTACAACACTGACCCTGGTTTAACACTGGGGACACCCGTCTGCACAGAGGGCACCGTACGGGGCTGCGTTCCCACTGTATCTTAAAGCCCGAGGGGTCACGCTGCAGCAAGGACTGGCTCCATCCTTCTGTCTCAGGTACTGCTAATCGTCCAGAACCCCCACCCATGCCGCATCTACCCCCCAGTTTCCCCTGCCGGGCTTCACCAGACATGCCGATGTTAACAGTGGAGTTAATCTGCTCTTTAAGAGAGGGACACACAGGGCAATGGTCTGCACAGAAATGATCGTGGGTTAAACACCACAGTGGGTCCCCCGGGTCCCCCCCGCAGGATGGGCTCCTCCGGTCCCATCAGACCCTTCCTGAGCACGCACTTCCTTGAGCCCAGCTTCTGGGAAGCCAAGTTTCCCACTTGGACCGCCAAGGGAATGACGGGGATGCCCGGGCCGGAAGCAGAGGCGCGTCAGGCAGCATCTACTCCCCCCACCAAGCTTCCCCAGCACCCCCTCCTCCCGGAGGCAGTGAGAGAAAGGTCTGCACCACTGCTGCTGGAGGAGGCCCCCCAAATCCCACGTCCCCCCACAAGGACAATTTCAGCATCCAGTGGCTGAGGCCAGCATGGCCTAGCTGCACAGGACAATTGGGGGAATGAGGAATAACCAGCTAGAGGAAGGGGACCTGAAAACAGGGCACCCTGAGGGGGTGTCCGAGCCTAAATCCCTGAATAAAGAACAGATGAGAGCCCAACTCCTAGTTCCAAATCACTCGTGCGTTCTCCTTCACTCATTCACTGGTATTTACTGGGCACCTGCTCTGAGCTGCCCCTTTGGGTCTGCCGTTGGTCATTGCTTCAGGGAGAAGCTCTGCGATCGATAAATCAGGCTCTGGTCTTCGTCCTCAGCACTTCTTTGAGAATCTGCTAAAAAACTGTGGCTTCTGAAAAGTGCCCACATGGGCAACTGTGCTTACAGGTACACGGGGGAAGGATGCATGGCCCGGAAGGGGGCAGACCAGACGCTCTGGGGGTCCTGGAGCTAAAGGTGGTGATCTCGGGTCCATGCAGGACAGACTCCAGGAGCTCAGCTATATGGGGAATGGTTAGGGTGTGCTTTCTTGGAAGGCCCTGAGCAGTGGGCTCCTGGGGCCGTTTCCCTGGGGGTTCCCTCACTCCAGAGCAGGAAGCCCCCAGGAGCATGGCAGGTGTTTATCTCATCCCTGAGCTGTATCTGCAGATGGCCCCGCCCAGGACCCAGACTGCTGCTCCCCGCTCGAGCCCCCCACACACTGGAAATCGAGCACTGGCCAGAAGCCAAAACAGAGGCCCCACAACCTCTGTCACCTTCATTTTAGGGGAGGCCCTGTGGGGAGAGCTAAGAACTAAGATCTGGGTTCGAATCCAGACTCACTACATGGCCCCGAACAGGGCATGCTCCCTCTCTGCCTCAGTTTCCCCAACTGCAGAACGTCAGTGGTAGTCACTTGAGATTAAATGAGGTAATGCAGTGAGTCTCTAAACTCAGGTGCTTCGACCCAGCAAGTGCCCCGTAAATGACAGCATGGGTTGCCCTCCCTCCCTGCTGGGTGGCCCACCCCAAGAGCCCACCTGCCCAGTCCAGAGCTCAGACACAGGCAGTCCTCAAGGTCCCCACGGCCTCCTGAACGGCAGCTCCAGGTGCTGACTCCTGGAGCCAGCCCCCAAGGGCAGGCCCCCCCCCCCAGGGGACACAGAGTCAGCACCCCCATGGGGGTCTGCAACCCACCCCACAGAGCTCTTTCTTCCCATGCCTCAGAAGGAAGAACATTCCCTGGAAACGAAAGTTCATACTCTGGAAAGTAAGAACACTTTGGGTCAGTGCTTGGCTCCGATGTGGGTATTCAAGATCACTCAGCACCATCCAGAGAATCTAGGATACAGTGTTCATTTTCCCACGTTCTGCGGACGTTCAGATGAAAGGGATCCAGGGTCTGAGATACACCCTAACTTCATCCTTCACTTCGCGTGTTCCAGAAGTAAGTTGGAATTCTGACTCACAGAATGCTCCCTGCAAGTGACCTCTGAGGTCCATGTTCAAGGGCAGGGTCACGGATGGCTCGGGTCCACCTTGGCCGCCTGGTGTGTCCGAGAGATGGGTGGGGACCCTGGGTTCCCGTCCTGGAGGGTGAGATGGGCCCAAGGCCCCCAGAGAGCAGACTGGGCCCCAGAGGCCTGGGGTCCCCAGCACTCAGCACTGCCCTGCAAGGGATGAGGCCGTCTGGTCTGCCTGGGACTAGGGAGTCCCCTGGAACGTGGGAACTTCAGTGCTGGCCACCTAGTCCTGCAGGTGGGGGACAATAACAGTGGAGGGCTCCTGGGCAGCTCATTTCTCTGGCCGGACCTCAGTTTCCCATTCTGAAACTGGCCTCAGGATGAGGTGCGGTGGGGCTGTGGGAGGGCCCGGCACCAGCAGGACACCAGCAGGGTCAGTCTCATCTCCCCAGGTGTGCCCAGGTGTGCCCAGGGGCGGGTGAGAAGGAAGCGGTCAGCGTGGTGGGGGGGGGGACGGGGGAGGGGGCAACACCTCAGTTGGCACCAGTCTACAAGGGAACTGGCAGCCGGGCAAACTTGAAAGGCACATCAAGAACAGTGGCCTGGAGGACCCAACAGGCCCGATTAATTATTGAGAGAGTCACCTGGGTGCTGCCTGGTAATTGGCTGGGAGGCCTTGAAGCACCAGGGTTTCCTTATTAAAAACGGCTCTCCTGCTAAACAGCCCCGACTGTCAAAACAAGCCAACGGATCTCGTTTCTTTTCTCAGCCCGTCACCCCACCCAGTGTGGACGGGCCATCGCATCAGGGGGCAGCGCCAGCCAGTGCACCCCACCCACGCCCGCACCCAGCTCAGGCTACAGCCTGTGTTGGAGAGGAGGGCAACCCACACCCCACATGCAGTCCACACGGGGCTGAAGGGCACAGGGAGCAGGAGGAAAGGCTCAGGGCAGAAGGGCAGTCCTGGCCTGGGGAAATCAGGTGGGCTTCTCGAGGGAGGTGGTGGGGGAGCCGACTTGGAGAGCAGAGTCCGATGCTGAGTGCAGAGTTCCAGCCTCGTATCAGATGGCCAGTTTCCCAGCCCCAGAGCTTGCCAAAGGGATCTGAGCCCCTGGCCTCAGTTAACTCGTCTATAAAATGGGGATTAACCTCCCCCCCCCCGCCCCCCGCAGCACAGGCGTTTTGTGACGCTGCAGGAGATGCAACGTGGGCACGGTTCCCACAGGGCCTGGCGTGTAGGGCAGTGGAGGCCAGGGGGGACGGTGGACGTGGTCATGAGCTGGGGGCTGGAGAACGCAGCCTGGGGCAGATGAACACGCCGGCACACGCGGGGATGTGCAGCTTCCGTATGGCTGGGACGGAGGCCAGAGGAGGCCATGACGGGCCGGAGCAGGGGCCGTAGCCAAGGAACAGTGACAGGTGGGCCAGCCCAGGCGCTGACCACAAAGATCTTGTGTCTATTTTTTAAAGATTTATTTATTTGAGAGAAAGCGTGAGCGAGCGGGGTTGGAGGGGGCAGGGAGGCAGAGGCAGAGAGAGCGAGGTTCCTCACTGCGCACAGAGCCCGACATGGGGCTCGATCCCACGACCCTGAGACATGACCTGAACTGAAACCGAGAGTCGGACGCTGAGCCGACTGAGCCAGCCAGGCGCCCCATTACCACCAGGATCTTAAACCAAAGTCCTCACAGAGGCAGGAGGGTCTCTGTGCCTCTGTGAGGCGGGGGCTTGGAGGGGAGGGACACCAAGGTGAAGCCACGGCAGAGGCAGGCCCAGCAGACGTGTGGAGGGGGGAGGGCTGGCCGGCTCCAAGGCAACCCAGAGAGGTGGCAGGTACTGCCCCCCGCAAAGAGAAAGCCCAAATGATCCCCAGATCCCAGCCGGGCTGCTTCTGCCCTTGCTTCCAAAACCCTAGCCAGGCGGAGGAAGACACTCTGACCTCAGGGTCGGGAAAGAATAGTTGGCCCGGCCCCCGGCCGCAGGGAGGGAGGGGCCTGGAGCCCCATGCCACTTCTCAGCAGCCGAGAAGCCCAACGTATTTTTCATTTTCCAGCCCGCTTCTCGGAATGGCAGCAGTTAGGAGCGGAAAGGCCAGTGGGTCAGCAGGGCCATCCTCCCGCGAGCAGCAGGGCCCAGCTCCTGCGGCCACTCTGCTGTTCCCTCCCCCCACCCCCCTACCCGACGCCACCCCGTGCCTGGGCGAGGCAGGAAATCCCCGTGGCCTGCTGTGGCCCTGCGTGGACGGACTGCTCTGGCCATGTCCACTAGGGCACGGGAGGTGTCACGGCCCCGCTGAAATGCCCCAGGGCTCCCCCTCACACTCAGAGAGACATAGAGACCCCCCTGCCCTGCCCATCCCTCCCCACGTGGTCTCTTCCACTGTCCCTGGCCCCTCTCCATCCCACAGGATGCCAAGTACATTCCCTCCCAGAGCCTCTGCCGGGGCCTCCGGGGCCCCAGACCTGTCACTGTTCCCTCCTTGAGGGGTCAGCAGGATCCAACATCGCCTCCTCTGCAAGATGCACTGACTGGGGCATCTGAGTGCCCCCCCCACCCTGCCCCTCCGACGCCCCACCCTCGGACTTGTCCCCCTAGAGCCTGGGCCTCAGGAAGGCAGCACACAGTGGTGACAGGTAGGGACAGGGGGTTGCTGCAGGCAGCGACGTCCCGGGGGTGGGCCGCCCTGGGCCTGAGTGAGGACAAGGACAGCCTGCAGTCCCCCCACCACACACCACAGGGTCCGGCATGGCCACTGCGGAGCCCTCCCGGGGGCGCCAACCCTGAGTCTGAAGGTGGCCCTGGGTGGGGGACTAGGCGTGGGCCTGGGGTCCAGGCGGGCCATTGCCCCACCTGGAGTCCGTCGGGCCGAGAGCCCAGCCAAGTTTCAGGGCTGGGCTCCAGGCGTCAGCTTTCAAGAGACCACTAGTGTCTCGGTGCTGCCCTCCCGGGAGGGGCCGCAGCTGGACACCATCCCAACTGCTCCCGGCACTGTCGGCCAGATTCCCACACTGCGGTGACGTCCAGCGCCCCGGGAGTGCTCAAGGAGGGGAGGGTCCAAGACAGGAATTACCAAATGGCACAAAACACAGCTTTTTGCAGCCACCAACCCCACTGGGGACCAGAGACAAAGCCAGCAAGGCGCATCTGCCCTGAGCAGCTTGGCATCAGGGAGGGCCAGAGCCTCCAGTGCTGGGTTGGGGTGCAGGCCTGTCCCAGGTCTCCCACCAGTGACCCCAAAGTGCCGCTAGGGTCAGTCCTGCCAGGAACCGAGGCTGGAAGGGCCGAGTGAGTGCCGGGCCAGGCCCCAGGAACCCGACTCTCTGCTGACTCCCACCTGAGGGCCTTGGGGTGGAGACCCAGCAGCACCGAGGGCCAGCTGCGAGACCAGGGCCAGAGGCTCCCCCTCAGAGCCTCCACGTCCTCCTCTGCAAAGTGGGCCCCTCACCGGTGGAGATGGGCATTCGGAGCGCTGACCCATGGGAAGCTACGCACAAGAGGCGGGCACCGGAGCGGGGGGGGGGGGGGGGTGCTTCCCAGGACCCAGAGCCGCACACCACGGCCTGACGCGTCATGGGGCAGTGAGAGAAACAGCGAGGCCCCAGAGTCAACCTGACTGATTCTCTTGATTAAAGATCCAAAGCAACGATGACTGACAGAACCGCACGTGAGATTTCGTAAGCCTAACTCGACAGAAGCAAGCAGGTGGTGAGCACGGGAGCAGGACCAGGTCGGGAGTGAGCTGGAATGTTCTAGTTCCTGCGCTGGCTGGCAGGCTTGGGGGTGTCCGAAATCACGAAAAGTTACATAAACGAATAAAAATAGAAGAGGAACAGGTCAGAACAAACAGGGACTAGGAAGGTCAGTTCCAAGACCCCTCTCTCTCCTGTGCATTGGCCAAAAGGGAGGCCACGCGGTGGGGGGTCCGGGGGCGGGAGCGCGGGCGGCTCTGCCCGATGAGGGCAGGCTCCGGGCTCAGCTCCACCATGCCCTCATCACGTGACCTCCGGCAAGCCCCTCAGCTTCTGGGCCTCGGTTTCCTCCTCTGTGAAGCGGGGACAGCAGCAGCCCCCACTCCCAGGGATAAGCAGCATCAAGCTGCTCGACAGGCTGAACTGCTGTCACCGAGCATCCTGGCTTCACTGGCCGGCAAGAGTCTGCAGGGGCCAGCACACGCGCTGCCGTGTCCCCCCACCCACCGTGACGGCCACTCGGTTCCAGCCCAGCTCTGGGAGCAGCTGACCTGGCGCGGCAGGACCAAGGCACACTGGGACACGGGGGCTATCTCTTGCCGCCGCAGAGCCCGGTCCATCCCGACTCACAGAGGCAGCCAACCCTGAGGAGGGACAGGACAGGTGGGAACCGCAGCAAGAAGGGCAGCCCGGTGACACGTGGGGGACGGTCCCTTGGCTATTAGAGGCCCCCTGCCAGGGAGGAGAGGCGCGGGCCTCGGGCTTCTGAGAGCGCTGGGCTTGCACGGAACTGGACGTGCTCAAAGCACCTGGAAACTTTTCGCAAACAGTGGTGAACCTTCCCGGGTTCTGATGCGTTTGTTTGGCCCGGGGCCGTCCCCACCGTTGGGAGCCGAGCTCGGGGCTGGAGAGAGCACGGCTAACCTCAGGCCACAGCCTGTTAACGACAGGTCCCCCCAGGCCGCAGCCCCAACATCGCCACCGAGCCAGGACGCCACGCTGTGCTCCATGGGCATGCTGAACGACCTCACAGCCCTTCTGCACGTGTAGAAATCCCGCCGCATGACAACGCGTTCTGCTCCGTCTCTGAAAATGAGTGGATACTGTTGCACAGCTGCCCTGATCAATTTTTAATGGTGATACTTGCTGAAGAAGCAGGCACAGAGTGAAGCAATCTTCGCTCCCCAGGGGGCAGGACAGGAGTTGAGGACTCTGGACCCAGTACACGTGGCCATGCTCACTGCCCCCATCGAATGCTCTGGGGACGGGGCACCCCCCAGAGGAGGAGCCACTGTCCCTGGAGGCCCACCGTCCCATCCCTGCTGACCAGCGGGGGTCTCTGAACCCCAAGCCCCCCCTGCAGGCAGGTCTCCATGGCAGGGGCTGCATGAGGAGGGAGCTGGGGCTCCGTGGGGACATCGACTGGTTTCTGGGAAGTGCAGCATCACACCTCCACACACCAGGCATGCTGGAGGCTGGGGTCCCCCACCTGGCCCCTGTCCCAGGGCCTGCTGTCCAGCCACATGCACCGTGCTAGGGTCCTGGGGCCGCCGATAACCAAGTACCACCAACTGCGTGGCTTAAACCGGCAGAAATTCATGTTCTCAGTGCTAGAGGCCAGAAGTCCTAATCGAAGTGTGAGCAGGGCCATGCAAGGCTCTAGGGAGGGGGCCCTCCTGCCGCTCCCAGCTCCTGGGGGCCCCGGCAGTGTCCCTGGGCTGTGGCTGCATACCTCCAGCCTCTGCCTCTGTGGTCACACAGCCCCTCCTCTGCCCGTGTCTCTCCTCCCTGTGTCTCTTAAAGGAAACTTGCCCTTGCATTAAGGCCCACAGGGTTTTCCCCAGTGAGCCCCCACTCATAGATCCGGGTGCATATATTTTTAAAGCCACGTTCAGCCCACACCCGCCCGCCCCGGTCTCACCTTCAAAGGCATCCTCAGGCCTCACCAGAGAACCACCACACAGGGCTGCTCCTGCCCTGGGCCCTCACCATGGGCGCCAACCATCAATCAATGGGGGCCTCCCTTTCAGAGGCCAGGAAATAGGCCCAGGGCTAAGGCACCTGCTGAAGATCACACCAGTAGCCCGGACCCGAGTGTCGCCGGCTGGCCCTTCACCTTGTGCCGCTGGGGCTCAGGTCATATTCCCCGCTCACCCCACCCTGCCCCGTGTCCCACAGCAACATGTCCACCCGCCTGTGACCGGGGTCCTGTGTCCATCTCCCTACCTGACAGGGGCTGGTTCTGGGTGCCCTCCAGCACCTGGCCTGGGGACAGATATCACCAGGCACCGACAGAATGAATGAACGAATGAATGAATGAATGAACGAACGAACAAGAACAGATGACAGCTGACTTCCTTAGATAAAGGACTTTGGGAAAGAGAAGCCCTCTGGGCCTCAGTTGCCCCACACGTCAAAGGAGGGACGAAGGGCTCTTCCAGCATGAAGGTGCTGGGCTGTGGAGCCCGGGCTGTGGGAGCCGAGCGAAGGGTCTGAAATTCAGCCCCAGGGATTTCATGAGTCTGCTAGGGTCACGGCGAATGTGCCAGGCCCCAGCCTCCTCTTGTTTTCCATCTCACTGCCTGGTGCAGACAGGTCCTCGGCCCGGGAGGCAGCTCACACTCCTGGGGTTCTCAATGGGCAGCGATTCTCTTGTCTGGGCACCAGGGACATCTGTCAGCAAGGACAGGCCAATGTGGGCACCGGTGACATCTCCCCCCATCATGATTCCAAACTTGGGCACCCGAGCAGCCCCAGGAAGGCCCGGGGGGGCTGGTGTGACGCTCATGAGCCACAAATTGGAGCAGATGCTTGCGCTTGGGTGCACGCTGTCCCCTGACATCTCCTATGAGCACCTCAAGCAGAGCGGTGACCCTGGGCTCCCTGAGGCTTGGGCACCACGGAGCTCATCCACAGGCAGAGCCCACACGTCCTCCATCAATCGGGAAGTGGGAAACTCACTCACACACGACCTGCTTCAGCCCACTCAGCCCTCCAGGTGGGTGCTGGCAGACCCCCATTTGCAGAAGAGGAAACCGAGGCACAGAGAGGCGGCCCCTCCCCTACTGTGTGTCAGGGCCTGTGCTGAGAACTTTGTGGAGATTCCCTGAATCTCCACAACAGCCTGGGGAGGGAGTTTCAACCATGACCCTGCTTTACCAAAGAGCACACAAAGGCTCAGGAGCAGGACACCGAGCCAGCATCCTGCCATCACCCAGGTCAGCGGGGTCACTCCTTCGTCCACCCCACCCCCAGCACGATACCCAGCTGAGTGCCTGGGCTGCGCTGGGGAGCACATGGGGCCTCCCACTGTCAATGCCGGACCTTAATGGAGCCAGAGGCTGTGAGCTCCCAGCACCACACGGAGACCGGCCCACATCTGTGTGACACAGGCAGAGGAAGGATGGATGGAAGGACGGATAAGTGGGTGGATGCACAGATGAGCAGATATGTAGATAGACGGGTGGGTGGTAGGTAGGTGCCAGGATAGACACACGGATAGGTGGAAATATAAGAAAGATGATGGATGGATGGATGGGTGGAAGGAAGAAGGGAAGCACAGATGGGTGGGTAGAAGGATGGATAAGTGTAGAGACGACAGATCGATGGATAGACAGACGGACAGATGGGGGGATGGATGGGGAGGTAGAGGGACAGATGGATGGATGGAGAGCTGACTGGTTGCATGAACGGCCTGGAGGGTGGGGGAGGGGAGCGAGTTAGGGGAGGGAGAAATAAGACCTTGAGAGCGGCCAGGGCAGTGCGCTCTGTGGGCAGGTGCAGGCGCAGGCGGCCCACCTGACCCAGGAGATCAGGGACGGGAGCAGGGACCGGCAATCAGCTGCACTCAGTCTCTTTATTAAAGATCCTGCCCAGCCGTGGAAGCTCCAGTTGGCTGTTCTCGGCCCTCCCACCGGGCAGCCCTCCTGCTCCTCCTGACCGTCTCCGGCACAAATTAGCTCCCCACTGCCCCAGCACAAAACGGCCAGTTAATACATTTTTCAACAAATATGCGTCTTTCCAGCCCTGGTACCCACAGTGGAGGTGGCAGAGAGAAGCGCAGCAGAGTGTTTCTTAGGAGTTCGGCTCAGCAGTGGGTGAAGGACGTGAGGAAGGGGGTCCCTCCCGTAGTCCGTGGGGCAGACTCACCGAAAGTCAGCTGGCCATCGTGTGCCAGGCGCTCGCCTGCCAGGCCCTGGGCTAAGCATGCTGCCCAGGTCTCCCACACAGTCCTGACAATGACCCCATTCACAGGCAGCAGCCGCGGCTCACGGGCAGGGGACACTCGGGTGTCCCGGGGAAGGACAGTGTAGACCCTGGACAGCCGGAAGGGTTCAAAGCCTCAGGGCTGCCACTCGGGAGTGGACAAGACATGGCCTTGGTGCCCCCAGGTTAGTATCTGGTTCTCCCCTCCACCCCAGGGCCACCCCTCCTCCCTGGGAGTGGGTCATGGTCACCAAGTGGGGGCGGGAGGCTGGATGGAACCACATGACATTCCTTCCCACGAGGGACGTGCTCAGAAGCTGGAAGAGCTCGAGTCATGTTGCCAGGTGAATGGAGAAGACACTCACGGACACTGTTGCCACCCTGTCCTCTCTGGGGTGGGCCCTGCCCCGGGGGCCCCTCCTTCTCTGAGGCAGGTTCTGTGTCCTGGACATCCGCACACCTGCCGGGCCAGGGTCGGGCAGGATGGGCCAAGCAGAGCCACACCCACGTGTGCTCCCCACACCGGCCCACACAACACAGGCCCCCTTCACTCTGCCAAGCACCCCCTCACTGCCCCCCAGTGACAGTGCTGTCACCAGCCTGGCAGCCACACCAGCTCCAGGATCTTTAAACCAGAAGATCCCTCCCTCCCCGCTGCCCACACCCTCTCCTCCAACACTTCCCAGACAGGACGGCCACACACCCTCCCTCCCACCCCCACCTGCAGCACAAGGAGTGCCATTCCTTCTAGAACCTTCAACAGAGCCCCCAGGGAGGATCTGGGACACTCTGGGCACCTGTTGCCCCAGCGGGCATGAGGTCTGTGTTCAGATTCAGCTGCAGGCATGCCTACGTACAAGATACCAGGAGGCAGAAACGGGTGTGCAAGGAAAGAGACACAGCGAACACGCCAGGCACACACATGTGCACACACCAGCAGACACGGCTCATTCTGCCAAAGCCTGGAGACCTACGCAGTGGCCCCAGCAGATGTGGGGAGAGTGAACAGTCGAGGCCGTGGGAGCAAGGGGGCAACTAAGCCAGGCTGGGTCTCTGCACTTAACACGGACACCATCCGCCCCTGAGCAGTCACCTGACCAGGCAAGTGGGGTAGGCACCAGCTGGACAGAGCCACCCTGTGTGGCCAGGACATGCTGGGGGAGGCCAGACACAGCCATGCCTCCCAACAGCTCACAATGATCCGAGCCCCTCCTGGAAGGAATCTCAAGTCTTCCAGTTACTCCCCTATGGCCAACGATGCCGGCCCCATCATCATCAGGGAAGGAAGAGGAACACCGGCTCTCCACCGATGACAAGTGGCCAGGCGCTCGAAGTCGCCAGGCGGGACGATTAAACCCGTCTTGCTGGCAGAATGAGCTAGTAAGCACATGCAAACGGCCGCCTTCCGTCCAAGCCTCTCATGCACAGTCCAATTCCCCAGAATTAACCAGGTGGCACCAGATGGGAAAGGGACATCGGCAGGGAGGGGGTCTGTGGAGAGAGCTGGGGACTGTGAGCCATGGCTGGTGTCCGCAAACACAGGACACCTCGAGGAGCGGCTGGGGCTTCACGGCAGGACAGGACCATGACTTGGGGAGGGCCCTTTGAGGATCGAGGGAAATCACGCCTCTCCTCCCTAGAAACGCCGAGAGCACCAGATCCCCCACCCTCCCACGAGACACTCGCCTCAGGACGAAGACAGGAGACCCCATCAGACAGCAAGGCTCACCTCCTGCCAAGGCGGCTTTGCCCCTTGTCTGTCACCCACAAGAGCATCTGGGGCGGAGGCTCACTCCCCATACCCCTGGCGCCCAGGAAGACCCAAGAGCAAATCCTCTGCAGCCTACAACAAGAGGAGGAGCGTTTTCCTTCAGTTCCAGAATGCTTTCCTCGACTCAGATTTGGATCCGGGTACATCTGACATTCTGAGAATTCACTTCAAACTGAAAAAAGATGTTCCATCCACCGGGGGCTGGGGGGCACCCCGTCTCTCCCACCCCTGCCCCTGCCCCACCCACCCACCTTGCAGCCTGCCCGCAGCCCCACCCCCCTGAAATGGGGCTGGGGTCTCCCAGACCGGAGGAAAAGACCAAGCATGAGGACCCCCCCAGGCACACAGCAGCAGAGTTTTGGGGTGACAACAACAAGCAGGAGGCACTAGGCTGGGGGAGACCCCGCGGCCACTCACAGTAGCCACTCGCCTGCTGGTGGCCTGGCAGCCCCCCTCTCTGAGCCGCCCTCCAGGAAACAGCCACCCAGGCGAGGCGAGCAACCGTCGTGTGCCGTGGACATGGGGACGGGACCCAGGCTCTGGCTCCCAGGTGCGTCCAGACACCAAGGATTCATGGGTAGGTTTTGGGCAGAAAATAATCAAAATGTCAGAAGGCAACCCAAAGGAATGGAAGCTCAGGTATCTAAACAAACACGAATGTTCACTGCAGCGCAATTCACAATCACCAAAGGGCGGAAGCAGCCCAACGTCCATCCGCTGACAACTGGAAACCCCACATGGGGTCAGTCTCTATCCTGTGCCACAGCCTGGAAGACGCTTGAAACCACGACGCCCAGGGAAGGGAGCAGGTCACAGGAGGCTGCATGGCGTGCAATGCCGTTCATACGAAATATCTCCATCAGGCCCATCCAGAAAGCTTGAGTGCCGGATCCAGGGGGAGGAACAGGGGAGGAGCGCAGGTGCTTATGAGGGAAGGGGTTTCCTATCGGGTGTGAGAATGTTCGGGAACCAGACAGAGGTGGTGGGCACACAGCATGGAGAACCTGCTAAATGCTACTGAACCGTACACGTTAAGAGGCTTAGATTTATGTCATGTGAGTTTTACTTCAATTCAGTACAAAGAGAGAGAGGACAGCGGCCCAGGACCGGGGAGCAGTGGCCCAGAGAGGACCCGGAGCCCCCCCGCCGCGCCAGGACCCTTGCGAAGCCACCTGCATCCACATCCGCAGCCACCCCACTCCACACGGCTTGCCGTCCGACGGATCTGGAAGTCAGCAGTCTGAACTGGGCCTCGCATTGGGCTCAACTCAAAGTGTCAGCAGGTGGGGTCCTTTTTGAGGCTCCGGGGGAGAATCTGTTCTTTGCCTTTCCCGGCTTCTAAGACGCCCGCATTCCTCAGCTTGTGGCCACATCACCGCAACCTCTGCTCTGACCCTCCCGCCTCCCTCTTCTACTTACGATGACACCTATAACACAACTTAGTTACACCTGCAGGGAAACTCTTCCCTGTCACACAAGGTCCAGGAGTCAGGAAGGGGCTGTGGCTTCGGGGGCCCCCCTCTCTGCCCACCACCCCGGCCGGCGCCGTGGGCATCCATGGAGTGCCGGGTGCTGCACAGCCTACAGGCTCACAGCGACCTTGTTGTGCAGCAAGGGAACCTTCCTGGCCTACAGAAGAAGAGACAGAGGGCCCAAGAGCATCCCTGCCTAAGGCCACCGGGTGAACAGGTGCCTGAAAGAGAACACCTTCGTGGGCTGAGGGCTCGTTGGCCTCACCTTCTGGCCTCAATCCCCAGGAGAATTTGTCCCTTTGCCCTCTCCCCTGCCGCCGCCGTTCAGAGCTGTGAACGGGACGTCCCTCACTCTGGAGGGCCAGCTCTGGTGTGAAAAGGACCTGCACCTCCACCCGCGGAGCTGGATGACTTGCCAGGGACCCCTTTCTCCCCGACCCAACCTCTCACTTCTGACCCTCCAGCTGGCACCAGGGTGGGGCCCTCGGATTAAGTCTCCCACTCATCAGCCTCTGAGAAGTATAATTAGGGCTTTTTATGGAAAATCAGCTCATTAGGCAAAGTGCAAAGGCTGTAAAAATGATCATTTTTCTAAAGGAGCTTGCTGGGCTCCCATCCAGCCAGGAAAGAAACCAGGAAGACTCTCTTCAGGGCTGCAGGCTTGGGTGGTGGGTTTTCAGAAAAGGAAAGGGTTTGGCCACACGGAAACCTCTGGTAATGAAGAACGCTAGGAAACGCTCTTAAACGAAGAGCTACCTAGTGTCGTAAAGGGCCGGTGGTTGCCAGAACTCCCAGACCCCTGGGGAAATCGCAGCCTGTATGGGGGACGAGGGGCAGCCCCGCCATGTTGCCCTCCCCTGAGCTCACAGTGGGGAAGCTCCTGTCCCTGGGGGCTGCAGAGGGAAAGGACCCCAGAAGAGCTCTGGATCGGGGCTCAGGCTAGGAAGGGAAAGCACAGGGGGAAGAGAGGCAGGGATGACAACCAGCCCTGAGGGTGAGGAGGCCATGAAGGTGGGAGGCGGGGGCTCTCTCTGCAGAGGGGAGGCCCTGCCCTGCCTGAGGCTGCAGACACCTGCAGACATCTCCCTCCTTCCCCTCATTTCCTCCCCGCCCCCCGCCCCCCGCACTGAAAGGTTACGTCAGCCTCGGGCTGTGGAGCCTGGAACCATAGCAGGACCACCCTGTCCAGGGCAACACCAGGGGGGTCACCGGCCCCAAGAATGAGAACGTAACCGGGCTCCCCTGGGCCAGACTCTGCTTCGGGGAGAAATGGATACAGACGCTCTAGCCTCCGGGGAAAGAGCAGATCACACGACTACCTTCTGTTGCGCGAACTTCACCCCTGCCCATGTGTGGACACGGACGCGTGGATAGACAAGACCACACTGAATGGGCTGAGAGGTAGGTACACAACCACAACACGCTAGCGGGAGAATGCACAGCCAGTTGTTTCTGGAGGAAGCCAAAACCCAAACTACGCACTGTCTTTGTACCCAGAAATAACACACTGATTCGTAATTAACATTTTTAAACTGTCCCTATTACAAACTCACAAAAGCGTGGTGGGGCCAGGGCGGGGTGCGGGAGGCGAGGGGGCCCCAAGGTATTAGCGATGTCCTCGGGGCTAAGCTGCCTGGTGGGTGCGGGAGCTTGGTCTTGTCATCCTTTACACCCTAACGTGTTCTACATACCCTCCTGCGTGTGTTCAGCATACAATCTAACGATAGTTTTAAACAGCCTATCCTGTCTCTGATGTCATAAACAACAGAAACCAGAAGTCCCCAATTCAAAGGAATCTCCAAGTCCTCTCAGAATGCAACAGACTTCCCAGATTGGGGGGGGCCGGGGGGGCCGCAGGTCCCCAGTCCTCGTATCTGTCCTAGTGACTCTCTGAACCTGGGCAAACGGCCCCACCACGGGGCAGCTGTGCTGGTCTGGATCCGCCCGGCCCCATGGTCCTGGGACCCCAGACTCCAGGCACTCAGTGTCCCCCACTGACAACACCAGGGGGTGGCCCCTTGCCACAGTACGCCACCTCACGGTGTCGCTGGCACGTGGGCATGACCCCACCCACTCCGCCCTAGGGCGGGGCCGTTTCTGTCCTCCCAAACCCCCCATCCGTACCCTGCTGGCCCACGTCCTCCAGGGACATTGAAGAAGGGCAGGTACTCCACTGGGCCCACCTGATCTGGAACCTGGTCCCCATTTAGACGTCTCCCTGACCCCTCACCTGTGGGTCAGAAGGGGCAACGACCTGTTCTCACTGGGGCTGCCGTCCCATGTCCCCGTTGCCTGCGTGCCTGGCCCGGTATCAGAGACCAGAGGCCAGACCACAGGGGTCGCAGGATCCTCTGAGGCTGAGCTTTGAAAGCCAAGGGGCATTAAACCTGGGAATGGGAAGTCCTGCAGAGGGACCCGGGGCCCCCAGACGGGCCAGGCCCACCGCTCAGCCCTCATGGCGCAGCCTCCCCGGTTGTGATGCGTGGGGCGGGGGGTGCGCAGGGCGCTTAGGTAGGCAATGATCTGTGAAAAGATTAATTTGCTGATCTTAGTATCGAAATTGAAAGAGATTTTGCAGCCGTCAGTTGAACACACGTCCACCATCTCCCTGGTGGGAACCGAAGGCTGACCCCCTCCTCCCTGCCCCTTCCCGCCGCGGTCAACAGGCAACACGACAGCACATTGAAAATTCATGAAAAAGACACAGGCAGGGGATATCTGCTGCAGACTCTCATCACTGAGGCCAGGCCCGCGGGTGGCCCGCAGGTGGCAGGGAGGATGAGGGGGCGTCGCTTGGCCGCGCCGGCGAGCTCACCTGATCCCTTTGTTCTGAGCCACGTGGTGCAGGGAGAGTCTGGACACGGCAGAGATGACCTGGGGAGACCAGAAAGATGCTTCTGTAATTCCACAAGAAACCAGAAAGTCATCACAAAACTGTAATGAAGGGTTGTGTGCACACAGCTGTTCACTCAGCACATTTCACCTCGTAAACACACACACAGCGTTAACATTTGGGGGAGCTAGGTACCTATTTTGTGTGTACCATGCAAAATGTGTCATTTCCGTGCACCAACATCTGCTGAGGGCTGCTGGGCTCCCCCGCACCAGCCACATTAACCACGCGCTGGGGCTCGTTCTCACCCACACTAGGGTCGGCCCTATCGGGGCTGCAGAGAGCCGCAGCGGGAGACACGCTTACAAAGTGCTTACCCCATGCCGCTGTTCTGGAAGCTACCATACGGTTAATAACATGTTCACGGCAGGTGCTGACCCGGTTCAGAGCGGGGCATGCAGAAGGCCAGAAAACTCAAGTGATTTGCCCCATGTTCCCCAGCAGTGTTGACACATACATCCAAGCACAGTGCTCCTTGCGTCAGCCCCTCCTCTCCCCGCATGGCCACTGACATCGGCACCCAGCTCCCTCAAAGGGTCAGGGGAAGGAAAACGAAGAGCTCCAGGTTCAGGCTGCATGAGGGGATCCGTCCGAGCAGTATCTCCCCACACCGACTGACCTGTCCGGACGAAAGTTCTGACGTGCTCAGCCATGAGCTGTGACCACTCCTTCTTAGGCTGCCCCGACCCTACCCCGTCTTGTCCTGTGACCCAGGGCCCACCTGTCTCCAGCCTCAAAGGCCCCAATGCAGGGACTCCACAGGCCCTTACAACAGGCAGCAGGCAGGAGATTCCACAGGTGATTACCGGTAAACTGAGGCAGGGAAAGGGAGGCAGTTGCCGCAGAGTATAACGTACATGAAGCTGCTCACGATTCATTACAGGATTTGTTGGACCCCTGCCGTGCCAGACATCACACACTGAGGAAGCAGGTGCAAGCCTCTACTTCGAGACCTCTTTGAGTCAGGGCGCATGAATCCATCTGTGCGTGTGTGCAACTGCATGTGTGTGTGCAAGATAGTGTGTGCACTGCACGCTGCGGGTGTAAACTGTGTGTGCATGTGTGCTTGTGCGTGCACGCACGTACATAAATAAGAATGCATGAGATGAAGGGTGTGCACTGCATGTTGTGAGTGTGATCTGTGTGCATGTGTGTAATATGCACATGTAGTCTATGTGTGCTCACATGTGTATAATGTGTGTGCATGTACGTGCATACGTGCACACAAGATGAAGTGTGTGCGTTGCATGTTGTGTGTGTGGTCGTGTGCATGTGTGCACGTGTGTGTAGCCTGTGTGTGCATGTGTGTAGCCTATGTGTGTCTGGGGACAGAGACCATGAACATGGCCCATGAGGACCACCTGCTAAATTCACAGACACCCTCTGCTGGCTGTGGTTTGCCCCAAGAACCGAGCCCACTGGGCCTTTGATGTGCACCATCCTCGTGAATCCTCACATCCTACAAGGCCGGGTCTGCCGAGCATTCAGGAGACTGGGAAACTGAGGCAAGGTCCTAAAGGCCCCAGCTGAGACACATTCCACAGACTTCCTTTTAGGCTGCACTCCTTCCAGCCACAATTTTTTTTTTAGAGGAAGAGAAAACCCAAGCCATACCAGAAGGCCCCTTTCTCAGCCGGCGACAGGGCTGCCTTGGCCAATACGCCGAGTGCTGTGAGCGGCCCTCTGGTACCTAGTCACACTTTAGCAGCCGGGGCCTGACCGTCAGGAATCCGCGGAACGGCGGGGTCCTTCTGCACTGCCCCAGACAGGACTCCACCGGCTCACGGCACAACCGGCCCCACCGAGGCCCCGAGCTCGTGTGCTACACGGGGCCTTTCACAAGCAGTGAGCAACTTGGCTTTGGCTGTTATTCTTGGCTGTTGAGAGCTCCAAGCATTGGCCATTAAAGCACCAGTGCCGCATGTGATAGAAGCAAGCAACGCCAGAGCTCGGAAGCTTTGGGCACACACGCCATGCCCTCCTGCGGCCCCGCGGCCAACAACATTCATCACCTGCCCGACTCCTCCCCGGCCGGCCAGACACAGGCCAGACTCCTGCCCGCGGAGCCCACCCACGGCACCGGCCATCTGGTTAGCGTGGGCGCGGGGACGAAGCCTGTTCCCTGCAGTCAGTGCAAACGCCATGCTCCCTACATACAGGTGGAACCCCAGGCAGAGGGGAGCTGCCGCAGGGGAGCACGCCGAAGCCAGGGCATGGGTCCCGGCATGTCCACGAGCTGCGGTCCCGGCAGACATGGTGGCTTCTCCGGCCACCATGTGCCCGGCAGCCTTGGCCCCCCGCTCACACTCTGCTCCAGGCTGGAGTCTGTCATCCGTGGTGGTGAGGGACCCGGCAAGCGAGAGGTAGCCCCTTACATGGGGTTCCATGTGGTCCTGTCGGAGGGGCCCCATCCCTGGGTCTGCCTGGGCCGTGCTCCCTGGCCGGCGTGTGTGCGGGAAGGGGAGTGCTCCGGCGGGGCCCACCGCAGGGAACCCCGCTGCGGTGACGGAGGGTGGAGGCTGCTGGGAGCAGGTGTGGGGCCCCCCGTCATGGGGTCAGACGTGGGGTGGCTGCAGCCCCATGTGGGAAGACAGGGTGCAGGGTGCAGATCCCTGTAGGGGAAGCGAGGCCCCTGCGTGGCTCCCATGTCACGCCTGGCCAGGCGGCCCCGTCCCAGGATGGAGAGGTCAGGCCATGATCAAACACCTCCCAGCCCACAGCCCCTCCAGCTCTTCTGAAAACATAAATGTTAAACGATGACATTTTCCCAACTTCTATCTGCACTTCTTGCCTGCATCCCAGTTAACAAATGGAATGAACACACACATACCATCTTCCCCTCCTCCCCACACACAACTGGCTCAGCAACCCACCGACCATGTCGCCGGGGCCAACGACATGGGAAAGGGCAAGGGGTTACAGCAGAAAGCTGTGTCCCCAGAGGGCCAGTCCCACAGCGGGGAGCCACATGCACCCCCAGTGAAGGTGCAAGGAGCGGAGGGGACAGCCCAGAGGACAGCAGGTAGAGGTGTGGAGTGTGCACCCTGGGTGGGCGTCTTGGCTCCGTCCCCACCCAGCCACGGCCTGCTCTGACCCCATGCTCTCCACTGGGTCTGCATTCACGGCGGACAGACTCCTGAACACCCAGCAGGCACTCAGCTTCCTCGTGCTCGCTGGCGGAGTTTCAGAATGCAGCCCCCCAAGCCCACCCCCTGGATGGCTCCGGAGTGGAAGAGAGTGAGGCACAGGAATCTGTTTATTTGTAAGGCCCCACGTGGCCCAGATATGGAGCTTGGGTCAGACGCACAATAGCACGGACTCGGTCAAGGTGTGCAGAAGGGCAAGGAGGGCGCCCCACCTGTTCACCTCGGGCCAGCCTGCGTGCGAAGCATGGAGCCACTGAAGGGGGATGTGTGTGGAACAGACGCAGGCCAAGTGGGCAGCATGGACTTCTGGGGAAAGGACATGTAATCTGGACCCCAGGAAGCTAAAGGGGGACCCCGGGCAGAGCAGTATCCAGTGCAGTCCTCACCGAGCCTAGAGTTCCAGAACGGGGCTCCCAGGACCTCTGTCACTGGGGGCCCACAGCCTCCCCTCACGAAGCTTGTCCTGCTAGACCCTGAGGGTCCCTGAACCAGGGCGGCACCCCATGCCAACCTTGAAGCTTCAGCTTATCATCTTGCCCAGGCATGGAGCTCGGCAGGCAGCCCGCAGGACATGTCCCCGAGGGGCCACCAGCAAATCCTTCCAAGAAGAGTGGTGGGAACCATCCTGCTCTCCCGGCCAGAAGAAGCAAGCCCTTACTGCTCTCTCTGGGGGCATTGAGAAGACTGGGTTTCCGCTCCGGGGTGCGCAACACTTCAGTTCCAGAGGTGTTCCTGCAGCAACTGACCAATGGCAAACAAGCCAGCAGCAGCCTGACTGCCTGACACAGGGTAGGAGACATAAAGGCAGGCACGCCCACATGAGGGGATCCTGAGCCGCCGGGTAAACTGATGTTGTAGAAGATTTGTTGACATAAAATATATTCATGAATTCCTTAAGTGAAAGAAACAGGTTGTGACACATGTACGATCAATGAAGTCTAGTTTCTAAAATTATATACTGCTTGGGGTGCCCGGGTGGCTCAGTCAGTGGAGAGTCTGCCTTCAGCTCAGGTCATGATCCGAGGTCCTGGGATCGAGTCTCACATCGGGCCCCCTGCTTGATGGAGAGTCTGTTTCTCCCTCTGCTCCGCCCCGCTGGCTTGTGTTCTCTCTCGCTTGCTCACTCTCTCTCTCAAATAAATTTTTTAAAAGATCTTTAAAATTATATACTGCTTAAAAGGGCCGGGCAGAAATGCACAAAATGTAGGCAGTGACTGAGTGTCTTTGTGCAGTCTGCCTCCTGCTCTCCCTTGGCTGTGTATTACAGTTTCCTACAATATACAGTAGGAGCAAATGTTATTAAAAAATAAAAAAGTCTACTGGTGTCCATCCCCAGGTGCAGAACCTCCCTGAATTCTCCTGTCAATAAAACATGTTATTGAAAACAAAAGGCTCAAACTCTGGGCCCTGCGGTGGAAACACAGGATAGATTTACTCTCACCACACCACGGCCATCACAAACAGGTCATAAGTCACCCCTCTCCTACTCTCACCCAGAGCACACAGCGGCAGGCCCCCCATTTCAAGCTGCAGCCAACAGGACACCACTCAGGACCCTCACTCTTATGAAACTGTCTCGTGACACAGAACACAGGACCTCCTTGAAATGTATCAGCACATGAAGTTGCACCTTTGAACTTTATATTCAAAGTACCTGGCACACAGATGTCACCTGGCAAATGCTGATGTGGCTAGATGGATAGATGGATGGATGCATGGGCATGTGGAAGGATGGATGAATGGATGGAAGGAAAGGAGAATAGATAGTGGAGGGAGGGATGGACAGATGGATGGGAAGAAGTGAGGATGGACAGATGCATGGATGGATGGGAGGACGGAGAGTATATGGATGGATGGGTGGATGGGAAGGAGGATGTATGGATGGATGGATGGACGGATGGACGGATGGACGGAGAGAGGAGGCATGGATAGACAGATGGATTGCAGAAGGACAAATAGATGGGTGGAAGGAGGAAGGAAGGACAGATGGGAAAAGTGAGTGACTGAATGACAGAGGAAGTCTCATAAGACTCCAAGCTCTCCCTGCAGCCCCAGAGAGGTGTTCCGACACCACACTGGTCTGTGAGCTCCCTGAGGGTCGAGCTGAGCTGGGTTTGCTCAATGATGCATTCCCAACGTCTTCAGAGCAGGCCCATCAGCTGTAACTCCTGCCGAGAAACCAGAGGCTTTTCCACACTCCTCATGGATTGCTCAAGTAGGGACCCTGCTTCTCAGGAAGATCTGGGCCACCCGAGGCCCCAAGTTCACTCCGCACAGAGACCAGGAGACTTGGGAGCGGGACAGAGCAACCACTGCCACGTTCACATTGAAGTCCCACCGGGGACAATTCCCAAGGTGGCACTCTCGTGCTGAAGGGAACAATCGGTCAGCGTGTCCTACCCAGCAGGGCTGCTGCAAGCCTGCCCTGGGGTACAGACCTCAAGGCATTTCTTGAGACTTCTGAGCTCCAGGAGGGTCCTTCCCATGACGGACACTGGCCTGGACTGATGGCATACCCATTTTACAGACAAGAAACCGAGGCCGAATCCCAGGGAATGTGCTCAGGCTCACACAGCTGGTCAGTGGGGGCTGGGAGGGACGCTCCTGTTACCCACCCCACTGAACCTTTGGAGAGGTAAGAGTCCACAACCAAGTGTCTTTCAACCTCCACAGTCTCCCCTTCCCCGCCAGGGTAAGCAGAGGCCATGGTTCCAGGGGTGCACAGGAACATAATGTGGCTGGCTGTGCCCTCTGCTGAGGATGCCCATTGCCAACCCAGCTCTCCCCAGGCCTCCTGGACACCTGACACTTGTCATGTGCCACATGCAGCTTTCCAAGCTCTTCTGGGGCTTAAATCACATCTGACCTTCGAAACCAGGCTCTGGATTGCCACTTCACATTTTACAGGTGAAAACTGCAGCCCACTGAGTTTACAGGATGGGCAGAAGCCAGAGGGACTGCAAGAATACTCAAAGAATGTCTGTGTATATGGGCAGGTGGGTAAATGGGCGGGTGCACGCATGCATGGATGGGTGTGTCACTGAACGGACGGGTATATGGGCAGGTGGGTAAATGGGCGGGTGCACGCATGCATGGATGGGTGTGTCACTGAACGGACGGGTAGACGGGTAGGTGGGTAAATGGGCGGGTGCACGCATGCATGGATGGGTGTGTCACGGAACGGACGGGTAGACGGGTAGGTGGGTAAATGGGCGGGTGCACGCATGCATGGATGGGTGTGTCACTGAACGGATGGGTAGACGGGTAGGTGGGTAAATGGGCGGGTGCACGCATGCATGGATGGGTGTGTCACTGAACGGACGGGTAGATGGGTAGGTGGGTAAATGGGCGGGTGCACGCATGCATGGATGGGTGTGTCACTGAACGGACGGGTAGACGGGTAGGTGGGTAAATGGGCGGGTGCACGCATGCATGGATGGGTGTGTCACTGAACGGACGGGTAGACGGGTAGGTGGGTAAATGGGCGGGTGCACGCATGCATGGATGGGTGTGTCACTGAACGGACGGGTAGATGGGTAGATGGGTAAATGGGCGGGTGCACGCATGCATGGATGGGTGTGTCACTGAACGGACGGGTAGACGGGTAGGTGGGTAAATGGGCGGGTGCACGCATGCATGGGTGGGTGTGTCACTGAACGGACGGGTAGACGGGTAGGTGGGTAAATGGGCGGGTGCACGCATGCATGGATGGGTGTGTCACCGAACGGACGGGTAGACGGGTAGGTGGGTAAATGGGCGGGTGCACGCATGCATGGATGGGTGTGTCACTGAACGGACAGGTAGATGGGTAGGTGGGTGGGTGTGTGGAGAGATGGATGGGTGAATAGATGGGTGGATGGGTGAACAGATGAGTGTGTAGACGAACGGATGGATGGGAGGACGAATGGATGGGTGGGGGGGTGAATGGATCAGTGTGCGGATGGATGAATGGGTACACGGATGGATGGTTTGAGAATAAGTGGGTAGGTGGATGGATGAGCGGACAGATGGTAGATGGACAGGCAGAATCAGCAGCAAAGGCTCCAAAGAGAACCTGCTTCCCAGGGCGCCTGGGTCGCTCAGTTGGTTAAGCACCCAGCTTGATTTTAGCTCAAGTAAGGATCTCAGGGTCATGAGATCGAGCATCACGCCGGGCTCCGTGCTGAGCACAGAGTCTGCTTGAGAGTCTTTCTCTCCTTTTGTCTCCCTCTGCCCTTCTTCTCTCTCTCCCAAATAAATCTTTAAAAAAGAGAGTGAGAGAAAGAACCTGCCTCCCAATCCCCACCTCTTAATTGTCAGAACATGAGCTACCATTTCTTGAGCACTTAGTATGTTATGCACTAAGATAAACACAACACAAACATTACTCCTGTATATATTGTGTTATTCCCTCCCCGCAACTCCCCATTATTAGATGCAAACCCTGGGGACCAGATTAGAATGAGGACCTTGTCCCAGGTCACCCAGCAACAAGTGGCTGAATGAGGAACTAAACCCAGATCTGCATGACCCAAACCTGTGTTTCTACCTGGCACCCCACCCCCAGGAGCCCGCAGCTGGGCGCAAGACCGCGTACCCCTTCTTCAGGGCCTGGCTGGGCCACATTTTCCAGCCTCTCTGGCAGTGTCTGAGGTCCAGCCAGCGGATGGAGCAGACAGCAAGTGGGCCACTTGCAGGCCTGGCTCGTGAAACTTCCCGGTCCTGGGCAGCCTCGGAATACCCATGCTAAAGGTGGTGAAGTCGCCATCAGCCGGGGCCCCTGAAGGTCTTCCTGGGGCAGAGGCCGCATACAAACGTGGACACGGACACACACGCACGCACACAAACGTGCACACGCGCATATACACACAGATGCGTCCTCTGCCCACCTGGCACTTCCCTGAAGGTTCGCCGTCTCCTGGGTGAGCCACCAACGCACCTCACCTCTCCACCGGAACTCAAAACATGAACCAAGGTTTTTTGTGTGTTTTTTGCCTTAAAGTCTTTATTACCCTGAACATAAAAGACAGAAGTCCTCCAGGATAGGAGTTCATTATGTGGAAACAGTATTTCTTCACAAGTGAAAAATCAATATTCCTCGGAACGAAGGCTCCTATGCTAATGGGTACCATAAAAAAGTCGGGTTTGAAGAGCTGACAAAATGTCTCTGCAAAGAAAAAGGACACACACATCACTGCCACGTTAAGGCAACAGGAACGGCTCGCTCCGGAACTGCAGGAAAGTGACCGTGTCTGTCCTAGCATTTAGCTGGCACTGCCCCCAGGAAGGCCAGCTAGCTTCCCCTAGATCCTCGATGAGGAAGCACGGGCAGGAATGATCCAGAAGAACAACGAAGACGGAGACAAGTCGGCCTTTAAGAGGGACCCGGGGCTGCTTTGTGCTGGCGATGAGGTGAGCAATCCCAGGCAAACGCCCGGGTCCCGTCAGACCCCGCTGGCTCTGTGCGGATCAGGAGGGCTTCCCGGCCCCAACTCCCTCGCTGTCATTAGGAGTCAATAAGCAGGAATCACACACACTGGGCTCAAGCCCGCACACCTTCCTTATCAGCCACTACCACACATCTGGAAAACACACACAAACACACGCGCGCATGCGTGCACGCAGCTCCACAGAGCCAAATGGCAAGATTATGAACCTCATTTAAACACGTTGCCCGGGAAACTCCCCTATCTGCCTGGGAGATCACGGCTGCATATTTAGAAGCAAATCATCATAAATTGCTTTCCCCAGCTCAGCTCTGCATTGCCCTTCTGTTTTTTCCTTTTTTCACATCGAGAGCAAAGTCAGAAAAGCCTCCACACTGGTGCCTTCAGAATGAGGAGCAGCCACTGAGGTGTCATTCATCAGGCGGGGTGTGCAATCACAGCCCCGTGTTCGAGCCCTGCCCCCGGGAGGAGCCGGGGAATGAGAAGCAAGTGGGAAACACGGCCACTTGTCAGCCGCTGTGTTCTGGGCGGCGGTGGGGGCCTGGCGGGCCCAGCTGATGGGACTCTTCCACAAGGCAGCTGAAAGCGTGCAGGAGACGGGGGCCCCAGGATGGCTAAGCGGACAGATGAAAACCCCCACTCATTAGAGCCAGTGACGGGTGGCAACTCTGGAGGGGGACGCACGGAAGGAGGGTCTGGTGGTCCCGGAAAGTGGGTGGGAGCTCAAAAGTGATTTAGGAGAAGAGAAAATGCCTTAAAAGGCAGAGTCTGCAGACTCTTCATCACTGGCCTTTTCCCTTCCTGAGCTCGAACGAAGGTTTCCAGGTGATTTAAAATGAACCCCGAATCTAGCTGCATGTCCTCAGTCTCAGTGGGGGCAGATCGAGACCTCACATGCACGCGGGACAGGCCATCCTGAGCCTCGGGGACCAGCAGCCCGAATCTTCATGCCTTGGACTCCGCAGGTGCTAAAGGCAGTAATATATACGGATGAAGGAATGGATGGATGGATGGGTGATCGATCCGAACTGGACTCACATATTAAGCGCCTCCTTGTGCCGGGCATGTTACAGGAGTCACTTTAGTTAAGGTGCAATCATGACTAAACCACAGAGAGCCGCAAAACAAGGCAAAATGGCAGGGATAGGGGTTCAAGTCCCAAGCCCACCACTGACTATTTGAGCCACTTTTCCCTAGGTCTCAGTTTCCTTAACTGTGGACTAAGGGAAACAATACATAGGAGATGGCAAATGCATGGCACACGTGTTGCCACAGCTCCTTGCTGTGCTCACGGCAGGCGTCACTAATCAATCACAGTGCTCCTTCCCACTAAAGCCACAGGCAGCCTCTGAAACTTTCTCTGCAGTGCTCAGAGCCGGCTCTGCCTGTCAGAAAGATCTGGCATGCAAGGAGAGACCTGAGTCCACCCCGAGAAACACCTAGACCTGGCAGTCTCAAGAGTCCCTCTGGGCACTATCCACTGTCCCCGATCTGTAACATCAGGTCAAATGCTCCGTGGTCACTGGGCAGGGAGAGGGTATGAACTTCAGCTGTTCCTGACCATGAAGGTTTGCAAGAATCAATCAGGGAAACTTAAAATCCTTAGTGGAAAAAATTTAGGGACCACCTGGTCCAAATTCTTCACTTGATAGGTGGGAAAGCTAAACCCAGCTAGGGAGTTGTCCGTGGTCTGCAAGGGCCGCCCAGGAACTTCCCGGCAGAATCCGTCCAGAGACAGAGGTGCCACCTGGCGCTCAAAGCTCTTGCTCTCGCTGGCAGATCTTCATTAACAACAACGGCTGTGTATCTAGGCCTCTCCCGGGTTCATTTCATTTCATTCCCTCAAAACCCCCACGAGACACTTCTGCTGTTCCTCCCGTTTTATGGAGGAGTAACTGAGGCCCAGGGGTTCGTGGCAGACCAGGAGAGACCTGTGACAGATTTGGCTCGTGCATCCGGCTGTGGGGCCCTAGCTCTCTGCCCCAGCTCTGTCCCAGCTCTGTCCCAGCCCTGCCCCAGAAAGGGTGGCTCTGGACGGAGGCCGACAGCGGCGGGCAGGATCAGGTGGGGCCAGCAAGCCCATGCAACTACAATGGTGGCTTTGGGGAGCTGGCTGGGCGGGCCGGCCATGGGCCACTCACCATCTATGAATGCATGCTCACTCATCCCCCCAGCACGCCCTGCAGCTGCAGGAAAGCAAGACCGGCCTCCTCCCCACCGCCAGACAGGTAAAAGGTGGAGCGAAGGTGTGTCATCTCACACAGAAAAGCCCCAACACGTCTCCCCTCTGATCCTGGCGAGGCCGTGAACCAAGACACACGTCTGCTGCCCAGTGGTGTGAATCACTGCCCGAAGGTACAAGACTCCCTGAGGCCCAGGCACCCTGCCCAGGTCTCAGATGCCAACGCATTATAGACATCACAGGCAGAGCAGGAAGAAGCCCTGGTCCCACGTGGAATCCTCGCCCTGTCTGCAAGGCTCTGACTACAAGTTTCCTTTCCTTCTTCCTTGTAGTGGAGACAGCAAGCCGAGGGGGTCAGAAAGCAAGCATCTACACAGCCTGCTCCTTGAGCGGGTCCCCATATCCCATCAGCCCACGCTACATCTGCCCGTTAACACTGATCACATCCGACCTGGGTCCGCGTGGTTCAGCTCCGCCACAATGGTGTGGGGTCAGGACCACCATCCCCACTTCCCAGAGGAAACCGAGGCCCTGACAGACAGGGGACCTCACTCGCCATGACACAACCACAGAGGCAACCCCAGAACTGAAGCTGGCTGTCGGACTCGGCCCTTCCTAAGCACCGTCTGCATTCCCACCGAGGAGGGAAAGGCCTCCCATCTTAGATTTAAAGAGTTGCCAGAAACAAGGAATGGACTCTGGTCTTCCCTCACTGTCCTGAGAGTGCCTAGAACCAGAACTGGGGACACCCGAGCCTGGGATGTGGCAGTCCTCCGTGTATAATCCCAAGGGATGCCAAGCCACAGCCCCCAAAGGCTGGGATCCACATGGCCTGGGCACTCACAAGTGTTTACTAGCCAACCTGCCAATCCCACAGTCACAGCCCAGGAGCAGTGCTCAGAACACAAGACCTACCAGAACCTCCTTGAATCAGCTAATGCTAAAGTAAGCCTGAGTCCTGACCATGAGCCTGAATCCTGACCTGGAGACTGAGTCTTGACTGTGAGACTGATCCCCTACCACAAGCCTAAGCCCTGACCATGGGCCTAACCCTGACCATGAGCCTGAGTCCTGACTTTGAGCCTAAGCCCCTGACTGTGAGCCTGAGTCCTCACTATAAGCCTGAGTCCTGATCATGAGCCTGAGGGCTAATCATGAGCCTCAGTCCTGAATGTGAGCCTGAGCCCCAACTGTGAGCCTAAGTCCTAAGCATAGCCTGAGTCCTGACTATGAGCCTAAGCCCTGACCACAGCCTGAGTCTTGACTGTAAGCCCAAGTCCTAATCCTGAGCCTGAGTCCTGACTGTGAGCCTGAGTCCTAATCATGAGCCTGAGTCCCGACCACAGCCTGAGCCCTGACGATGAGCCTGAGTCCTATTTATGGGCCTGAGTCCTAATCATGAGCTTGAGTCCTGACCACAGCCTGAGTCCTGATCATGAGCCTGGCACTGGGCTCAGAAGTTACCCTCTTGCTACCTCACTCAATCCTCAACCATCCAAGGAAGTCTGTGTTACCGTGCCCCTTGTCAAAGGAGAAAACGGAGGATCAGAGCGGTCATGGGGATTGAGATGGTCAAGACCCTGGATGGCCAGATTTGCACTCAGTGTTCTTAACAGGGAAGCATCCAGAAGAACAGCCTCGGCCCCCCGTGTGAGCCTTGCCCTGGAACCCCCTCCCGTAGCATTTCTGGCTCCACCACTCTCGTCTGGGCCTTCACCATCGGTCAACCCCAGCCTGCTAATGGGGGAGAGGTGACAACAGCCATTGCCTGGGGAGGGCCGGCGGCTTTCAGAACTGCTTCACTGCCTCCCCTGATTAATGGCCATTTTAACAGAAAGAGAAACAAAAATTCTCTCACACCATGACTATAATTTTTCAATGTACACACTTACTCTAAAGCGATGATTTAGTAACTCTGTTATTAAGTGCAAGTACAACCCAGCGCACAGAGTAAGGAGACCTTCTCCTCTGTCAGCTCACTCTCGCCAGCCCCTTGCTCGGGGGCCTGAGCGGCCAGGAGAGCCTCTGGCACCTGCACCCCCTGCCCCCTGGTACTCTCTCCCCAGCTGATAGCAAAGGAGGGTGTGGCCCTGCTCTCTGGCCCCTGCTCTTGGGTGTGCGGACACTGCCAGCGGCAATCAGGGACAGGGTCAGCACCGCAGAAGCCACCCACCTGTGTGAGGACCGCCTCAAGCAGCCACACACGTTAACAGGACAAGCTGCAAATCCAAGCATTCTCACAGTTGTGAAAGGCAGCAGGGGGAGGTGAGGGGCCGCAGGACCCACAGCTAGGAGCAGGATGATGAGGGGAGAAAGCAGGAAGAGACCCGCAGCCAGGCGAGCCCTGGCCGTCCTCACACGGCCCCTCGAGGACGAGCCCGTGGGGCAGGCGTAGACGTGGCCAGACTTGGATTGCACGGGACCAGCTAAGGGGCCTGGACTTCACCCTGGAGGTCATGGGAAGGCAAGAAAGGTCACGAGGGAGGCACAGGATGGATGCAGCATGGAAGAGAGATGCAGGGCAAGGCCAGCCGTGGGCACCCCACCACGAGGACCACCCATTCATCTTGCACCTCCCACTCAGCCCACGAGTACGGGCTCCCCAAGGGCTAACACCCTGTCTGCTCCGTCTTCAGAGCCCCCAAGGGTAGCCCTGTCGTGCCTAGCACAAAGGACGGGTCACCTGAATATCCTGCTGCTACAGTCCGTAGTGTGTCTGAGGGTCCCCAAAACTCATGTCCTTCCCAATACCGCAGGCGGCGGCCTCACTTGCAGAAAGGACTGTTGCAGATACAATGAGTTAAGATGAAGTCATTCTGGAGTAGGGTGAGCCCTTCATCCAACGTGACAGGTGTCCTCACGAGAAGAGACACAGGAGCCCTGGGGAGAGGCGAAGAAGCCACGCGGCAGAGGCGGCGATCGGAGCGAGGGACGCAGCCACAGCCAGGAGCACCCGAAGCTGCCAGGAGCTGGGAGGGCCAGGAAGGAGCCTCCCTGAGCCTGCAGAGGGAGCACGTCCTGGGACACTCGGAGTTCGGACTTCTGGCCCCAGGACCGGGAGAGAATGGATTTCTGTTGGAAGCCCCCCGTGTGGTGCTGGTATCGGCGGTCCCAGGGACGCCGGGCGAGGCTGAGAGTCACAAGCACCAGAACCAGGGTGGACGGTGCTCAGCCCTTCGGCACCGACGGCCACCCAAATGTGTAGGGGTCAGAATGCCACAAGGATCGGCGTCTGGCGATGCAGTCGGTCAAGCCTGCAACTCCTGATTTCAGCTCAGGTCATGATCTCAGGGTCATGAGAACGAGCCCCGCGTTGGGTTCCGCGTTCAGCGCGGAGTCTGCTTCTCCCTCTCCCTCTGTTCCCGAACCCCCGATCTCTCTTTCTCTCTCTCAAATAAATAAATCGGATCTTAAAAAATAAAGAAGAACATCACAAGGTGGCACTCGGGGGCCCTGGGACCACCCCCCGCCACAGCAGAGGGCAGTCAGTCACAGAGGCAGGGCTCCCACGGAGGTGACAGTCAAGGCCCAGACAGACAAGGACAGCTCTACCCACGAACGAGGTGGGACAGCACATCACAATGACCCGGAGCATCAGTTCAGCTCTTCCTGGAGGCCCCCAGCACCCCGGGTTCGAGCAGTGTCCCCACACCCGGCCCGTGCTGGGCCTGGCCCCACAGTAACCCCCCTTCCCTAGGAACATCTCCCTCAGCGGCATCCCTGGGCCCCCTCCCCTCTGCTCTTTGCAGATCCTTCCCTGAGTCATATGGAGGGACGGGCCCTGAGCTGGCAAATGCCCGGACATCCCTGCACAACACCCCTCAAGCAGATGGACCCTTTATCATCTGCTCATTTTATGCTCCCCTTATGATCTGATACAAGTCCTGGTAATTAATAATGCTGCTCCGTGCAAAGTTAATGGCTAGCAGGACCCGGAGACATCACACAGGGAGACAGCGGGCCCCTGTCCAGGGGGGTAGCTGAGGTGTAGGCTAATGGGTGTGAGCAACGTGAAGCGGGAGAGAGAACAGCAGAGTCAACTCGGGGGAGCACAGAGCCAGCTGTGGACCAGCTGCAGAAGCTCAAGCACTTACAAAGTAATACGAACCTACTGGAACAATGGGGCGACAAGAGCGACCCGCTCAGCTGATGGCCGGCCATCCCCAACCAAGGCAGGTGGGCTGCCAGGCAGGAGGCAAGCTGGGGCTCAGTCGGAGCAGTCCACAGGGGCACAGGCTGCTGCTGGGTAGTGAGCACCCCATCGCCCAGAGGTATGTAATACATTGGTGCTGGCATTGTAGAGGTGATCAGACGAGAAGACTTCCCAGGTCAGTGCTCCTCTGAAGGTCAGGTGCACCCCAAACCCTCACCTGAGGCCCATAGACCAATGACAACTTGGCTTAAATTGATTCTGGCAGCTGTGGTGGACGAGGAGAGAGAAGTCAAAATGAATGGTAAGCTTTCAGGATACTAGCAACCGCACACACGCACGCACACGCACAACGGCAGCAGGGGAGTTACATGGACAAGTGAGCATTCGCAGGTTACATGCCCCCTCCGTGCACCTGCTTTGCACTCCCCTGCACATGTGCTGTCGCGCTCCCTCAGCCAGAAGTGCCCTCCCCTGCCCCCCGGCCTGGCCTCAGCTTCCTCCAAAGTGCCCCCCAAACCTCACGCATCCTGTTGCACTTTCTGCCCGCCCTGGGGTCCGCCGATTGCCCTTGCTGCGTCCCCCACCGCACTCTGTGGACTGACTTGTGCAGCCACCACCCTGTGGGGTGCGGTGGGAATGCTGGGGCGCTCGACAGATGCGGGCCACGTCTGTCTCTCGCCCCCGAGCTGGTTACCTTGGGGGGGGGGGTTACCTACTGAAAATTCACCAAGCTGGCCACTTATGACAAATGCCTTTTCCCGTGAAAGTGAAATGCTTCAAAAGAAATTTACGTTAAAAAAAATAAAACCCTCCAGCTTTAAATCTAGAAATGCCACCGACGTTTAATTGGCTTTATTTGTTGGAAAACATACAGCTCTGGGGCTTCCAATGAATCAATGCTCGGTGAGGGGACGGAACTGCTCACAGACTGGGCAGGTGGGTTGCTCAGGGCCCCCCGGGCCTGCCAGCAGGGTGCACCTCACCTCCCCATCCCAGTCCAGCCGAAGGAGCATGAGGGCAACTGCATGGTGGGGGAAGGGGTGGGGGGTTCACAGCACCCTGATACCCACAACTGCAGGGATTCCTTCTTCCAGGAGGGGCCTTGTCCACCTCAGGTCCATCGACTGCCCAAGCGGCCCCAGATGACAGGAAGAGGCAGGGTGATTCAGGTTCTTCCAGAGGCTTCTCTGCAGAGGCTGGGAAGACACAGCCATTCGCAATCCACCGTGGCAATTTCTCTTGCTCCGGGAGCCCGGGCAGCTGGGAGCAGCCCAGCCATGGGAAACGCATGCGGTCCCAGCCGCTCCAGCTGGGGGGCTACAGCAGAGTACCCGTGCTGCCCACCCCTGCTTCTCCCCTGCTTCTCCCCTGTACATCAGGCCTCCCTGTCACATCGATGAGTGGCCACGGCCTAGCAAGTGGGGGTAGCTCAGAGCTCTTCAATTCCCCCAAACAAGTCTGGATTCGAGGGCACCAACTCTCCAGCGACACGTCGACAGCCAGCACCACCCGCAAGCCCACCATGAGCTCCACGGGTGTCCCACGAAATCATACAGCACAAGGAGCATGGGATGACCTCTCCTGGTACCCGTAAGCACCGTGCCTGGTCGCTCATCCCAAGGGTGCAGGTCAGATGTGACCCGGGATGGCCCTCCTCCTGAGGCATGGCCCTTGAGCCACATGCAACCTTGCCCTGTGTCTCCTCCCCACCCCATTCCCCACAGCCATCCGATGGCTGAGAAATGAAAGGCCTTTGTGAGCCATCACCCTGTGATTCTCAGGAGCCCTGAGGTGCAAGCAAGCACGGGCCCCACGCTGCCCCGACCTCACACGGCACAGGGACCCAGCACAAGGCGCTGACCTGCTGCTTTCTGTCCAACCTCCAATGAGCTGTCATGAATTTCTAGTCACCTCAAGTGAAGTTAAAGATGCTCTGTACCTTGCTGGACTCACTCGATGTCCAAGCCACCACCCACCTGCCCAGGCAGGCGCTGTGATGGGCCCTCACACAGACGAAAGAACCATGAGAACCAGCTCACTCCCCCCAGAGCTGCCGTGCTAACAAAGCCACATGGGCCCGGGACCCTGGCCTGCATCCTGTTTTTCTGCTGCCTGCCACGGACGCCCCTCTTCCCAGGCTGGGCTCTCAGACCCCAGTGGAGGCAACGGCCCCCGGGCCCACACTTGACCCAGCAGGAGATGCCAGGTCAGCTGGATGAACAGACGAGCCAGCGTTGTGCTAGAAGTCCTACCAGGCCCAGAACTATCTGCACAGGCCACCCATCCCCAAGTCCCCGTGTCCCAGCACCAACCTTGACCAGAAGGGGGAATCTCAAGGAAAACACACATGATGGGGCTACCTGATAACCCCCCAAGCTTCCCGCGGAGAGAGCACCGGCTAGCCCCATTAGCATGGCCGAGTCAGATTCAGAGAGGCTAGTAAACGGCTCCACGGTCACCCCGCTGGAAAGCAGCAGATCCGGGACTCAAACCCTGGTCTGTCTGAGCTCTGGCCAGGGCCCAGCTCGGGCCTGACTGTGGCCAAGGGGCAGCCCCAGATGCGAAGACGCTGCACCATGCCCTCTCTCCCCTCTGTGCCTGGACCCGGTGTCGGGGTCTGCGAGGGCCGAGGGGCCGGTGGGTACAGACAAGGGAACTGGACACCGTGGGAAGCGAGGAGAAGCCAGCTGGGCTCCTAGGGGAGCTGCAGACACAGTATATCCCCCTTGGAAAAGTTAATCCTCTGTTGGCAACACACTGGTCTAGGGCCTGGTGGCTACATCAGCAGCTTTTAGTCACCCAGAGATGAATTCTCCAAGTACGAGTCTGTTTTCATGCAAATACTCCGGGAAATCCGCTGGGATCTCTGAGCCACCTGGCTTTGGGCAAGGGGCAATGCAATGGTGTGGTCAGCATTCTAAAAATGCAGAGGCCGCTTTAGGGGCTGGCCCTGCCCTGAAGACCCGTCATACAGAGGACGGGCTCTGGTGAGGACCGGGTGGAACATGGTGGGTGTGCTGAGGACCCTGAGGCCCATTTTCCTCTTCCCCAGCGCCTGGAGGGGGGGATGCTCAACCAAGAGGGGGTTTCTGGGGCTCAGGCCCACTCAGAGGAGAAAGCCAGCGGGCAAACCTCCTGGCAGGGGCCAGCACCGAAGTCACGCCCTCTTTCGGGGTGGGGGTGGGGTAGGGCCCATCTGCCAGGCCCATTCTTCTGGAAGTGACCTCTCCGCCCCACAGAGCCCTCAGGGATTCCCTGCAGAAACTAATTGCCTGGAAGCATAAATAACACGCCCCAGGGACAGCATCGGGGCGGGGCAGTGAGGCCCCCACAGGCGCCCTGAATGGGGAACAAAGCAGGCCTCAGCTGCTCTCAGCCCACCCACCCACCGTTCCCAGGAAGGGGGTGCCCGGAAGGAAACCGGGATTACAGACATGGGGACATCTGGGCCCAGGGAACTCTCTGGGTCCTACGAACACACCTCTCTAAAAACGGCAAGGGCCAGCTAGCAGTCCCCTGCCCCACCAGACCCCACTGCCAGCCCCCAAACACACATACAGGCTCTGCACACAACCCGGGGAGGTGCCACGGGAGCCCACCCCCCGTTGTGAAGCCCGCAGTGCCTCCTGAGGGAGGAGCATAGGCAACGGCCCGTCTTCACTCGCCCACCAAGTCCCCAGGAGCCCTGGGAGGGGTGAGTCCCCCCAAAAGATGAGAGAACCGAGGCCGGAGGTCATCCGGGTGTGGGGGCGACAGAGCATCCAAGCCACATCCCAGAGCCACTCCGCTTCCCACCCAGGACAGGCCCCGGACACAGGCTGGAGGGTAGGCTGCCGTCTGACCAGCCTCCTGCCACCTGGCCCTGTAGCAAACCCATGGGATCCTCAGAAGCAGAGCATGAACAATGCTCCCCTTGCACCGATTATTCTATTACCTGATGATTCGGATAAGGAAGGTCCTGGAAACGCAGCCCCAGAGGGAGCATGGCCACACCTGGGCGCAGGTCCGCCTGCAGGCTGCTCACCCTCTCTGTGCACCTGGGTCTCCCCTGAGACAGGATGAGCACATCCTGGGGTCCCTCTTGTGGGGTCCCGGGGGACACCCTGGATGTCGAGCGGGTTCCTCACGCTCCACGACCCCCCAGGCGATGTCAGGTGCCCTGGCTGGGCTCCATCAGCGTAGCCAGCGGCCCCGACCCCGATGTCTCCTCCTGCCCATCGATCTTCTATCCCAACCCACACCTGCTCCCAGGCTCGAACTCCCCACCACCCGGGCTGTAATCAGAGTTGAGCCCGGTCCTGTGCCGAGGTCCCTCTCCACTATTTCAGTAGTGCCGAGATACCTGTTCTCACCACCATAACTACCGTCCGGGTCTGGTTCTTCTTGGAGGGCAGTGATGGGTGCATGACGTGAACGCGCACTGCAGCGCGGTGGGAAGGTGACCGGCACGTCACGCGTCTTTACAGACAGCCTCCGCCACCGTGAGCGAACACACACCACAGCCCCTTCCAGCGCGCCAGCTCCTGAACAAAGGCCAGGGACACGCTGTGCCTCTTTCCTGACAGGCCTGGGGGCCCAGGGGCAAGCGTCGGGGTCACCCAGAGGGGCCTCTGCAGAAACCACTGTGACCCTCTGCGAGACTGGGGCGGGGGGGGGGGCAGGCCTCCCTGGCATTCACACCTCAGGTCCCAGGCTCACTGCAGCAAGACGAGACCAGCGTCCTCCAAAGTGTCAACGCTGAACAAACCTGGATTTTACCCCAATTAGTATCATGAGCCTGAGCTAATTGATTCGTTCCAAAGGGCGCCATCCCATCAGCTGGCTTCAAGATACTTAACATCTGATTTCCAGATCCAGAGAGGCTGCCATTAGCGAGATTAAGTATAGGCACACACAATTTAATCCCCCGCCCTCCCCACAAAAACAAAGGTGACAGCTCTCCCAAAGAAGGATGCGGGGCCCTGGCGAGATGGTGAGTCACTCAGGAAGGAGACCATCGCCAGCATTTAGACACAGGGCCACGCGAGGAAGTCCCCGCCAGCACCACGCAGGGGTCAGGCCTGAGAGCCACGGCCCCCAGGAGAAATCTCACCTCTGACCTTCCCACAGTGCGGTCGTGGGGGGACCAGGACTCTGGGCTTGAGGGGGAGTAGTCATCACCCATACTCTGCCCTCAATTTGGGAAGTCAAGGCCCAGAGAGGCAAGGGCTCAGACCAGGGGCCGGAAAAGCCTGGAATGCATGCCTTGGGATCCCCAACAGGTCACCTCCCACCGCGTGGCCTCAGTTATTCATCCAGAAAATGAGAAAAAAACCACGGCCCCCACACCATCGGGCGCAATGAGGATCCGGGAGTCAGACGCGCAGAGCCGTCCCTGAGGCATGGAAACACAGATGTTTGTTTCTAAGACATTTCATCTGGAAAAACGTTAGTTTCTTCTTTTTTCTCTGTCCCCATTAAACCTCATCAGGCTTTGCAAACGTGACGGTGCTTTATTAAGGCTTCCAGTGTTAATATTGATACAAGGCCAGGGACCCCGCAGGCTCACAGCCTCCGCCAAAGAAGGCGGGCTGGAATATTTAGTATTGTCCATGAATAATACATGACCCAGAGGGGCCACTCCTGGGATGAGCCCACGAACTATCATCTCTGCAGTGGAGGGGGCTGCCCGCCTGGTGGGGGGCGCACGCTGAGGCTAATGTGTGACCGTGCATACACAGAGCTCTGTGCGCAGGCCGAGGCTTTAGGGGATGAAACGAGCCGTGAGCCTGAGCCAGGAGCCCAGGCAATGGTTCCGTGGAGCCAGGCAGGCCCGGCCTCGAAGCTACTCTCGCACGACCACACAGGGTGCATCATACCATCTCAAGAAGTAATACAGGCAGCAAGCCCAGCAGTGTGAACACAGTGGTGAAAAACCCAAGAGAGGGCGGGAACAAGAGCCCCGCTGTCCCTACCTGTGGCAGAGACACTGGCCATCACTGGCCCCCGGTTCCCTTCTCCCTCTTCCATGGAAGACAAGCTTCAGACGGGCACAGGGCTGCGTGGGTAAAGACCCTACCTCCCGTCCCCACCACAGCAGAAGATGTGGCCTCGTCACTGCGGTCTGCACAGCACGGAAGAACGCACGGCTGTGAGGCAGGCCCCTGCTCTTCCAGCAAAAACCCCACCTCTCCCTTTTCCTTCCCTGATGCACAGAATGGAATGTAGATGCAATGGCAGAGGTTGAGCAATCATGCTGCACCACGAAGGGGAAGCCACATGCAGGGCACAGGGCGGCAGAGCAAGGGGATGCCAGGAGCCTGGGCTTTTGTACAGAGAGGGACAGCGTCCGGCCTATTCAGCCACTTTCACAGGGTCTCCTGTTTGGGTGGCCTCACCCTTCCTGCCGCCAGCCACTCACCCTGTCCAGCCAGCAAGGACGAGTCATCTTTTACACGCACTGTACAAAAATATTCAGATCTCCTAATAACCATTTCAAAGTTTTCTGATCTAAAGAGGGTAAGTTCACTGGCAGGATGAAGGGACCCCAGCAGGACCCAAGGCCATCCTTCCGAGCGGGTAACCCGAGACCGCCAGCCACCTCCTGGGAGGTCTGGACTCACCCGACCCACTCCGCAAGGCTTCCCCAGGGATCGCTGTTCCCATGAGCTCAGCCTAGGTGGCCCGGAGGGCCAAACAAGACTACTTGTCTTATCATCAATGGAGAACGTTCCAGAAGCAGTGCCCATACCCCATACCAGGACTGGGCCTCTCAGGGACCAGGAACCACAGCAGAAGCAAAACAAAGAGGTGGCGGGGGGGCACATGTGGTCTTAAGAAGGGGGGCCATGGTAGGAGTTGGCCCTACCCCACCACTAGGTGCCTGGGGCTGGCAGCAGGGTATCAAAGGGAGGACTAGCATGAAGGCAGAGCAGGGGAGCTAGGGGTGGTGGCGCTGAGGAGGAAGAGAGAGATGCAGGGGTGGGGTGGAGGGGTGGGATGCAGGGGAGGGTGTGGGAGGATGCAAGGGTGGGCTGGAGGGGAAGGATGCCAGGGAGGGAGGGAGGGCAGGGAGGAAGGCAGGACACCCTGTGGGAGGGCCCAGCTAGGAGCCTGCCCAGGTAGGGAGGGGAGAGGCCGTCCCAGGGGGAGTCTGTGGGGCTGTGCAGTTGGATTCAAGGCCATCCTGGCTCAGGAGCAGAGGCAAGTGGTCTGAGAGCTGGAGAGTGTCCTCTGAACACAAACAGGCCTATGTTTATTTTGGAAACGTGGAGGAGGCTGGGGCAGGGAGGAGACGCAGACACCCTGTAGAGAAGGCTCACAATGCAGTCTGTAAACACACCCCCCCAACGAGGATTAAGTCACTTGTCCAAGGTCACTCGGTGAGTTGGCCCTGGGGTCCCCAAAAGTCAGCCTGGGACTGTTCCTGGTTCCCAGTGATTCCCACTCCCTGACGCAGGGCCAGGCCAAAGGGCAGTGGACATCGGTCCCAGGTCGCCAGCCCTGAATTAGACATCAGGGCAGAGGGTGGCTGCCTCAGGGACAGAAGACAGGAGCCCAGGACCACGGCACAGGCTGGACCGAGGGGAGGAAGCCTCAGTGGGGTCACACGGGACCGGGGCTCGGAGGCCACCGGGATGTGGACACCGGGGCCGGGCTCAGCTTCAGCCCTTGGAAAACACTTCTAGGCTTTTCTAAGGAAAAAAGGAAAGAAGCGCAGCCATACCCAGCTGGTCGGTGGCCACATTTCCGCCTGGCCACCCAGCCCAGCCAGAGCTGTGACCCACACGGTGCCGGACACAGCCTCCAACGAGCCGCCGGCCCGGCCCTCCCTTGACACCAAGGCTGTGATGTCCTGACACCATAGGGGCAGCAGCTGTGGTAGGAACTGCAGCAGTGTTAGGGGTGGTGGCCGTGGCCGTGGCCGTGGGGCTGAGGCTAGTAGTGCCAACAGGAAGAAGAGTGGTGGAGGTGGTGGCAGCGGGAGTAGTAGCGATGGTGGTCATAGCGGCAGCGGGAGAAACAGTGGCAGCGGGAGTCAGCGGCGGGGGGAGTAGCACTGCAATGGGAGTAATGGTGGTGGGAGTAACAGGGACGGCGGGAGTAACACTGCGGCGGGAGGTACAGTGGCGGCGGGAGTAACACTGCGGCGGGAGGTACAGTGGCGGCGGGAGTAACACTGCGGCGGGAGGTACAGTGGCGGCATGAGTAACAGTGGCGGCGGGAGTAACACTGCGGCGGGAGGTACAGTGGCGGCATGAGTAACAGTGGTGGTGGGAGTAACACTGCGGCGGGAGGTACAGTGGCGGCGGGAGGTACAGTGGCGGCGGGAGTAACAGTGGGCTCCGCGGGGCTTCATGCTGGGACTCAGGCCGGGACAGACCTGGGATGGCGTTTAGAATCCCCTCGGATTCCACTGCCCACCAGAATTCTGGAAAGCTGGGCGGCTGGAGACCCCAGAGGTCATCTCACCAGATGCCCCATTTTATCATTCCCACTCCACTCAATGGGGAGCTGCAGCCTTTAGAGTCTAAAGCCCCCGGGGGGAAACACGGGACTGCAAAGGTGACCTGGCCCGAGGGGACGCTGCTGACACAGCACCAGCTCCAGCCAGGCCTGGGCCTGCTGGAACTGACCCATGGAGGACACCGAAGAGGCCGGCAGAAAGCTGTGGGATGGAAGTGCCCTGCCAAGGCAGGAACTGCTTTATGCCCTCTGAGCCCAGAGGAGAGGTCCCCCCAGGGCCGCTGGGGCCTCCCCGGGCAGCTCTTCCCAAAGTGGCCATTGGAGAAATCTGTGCTGCGGGAGGCCTTCCAGGACGGCACACCCACGGAGGTCTCTCCCTCTGTCCAGCAAGGCAAGAAGGACCATCCACCTGAGGCCAGCCAAGTTTAAAAGCAGGGAGAGCGCGCGGGGAAGGCCACAGCCCTGGCAGGGTGGGGCCGGGACGAGAGAAGGGGGCCACCGTTACCCCACCGCCTCCGAGCAGATTCTGAACCCCAGGGCCTCTCGCTGGAACACAGCACGCTCCGGAGGCCCCAGGGAGAGAAGGAGTTCATGATCTGGGGCCCCAGAGGAGGACCCGCACCTGACGCCCACCTGGGCCTGCAGGATAGCAGGTACTGGCAGGTACAGCCACGGCTCTGAGCACGGCCCCACAAAGCGGCGGCACCGGCCCCTGGGGCAGAGTATCGAAGACCCCGTGGTCAGAACCAGAAAGCAATGCCGTCGGTGGGGAGAATGGGGGTCAGGGAAGGAGGGGCGGGGGGCCCAAGTTCCGGAGATGGCATGGGAGGTGTCGAGAGAGAGGAGGGGAGCACAAAAGAGAAGTAACAACAGTGTGAAAACCATCAGGGAAGGGAGGAGGGCAGGTGCTGATCTTCGAGAGCAAAAACCAGAGCTTTAAAGTCAATAAATCAAGAGCTAGAGCGATAAGCATGTCACAAGAGAGCCACAAAGGTGACCGAAGGAGAACTGAAGAGAGTTAAAAGCGCAGCCCCAGGGGGAGGTGGGGGGGGTGCTGCTGGGGGCAGGGGCTGGGGGCAGGGGCCGAGCCTCTCCGTCCAACGCTTCCTATGCAACTTGACTGTTTTCCTGCCACGTGCATATATAATTACTTTGGCAAAAATACCAACATAAATAAAAATGACACGATGAACCCAAACATCCATCCGTGAGTGAACAGAGACACAGAATGTGGCCAAGGCACACAGGGGAATGCTATCCGGCCACAAAGAGGCGAGAAGCACCAGCACGTGACCACGGGGATGAACCTCGAACACGTCACACTGAGTGACAGAAGCCAGACCCGAAAGGCCACACGTTGTGTGATCCATTTATCTGCGCCGTCCAGAAGAGGCAAGTGCCAGACCCAGAAAGCAGACTCGCGGCTGCCAGGGGCCGGGGAGGGCCGGGGAGGGCCGGGGAGGGACCCCTAACATGCCCAGGGTGTCCTTACGGTGGAATGTCCTGGAACCACCACCACTACGGGGTAGAGACTGCACAACTCTGCAAACACCACCGAACCACACACTTGAGGGTGAACTCCATGCTTTAGCTATTTTACAGAGTGAGGGCCATGGCCGGAGCTGATGGATGGAGCTCCCACCTCCTTGGTTAGCAGCCCCACACATATCTTCACAAAAGTGGGAGACGTTCTCAGGTGGCGAGGGGCCCATGCCTGCTGCTGTGGCGGGATGTCCAGCCGAGCAGCCAGAGGGGCTCCTGGGCAGTGTCCTGCCCGGCCCGCCACAGAACGACCCTCTTCAGTCTTCTCCACTCATGTTTGGGGAATGTTTCATCAAGAGCCACTCCAGAGGCCCAGCGGTCATGGTGGCAACCGTGTGGGGCACCTGCCACTGGACAGGCCCCGGGCCACCCGCCTCCCACAGCCGCCCCCTCTGGGACTCTGTCACCAGCCCTTCAAAGTGGTAGTGAAAGTCCCCATCTTACGGCGGGGACACTGAGGCAGGTTAAAGATGGCTGTTAAAGATTCCCCGACACCGCACCTGGGCGGGCCCCTGACCACTGTGACCGGGGCAGTGTGGCGCAAGTGATGCCATGGCCACCTCGCATCCGACCTTGAGGAGGCCTAGAAGCTTCCTCCTTGGTCTCCTGGAGTCCTGAGCACCCCAGTACACCAAGAGAGAAGCCACATGGAGAGGCCCCAAGCCTCATGGAGGGGGACAGGGAGCCTCCAAAGCCTGACACCCAGCTGTCCTCGCCAGGACGCAAGGCCCAGGAAACCCCCAAGCTGTGTGACATCATCAAAGACCCTCCAGACAAGACCAGCCACCCAGTCCCCTGTAGATGGTGGCCGGGCCCAAACTTCCGGGGTGTTTCTCTAGGACTCCTTCCCTGGGCCCTCCCCACGAACACGGAGAAGCCAGCCGCTCCCTACAATGCTGGCCTCTGCCCACAAGCCTGGCACGGGTGGGGCACTGGGGCAACAGGACGCTGCCCTCTGAAGGGGCTGGGGGAAGGAGGCCAGCTCCGCCCCAGGGGCCCCCAGAGCTGGGTCTGAGTCTCACCCCCACCACATTTTAGCCAACACGACCTTGGGTGGCTCTGTGAACGTCTCAGAGCCTCAGACCAGAACATCCCCACCCCTCTGGGCCAAAGGGACCGCAGAGCTGGCAGGATGCAGGGAGGCCAGAATCGAGGGCATCACCTCCCGCCTGGGTGTGCCACTGACCTCCCTGAGCCTCGCCTTCCTCATCTGTAAAGTGGGACAGAAACGGGCACCTGCCGAGGCTGTGGGAGGACCAGGAAGGAGACATAACACGTACAATACACAGGGTGCCTGGCACACGTGGAGAGCCTCCCGGCACCGTGAGCAAACAAGCCTCTGAATTTGACCACGCTTCTCACACGCAGACACAGCTGCGTCCATGGGACCATCACACACCGGGATCCAAGGAGCATGAAAAACAAGCAGCACTTGCTTGGGCTGAGACGTCCATTCCTGCCCCCCCCCCAGCTCTGGCCCATTTGTGCAGGGCTCCCCTGCAGCGTCCAGGGGCCGGGGTTATGGGGTCGGCTTCCTGGGTGGTGAAGGGACAGGCTGTGAACACAGATGCCCGCATTCAGTAGAAGAGGGAAGATGTGCATCTTCTCAGATGAAAACGGAGGAGGGTTTGGGGTTGAACTGTATACCACCCCCTCCCAAAAACCAGATACATGAGGGTCCCTGTCCCAGCTCCTTAGGACGTGAGCTAATTTGGAGACCGGGTCTTTTCAGAGGTAACTGAGTTGACGTGAGGTATTTCGGGCAGGCCCTGAGCCCACTGGACTGTGTGCTCGCAAAAAGGGGAGCTTGGACACAGAGACAGACATGCACAGAGAGAAGCTGTGAAGACAAAGGGACGAGACGGCCGTCTGCAAACCCAGGACAGGGGCCCCGAAGGCACCAACGCCTGGCTCTTGGACTTGGGGCCGTGGGCGGCGAGAGGAAGCAAACTTGCGCTGGGCTGGGCACGCAGTCTGTGGTGTCTTGTCACGGCAGCCCGGGCAGGGTGGGCAGCTCCGGCAGCCGACAGGAAGCCCGCCAGGATACGCCCCCGGGCAGCGCAGGTGGCCAGAACCTCTGCTTCTAGACGTCAAGTCGCCCCTGGGGTCCGTGCCGGGCGGCCGTCTCCCGGGGCCCCCCTGCTGTCCTTCAGCCCCACCACCACTCAGGCAGTGCCCCCCGCTGGCCCTGTGTCCCCTGCCCTGCATCAGGATTATTCGCTCCTCTCCACCACAGCTCTGTGCAGTGTGGCCAAGTCGGCCTCGTCCCCGGGACCCCGCATCCTGGCCCGAAAGCCGGTGAGACAGAGCTGCCCCCTACACACCCGCTCGTCGGAAGCCGTCTGTCCCTCCAAAGTATCCCCTGGAAACGACGAGGGCCACCAAGTCCTGGCAAGTGTTTTATTACCAACAGCCACACACTGCTGGGGAGAGAGGCCAGTCTACCCCGGCCTCGGCCCATGCGGGGCCTGGCGGCTCACAGGGATCACTCCATGGACTTGGTTTGGAAAAGAAAGACAAAGACATGTGGCACGGATCCACTCGGCGTTCCTGGGGGTCTGACTTTGCAAGTGGGGGGGTGTTGCTGAAAAACAGCCTTTGAGCGGGCTCCCGCCAGAGGTGTCCTGGGGAGGGACGGGGTGCTGGTGCTCGGAGCAGTTCCCTGAACCCCGCACAAACCCACCTCTCGGGTCCCCAGCCAACCCTGCTGAGGGGCCCAGAGGCCACGGGGAGATGAAGTCCCTCGGCTGAAGACAACAGGGTGAATCTGAAGAAACGCATTTCATGAATTGTGAACAGGAAAGAGCAATTTTATAGTAACATGTTATTTTTATAATGTGTTTTTCTTTAAAGATTTTTATTTATTTATTTGAGAGAGAAAGAATGATAGAGAGCATGAGAGGGGGAGGGTCAGAGGGAGAAGCAGGCTTCCCGCTGAGCAGGGAGCCCAACGCGGGACTCGATCCCAGGACTCCAGGATCATGACCCGAGCCAAAGGCAGCCACTCAACCAACTGAGCCACCCAGGCGCCCTATAATGTGTTTTTAAAAATGTAAATAAACTAAATATTTAAGTAAACGTTCGACTATTTCACCAGCTCATAAAATCACATTGGCCAAGAAATGTAAAATCCCCTCACTGGGAAGAGGGCAAACCAGCTTGCATGTGGCATTTCTTCTTATCCGGGCAGACCATGTGCCCCAAATCACAAGGTGTGCGTGGAGCCTGTGGCCGCCGGGGTGCCTGTGGTCCCTGGATTCTAATGGGGGAGGGGGTCCTCCGCCACACACAGCTTTGTTCTTCTGGGGCAACCCCGGCTAGAGACCAGAACACCAAATCCTTTTTCTAGATGCTCAAAGAGCTTGCAAGAGCAGAAAAGCTTCCCTTTCAAAACCTCAATCCATCTGATACCCCAATAAAAAGTATAATTCATGCCTCATCTTCTGAGTCCCTGTCCTCCAGGGTCCCATGAAATTCAAACCAGGAAGCACCTCCGGTCACTCCCGACAACGGCCCACCAGCAGGGGGAGGAGTGCCAGCCCGGGGGCAGCAGATGCACCTGCCAGAACACAAACCCTGGACGCGTGCAGCACAGGTCCGTCCCAGCCTCATGAGGGTGTGGCACACGCACTCCCGGGGGGGGGGGTCCCCTAATTCCTCAGGGAGGACCCCTGGTCTCTGCTGCTCGGCACCTATAAACCACCTCGTGTTCCAACCGTGGCCGGGGCATCTGTGGGCACAAGCTGTGCATCAGGCATTGGTTCAGATCGGCTCCATCCTTGGTCATAATCATCCCAGGTGAGGACAATGACGCAGGTTCCCTCAGGCCATGCACCTGCATTGCAAGGCCAGGTGGGCCCAGGCTCCCCCCCACTCGAGGGACCATCAGGTGCCAAGTCTCCGGCCAGGGCCCTCCGTCCTCTCCCCCATACCCCCTCAGGGTGTCCCCTACTGTCCCTGGGTCTCGGGGCCACTGCTGAGTCAGCCCTTTGGAAGGACCTCTGAAGCCCACTTCCTCGATGAACCCTCCTGAACACTGAGGTGCAGAAACAGGACATCTCTGGGCTCAGGGTCTTAAAAATCTGTACACCGAGGGACCTAAAATCACCCAGAACAAATGACATTTCCCCCAGGCTAAGTGGGCTCCACTCCACCCTCTGGGGACCTACTTCAGGTTGGCTGGTCACTGAGCAGCTGAGGGGCGGGCCTGGCTTGGCTCCTGGGGCATCCACACCTCACACCCATCCTTCCTTCAACCAAGGCACCAAACACGTCCCGAGGAACACCGGGGAGACAGGCAACGCCTGCCCGGCTGGAGCGCAGGGCCCGGCCTGCATGTGGGTCTGGGTCCTCCGCCAGTTACAGAACATCAATCCCATATTCAGGGCCAAGGAACCCAACCATCCGACTTCCAAGTCTGAGGAGGAGCCTTCCTCCCTGGAGCAACCGAAGACCCCCTGTGTGCCCTCCAGGGGTTGGCAACCCGTCCCCGGTCACTGCTCTGAATTCAGGCTGATTGGGGCCATGCACTTGTCCCCACACAGAGGGCTTAAGTCCCTGCAGCCTCACTCTGGCTGGCCTGGGTGACCAGAAGGCGGGGTCGACCCAGCTGGTCCAGCAAAGCCAAGAGACTAACTGAGTCACCAGGCGGCTTACTCAACCCTCGCCAGACTTGCAGAGTCCCTCGGAGCGTATTTACGGGATGAGGGAAAACTCGCTGGCATCAAAACTGATTTATAGACTCTGGAGGGGAGGCTGACATTTCCTAGATCCCGCCGCCATCCTCGTAAATCAATTCCCGTTCTCGGCGTTCTCCATCGGCTCGGGCTGTGCCAGCCTTTGTAAATAAATGCCAAGCCTAATGAGTTTCAAAACAACCAGGCTGAGAGTAACAAAGGCAAGGACCATCACCCAGTCCCGTGCTTCGGATGATCACAGGGGTGCAAATGACGCAGTGGGGAGGGTCCTGGGGGCAAGCCTCCCTCCCGTCCCCTCGCTGCCCACCCCAGAGAGCAGAGGAGGGTGGAGGCCAGAGAGAGGGGCCCGGGGTCCCCTGCCCTTTCCAGCCCTGCCCAAGTGGGCGGGGAGGATGGGGAGCCCGGGTCGATAGTGTGAAAAGGCAGAAGAAAAACCCCCTCCCGCATGCCTTCTTCACTAACCTGTCACCTCTCACGCCTCCCCCTCCCTAACGTTCCCCAGACCAGACGAGGACCCCCAGGGCCCATCCCAGCCCCCACGGCACACCACCACTCTGTGGCCACGGCATCCCTGACAACTCCTCCCCACTCTGAGCTCCCCAAGAGCAGGGCAATGTCCTGTCTAAGGCATGACCCAAGCGACAAATATGTGGGATGACCCTATGAACCCAAACTGAAGCCCGGAGAGGGGAAATGACTGGAAGCATGGAGGAGACTCCATGGCCCGTGACTCCATGGCCCATGGCCACCTCTGACACCTGGCTGTCACAGGAGAGTGAAACTTTCTGAAACGGTCTCTGCAGAACAGGACAGCTGGACAAGGAGACGGCAGGAAGCAAAGAACAGCAAAGACAGCGCCGGGCATCCTGTTCACAGAGAACGCCGACTGACCCCGGGAGGGAACAGCGCCCCCCAGAGCGTGCAACGAGGAACCGCGACAATGGGAAATGGTGCCCAGAGGGACCTCGATGGAGCCCCAGGCCACATCCCCTCGGAAAGAACAGGGACCAAGAACACTGGCTTCCTCCTTCACATCAGCCGTCGGGAGCATGGAGCCCAAGAGTGCACGGTCAGGGGGTGCTGTGAAGGGCCTGTGGGCCCCATGTCCCCGCTGCCCCTCCCAGGCTGTTACTGTCCTGACCACGGTTACTTTCCTTTTCCGGTATTACCTGATAGCCACGTCAGACTGTTTGCACAGCACAGGGAGCACTAATTAGTGAACAGTCGAGTCCCACTTTCTTCCAGAGGCCACACTGGATCTGGCGCGTGGGCACCGTGCACTTGGTACCACAAAGAAACACCTGCCAGTGCTTCCCCAGAGACAAGCTGTGGGGGGTGGATGTGGGGATCAGCGTAGGCATAGAGCTCCCACCCCCCACGTACGATGCCAGAGACTGTGGGGACACCACAGAGGTTGTTACCTCCCCCAGAAAGAAAGCCAGACTCCCCAAAACAGGAAATCCCCAGAGGCCGGGAGAGCTGGGCACCCAGACCAACGGCTTCCTAGAAAATTCTGGAACCTCTGCACTTGATGGTCCAGGAAGACTCAAGGAAGGGGTGGCTTCAAGTCAACTCAGAGCCCTGAAGGGGACCATGGGGAGGGCCCCTCGGATGTCCTTTCCAGTTCTGGGTCCATCTGAGGTGAGCACATCTACAAATCAGGTGTTGGGAGCCCCCGTCCAACAGCAGGAGCACGCCCACTCCCCCGGGCTGGCTTTGCAGCCCCTGCGGCTCCGTGGGCACCAGGCGGGCCCCAGTCACCACTATCGTGATGATGGCCACTGTGGCCCAGCAGAGCTGCCTAGCATCTCCGCCTCTGGGGTCCCAAGACCAGTACCCCTTCCACTAGAGGGAGGGGCACTCCAGGAATAAAGGCGTATCCTGCAAGCTGGTATGAACATCCGGCTCAAATACTGAACTTTGAGTCTGAACACCGCAACGTCTGGCCCAAATCCAGGCACCCACAGCGATTGGCGGTGAACGACAAATCTGCCCCACCCGTGCAGAGAAAGCACGTTCTAAGAAACGGCTATTGAATTAGTCCAACAAACCGTCTCCCGCTGGAGACCAGCTGGACACTAGGACGCTGGGCTGGGCTTTCTCGTCTTGTTTGCCTTCCACAGGGCAGGGTGGAGATGTGGCCGCCTCTTCAGAGCTGCTGGCCTGAGAGTCACTCACAGAGCTGAGTCTGCGCCCTAGAGCCCACCAGCGGGTTCAAAACCCAGTTCCTCCACTGCTGAGCTGTGCGACCGATGGACTGGTTGAACAGCCATCAACCCCCGGGCCTCAGTTTCCTTACCTGCAACATGGGTCAGCGTGCCCAACTGCCACAGCCAACTAGACTCCGTGCCCATGCACAACTCAGTTTATTTCCCATCCTTGACATGGGCGAGGGTTGGGGCATAGCAGACAAGTGCTTGGCAAGCTTGGAGGGGGCAGGCCGGGGCATGGCACCCCTCACCCACCCCCACCTCAATAAGCTACACGCAGAAAATGCTTTGAACGGTGCCTGGCACCGTGGGCACTCACTGAACATCAGCGAGGGTGGAAGGAGGTCCCCAACTCCGGCCAGGGGCAGGGCTGTCTCCCACGCCCCTTACAGACCAGGGGCGCTGACAGCGCAGAGGACAAGAAGGCCTGCAGAGGGACACAAGGGGGCCCTGGGCCGGAGGAACACTCAGACCAGACCTTCTCCTTGATTCTGAAGCTGCACGAGCGGACCCTATGTCTATTCAAATCCTCTTCCGCCCTGAACGTGTATGGTTAACTTTAAATTCCTTGCGTACACCAATATGGATGAGCTTATAAATCCACCCTCCCCACTGAACTCAGTCGCCTGTAGAGCAGGGACGGCTGGTGCCCTCCCATCTCCATCCTCGCCTTTGGCTTCATCCAGTGCACTCCCATATTGCCAGGGACGGCCCAATACGAAAGACCACACTTCCCAGGCTCCCTTGTAACCATGTGAGGCCATGTGACTATGACCTGGCCAATAAGGAGGAACCAGAGTGGTGAGCGGAGTTTCTGCAAAATCTGCATGAGTCAGCTTCCCCCTCACCATCCTCCATACTGCCCGGAATAGAGAAGAGATGGCTGGAGCTCTTGCAGCCATTTTGGACCATGACCCTGAGAATGGAAACCGGTGATGAGGAGGCAGAGAAGAAAGATGGGAGGGGCCAGGATCCCCAATGACTCTGTGGCGCTGTCACACCTGCCCTGCCCTGCCTACCTCCAAACTTCTTCACAGGACAAAGTAAATCCTCATGGGTGTAGGCTACTGTTGTGTGGGGTTTGGTTATAAGCAGCCAAGTCCATTCCAGCTGATGCAGGCTACAGGCTCAGGGCTTCCACGGAAGACAAAGGACTGAGGGAGCACCGTGCTGTGAGCTCCCTAACTTAACCCGAACTGACCCCGCCCCTATTACAGATGAGGGACCGAGGTCCAGTGAATCATGTGTCCAAAGTTACGAGAAGTGGGGGAAGCGAGTGGAAACTGTCTGACGAGAGCACCCACGAGCACAGACGAGGGCTTGAGGAACTCTAACCAGGTCCTGCAAAGAGCAAGGCCATCCTGACACACCTGATACCCGTGTGTTCACTCATGGGTCGCCGCACCAGTGGGACACAGCCAGAAACGAAGCTACAGCTGGGAGGGTCATGGTCCCAGGGCTGTCAGAATCAGAACAGGCTGTGGGAGGGAGGTCGGGTGGGGCACAGCCGCGTCCCAGGAGCACAGGGCCCATCTCTACCGTCTCCACGTCTGATGAAGGGAATATATTCACTCACTCATGGTGTCACTGAAGGTAAGATTTCATAAATAAAAACAAAAAAAAAAAAAGAGCATGCCCCACTCACAAACCTGTTCCCAGCACCTTGCTCCAGAGCGGCACTATCCCCTAGAACTTTCTGGAATGAGGGAAATGCTGTGTTTGCATTGCCTAATACGGGGCTCCCCAGCCACAGGTGGCCACTGAGCATCTGGACCGTGGCTGGGGCCACTGAGAAATGAATGGTACACTGTAGCTAATTTTTCACAGATTTACTGAGGTATGATCAACATGCACCAAACGACATGTATTTAAAGTGTTAAATTTGATCGGTTTTGACATAGTTGTCCACCCGTGAAACTACCAACATAATCGAGGCAGTGAACACATCCACCACCCCAAACGTTTCCTCCCGCCCTCTGCTGACCCCTCCCAAGTGTACCAACAGGGTGGTCCCAAGGGTCCTGAGGCCACACCCACGACCGGCAGGTGCTTGAGGCGACTCTGCCCCCCCACCGCCCCCCCGCCCCGGCCAGCCTCCTGGTGGAGACGAACACCTGCAGCCCAAAGCCTCATGTCAGGGCTTCCCAAGGAGTGAGTCTCTGGCCCAGCCTGTTGCACCACCTGGGTGCTGGTGAAAAATCCAGAGCCCTGGGCCCCAGTCCAGATCTGCTGAACCATCATCCCCTGCAGGCGGCACTCAGGCCTCCGCCTTCGTAAACACACTCCCCCGGCTTCTTCTGATGCCCGCTGAAGCTTGAGGAGGATGGTTTATAGCACTGCCCAGAGGAACATGCATTCCGGCAGCCCCAGACACACTTTCAGGGACCTATTTTCTGCCGAAAGATGCTGTAGCGGATAGGTCTTCTCACCGATGTGCCAGGTAACAATGTGTATACACCTGCATACACTGGAGAGGACTCTCCATCCCCGGGCCAGCAGAAGAAACACATATTCAATCTCTACCCCCAGCTCTGAAATCCCTTGGGATTTCCTGGGTGATAGGAGCACCTCTGGTTTTAATGAGGTGACTATGGGTGGGCTCCTGGATGGCTCAGGGTGGGGGCTGGTCCCCAGAAAGACCACGCCATGGTCAGAAGCTTGGACCTGCAGCCCCGGCCCCCATCCTCCCAAGGAGAGGAGAGGGGCTGGAGACCGAGTCTGTAACCGAGCGATCGTGCCAAAACCTCCACCGAGTCCCTGACTGGGGGGTTCTGACAGCTCCTGGGGTGGCAAACGCCTGGGGCTGCAGGGAGGGTGGCACTCCCAGAGAGGGCACGGAGCCTCCCCGGCCACCCCATGCCTCGCCCGAGTTAGCTCTCCCTCTGGCTGCTCCTGAGCCTCCTTCTCCACGATACACCAAGAATCTAGTGGGTACACGGTCTTCTAGAGATCTGTGAGCCCTTCTAGCCAGTTCTGAGCCCGAGGAGGGTTTGGCGGGAACCCTGAACTACTGCCCATCAGCCACAAGCACCAGGGACAGCCTGGAACTTGCCACTGGCACATGGAGTGGGGCCCGGCCGTGGGCTGAGCCCCTCACCTGCAAGGGCTGCTGAAAAATGCACACACCCATGGGAACAACCACGCACATGCAGGGAGTGAGGCCCCAGCTCTGTGACACTCTGCCCCCGTCAGTTTTCTACCGCAAAAGGCTGCCTCAAAACAACTCCTCCAGGCACTGTCACATCCTTGATGTACTTTGGCCCAGACTAAACCCTGCCATGACGTCAGCAGATACCACGGGCCACTCCACTGGGCTGGGTCAACGTTCCAGACCCCATGCAGACAGCCGTGTGCACCGGGAAGGCCTGCTCACAGGTGCAGCCTCCGCGGCGCTGGGAGAGCCCCCACTGGTGCAGGCAAACAGTCCCCGCCAGGGGGACCCAGTCCTGGCAGGGGTCCTCTGAGAACCACAGGCTCTGAACACTCAGCCGGTCCACATCCTGTCCCTGCGGAGTTGCTTCATGTGCGCTAGCAAATGGGGAGCAAGACGCAGGTGACTCTGGGAGGCGCCGGGCAGCTCCTGAGCGGGATATTCACACGGTGTTTGCCGCCTTACGGCACTGACGCTCCACCTGGAGCTCAATCTCCAGTGCGAAGACGCACAAGTCAATAAAAGGGTCGGCTTGCACTTCCTGCTCCCAGAGAGAGCATGCGAGCCCCCTGGGGCCCAGCCCCACTTCCCCGTTCTGCCGGGAGCTGTGGGTCTGTTTAATGAGCCCAGAGAAGGAACGGTAAAAACCAGCTGTGTTTCAGAAAGAACCAGGCCCCCAGAAGGATGCCCCTGTGTATTTGGGAAGGACAGGAAGGATGCATGAGGCAGTCCTCCAGAAAATGCTTCCATGTCAGGCCTCATTCACTCATTCTGCAAAGCTTTATGGGCCTGGAACTACGTGCCAGGCACTGCTCTGGTTCTTGACATCTGTAGGTGGATAAGACACACGGCCCTGCTCTCGTGGGGTCTGTGTTCTCTGGGGAGAGTGACATATGCCAATTAATAGGATGGTTATCAGTGTTCTGGAGGGAACACGGCAGAGGACATGGAGTATGGGAAGGAGTGGTCAGAACAGGGTAAGTGGGGTGATGAGGACCTGAAGGAGGGGAGGGTCAGGCCATGCAGCCATCTGGGGAAAGTGCAGTCCAGGCAGAGGGACCAGGAAGTGCAAAGGTCCTGGGGTGAGAGGAGCCTGGCTTCATGGAGGAGCTGCGAGAGGCCAGCAGAGCCAGGCAGGGTGGACAATGCAGGACGAGGTGGGCCTGAGGGACGGCACAGGCTGGGCCCCCAGGGTCATGATGATCATTGGGGCACTGGCCGTTCCTTGGAGTACGAGAGGACCCAAGGGAGGGTTTGAGCAGGGGGGGATAATCAGACTTGCATCTGGAATCGTTAGGGAACAGGCTGGAGGCAGTGGTGGGAAGAGGGGCAACAGAAGACAGAATGGACCGGGGGGGCGGGGGGGGGCTGAAATGACCCAGGTGCGAACCTGACCCCGCTGCCAGCAGGAGAGGCTCGCAGTGGTCGGTCTGGATATAATTCGGGATTCCTCAGCCTCACCAGTGGACTCTGGGGCTAGATGGTCCATGTCGAGGGACTGTCCCCTACTCTCTACCCACCAGATGCCAGGAGCAGCCCCATGCCCCAGCTGTGACCATCAAAAATGTCTCTAGAAAGCGAAGATGGCCCCGTTGAGAGCCACCCAGACATTTCCAACCGAGGAAGAGCGGGTGCCACAGGGAGGAGGAACCTCTGGGAGGGACAGAGCCAGACAGGGAGGCCAGGATCCCGTGACACCATTCTGGCCACATCAGATGCCCATCAGGCTTTCAACGAGAAGGGCAGAGAAAAAGAATGCCGGCCAAGAGGCTGGAGGAGAAAATCATGGCAGTTTGGGGCTTTAGGACCCTGGGGAGGGAGGGAGGGAGGGTGCACGGTGCTCCAGAGTCAGAGGGACAGAGCAGAGAGCTGATTCAGTACTGTGGAGGCCATGGAAGGGGCCCACGCTGGTGGCATGGGGGACAGGGGCCTGTACGAAATGGATTGGGCAGAGGACCCAGAGCTGCAGGGACAGCCACAAGCCCACCCACATCTGACCCGAAGCAGTCCCTGGGCACCCCATTCACGGCCCCATGGCACACAGTGGGCCCGCACAGCGGCACTCTGGCAGCACCCTCTCCCGCCTAACGAACTCCATCTCTGTCTGCTTCCTTCCCTACCCACCGGCCACAGTTGCCACCCTGCCCCACCCCCAGCTCCTGTACCTGTTCCAGGGACCCCCACCAGCTCCCCAACCCCAACCCTGCTCACTGGCCATGGCCGAGGATGCACAGAAGCCAGCCGTTACTAAAGACACTAAGCGACCCTTCCTGACCAGGCACATTTCCCTCCCGTATCCACCCCACCCCTTGAGGATCCCTCCTGCCCCCAGGGCCCCCAGTAGAGCCCCCGCCGAGGGGCTGGACAACACCTGGCCCCACCAAGATGCTCAGATTCTGGACCTGGGACACACAGACCACATCTGCGAGCCACGGCGGTCGCTGGGTGGTCACAGAGATGTGGTGGCTAAGACTGTCATCTGGAGGGGGCCATGGCGGACCGTGGGGGAGCAGAGGGTGAGGAACGAGCTGGAGACCGAGCCCTCGGTAGAAAGGAACAGAGAGAGAACCCATCAGGGCCAGGCAGTCTTGGTCCAGGCGGGTCCCGGGGAGAACGTGGTGTCCCTCAAGAAAGCCCTCCTGCCCGAGCCCCCACGCTGCCCAGACCTCCCTCAAGGAGCAGGGCCGGCCGGCGGGTTATAGCTTCACGGCAGTCCCGAGACACAAAGCCACAGCCCACAAGGACAGCTCAGCTTCAGTGTGCCAGACCCAAAACCCCAGGAGGTGGCGGGGCTGTCCTCTCAGGCAGAAAGGCTGCGGCCCCGATGAGTTCGACACAGAATCGCCACCGCACCGCACAATGCCACTCCGAGGTCTATCACCCAAAGACACGAGCACAAGTGTTCGCACGCGTGCTCACAATGGCCAAACCACCCCGACGCCTGTCAGAGGGCAAGCGGGCAGAGTGACCGTGGCCCATCAAACAAGAGGATTTTATTCGGCCCTAAGAAGGGATAAAGTCCTGACACACGAGGCCCCGTGGATGGCCCCTGAAAATGTCACGCTGAGTGAAAGAAGCCAGACACCAAACCCACCGGCTGCGGGATTCCATCTCCATGCAGTGTCCGGAAGAGGCCAGTCCCCAGGGACCAAGAGCAGGCTGGGGCCTGCCGGGGGCTGGGCGGGAGGCCTGGGGGGGACGGCAGCTACGGGTCTGGGCTTTCCTTAGGGCTGATGGGAATCTTCTGCAAAGGGGCAGTTGGAGACGATTGCACAACACTGCAGATTTACTTCAAGCCACAGAGCTGCATGCTTTCAAGAGGCTCAAAGGGTAAGTGGGATGCTATGTGTATGCCCCCACCCACCCCACCCCCCAAAAAGGGGGGAGGCCGGCACTCGTGTCTGGATCTCTGTCGCCAGAGCCCTGTTCCCCAGTCAACAACATGGACAAGGGTCTAGGGCTCTGGAAGGGAGCGTGACGCCGGTCGTCCCACTGCCACGCCTGCCCCCCGCCCCTCCAGCAGCACCAGGGTCCTCCAAGGCCAAGGGCTCGTGGGAAGGGGCCGCAAGGACGCAGGCGGGTGCTGTGTCTGTGAACCTTACAAACCCCGGAGTGTTTTGTAAACAGTGGCAAGGCCAGCTCAGGGGCCCACGGACTGGAAAGGGCCCGGCCACAGGCTTCATGGTCAGGACAGCCAGGACAGTCCTGGGGCAGGGCACAGGGGCTCCACGGCACCAAACCTTGCCTCCCGCTCCTCGGGATGGGGTCATTCCCGGACTCCCTGTTCCCTGCAGCCACCCACCCCCCAATCTGACCTTTTCAAGGGGATTCGACACGTTCTGGGATTCCACGGGCTCCAACTGCCGGCATCCCGCCGAATTTCTCCCAAAAAGCACAGCTGCTACCATGAGGAACTTTCTTTGGAAGGAAATGCAAGATGAGGGAGGCCTTGCCCCCTCTGCAAAGCACCCTGAGAACACAAGGCTTCGATGAGCCCCGTCTCCACTGAGAAGCCCACAGCAAACACTGAGGATGCAGGCACAACACCTCACACACACGTGCACACAGATCTGCACAACACAACACACGTGTGCAGACACACAACGTGCGTGCACACACCACGCACACGTGCGCGCCTGGACCACACACACAACACACACATGAACACGAAGGCTGCTGGGAAACGGGCACGGGCCCCAGCCACGCCCACAAGAGGGCAGGAGGGGGTCTGGTGGCAGCCGCCCCTCCCTCCTCGCTGGAGCTGGGCTCCGTCTCACTCAGATAAGGCAGAATAAAGGAACGAGATGAATTGTCTGCCGAGCCGTTACTGGTGCTGAATGCTAACTGCTGTGATTCGTCTGGGAAGTTTCCCTCCTTGTAGAGAGGGAGGGAGGGGGGTGGGCGCTGACAAAGGCCGGGAGGGGCCTGCAGGGCAAGCCAGAACGAGCAAGAGCACCTGCCCCCACTCCAGAGCCCGGCTTTCTGTGGCCGGTTCTGGGAAACGGCGCGACTTCCGACGGGGAGTTTGGAGCTTTGAGACGCAGGGGTGAGTGAGCGGGAGTCTCAGTGGCAGGTGCAGAGGGAGGCAGCAGGGGTGGAGAGAGAAGGGCAGGGGGAGCGAGGAGAGGGACCACCTCTCCAGTGTAGCTGGCTTTCCCGGGCCAGCCGCCACTTTGTTCCCCCGCAAAGCACGCCTCGGATGCCTCCAGTCTCGCTAAAGCATTTAGTGTCTTCTGTGGGCAGACACCGGGGCAGGTCAGGTAGAAGTGAGAGGAAAGAGGCCCAGGTGCTGATGTCCTGTGTGACCCAGAGCCAGTCACTGCACCTCTCTGAGCCCTAGCATCCTGGTCCGTCGAGCATGAGGCTGCAGGGGCCCCACAAAAAGAAGCCCTGCTGTTCAGGGTTGGCGTACTGTAAATGCTCAGCAAAGTATAAATGAGAAGGATGAGGCTGTTACTCTCACGGGGTCCGAATGCCCCGCAGCCCCCACCCCTGCTTCCCTCCTTGACTGTGCACAAGTCTCTTCAACAAAGCCAAGCAGGCCACAGGCCAGCCCTCCCTGCCGGGGGCCGGCGAGGGGCCAGCCCACATGCTCATTCGGTTCTCTGCACTCCGCGCCTCTCTTCCCTGGGGCCCCCTGCCTGTCCTCCCCTTGGAGAGGCCTAAGTTCCCTCTCGGTTCCTCATCAGAACCCATGCTCCAGAGAGAATCCAGCAAACTCCTCAGCACTGAGCAGGGAGTGATAAAGCCTAACGGGTTACCTACATCAATAGGAACGTAAAGTCAAAGGAATGACTCCCTAATGGTGGAATGTCAAGTTGAATATTTTTCATGACGTATCAGGGAACTGAAAACCTACCATGAGAAAAAGAGAAAACTATTTTTTTTTACAGGAGGCCTTTTTTATGTTCACAAGAACTAGAGCTATCATCCAGTAAATTGCAAAGGCATAATCTCCAAGTGCCATTAGCTACTCAAAAAAATAGTGGGCCCCCTTAAAATGTAAACACTGTACCAAAAGTCCAAGCTATTCTAGATGAATCAGACCTGCCTCTGAGCCCAGGCCCTCGAGGTCCACTTACCCACTAAGCCCACCAGGCAGGTGCCACCCTCCCCTGTATGATGAAGAGACCAAAGCTTAGGAGGGGAGCAATCTGCCCCGTCAGTCAGGCATCCGACAAAGGGTTGAGCTGTTCTGACGCCCCACCTCAGACACAACCCAAAAGACCCCAAAGAGGGAATCCTGGAGACAGAAAGGGCTGGTTGGACCCGACCCTGGCCCGCTCCCGTGGCTCTAACGGAGCACCGCCCACGGGCCCACGACCACAGCTCAGGGGGCTGCTCGCCCAGGATCCCGGCGACCACAGAGTCCGTGTCCGGCGAGGCCGCTCCCCGGTTCACAGACGAGACTTCTCGCTGCATCCTCAGGCGGCGGGAGGGGTGCGGGAGCCCCCGGGGCCCCTCTCTCCTGTGGCCCGACCCCGCGACCTGCTCCCCTCCCAAGGGCGTCCTAACACCTTCACCTCCGGTGGGGTTAGGTTTCAACACTGACTGGGGGGGGACACACACCCAGCCTATAGCGGCCCCACAGCCTGCTGGCAGAGACCGAGCCCATGAGACCGAGAACTTGCCCAGCGCTGTGGAAAGGCGGGATCCCACCCAGCTGCCTGCCCCCCGCCGGCCCTCGCTGGCTGGGCCCCCCAGCCCAGGCCCGCCGCCCCCCCCACGAGCACGCCCGGATGCTCCTCTCCCCGACCTCCTTCCGAAGGGCGTCAGCGATCTCTCATTTCCCCGCTTCACTGGCTCCATCTTCCAAAGCGATTGAGATTCTAACACCATTAAACATGATTTAATTTGCTTTTCCTAATGATATGCCCACAGTGTTAGGACATCTCTCCTTTTCCACTTGAAAGACATCTCAGGGTGCTTTCCACCAGTTAAATTAATAGGGAAACCATCAGAAACATTACAGACTCTGCCTCCAACCCAGCTACAAACTACTTTTACACAGAGGAGGAGCGTGGTCCTCGCTGTGGCGGGGACAACACGGGGCAGAGGGCCCGGGCGTACTCGTCTTGGTCCTGCGTTCGCAGGGGCCTCTATCTGGCCATCGAACCCACACCCAGCTGCTGCCCCGGCTCCCTCCATCACCAGGAAGCACCAGGAGCCCAGGCCTGCGGCACTTGTTGGCTGCCATTTGTGAGCGCTCATTAGCTGGGACGAGGCGGGTCCTCCACACACACACACACCACACACACACACACACCACACACACACACACACACACCACACACACACACCACACACACACACCGCACACACACACACCACACACACCGCACACACCGCACACACACACCACACCACACACACACCGCACACACCGCACACACACACACACACACACCCCACACCACACACACCGCACACACACACACCACACACACACCACACACACACACCGCACACACACCCCGCACACACACCCCACACCACACACACACACACACACCACACACACCACACACACCACACACCACACACCACACACACACACACACCACACACACACCACACACACCACACACACACACACACCACACACACACACCACACACACCACACACACCACACACACACCACACACACCACACACACCGCACACACCACACACCACACACACCACACACACACACCACACACACACACCGCACACACACACACCACACACACCGCACACCGCACACACACACCACACCACACACACACCACACACACACCACACACACACCACACACACACCACACACACACACACCACACACACACACACCGCACACACCGCACACACCGCACACACCGCACACACACACACACACCACACACCACATACACCACACACACACACCGCACACACCGCACACACCACACACACACACACACACACACCGCACACACCGCACACACCACACACCACACACCACACACACACACACACACCACACACACACACCACACACACACACACACACCACACACACACACCACACACACACACCGCACACACACCACACACCACACACACACACACACACACCACACACCACACACACACACACACCACACACACCACACACCACACACACACACCACACACCGCACACACACCCCACACCGCACACCGCACACACCGCACACACACACACACACAACCACACACACACACACACCGCACACACCACACACACACACACACACACCACACACACCACACACACACACACCACACACACCGCACACACCACACACCACACACCACACACACACACCACACACCACATACACCACACACACACACCGCACACACACACACCACACACACACACACCGCACACACCGCACACACCACACACCACACACCACACACCACACACACCGCACACACACACCGCACACACACACACACACCACACACCACACACACACACCGCACACACACCACACACACACCACACACACACCACACACACCACACACACACACCACACACACACCACACACACACCACACACACACACCACACACACACACACCACACACACACACCACACACACACACACACACCACACACACCACACACCACACACACACCCCACACCACACACACACACACACCACACACACACACACACACCACACACACCACACACCACACCACACACACCACACACACACACCACACACCACACACACACCACACACACACACACACCACACACACCACACACCACACACACCACACACCGCACACACACCGCACACACACACACACACACACACACACACCACACACACCACACACACACACACCGCACACACCACACACACACACACCACACACACCGCACACACACACACACACCACACACACCACACACCACACACACCACACACCACACACACCACACACCACACACACCACACACACACACACACACAGCACACACACACACCACACACACACACACCGCACACACCACACACACACACACCACACACACACACCGCACACACACACCGCACACACCACACACCACACACCACACACACACACCACACACACACACACCACACACACACACACACCACACACACCGCACACCGCACACACCGCACACCGCACACACCACACACACACACACCACACACACACACCACACACCGCACACACCACACACACACACACACACCACACACACACACCACACACACCGCACACCGCACACACACCACACACACACACCGCACACACACACCGCACACACCACACACCACACACACACACCACACACACACACACCACACACACGCACCACACACACACCACACACCACACACACCCCACACCACACACACACACACACCACACACACACACACACACACACACACACACACACACCACACACACACACACACCGCACACACCACACACACACACACCACACACACACCACACACACCACACACACACACCACACACACACACACCACACACACCCCACACCACACACACACCACACACACACACCACACACACACACACCACACACACCACACACACACACACACCGCACACACCACACACCACACACCACACACACACCACACACCACACACACACCACACACACCACACACACACACCACACACACCACACACACACACCGCACACACACACCACACACCACACACACCACACACACACACACACCACACACCACACACACCACACACACACACACACACCACACACACCACACACCACACACACACCACACCCCACACACACACCACACACACAACACACACACACACCACACACACACACACACCACACACCACACACACACCCCACACCACACACACACACACCACACACACACACACACACACCACACACACCACACACCACACACACACCACACACACAACACACACACACACCACACACCACACACACACCCCACACCACACACACACACACCACACACACACACACACCACACACACACACCGCACACACACACACACCACACACACCACACACCACACACACACACACCGCACACACCACACACCGCACACACCACACACACACACACCACACACACACACACCACACACACACACACACACCGCACACACCACACACACACACCACACACACACACCGCACACACACACCACACACACCGCACACACCACACACCACACACCACACACACACCACACACACCACACACACACACACCACACACACCGCACACCACACACACCGCACACCGCACACACCACACACACACACACACCACACACACACACCACACACACACACCACACACACACACACACCACACACACACACCACACACACACACCACACACACACACCACACACACACACACCACACACACACACACACACCACACACACCGCACACCGCACACACCACACACACACACACACCACACACACACACCGCACACACACACCGCACACACCACACACCACACACCACACACACACACACCACACACACCACACACCACACACACATCGCACACACCACACACACCACACACACACACACACCACACACACACACACACCACACACACCACACACCACACACACACCACACACCACACACACACCACACACACAACACACACACACACCACACACACACACCACACACACCACACACCACACACACACCCCACACCACACACACACACACCACACACACACCACACATACACCACACACACCCCACACCACACACACACACACCGCACACCGCACACACCACACACACACACACACCACACACACACACCACACACACACACCACACACCACACACACACCCCACACACCGCACACACACCCCACACTGCACACACACACCACACACACACCACACACACACACCACACACCACACACACACACCACACACCACACACACACCCCACACACACACCACACACACACCACACACACACACACACAAACACACACCACACACAACCACACACACACCCCACACCACACACACACCCCACACCCCCCCACACACACACAAACACACACACCACACACACAAACCACACACACACACAAACACACACCACACACAACCACACACACACCCACACCACACACACACACCACACATACACCACACACACACCACACACACCCCCCACACACACACCCCACACCACACACACACACACCACACACCACACACACACCACACACACACCACACACACACACCCCCCACACACACCACACACACCACACACACACACCACACACACCACACATACACCACACACACACCCCACACCACACACACACACCACACACACACACCCCACACCACACACACACAAACACACACACCACACACACACACACACACCACACAACCACACACACACCCCACACCACACACACACACACCACACACACACCCCACACCCCACACACACACACACAAACACACACACCACACACACACACCACACACACACACAAACACACACAACCACACACACACCCCACACCACACACACACACCACACATACACCACACACACACCACACACACCCCACACACACACACACCCCACACCACACACACACACACCACACACACACACACCACACACCACACACACACCACACACACACCACACACACCCCCCACACACACCACACACACCACACACACACCCCACACACCCCACACACACACACACCCCACACACACCCCACACCACACACACACACACACCACACACACCACACCACACATACACCACACACACACCCCACACCACACACACACACACCCCCCACACACACACCACACACACACACACCCCACACCACACACACACACACACCCCACACACACACCACACACACACACCACACACACACACACCACACACCACACACACACACCACACACACCCCACACACACACCCCACACCACACACACACACCACACACACCCCACACCACACACACACACACCCCACACACCCCACACACACACACACCCCACACACACACCACACACCCCACACACACACCACACACACACCCCCCACACACATCCCACACCACACACACACACCACACACACACACCACACACACCACACACACACACCACACATACACACCACACACACACCACACACACACACCACACATACACCACACACACACCCCACACCACACACACACCACACATACACCACACACACACCCCACACCACACACACACCACACACACACACCCCACACCACACACACACCACACACACCCCACACCACACACACACACCCCCACACACACACCACATACACACACACACCCCACACACACACACACCACACACACACACACACACACACATCGTGCTCACACCTCGGATCCCCCAAGCTCAGGCCTGTCTGACACCAGCCCATCCTCAGCCCCGGCGAGCCATGGCCTCCTAACAATCACAGTCGTGTTCTCGAATCATCTCCACCACTGGACTTTCTCCTCATCCCCCTCGTCACCAGCTTGCCGGCAGCTCCCATGGTTTATGGCTACACTGTCCACAGCCTCCTCTTCGCTGCCACGTCTTTGCATTTCCAATGCTGGAGGCTAAAACCGCCACTGCGCCTGCTCCGGAACCTTCCATGGGAGGAGCACCGTGGCCACCCTTCCCCTGAGTTCTCACTGCCAACCTGTGCAGCAGGTACTCATGAGAAGCGGAGGCCACCGGAAGCTAAGCAACTCCCAGGCCTCCCGACCTGAGCAGGGCCCCGTTGGGCTGGGCAAAGGGACCCAAAGGCACCGCAGAGCTGCCTCCTGTGACCTGCCCCGAAGCCACACAGCCTCGGGTGGGGGCTTCCCGGAAACCAGGCACCCAGACTCCCAGCCCAGGGCCTCGCTGTCCCCAGTGGCCAGGAGGGCGGGCCGACGTCCCTGCCTTTCTAACCCCCAGATCAGAGACTGCTGCTCACTGAGGAAAGGCGCCAGGACACGAGATTTTTCTTGAACATTCCTCTCATCTCAGGAGGGAGAAAGGGCACTTCGCCATTTTTGCCACCAGCTAAAATATTTCAGCCTCAGATCAAGAAGGAATGCAAGCCGGAAACAGCACAGGGCTCAGCACCAGATGGAAGCGGTCTGTCTCAGGGAAGCAAGACAAACAGGGCGCTCTCAGCAGCTCCAGGGATGAGAGCTGAAAGGCCCTGCCCGCCCTTCATCTTGAGCCCAGAGCCAGCTCCTGCCAGCTCCAGTCTGCGGTGTAAGGCCGCGCTCGGGCCAGGCCAGGCACTCACGTGTGGGGACCCTACCACAGGCCGGGAGCCAGGCTCCCCCAACTGTGCCCGAGTGTCCCCCGAGAAAGCAGCAGCTCACACGGGTGAGGGGGTCTTCCATCGGAGGCTGAGCCGACAGCCTCGCCTGGTTGTCCTGAAAGGCTGTGCTTGGGCCTCCCCTCACCCGGGGCCTGGGCTTCCGGGGCCAGAAGAGACCCACCAGAGGACCACGAAGCAGGCCTGTGTCCCCATCAGCACAACAAGGGTTTGGCTAAGGCCCACTGTTCCAGGCGCAGGTGGCCTGCCACGAGGACCATTCCTCCCCAGGCGCCCACCCTCTGAGCGCCCTGGCTGACCCTCCCAGGACCCCATGACACAGAGAGCCTCGGGATGGCCTGGGGCTGGGGCTGCTGTCACCCTGGGAGCTCCCTCTGCTGCCTCCGCATGCCTGCCAGCCTGCCACAGTGCCCAGTGATGACCAGCTGTGCCCTCCACACTGATGGGGGCCCTACCTGGGGTCCTGAAGGTCATGGCCCACGCAGTCTCCAAGTACCCTGCACACGCCTGAACTGAAAACCCCCAACTCCTAACTTCCTGCCTGCACCCCTCCTGGCTGGCTGGTGCACCCTACATGTGGGGCACTGCTTCCAAGTATGGATCAGAAACTCTAACTGGAGATGTAACTCATAATTAGCCTTTGATTAATTAAAAATGGGAAAACTAATTACTTAATAAATGTCGCTGGCGTCATTTGCATAATATTTGAAAACCTACAGCCCTAAGAGGAGAGAAGAGGATATTCAAAGGGTCCTTGGAGGGCAAAACCGGCCACATGGACTCAGCAGTTCCCCTGATGACCTTGGCCCTCAGCCTCCAAACTCCCACATGCGGGAGAGACCGCCCCCCCCCCGACAGCACACAACACAGAAACCGAGGCTGTGGGGTCTGTCCCACTCAGCACTCTGTCCCCTGCATCTGGCCCAGCTGGGCACTCCCTCCTAGGCGGTAGTGGAAGGAAGGGAGGGAGGGAGGGAGGAAGGAGGACACTGAATGTCCAGAAAGAGAGCTGAGTCTCAGTCTATGGTCGCAGGCCTCTGGATCTCAAGCCCAGATAGAGCAGGACCCACCTCCTGACCACTGCCTTCCAGAGCCTCAGCGACGGAATGAGGGCTGCCACCGGGCTTAGCCCTGAGCTCAGCCCTTCTTGGCGGGGACATCAAGCATGCATGGGACCTCCAGTCTAAGGAGCCCCAAGAGTGCCCGCCTTCCCTGACCTGACCTGCACTGCACAGAGCATGAGACCAGGATCAAAAGTGTCCACATCCTCCATGCCACGCACAGCGGGCAGCCAGGGGCCACCGTGCTGGTGCCACCGAGGCAGCGGTCACAGCCACTTCGTTCCCAGGAGGGCCCCATGACGACCACCGTGCTTGCAAGGCTGTGCTGAGCCCAGGACGTCCACACGACCCCGGGCCAGGAGCACACCTTCCCAGGACAGCTGGGGACGGTCCCAGTGCTGGCCAGACCAGCATGAGGGGCTGGCCTTGACCTGAGGCACCAGGCCTTCTCGTCTATGGACTCAGCCAAGTCTGCCCGTGTTCACATTCTCCTTGCACGTCCGCTGAGCCTCCCCTTCGCCACGATTACCAGCCGTCCCTGAAGAAGCAGTCTCCCCATCAGGCACCCAGCGACCCCAATTCATCTGGAAGCAGCCCCTCCGCATCCCGGAGGCCACCCCAGGGACTGGGCTCTGACTTCAAAGCTGGCCCCACCGCGTTCCCACGAGCTCCTACCACTCCACCCGGCTCCATGGGGAAGCTAAGAGGAAGCCCCGGGCCTAAGCAAGAACAAGCAATCAACCGCTGATTAATACAAATCTCCACAGAGCCCGTCTGCCGAGATGTTCATACTTCATGGAAATTATGCCACGAGCACTGGATGTGAGGGTTGTTCCAACGCTGTCTGCACGTAGCAGTCAACCTGAGTGCTCCTGGCGCTGGCAGACAGAGTGGGCGGGAGACGGTGTGCCTCTCTGGTCCCCACCAGACAGCACACAGGGACAGAAGGGGCTCCGGGGCTCCTGGTCCATCTGGGGCTGGTGAGGGGCCCGGGCACCCTTTGGTCTCAGTTTACTCCACAGCCGCTGGAACCTTCCCCCCTGCCCCCTGCCGTTGCCCCGTTCCTGGGAGGTGCTGGGGCAGCCCCCACCTGCTCTACCTGGCTGAGCTGGGGGAAAAGAACACCCACCCTGTCATCTCTCTTACCTTGGCTCTAGCAAAGCCATGACCCCAGGACCGTCTCCCTGCCTGGGCTCACACACTTCAGGAAGGGGCCTGACACCCCCATGGGAAAGCAGAGGTGCCCAGTGGACCAAGCGCCCCAAGTGGGGATGGTGCTGGGGGTGGGTGACTTTTAAGGATGGGGATCTTGAGGCAGGTGAAGCAGGGCCCCACTGGGCAGACTCTTCTCGGACGAACCAGCAGATGTGGTCACTCGGTAGGCGCTTCTGTTCCCTGTCTTCAAAACAAACCCCCGTCCTCCCTCGAATACATGCTCAAACGGCTCTCTACAAAGGGGGCCGAGACAGTCCAATGCAGAGGGACAGTCTTTCCAAGAAACGGCGTTGGTAAATCTGGATGTCGACATACGAAAAACAGGACGGTTGGACACTGAGTTCCACCACATACAAAAATTAACTCGAGATGGATCAAAGACCCAAATGTAAGACCTAAAACTATAAAGCCCTTAGAAGTAAACATAGGAGGGGCGCCTGGGTGGCTCAGTCGGTTAAGCATCTGCATTCAGCTCAGGTCATGATCCCGGAGTCCTGGGATCGAGTCCTGCATCATGCTCCCTGCTCAGCGGGGGGGTCTCTTTCTCCTTCTCCCTCTGCCGCTCCCCCTGCTTGTGTTGCTCTCTGTCAAGTAAATGAGTCTTAAAAAAAAAAAAAAGTAAATGTAAGAGAAAAACTTCATGATGCTGGATTCAGAAATGATTTGTTGGACAGGGTGCAAAAACAGAGGCAACAGAAGAAAAAACAGCTACATCTGACTTCATCAAAACTGAAATCTTTTATGCATCCAAGGACACTCTTGGGAGAGTGGAAAGCAACCCATGGAATGGGAGAGCGTTTCTGTGAATCACATACCTCTCAGGGGTTAATAACCAGAATATATAAAGAGTTTGTACCACTCAACAACAAGGAACGGATTAGAACATGGGCAAGGGCCTTGAACAGACATCTCTCCAAAGAAGATACACAAATGGCCAGTAAGTACATGAGAAGGTACTCAACATTACTAACCATGAGGGAAATGCACATCAAACCACAGTGAGATACGATTTCACCCCCACTAGAACGGTTGTATCACACACACACACACACACACTAAGCAGTGCTGGCAAGAATGTGCAGAAATTGGAGCCCTTGTGCCCTGTTAGGACTGCAAAATGGTGCAGCTGCTGTGGAAAATATTAGAACAGTTCTTCAAAAAACTAAACGTTGAACGACCACGGGATCCACAACTCCACTTCTGGGCAGATCCGAAAAGATACAAAAGCAGGAACCCAAACAGGTATCTGCACACCCGTGTTCACAGCAGCATGATTCACGACAGCCAGAAGGGAGAAAGGGCCCAAAGGTCCATCCAGGGGCGACAGGTAAACAGCAGGTGATGTATCCACACAATGGAGTACCACCCAACCTTTGAAAAGAATGGAATTCTGACAGGTGCCATGATGTGGGTGAACCCTGGACACGGGATGCTGAGGGAGAGACGCCGGACACAAAAGGCCACATGTGAAGGGGTTCCATGCATAGGAAACATCCAGAAGAGGCAAACCCATAGAGACAGAAAATAGATGGGGGGTTGCTCGGGGCTGAGACATGGGCGAGGAGATACCGTTTTCCTTCTGGGGCAACGAAACAGTTCTGAACAAGACAGGAGCGGTGGTCCCACCACACTGTGAATACACTGAATGCCTCTGCCGTGAGCACAAAAATGGTTAAATGATCATTTTATGTTGTCCATTTTATCACAGAATTTTTTTTTAAAGAATTAAAGTCAGAGCACCTGAGTGGCTCAGTCAGTTAAGCGGCTGCCTTCGGCTCAGATCATGATCCCAGGGTCCTGAGATCGAGTCCCACATCAGGCTCCCTGCTCGGCAGGGAGCCTGCTTCTCCTCCCTCTGCCTTTGTGCGTGTGCGCATGTGCGCTCTCTCCCTCTCTCTCTCTCAAATAAATAAAATCTTTTTAAAAAAACAGATTTAAAAAATAAAAAAGAGAAAGAATGAAAGTCAAAAAGGACCACCCAGGATACACAGCCACAGGCTCCCTAATTCTTGAATGGGGCAGAGGGGCGGGGAGCCTGCATGCTGCACCCTTTCGTGGGGCAGGGAGGACGGGGTGAAGCTTTCGGAACCTCCATGGGGCCTCTCCCCCAACACAGTCCTGGCTGCACTCTTTGTGATTCAGAGGAGGCGCCCCTCCACTCCCAGATCGGACCCTGCTGCTGGTGCCTGGTCGCTGAGGCTACAAACCCCTCCTTGCCTTTGCAAGAACCAATATTACCCGAGAAGGGCCTCCCAGCGTGCCAAGAAAGGATACCTTGTCGCAATTAATTATTTACGTTTTGCTACTTTTTCCCTCTCTCCTTCTTAGTGCCGCTCTGCATTTTTTGCTGCAAGCATCAGGCTGTCAGGCTTCAACAGAAACACTGTCTTGGGGCACTGGGGAGAAACAATTAGCCAATTAATATTTAATTAACTGCGGACAGACAAAAAAGGCATGCATGAGTCACACCAGGCTGAGCTGAGAAAAATGCTAGCTCTCAGCCGCTTGGGTGGGGCCGCCGGGTAAAGCCAGACACACAAGACAGGATGACACAGATATGCACAGCCTGCCCGACACCCACGGGGGCAACAGGCACGCCCGGGACGACCACCACCAAGGGGTCATCCAGGCAACAGTCTGCTCACAGATGGGGAAACTGAGGCCCAGAGAGGTGAGCAGCCACCTGCCCTCGTGCGGTGAGGCCTGGGCGCACCCTCCTGGCCCCATCTCCTCCATCCCCGGCTTCTCTGCAGGTTGACCGCTGCCGCCACACGCACCCAGAGAGTCCCTGAGTCCGCTCTCCCCGAAAATGAATCGCGAGAGCAAGAAGGACGTCAACACGTCCCGGTCACTCCTCAGCCAAGGCCCCTCTCGGAGACCTCTCGGGCCAGGTGTGGGCGCCACAACCTCCCTGGGACCCCGCCCAGGGGTTTGGAGGGACCATCACAAGGGCCCAGAGGCCCCCAGCCTCCCGCACAAGAGCTGACCAGCCCACACTGGGGGCGGGCCCAGACCACACGGCTGGTCACACCTGTTCATTTTCAGGACTCCCGCACTGAAACCGAAAGCCCCCCCCTCCCTCCGCCACCACGAAGGCTGTGTCGGCCAATGGCTTGCGTCTGGAAGGGAGCAAAGAAAACCACCCCCACCCCAGTTAGGAAACAGCAGGTCAGCATCTGAAGGGCCTCTTTGACTCTGCACAGATGTGTATGTGAGTGCACACGTGTGTGCATGCAGGGGGTGCACACGTGTGCGTGCATGTGTGTGCCTGGCTGTCCAAGTCCCCGGAAAGTGGGTGGGCTCCCCGTGGCTGGAAGGGACAGCCCTCAGGGAGTAGGAGGCACTGTTTGGAGCAGGAAAGCCACGATGCCAGCCCCGTGTGGGCCCTCCTGGGCCTGGGGCAGCTCCCGCATCTGAACAAGTCGTTAGTGCTCAGTGGACTCTGAGACCAGAGCGCCTGGCCGGGGACGTGCAGGCGGTCACCACAGTGTCAGTGTCTGCGAGTCATCAAAAGAGCAGCCTCCAGTAAGCACCCAGGGCTCTGCACTCCGCAAGTGAGCGAACACACAGGAGGAGGGGACGGGCACATGTGTGGCAGCGCAGGGCCTGGGTGCTGAGATTAGGGTGTCTGATCGATAGCCTGAGGCAGCCTGCTACCTCCTTCCCTGACCAGACAGCGCCCAGGGGACACGCTCATCGATGCAGACGCTAAACAGAGAAATCAATGTTGGGGCTGACGCAGCACAAGCTGGTGGCAGGAACCACCGGCCGCACCCCAGCCCCCACCAAGGCCACCGGCCACCTGCTCATCGGGGGTGGGGACGAGGGCACCACCCTAAGAGCTGCGGGCTCAGAAACCAGCACGCATGGCCACACCCTGCCAGGTCCTCCTCCACACTTCGCAGAGGGACGGCCGAGCTGCAGACCCATTTTACAGATGGGGAGACTATGGCCCCAGGGGGTGAGATGACCTCTGAATCCAGCCCAGTGCCATCTGGGCCCCATTCCATCCAGAGCTCTGAAAACTGTCTCAACGGCTCCATTTCTACCTGGCTTCTAGAAGCTCGAGCACAGCCAAGAAGCCCCAGGACAGCGAACAGTGGGTAGGATTTGGTGGGAGGAGCAGAGGGGGAGACAGCAACAGCGGGAACACACGGGAGGTCTCGCAGAGCAAGCCGGCTCTGTCTCACGGGCCAACTCCCCAGTAGGCCGCGGGGGAGCTGCAGTGCGTGCTGATGGGCAAGCACGGGGTGGGGGGCAGCTCGTGCCAGATCGCCCACGCCTGCAGGGACGGAGTAGGGCTAAGGACAGGCCGACAGAGGAGCGTGCCCAGCAGAGACAGGGAGTGGAACTGAGGGAAGATGGGGGGTGGGGGTGGGGAAGGGCACCTGTGTCCTACAGACAGACGCTAAGGGGACATGGGGTAGCATGCAGATCCGCACCCCTGCTTCCCACGCCCAGGACATCATCCGGTCATCCCGCAGGTGCAACCAAGCCTGCCACAACCCACCTCCTCCACCCCTCGACCAAAGCCCCAAACCTGGGGAGGGGGGCCTGGGCTGTTTTGGACCACTGGTTTCAAACTACATTTCTAGCCTCTTTGGAACCCTTTATTTAAGCAAAATGGCAGGCAAATGCTATATGGAAAGCAGGTAAGAGTAGTCTCACTCTGATTCAGCAGGCCCTGCCCTCCCAGCCTCCTCCTGGCCTCCTGAGAGGCCCAAAGTGGTCTGAAATCCACTGCAGGAGGGAATTACCTGCACCCGTTCTCACCTTCATTTGGAAAGACAAGCATTCACTGCCGTGCGTCTCCCAAACAACAACAGCCTGCTCTTTCGGAACCCCCTCCCCCAGCAGGACCCCAACAGACCCCCGATTCCACTGTCTCTGTGGGGCCCAAGCAAGATGCGTCTTCTCTCTGGGCCTCAGGTACCTCCCTACTTCATGAGGCCCCTGAGGGACCTAAGGAAGCCAGCAGGGAGCCCCGCACCTGTGCGCCACGGCTCCCGGCAGGAGGACAAGAGGGAGCGTCGGAAGAAGGGGGGATGGGGCTCCCGCGGCGGCCCTGGCCCTGCTTCACACACTAGACTAAGGAGCAGCCCGTGGGTCCGCCCCAGCCTTGCTGAGGGCCAGCTTCAACCACCTCTACAGTTTCTGAGCCTAAACAATGCCTTCATGAATCATAAATCGAAGAATTAAACCCACTTGTTGGAGGGTGTGCAGACCTTCCTCGAGGGTCATCCGTTCTGCCCAAATGGAGGCTAAAGCAAACCTCGCTGAGCAGGGGCACCTGTGGGTCCCAGGCGAGCAGGGCGGCCTGGGCTGGGGGCGGCCCACACTGGGAACGGGTCCCTGACGTAGGCGATGGGGCGCCAGCTGGGGGGAAGTCCTGGATGCCCAGTCTCCTCGGGCCCCAGCGAGGCAGCTGACCCACGGAGGGCGCCAGGGCCTCTTGCGAGGTGCCCCCACCCCTGTCCTGACTAGAGGCTTCCCGGTCTCCCCCTGTAAGATCCACGTATCCATGCAAAGGCAGACCGGTGCCCCAGCGTGCCGAGTTCAACTCTAGACACCTGGGAGACATCAGTAACCCAAGTCCCCACGGCCAGGAGGTGGACGGTGACAGGCACACCAAGAAAGGACGAGTTGCTTCTTGGCAGTGCTGCCCACAAAGGAGCCAGCAGCAAAGGGAGCAGCGCCACCCCTCTCAACAGTGAGATCTGAACAGAGAACCCACAGAGGGGAGGAAGGCGGCCCTGCAGCTATGGGGAGAAAGTTCTGGGCAGGGGGCGGCCTGCAGGCAAGCCCAGGGAAGGGAGTGAGTGCGGAGCAGGGCCCAGGAAGGGCGGCTCCCTGCAGGCTGGGGTTGGCCTCCTGTTCTGTGAGGTGGGGTGAGGACACCCAACGTCTCAGTGCACGGGAAGATCATGTGAGCCAACCTAGGGGGCCAGCGCACAATCAGGAGGTGGAGCTGTCCCTTGGTCATGATTATTCTCTGCACTCTCCAGGAACCGAAATACCAGAAGAAAGCCACAGAAACTCTGCGGTCTCACCAGCATCTTCTCTCCAAAATTCCCAATCAGCGTGCAAGCCAGGGCAATGGCGTTCCCTGGAAGATCCAGCCGAAGCAGGACCCCTGTGTGGCCTTCCCACGCCCCCTCCCACGCTGGGCCCTGTGCATCCAACAGAGGACATGAAGGGAAAAGAGGAAGGGTCCACGTACCGGCGGGATTTCCCACCAGCAAGCCCCACCCAAACTCAATCCCTTTAATGTGAGAAATACCAGGGGAGCCACCAAAGAAGGAACGACTTCCGGAACCAATTTTCCAGACCCTCCAGCTCCTGCTGGATGGAGGCTGCTGGGGGTGGGAGGGAGGAGGTGCAGGAAGAGGAAGAAACCACTAGCAAACCCGACCGGGACCCAAGCTTCACATCCTTGCTGAGACCTCACGTGCCACGTGAGGGCCCACACTGTCTTCATCTCATCCCTGCAGAAAGGAAAGCTCGAGGAGCCCAAGTCTTTGCAAAGTCTGCTTTGCTAAGCCCCTCTCTCTCCAGCCGGCCACCTCCATACCTTGCTCCAACAGGACCCACACGAGAGAAGGCTCTAGAAAGAAAGCACCTGGCCAGCTTCCTCTGGTGAGCGGGGCTCGTTCCTTCAGTGGCTGGCTGCACCCAGGGCTCCCGCAGCCCTCGAGGGCCTCCAGGGGTCCACCTGCCCACTGCCCCAAGGCCTCTGCCCAGGGTCTCACCAGGGAGCAGAGAACCTGGTTAAGTAAACACCTTCTGAAGCTTCGTGGGCTCCCAAACAACATCTCCCTCTGCACCTGCCCTGCTCGGCCCACTCTCCCCCAGCAGAAAGGCCCAAGGAGATGCCCAAGGGCCAGGGGTCAGGCCGGTCTGTACACAGGAAGAATGTGGCAATCAGCCCAGCTCTCCACAGCGGTATCCCCGGGGAGGGGGCCTTAGCCTTTCCCTTAAGAACACAAGCCATGCTTTCAGTGTGCCAGATCCTCCGCACAACGAACTCACAGAGGAAAACCTCCAGTGTCATGGCTGAGAGGTGGGTCAGAGCCGGGCAGCCTCTGGGAAAGTTCTAGGGTTTCCACTCTCTCCTTTCTTCTATAATTAATGGCACAGGAGCTAATGTGGGCCTCCCCTTGGAGGGCAAAAGCCATGCAAGTCTTTCTCTCCCTTTTATCTCTAGCCTAGTGAGTGCTTCAAAAATGCATGGTAAATTAAGTGCCTAATGGCTGGGCGGGTGGGTAGATGGATGTGTGGCTGGGCGCCTGGATAGATGGTTGTGTGGCTGAGTGGGTAGACAGGTAGATGGGTGAGTAGGTAGATGAATGGGTGGCTGGGCGGGTGGGTAGATGGATGCATGGCTGAGTGGGTAGATAGGCAGATGGGTGGGTGGCTGGGTGGGTGGCTGGGTAGGTGGGTAGATGGATGCGTGGTTGGGTGGGTGGATAGGTAGATGGGTAGGTGGCTGGGTAGGTGAGTGGGTAGATGGATGCATGACTGGGTGGGTGAGTAGATGGAAGCATGGCTGAGTGGGCTGAGTGCGTAGATAGGTAGATGGGTGGGTGGCTGGGTAGGTGGGTAGATGAATGTGTGGCTGGGCGGGTGGATAGGTAGATGGGTGGGTGGCTGGGCAGGTGGGTAGATGGATGCATGGCTAAGTGGGTGGATAGGTAGATGGGTGGGTGGCTGGGTGGGTGGGTAGGGAGGTAGATGGATGCATGGCTGGGCAGGTGGGTAGGTAGATGGGTGGGTGGCTGGACAGATGGATGCATGGGTAGATGGGTGGGTGGCTGGGCGGGTGGGTAGATGGATGCGTGGCTGAGTGGGTGGATAGGTAGATGGATGTGTGGCTTGGGTGGGTAGGGAGGTAGATGGATGCATGGCTGGGCAGGTGGGTAGGTAGATGGGTGGGTGGCTGGGTAGGCAGATGTGTGCATGGGTGTATGAATGGGTGGGTGGGTGGACGGAGGAATGAATGAATGCATCAATGCCTTTTCTCTCCAAGGAGTGACTCCAGCAACACGGGAGACAGGAAGCTGAAAAGCAGGTGCTTAGAAAAAGAACAAGGAACCCAGGACAGGGACCGGATCTAAACGCAATCGAACCTTCTTAAATAACACACTCCCCCCCCAAATTGGAAATTTCTAAAGCAGCCTGAGACTAACTAACCAGCTATTCCATAAGGATCCTTTGCACTCCAGAATGCCGTGACTGTATGTGGAAGACAGCCATCAAGAAGTGAGATGGAAACCTGCCCCTCCGGGCCCCAGCCCCGCACACCCAGCCTGGGCAGCCTCCCGCCAGCCAGTCCCAAACCCTTCCCCCAGGGTAAGTGTCAGCACCCTCTCCACACAGGCTCCAGGCAGCAACCAGACTTGGCTCTAGACATCACTCTTTTTGCCCCCCTGGCCTCACCCACCCAGGAGACAAAGGGTCAGTTCTGACCCTACAGAGCGCTGTGCTCAGTATTGGGACAGACGCTGCCTTCCTGCCAACTGGGACTCAGCGCTCCGGGGCAGCAGCGGGGGTCAGCGGGAGGGCAGAGCGAGCAGTCACATCTTCATGGTCTGACGTCAGTGAGGGCCACCAGGCCCATCTGGAACTGCCAGGCCTTGCTGACTGAGCTCCTGGAGGCCAGAAGGCGAATTCGGGCCCACGGGAAACCTCCGTGAACATCCCTGAAGTGATGCACAGAACCTACGCTCTGTCTCTGTGCCCCGATGGAGCGACGCACAGGGACCTCCTTGCCTGGCCCATCTCAGGAGGTAACACCTGAATAAAGACCAGACGTGCTCCTTCTCAGCAGTCTGCCATCAGCAAGCCCTCCTGTCCACTGCTGCGCCCTGCCCAGCACCACCCTCCAAGGGTGGGAGAGTCCTGTCCGTCTGGGTACCAAGCAAAGCAGGCCATGGGCGCTGGGGCTTTGCTTGTGTGGGTTTTTCCAGGGTATCCCGCCCCTGGACATCAGGAAGGATTAGCCAAGCAAACAGATTGGAACAGTGGCCCCTACGGGGAGAGCACGTCCCAGTGCCCCAAACCTCGGCTGGCCCCCAGCTTGGAAATGCTAACCACGGGTTTACCTTGATAAGAATCACGTGTGGGGCAGGGGGAGCTGAACGAGGACACTCAGCCAGACAGACAGGGAGGACGGGGCGGGGGGGGGGGTGCAGGCCAGGCTCTGCTGGAGCCCCACGTGGCTTCCACGCAGCCAACAAGATGCCAAAGGACCAAGGAGAAGGGAGGCAGAGAACAAGGGTGAGCTTCCTGGGACGTGTGCCAGGGACTAAGCGCTCCAGAAACACAATTCTACTTCCTGTTCAGCAGACCTCAGAGGGTGGTGTTCTTACCACCACTTTACAAGTAGGATTTGGAGAAACTGAGCCAGTCACTTGGGCATGGCTGCTCGCTGGACTCGAACGCAGCCTGCAAGGGTCCGCAGTCCATGTGCTTAGCTCTCTGGTTCGGTCTTCCAAAGGTGCAGCTTATGAGTGAAATAATAGAGGGAAAAAAATCAGAGGCCACAGATCTACAAGGGTCTAGTTCCGTTTTGGCCAAACCTAGGGCGGGGGGACAGCGACAAATGCTCGGCATTTCAGGAGTACCTACTGAGGGGCTGGACGCCTCGCCACCTCCCACAGCCAGGCAAACAGAGGTCAGAGGCACCGGGTCACCTGCCAAGTCATCCAGCCAGTTAGCAGGGCCAGATTTTCAAGGAGTCTGACTCAAGGGTCACAACGTGGAGAGCAGAGGCAGGATGGGGGGAGCTCTCCCCGAGCCCTGCCCTTCCCGGAGCCAAGGGTCCTCAGTGCAAGCCATGAACTGACGTCCCTGCACGCAGCTCAGCGACCAGGTCCGAGGCGTCACCCGGCAAGGCTCCACCGCGACTCCTGGTCCAAATCCACTGCCCACTCCTGCCTTCCACAGCAGAGGCCACGGCATGGCAAGGCATCACCAATTCGATGTGGGCAGACCAGAGGCCAGCTCCAGCACAGCCTCCACGCAGCCCTTCTGCACACAGCTGGGACATCACCCTGGAGCCAAGCCGCCTCACTGGAACCTCTGATGAGCACGAGGGGCACCCCCTTGCAAACTGCGTGACCACACAGTTGGTGGGTCGTACAATGAGAGTTTTACCTAAATTTATGTACGTCTTATTTACATCATTGCATTCAGCGGTAGCAAATCAAAACTAAAATGAAATTATAGACTGGATCATCTGCATTTTAACCGCCGGCCAAGAAATAAATTTGGCCAGGGTGTACCCTTTTTCTCTACACGGTTACTGTAAATAGCAGTTCTGTGCGTGAGTATATATGTACGTGTGTGCGTGCATTCCCTGCCCAGGGCACTGCCGTGCACAAGGAGGAACAGGAACAGGAGAGGAGCTCCAACCCTCTGAAAGCAACCCCGGGGAACTGAGAAGCCCACTGACGGGAAAGGACACCAGCACGACCCCATCCCACCCTCGGCACTCCTGCCCCAGCACACGTGCCCCGGGCACAGGGAAGCAGGGCGGCCTGGGGCCCCAGGCAGGGGTACCCCAGCAGCAGGACTCGAGTGAGCCTTTCCAGGGGAAACAGAAACTGGTAAGAAGTGGCGATCGCACAGGGGTGGGCTCTTGAGGGGGGTCCCTGAATCTCCTTTCTAGCGAATTCCAGAACCCAGGGAAAGTCCCATCGGGCCAGGTGGCTCATGGGGAAGTCCTGGCTACTGATGGTAATCCTAGCGCTGGAATGGACTTCTCCGCACTTGCAAAAGCAAATACAGAAGTCTCCCTGCATTTCATAAATCATGTATTCACAGCACATTTCCTCAAACACCCAGTCCCCGATAATGCTTCTCCAATAAATTAAGCAATAAATATCTTCTGATGTTTCCCATCAGCAGGTGGAAATGAGCTCCTCGGGCACTCCGGGAAGCGGCTGTCTGGCCGAGGCTATGCCAACAGCCCCGGGCGGGGCGGGGGGGGGGGAAGCGGGGGCGTGGTGCCATCCTTGGAGAGTGCACGGAGACTGGGGACCCCCCCGGGTTGCAGGCAGCACAGAACCAGCTCTTCCTTCACACCCTCAGCCACCATCCATCAGAAGATATAATGGTCCCCACCCCAGCCTGCCCGTGCAGGACGCAGGGGTGGGAAGGCCCTCACAGCGCCGTGTTGGAGGGGCCAGGCCTGTCCCGTCCAGCCCCCCCAACCCCACCCCGCACTGAGCCGGCGCTCGGCCACTGCGCCCGGACACTGGAGAAGACCACTCACCTTCCCAAAGTCTCGGACGTCGAAGAGGTCAAAGGGGTCAAACAGCTCACTGTTTCTCAGTCCAAATTTATCATGGCAGACTTTAAGGAAGGTGCGGATGTTCTTCAAGCACAGGAACTAGAGAAGAGAAGAGAAGAACGCTGAGCCTGTAGGGTCTATAAGTCACCGCAGCAAACTCTGGCTTCCGGCTGCCGGCAGAGACGCGCACTCCGGCCCTGGGAAGCCTCAGCCCCGCCGGCCCGCTGGTCCAGACGCCACCAACACCCCCGGCTCACCTTGGCCACTCATGACCCTTTGTCCTGCGCCCCGCCCAGAGGATCCAGCGCAGATGATCGTGACCGGAAATATGCTGGTCTTGAGTCAGCAAAAACAGAGCACGAACACACGCAGGCACACTTGCATGCACACACTCACCGCCTTCCCCGGCACAGACCTGCCCTCGTGGAAGCTGTCCTGTCCGTGGAGGACGCCGGGAATGGCACACACCAGTCACGGCGGGAGCCTAGGGGACGCACCAGGGCTAGAGTTCCCAGACCCGCAGGCAGGGCGCCTCCTCCACCCAGCAACCCCACCTCTGGGCTCCCACCCGCACTGTGCGTGGCAAAGCAACTGGGGCGGGAGGTTTGGGGTTGGGAGCTGAAGGGGATCGCCGGCGGCAGTCCCCATGGAGAAGGACCCGGTAAGGAAGGCACGGGGGCAGCAGGCCAGGTGGCCTGGAGAGCAGGATTTGGAGTGGCTCGGCCCCAGGTTCGAAGCTTGTCTGCTGATTCCCACTTGCAGGACCAGGGACAGTGGCTTCAGCTCCTGAGGCCAGCTTTCCAACCGGACATCTCACTGGGTTGTGTACCCGGACGGAATCGTGAGCGCTTGGGCATGGGAGCATCGGCCCACCAGTCCAGCTGGCAAGGGCGTCCCCTGAGGCAAGGACAGTGGCATGCATGGTGCGGGGGTCCTCATCAACAACAACTCCCTAAGGGCCCAGGGCTGGACAGCAAGAGAAGCAGAGTGTGTGCCACCCACTGAAAATGCAAACGCAGGGACAGAGACGAAGGGAAGGCCGCAATCACAAGCTACGGCAGGCCCGGCATAAACCGAGCGGCATCTCACCTGCCCGTGTGCCCCCCCGCGGGCCGTGCCCAACCCCCGCCCCGGAGCTGGGCTGGGCCGCTCCTTCCAACCCGGCCACGGCTGGTCCCCGGTCACGGCCGACACAGACTCACTGGCTTTGTGTGCATACGGTGTTTTCTGAACGAGCAAGAGCAAACCGCGGATGCGAACCCCCTGCCCCCCCAAACATCTGAGTGCACCTAAGAACAAAGACTTCCCCTTCCACACTCAGAGCACCCACATCAGCAAATCAACGTGGATCCCACACGTCCTTGTCTACAGATGGTACTTCCTCACGTTTCCTCAACAAAGGACAACCACAACGTCCTGACAGCAAAGCACATTCTGGCCCCAGGTCCAATGATGTTTCTTGTCATTTCTCTTTCATCTCCATGAGCCTACAACTGTATGCCCCCACAGAACTTTCCGGAAGGATGGATGCATTCTGTGCACCTGCTGTCCAGCTGGGTAGTCACAAGACCCATGTGCTCACCGAGCGCTGGAGATGAGGCTAGTCCAACCGAAACACTACATTGTCAATTGTATTCTAATTACCTTAAATTGAATAACTACGGCTGCCGGTTTGGGCCTCAAATGCTCCTCAGTCTTGTCCTCTGTGACCTGAAGCTTCTGGGTCATATGGACACAGAAGGACAGACACGGTAGGAGCCCACTTACACGAGGCTGAACTCACAGAGACAGGCAGAACAGTGGTGCCGGCAGGGGAGGCTGGGGAGTCTGTGTCTCCTGGGGACGGCTTCAGTTTGGGACGATGAACAAGTTCTAGAAGTGACAGAGGTGATCGTGACCTAACACCGTGAAGGCACCTAATGCTACCGGATTGTACGTGTATTAAAAATGCTTAGTGCTGGTAAATTTTGGGGGCCCCTGGGTGGTACAGTGGGTTAAGCGGCCGACTCCTGGCATTAGCTCAGGGTCATGCTCTCAGGGTTGGGGGATCAAGGCCCACATCAGGCTCCACGTTCAGTGGGGAGTCTGCTTGAGATTCTCTCTCTCCCTCTGCCCCTCCCCCACAAAAAAGTAAATGTCGTGTATCCTGATTTTACTGCATTAAAAGTTAACTAAAAAAAGAGCAACGGAAAAAGAGACCCAACAGGAAGGCCATGTGCTGGTGGGGGCAGAGATCCGGGGGCACTCCCGTGCACCGAAGAAGGCCAGCGATGGCCAGCAAACCACCGGAAGAGGGGAGGGGCCCAGAGAGAGAGCCCGGCACACCCCTTCACCGAGCATCCAGCCTCTGGAAACGTGAGGATACGCTTCCTCTGTTTTAAGCCCCCCAGTCTGTGGGCAGCAACAGGCCACCCCAGCCTGCACCCCCCCCCCCCGGGTCCCTGCTGGTCTCAGACCGTCCCGCCCACCCTGCAGCCTCAGCCCAGCTCCACGGCTGCCTGAGCATCGCCTGGCTCCAATTTCCACTGAGCATCCATGTTACGTCCTCCTCAGCCTCCCATTTTTAGAGTTAATTACACGGCTCCTGACCATAATCGCAGCCGGCGAGGCCAGGCTTCCTTTCGAGGCTCAGGACGAGCAGGCGCCCCTTGCCCTGCGGGCACAGCGTCTGCCTGCCTGGCCCCTCCCCACGGCAGCCGCGGGGGCCCCAACCTTCCAGGACCAAGCCCTGCGCAGCTCACGGCCAAGAAAGGCTGGCCCTGGGAAAACTGCAGCACACAGACAGGTTCAGACCCCGGGGAGAGGGACCGGGCGGAACCGGGCCCCACAGCGAGAGCAGGCGGCATCCTTCACGGAGAGCGTCCCGAGCACCCGGCCGGCTCTGCCGCTCTGCCACAGGATGCCTTTACTCCCCACCCTCCAATCATTCAGCCCATTTCTCAGGAGAGGAAATTCAGGCTTCCCAGCAGAAGGGGGTGGAGCCAAGACTGGAACCCACATCTGGCGTGGAACAGTGAAGGTCCTTTGAGAGGACAGGTGTCGCGCGTCCCAGGCCACTCCTACTGTCCGCTGCGCTTAGCACCAGTGTCCCTTGCCCTCTCACAGGTGGCCTGCTCTGAGTGATGAGATTCACGGGCACTCCACCCGCCGCACCGCTGTACAATTAGGGGAGTGGCCAGACACGGAGAGGGGCAGAGCAAGGAAGGGCTGGCCCTGTGTCCGGACTCCTGGCCCCTTCCTCTTTCCACGCAGCGGGGAGCGCAGGCCTGCTGTTTCTGCTGCTCGCGTCCACTCGCCTGACCGCCGGCCTCTCCCTTGCCACCACCCCTGGGCTCAGGAGGGCATGGGGCCGAGGCCTGGCCGGTCAGAGGCTCACGGTCCCTCGCTCACAGCAGGGACGACTTCGACTCTGGGAGAGAGACTCCCAAGGGCAAGATGAGGAGAGGATGCCGGGGGCACATCCCAGCCACAGGCTGGGGACAGCAGGCGAGGGAGGGTCCAGACAGTGGCCAGTGCCAGCCTGGAAGCTGCCCATCTTTGTCCTGTGGCCAGAGAAGGCCAGGCCATGGGCCGTGTCCCTGTGGCCGTAGGGGCGAGTGGCCTTCATCTCTTTGCTCGGCACCCCCAGGCCCTCTATGAGGGACAGTTACAGCTTCACCAGCATCTAGAGACGAACGCTCAGCACCAGAAGTCCAGCTAAGTGGCCACAATAAGGGTCTGTCCCCGGAAAACTGGCCCCCTGACAAGCGACAAGCGGCCCAGAGTGGAGTAGGCCCCCACTGTGTTTGTTCAGGGCACCACCCACCCGCTGCTCCCCCAGCCCCAGCCCACAGGGAGGGCCCTAGCCACTGCACCAAAAGATGGACTGCCCGTGCAGTGGACTCCTGACCCCCCCCATCCCGCCCACTCATCAGGCTGAAATCAGATTAGCAAGAACACATAGGCTCTGTGCCCAGCTGCCCCCCACCAGCCTCGCAGGGCCTGCCGTCCACTGTCATCTGTCATTCGCCATCAAAAGGCCTGTCCCAGCACGGGGATCCCAGACGTGAGAGGCAGGGCCAGCCCTGGGAGCCAAGACCCCACCTCTGAGCCATGAGGCCCCAGAGCACCCTCGGGGGCAGGCTTCCTGGCCCCACACGGCCACTGCTCTTTGGTGGCACCGAAACCGACTTAAGATTGGGAAGACACTGCCTGCCCCACATGGAGACGTGGAGGAGAACTGGACGGCCTGGCCACCGGACAGGACAGCCTTCAGACCTCCGTGCCCTCTCCTGTGGCCCCTCGTGGGCGAGCTAGAGTGGAAAATCAGACACCCTGCCCCCAGAACTCACATCCACCCGGCATCCACCACACACGCCCAGGGCCAGGGGCTCTGCTCTGTCCCCTCAGGGGCTGCTCATGTACTTCAGTACTGACAGGGAGGTGCAAAGGGGGAAACTGAGGTTGAGCGAGCGAGGCAAAGCCACTTGGTTAGCAGGCCTCCTCTGGGGATGTGCGGTCTGAGTGAAGCATCAACAGAGGGAGGTAACAGGGGGGCCTGCAGCATGCTGATGTGCTCCCGCACACAAACCCACCCAAACCTGCAGCGGCCCTGTGAGGCATGGAACGTGACTGCCCCATCCTGCAGACAGACAAAGTGAGGCCTGGAGAACTGGTGAGGAGGAGGAGGACCTCTCAGGGTGTCCCCTCACCTCCTCTTACAGGGCCTGCCCCAGGGAAGTCCCTTGGCCGCCTCGCCAGCTGGGTCAGGAAGCCAGGGGCCTGCTGCGCCCCGCAGCGATGCCCAGCTAAGGGGGGGCCCCACAGGGAAAGCCCCAGGCTGGGCTCCCTGGATGCCCCTGACCTTCCCCTGGCCCCTGTAAACTGCCCCTGACATGAAACTGCCCCCGGCTGGCATCCCCAGCCTTCCCAGTCCTGGGGCCCCAGCTCGCCCTGCGGCAGGGCGGAGAGGCTCAGCTGCAGACCCGAAGCGGGCACGTCTGGTGGGGAGAGGCCTGGCCTGGGTGCTCCAGGTCCACGCCCACCTGCCCTCTCCATGCCCATCTCACCATCTGTAAAATGCAGAAAGAAAACCCTGCCCCCCGAGTTCTAAGATGCTGGGCCCCTCCCTCAAGATGACTACTTTAGAAAGTGTCAGCTGACCCTGGGCCATCTCCCCCAGCACATCCCAAAGTCCCTGTTCCCAGAGCCTCCCTGTGATGTCGTGCCCTGGAATGGTGGAACCAGGGGATGGGGCCCTGGGATCGGCACTCGGGGCCAATCTCCCTCCGAGCCACAGTCAGCTGGAGAGCTGGGGAGTGCCCACACCCCAGGCGGACCTGGGCCCTTCGTCCACACCTCTGCTGGTTTCTCACTAGCAGCCTCACCCCTCAACCCTGCTGCCCAAAGACAGGGAGAGAGAGACAGAGGCCGGCCAAAGGCCTCCGGGAGATGGTGTGTCTGAGGCTGGCTGCTCACACCCAACCCAACGAGCCCAGGGAGATGAACGGCACCTTCCCCATGCCCCCCGCTCAAGAGAGACCCACGGACACCACAGCCCCCGCGGGAGCTGGAGGGAGACGGGGCGTATCAGCTTCCCAGCCACCCACACAACAGGATTGCCTTTTACAACCTCTGCCTTTCTGAGAGAGGTGGTGGGGGGAGGGGAGTCCTCCGTATTCGAATTTCCACGGACACAGCGGAGTGTTCCTAAAATGTCTCAAGTGGCATAAAACTGCACTCCCTCATGACAAACCGCATGCCGCCCCACTGGAGTGACGCTGACCGCCCGGGCTGTGCCTCGGATCAGATGCTCTGACTGGCAGCTGACACACCTTTGAGCAACAAAAACGGGAAAATGAATTAACTTCTTGTTTTATTTATGCCCTGCTCATTCCAAAAACCTTTTAAAATGGCTTCGTTATTATTTAACAGATGTAGCGTGCTGGAACGGATCTTTCCCACTTGGGGCCCTGCGGGTAAATAAACAGGTGACAGGCCAGCCAGACACTCCATGGGATCGAAACGGCGACAAACTTCTCCCCCGGGTCCCAAACACCTGGGACAAGAGGGAGGCTCAGTACCTCGTGAATGAGGAAAAGAGGGAGTGTCTATGAAGCATGCTCGGGTGTCCCAAGGGTCAACGCTCCAAAGCAGCCGTGACCCACAAAGGCTTTAGAGGCATCGGGAGACCCCATGAGCCGATGTCACTGCTCGGGGGAGGCCCTCACTTCCCGAAGCGACTCCCGGAAACAAGCGGGCAGGTGGAATCTGGGATTGGCATGTCCACTTTCTCTTGCAAACGTCAGTACCACCCATGGGCCCCTCTGCACAGCCACTAGGGTCCACCCACTCACCGTGCCAACAACTCGGGGAATGCGGGTCCTTTATCACCCACTTCAGATGAGGACACTGCAGCTCAGGAGGTCAGACCAGGGACCGGAACTCCACAACCACAGATGGTCAGCATCAACACCGAGGGGCTTCCCTCGCCCGTACAGGGCCCACGCTGCCGAGCCTGTCGCCAGGGGCGCTGCACCTCCTCCCCTGCTCCAGGCAGGGAAAGCGCAGGCCAGGCTGGGGCTTACTGTGCAGTGTCGGGGGCTCGACTGAACAGGAGCTCTTCCTGCACTCAGACCACTTCCTCTGCCGCACGCGCACCGGGAGCCCCGGCACCGGCGGGCTGATGGAACGCGGGCCACCTGGACGCAGGGCCAGGCTCCCCTCTGGGAGCGGAGGGCGGCGCTGCCTTTATGCGGAGGCAGTCTGCCGGAGGCCAGCCTCGCCCAGGTCAAGGGCAGGCCGCGTCCAGCTTGGCGGCACCGTGCCCACCACCTGCCAAACGGAGCGACAGAAAGGATACAAGGCTGCAATGTCTTTCGCTTCCCCACGTGGCGAAGGCATCCAGCATGTTAAGTCTCTCATGCTCAGATTCGCTGAGACATCGTCAGGGGGCATTTTCACTCTGTCCAGCAACGAATATCCGCAGGGCCCACGCCAGGCACTGCCCTGAGCCCTGCAGGCTCACTTCTCAACACAGTTCCCGAGCTGTCTCGTATCCCCGTTTTACAGTGGAAACACGGCACGAGGACCACCCACTCCAACAGGTGGCCAGGGGAGGGTCCGGGCCTAACCCAGGTGGTCTGGTCCAGCCTCGAGGGGGGCGGGGGGTTGGGGGGGTAGGAGCGGGGGACTTCCCTCCTGGCTTCTGTCAGGGCTGATTCCTGCACTCTCCTGGCTTCGGGGACCTCCGGCTCCCAGCAAGCACCAGCACGAACCAAGGCCCCGAAACCCAGTGTGCCGGGCTCCCCGCCAACTGCCCTGCCAGTCTGTCTGTCTGTCTGTCTGTAGTCCCTGAGCCGTGCGTGGGCAGCAGGTTCTGACAGGTGAGGAAGTCGAGCTATCCAGCAGGAGGATGCACGCAGATGGCGAGCAAAGCCAGGCTGTGCTGAGCTAGTGACGGCTACAGACAATTAATCTCTGTCCTGACCTTAAAGTACTTCCTCCTCAACGCCTGGGGAGAAACTCACCAAGGAGAGCAATTCTGGAAAAGTACCGGCTTGGAAGCCCGAGTAGAGCAGGTAGGCAGCTCACGCCCATTCAACCCAGTCAGCAGACACTTAATAGGCGCCTACTGTATGCCAGACCCTGCCCCGAGGTCCCAGGCTCAAGGACATGGACAGGAGAGCAGCAGGGACCCTTGTAGAAACCACAGCTGTCCGAGAAGAGAATCTGGGAGTTCCGTCCAATACCTGGATGGAAATTGTTCCCAGTAGTCCTCAAAAGACCCGCCACTCCGCCGAATGGCTGCGTGAGCCCGAGGGATAAAGCGTGGCCCGCGTTGTCGAGACTTCAAGGTCAGGGTCAAACCAAAGGTTTTCTACAAAGCCAGCAGGAAATTGCTTTTCTAGGATTTCCCTGCACAGCCAACCATCTTCCCTGAGCAGGCTTCTGAACACTAGAGGGTTCAAATCCCACTCTCCCGCTGCCCGGCTGCTCTGGGCAGGCATGGCTCAGGGAGATCAGCACTCGGCCACTGCCTGGCGCGGCGCCCCCCCCCCCCCGCGTCCTCCCCAACCCCGGGATCCACGGCCCCTCTCGTGTCTCCCACAGCCCAGCACAGACCACTAACACCGGCTCACAAGCCTCCTGTGACGTCGCCCCTGACCCGGCCAACTCATTTTCTCCACCACTTCTTCCTCCCAGAAAAGCGGCCTCGGAGGTCAACCTCAGAGCAGACTCCTCTCTCCACTGCAATTTGGGTAATCCGATTCCGGAGAGATCCAAGCAGAACACGTTCGGCTACCTTTGTTTTCCTGTTGCCTGCTGAAATTAAAGCCAAATGCATCCCCGAGTGGGCAGCACACACCAGATTATGGCGCTCCCGTCTGATTGCGCACATCTCCTTACTACCCCTCCCTGCTGGGCTGCAAATATTGAGGGAAAATAATACCAAAGCACCAGAGAGATTCCGAAACAAGAGGGCGGCAAGAAGCTTCTTCCATGCTCTGAACCAAAGGCAGATGGCGAGGTGGGAGCCGCGGCCTCCACAGCAGGAGGCCCTTCGCCAGCCGTGTGTGCAGCCAAGTGTCCAAACCTGTCCCAGACAAGTTGCCCCACAGTCAACCCTTCCCTTGGCAGGTTGACACCCCATTTGGTGAGCCTGACTGCAGTCCCTGGGGCTTGGGCAGAGTGAGCACCTGGGGAAAGTCAGCATGCAGAGGGAGGGGGCTCTGAGTGACCTCTTCCTTGCGAGAGACCCCTCCCCCCTATGGGGCTGGCCGGGTGCACCCCCTGGAACACCCCTCCTCTGCTCTGTGGGATGTCCACAAAGCCCCAGTCATGGGGGAGAGGGGGCAGCCTCACCTCCTCCCCACCAGAGTCAGTGTGCTCCATGAAGTCCAGGCCAGGAGCCCAGCCTGGACATGGGGACCACCACTCCACCTCTCCGCGCCTTGGTTTCCTTCCCTGTCAAATGGGGCGATACCCACAGCAGCCACCACCAGGGGCGAGCCACGTTCCCCGAATCAGGGAGCACGCTCAGGCCTTTAGGCTGACCAGTCCTGCTGACGTTAACATGATCAGTGAAGCACGGACACAATCGCCATTTTACAGATGAGAAGACTGAGGCTTGAGGAAGTTATCTACCAAGCGTAGGGGAGGTTGAAAGGTGATCCCCAAAAAGACATGTGTGTGCCCTGACCTCTAGAATCTGTGAATGTGATCTTATTTGGAAAAAGGGTCTAAGCAGATGTAATCAGGGATCTCAGGATGAGATCATCCTGGGCTGGGGTGGCCCTAAAGCCAACGGCAAGGGTCCCTTATAAGATACACAGCAGAGTCACAGGAAGAAGAGGAGAAGCCGTGTGACGACAGAGCAGGAATATGGGAGAGACGCCACCCTGAGCCCAGGACACCTTGGCCACCAGGAGCTGCGAGAGGCAGGGAGGACCCCACGCCTCGGCGGGGGAGCATGGCCCAGGTTAACACCTTGATCTCAGAGCTCTGGGCTCCAGAGTTGGCAGAGTGTTGTTGTAAACCCCCAGTGTGGTCATTTTTCCTGGCAGCCCCAGGTCGCTCGCCGGGCAGAGCAGCCCTTATGCCCTGAACCACTCCATGACCTCACCACAACACGTGTGGCACCCACAGGCCCTCAGCGAAGGTATGCGGGATGGATGGATGGATGGATGACGTGGGTTTTGATGAGAAACTAAGGCGAGAGTCCTGTCACCCACAGGTCCCCCGTGGCCCCCATTCAGGTGGGAGCCCGTGCATCCTACACCTGGCACACTGGGCCCCCAGCTTTAACTCAGGGCTCTGGAGGGATGTGCCTCCTCCTTCTGAATATCACGGTGCCTGGTCCAGCTCCAGACACCCCTGAATCGAGGTGTGGGGCTCAGGCAAACTCAGCCAGCTTTCAGGCAGAGAGACTGGGGTTCAAATCTGAGCCTTCCCCTTGCCACACCCGCCAGGGACCCCTGCCCCCGTGACCCTAGCTCCAGGTTGAAGGCACATCTAAGGTCTCCAGGCCCCCCATCCAGTGGCTGCCTCCATGTTGCTGTAAGAGAGTGCCCAGTCGAGCACCCCAAAATGAGGGGACCAGAGCAGGCCTGTGGTTTTCCACCCCCAGCAAGACTATCCGTCCCCCCACCACTCTGTGAAAGCCACGCTCTCACCCAGGGGCTGCAGCCCACCTGGGGGCAGCTGAGACTCCCTCTCACTCACCCAGTACAGCCTGCTCACGCAAGTGACTCCCACATGTGGCAACCCCATGCCTCACACAGGGCGTCTTCAAGGCCCCATCACCTCAGGGACACAAAAGGACATAAGACACCCTCCTCCGCCACCATTCCAGAAGTGCAGCAGAGAGCATCCCTCAGCAGCGTGCGGATGCTCGTGGAGAATCCCTCCTCAGGTGGACACACCATCGCAAGAAGGGGCAAGTGTCCTGTTCCGTTGTCATCCCACAGCTCCCGGGGGTTCCTGAGAGGAGGTGGGAGCCCCAGGAGCTGTCACTTCCCCCCAGACACACACACACACAGCTGACATCTGTCCGTCCGTCCATCTGTCCCCGTACGCAGTCAAGGCTGCTGAATCAGCTCCGTCACCATGGGGGCCGGGGGATGACCACCCAGCCAGCCAGCCAGCAAGGCCCCAAGAGGGGCAGCGTCCATGCAGCACCCAAGCTGGGGAGAGGCCTTCTCGGGCTGCCTCTCGCTTTGCAGGGGCCAGGAGGCCTTGCCAGAACCACCGCTCCCCAGATGTCAGCAAGGATCCAAAGCACCCAGAGCAGGAGCAGCACGCAGTAGGTGCTCAGTGAAGCCAGACGCTGGCCCCAGAGGGCTGCAGGGGGAGGGGGGACTCGTCCCCTGTGCGGGAGCGGGAGGTCAGGCCGTAGCGGCAGCTGAGAGCCCACTGTGCCCCCCTCCCTCGTTCACTCCACAGCTACCGTGAGTGGGACCTCCTCCGTGTGGGGTGCACGAGGGGGCGTGTGTGCCGAGCACGTCTGTGTCGTGACGAGTAAAGCTCAGCACAAGCGCGTCTGCAGGTGGACAAGGACTCAAGGAAATGTATTTTGAAGTCCAAGCAGGCGGGGGATAAGAGGTACACACGTCCCTTCTGTGTTTAAATACCGTTCCTTTTCATGAGACCGCTGACTGCGTACCATAAATGCTCGGTTGAGCTTGGTGAGAAGAGAAGGGCACTGCTCGGGAACCCAGGAGGCTCTGCCAGCCCCGGGAACCGGCAGGGCAGGGGGGGACCAGGGACGCCTCCCAGGCTTGGTCTGCAAGGAAGATGCTGGCTCCCTTGAGCGGGGGGGCAGAGGTCCCACTTCTCGGAACACCCATCCGCGGGGTCTCAACCTGTCAGGAGCCCCGGTCTCTTCAGGGGCTTCACTCAATCAAATACTCATCCATGCCCCAAAAGGCCACGTGTCATTTATGGCCCAGGCAGTCGGGATCCCACAGGGAGCCACCCCTCTGTGAAGAAGCCAGGTCCGACCCCTGATGCCAATGCCGGGCAACCCGCCCCCACTCCCCAGCCTCCCTTGCGCGAGGCACGCCCTTTACGTGTGAAATCTCAGCTGTGCCTTCTGAAGTCACTTCTCTCCCGATTTCTGTTCCCACGCTGACTGCTGCCTACCCACGGGCTCCCACGGGCTCAGAGAGGCCGGCTGTGACCTCAGGAGGGAACTGCAGATGCTGCTCTCCATCTGGGGAAAATGCGCACGGGAACTCTCCCGAATCAGGACCTCATCTCCTCCCCTGCCCAGTCTTGGTCACCCTGGCAGCCAGTGAGGGCAGAAGGACACTGGACACGCACCTCCATTTGGTGCACAGCTTGCTGGGGACCGTGGACAAATCTCTGCCCCCCTCAAAGCCTTGGTTTCCCCATCTGGTGAGCCTGACTGCAGTCCCTGGGGCTCGGGAAGACAGACCTCCGGGAGAGGGGGAAGGAGGGGTCCTGCAGCTTCAACAGAGGTTTGAACGAGACCCCCCACACACACCCGCTAGGAGGGCGACTACCGACCACACGGAACGCACACGTGAGCAAGAGCTCCTGTGCAAAGCGGTGCAGCAGCTCCTGAAAACACTAACAACAGAATCATCGTAGGACCCAGCGATTCTACCTCTGGTATTTATCCAAAGAACTGACAAAGAGACATGTGCGCAGCCGGGTTCACTGCAGCCAGAGGTGGAAGCCGCCCAGCCATCAACGGACAATGGACAAAATGTGGTGCGGCCACACCGTGGAGTATTATTCAGCCTTAAAAAGGAAGGAAATCCTGACACCAGCCATGATGTGGATGGGCCTGAGGATGTGATGCTGAGCAGAAACAGCAAAAGGACGAGGTGCTACAGGACCTGCTCCCACGAGGCCCCGGAAAAGTCAAGGTCACAGAAACAGAAAGTAGAGCGGTGGATGCCGGGGCTGCGGGGAGGGGCGCATGGGGGGTCGTTTAGTGGGCGCACTTTCAATTTTTCGGGATGAACAAGTTCTGGCGTCAGAGGGTGGGGGACAGCTGCACCAATGCATGCACGCACCCAACACCGCTCAACCGTGCCCTTAAAAACCCCTAAGACGGTGAACCTCCAGCTCTTTATTTCACCACAATAAAAAAAACTGGATGGCTCGCCAGGACCCCCCAGCCCCCACCGCCGTGGCTCACTTGATGCATCTTGAGCCCCGACCAGTCCCTCCCTGCCCCCGGCCCCACAGGAGGGTCTCCGGCTGTCTCAGGAGCAGCAAAACCAGCCTGCGATGGACACTGGGGGCCTGAGGGCCTCAAAGTCACAGTGACACAGGCCTGCCTGGGACGGGAGTCCGGAAACTGTCCCATGTTGTCTCTTCTTTTCATTTTTCCAATGACTGGACATTACTTTTAGGATTTCTTAAAAAGCCATCTCCACTCTGGGTTGGCTTTTGGAGAAGCGCGTCCTGTGAATGTATTAAAAACCCAGCTGGGCCAGCACAGCATGCTTCTGAGGATGCAGGCTTTTCTTTTCTACCAGAGAAGCTGCACTTTCTGGAAATTCCAGCGGCTCCAGCACCAGCCCCAGGGCAGAGCACTGAGAGCACAGAGGGGGCATGGGGAGCAGGGAGCGGGAACCCCATTGTCTGCCAGAAGCAGCTGGGCTCTCGCCCCTGAACTGGGGTCAGGAATGTTCGCAGCTGCAGACTCACCCTCCGCCCCCAGTCGGGTGGGAGCCAAGCGGGGGAGGGAGGCTGCGGGGGGGGGGGGAGCTGGGGGCAGGGGTGGGCATGCCCCCAGCTGTCCCCACACAGGAAAGCTGAGCCAGAACTAGGCGTTTCAGCTGCAGGCAGCCAAGCTCCAGCCACGGCCCCACCTGCTCAGGGTGCCCCAGGGAGGGCAGACAGCGGACATGGCAGCTCACCTGCCCACAGCACCCAGGGCCCTGGAGTCCCTCTGGGCTGGGAGGACCAGCACCAACCACCTCACCAAGTGGGGAAACTGAGGCCCTCCCGGGCCAGCTGCCTGCAGGGTCCGTCTGACTGTAACGGAAAGAAAGGTGCCAGGGACAGCACTCCAGGGGTAAAACTTTGCTCGTCTTTTCTCCCAAAATAGGAACGGCCTCTCCTAGATATAAGTGGGGGGGAGTCTGGAACGAAACAAAAGCCCACATGAGCTCCAGCCCTAAAGCACCACTTACCACGTGAGGCCTTTCTGCCGTCCACACTCTTGACCCTGTATTTTCTGTTGCTACAAAACAGCCTGCTGGGGAAAACACACAGCTCTGGGCCCTGGCATTTCCTCGCGGGCACGTGGCACCCCGCGCCAGGCATCGGGGACCCTCCCCAGGCTGGGGTCACATGCTCCAGCGACGCCTGGCCGCTGGGCCTTCGGGGTGTTCCCACAGTTTCACCAGCACAGTCACACGACGGTGAGCAGCTCTGTCCTGCACAGGCCACTCCCACAGCTGAACCCAAGGCTCCGTGTCCACTACAGGGGGCATCCTGGTGGAGCCACCGTCCCTGACGGTCACCACCCAACAGCCTTGGGCAGAGATGGGTTCCAGCAAGTGAGAGTGGTTGGGCAGATGAGCGCCCCGGGAAGCCCCCGGCACGGTCCCCCACCCTCCTGTGTTCGCTCACTCATCCCTCACCCCGCCATCACCCCAACGGCCGCCAGGCCCCGCATGGTGCCATGCACAAGGGCACCCCGAAGGACAGCGCACCCCTTTGCCCACCCCCCACGGGAAGAGACAGTTAAAGCCAGGCTCCCAGGCCGGGCCTGAGAGGTGCCCGCCCACCCGGGTGTTATTTTCGAGAGAAGGGGGGCGGCCGAGGGAAGTGAGAGTGCAGCGGAGCGGCTCGGGGTGGGGAGGACTGCACAGCCCGCCAGCTGCAGAGCCACAGGGCAGCCCGGGGCGGGCCAGAGCGCGGCGACCCAGAGGCAAGCCCCGCGGTCAGAGGCGCTGGCGGGGAAGGCAAGATGGAGACAGACGCTGGATCGTGGGGTCTCAAGCCACGGGACGCCTGGCGCCCCCGGACGCTGGGTGGGAGGGACCATGCCCCGGAGCCTTCGAGGCAGCACGGCCCGGCCAACAGCTGGAGGCACGTCCTTCCCGAAGGACGCTGCCCACTGCTCCAGTGTCACAGGAAAGAGTGAGACATGTAACCCAGCTGCGGGACACCAAACCCACCGCACAGAGACCCAGTCTGCTCAAGCACACCATGTCGCTGCTGCTTGGGGAGGTCAGAGCTGCCCCTCCCAGGCCCAGGCTGAGCCAAGAAAGCTCTGGCCCGTGGGGGATTTCATCATCTGGCCGCTAAAACACTAACCACGAGAGACTGAGCCTTACTTCCCCACCTCCCCGGGTCCCTGGAGAGGCCTCTCCACCTCTGAGCAAAGGCCAGGGTGGCCCAGGGACTCAGGACATGCAGCTGCTCACCGGGACGCTAGCTCGGGGAGCTTCACCCCAAACCCTGTCGCCACGTGACGGCACTGCCAACTACTTCCTCAAGCCAGGAAATCCAGCACGGATCTGAGAGGAAAGGGGAAGCTAAGTGTATTCGGTTTCCTCCTCTCTAGGAGTCGGCTAACGCCAACAGTCACAGAACAGGGAGGTGCCCCTCAGCTAGGGCGAGGCTCTTTCCTCTCTCCAGACAGCTTACAACGTGGGACCTTCCGCCAGCCCAGTCCTGTGGCACTTTGTCAATCCGACTCCAACACCCTCTGTTTAGTAAAGGAGTCCGGGCCCCAGGAAGAAGGCGTCTTGGATTCAGAGAGACGGGGTCCAGATCCGGGTCCAGATTCAGGGTCCTAGACTCTGAAAAAGGGGTCCTGGACCCAGAGAGAAGGGGTCCCAGATCCAGAGTAAGGGGGGTAGCTGCAGCTCCCTCACGGTAGCACGGAGCCGGGCCAGAGTGTGAAAAGCCCCCAGGGCCAATACCAGCTGAGTAGGAGCAGAGCTGGGAGCACCAGGCAGGGGCGGTCATGGGGGGGAGGGGGTGCTTGAGCCACCCTGCAGGAGCCCAAGGAGGGGGAGGCAGGAGGCAGGTGCTCAGAGAAGGGGAGTGGTCACGAGGCTGGACACCCCAGGGCAGTTCCAAGGCTGACCGCAGATGCTTGCTCCAGGGAAGGCACATAAGCAGCCGGTTCTGCTCCATCGCCCACACCCCCGGCAGACATGGCTAATCTATCTAAAGACAGTATGTCCCCCTCCATTGCCAATGCCCCCGGCAGACATCACTAATCTAAGGAGAGTGTGTCCCCCTCCAACGCCCACGTCCCCAACAGACATCACTAATCTAAGGAGAGTGTGTCCCCCTCCATCACCCACGCCCCCAGCAGACATCACTAATCTATCTAAGGAGAGTGTGTCCCCCTCCGTCACCCACGCCCCCAGCAGACATTACTAATCTATCTAAGGAGAGTGTGTCCCCCCTCCATCACCCACGCCCCTGGCAGACATCACTAATCTAAGGAGAGTGTGTCCCCCCCTCCATCACCCACACCCCCGGCAGACATCACTAATCTATCTAAGGAGAATGTATCCCCCCTCCATCACCCACGCCCCCGGCAGACATCACTAATCTAAGGAGAGTGTGTCCCCCTCCATCACCCACGCCCCTGGCAGACATCACTAATCTAAGGAGGGTGTGTCCCCCTCCATCACCCACGCCCCCGGCAGACATCACTAATCTAAGGAGAGTGTGTCCCCCCCCTCCATCACCCACATCCCCGGCAGACATCACTAATCTATCTAAGGAGAATGTATCCCCCCTCCATCACCCACGCCCCCGGCAGACATCACTAATCTAAGGAGAGTGTGTTCTCCCCCCCACCACCCACACCCCCGGCAGACATTACTAATCAATCTACGGAGAGTGTGTCCCCCTCCATCGCCCACACCCCAGCAGACATCACTAATCCACGTGGCCACTGAGCAGCCACACGAAGGGCACCTCCCTGTCCTTCTCAGGGCAGCTTTTCAGGCAGGCCAGGCCCAGGCCCAAATCTGGAACTCTCCATGGAGGGCTGAGGGTCAGTCTGCCCGAAAAGCCAAGGGCAGCAGAGGGGAAATGGGGTGCTCTGATGGAGAGTCCGGCTCCCCCCATGAGAACCAGGGTGGAAGAAGGCTAGTGTCTGGGACCCCACAAAGTCTGGAACCCCCTGTCCGCTCTGGCCAGACCTCAGGAGACCTGGGATGAGAGTGCCCCAGCCCCTACCCCAGGCCCCACACTCAGGCAGGGCACCAAAACCATGTTCACTGCTGGGGGGAGGGGTCTACCCTGGAGCAGAGGTTCCAGAACTCATGGCTGGGCACAGAGAGAGCACTGAAGAGCAAGGAACCATCCCAGTCGCCCCCAGGGCCCAGGGGCTGGGTGGAGAGCAGCTCTGTCCCCCACAGTCACCGTCCCCCGGGGCACCTGGGCTGCCCAGGTGGGCCACAGGTCGGGGTGGCCGGGGACGCCTGTCCAGGCCCCGTCTCTCATCTCTCTCCAGGCACGGGCAGGAGAGGCCCCCACCCCGACCCTGCAAGGCTCCTAGGAACCAGAAACTCCACCGTCTCAGTGATGATTTTATCAACAAGGAGGAAACGGAGAAGCCTGTCTGGGATGAGTGCTGCTGGGTCAATTAATTCCTTGAACGGTTTTCTAGAAATCGTTGTTTGTGATTTTTTTTGGTCTCCAATTCCATTCTTTGTTTACTAATTCGCCCTCTCGGCTTCAAGGTCACAGTGCAGGCTGGACCCACGGGCCAGGTGTTCCCCATACTTCCGGGCACCTTCCCGTCACCTGAGGTTCTTCCTGGCGGCTTCACAGGAAGCACAGCGAGCGGAGCAGACCCCACAGTCTGACACACCCCTCCTGTGAGGCCCCAAGACCCACGCTGATTTCAGAGCGGTCAGAACACGAAGCAAGTGTCTACCTCGGCACGCGTGAAATAACGTGGGCGGAAAGCCACCTGGGACACACGTGGCAGTGACAAAGCAGGCTCCCAGGTGGTGAGGAAGGTGACGGCCCCAGCTCTGTGGGGACGCGGCAATGCGCACAGTGTCCTCCCTGCGGCAAACAGACCAGTAAGCCTTCAGTACGTACCCATGTGCATCTCTGTTCCCATCCACCCCAGGGCCTGCAGAGGGCACAAACTGCGAGGGGGCAGGCCATGACCCTCCAGGGTCTGGGAGTAGAAGGCAGAGCCCAGACCCCCCTCAAAACCACGGCCCCCCTTCTCACAGCTGTGCCCCACCTCCCGGCACAGGACCTGGAGGCTCTCAGAAGCAGAGGAACGGGTGGGGGGCAGGGCACCCAGCCTGGGTCTCCAGCTTCCACATGGTGTCCGGCAAGGGAGCCCCATGTTCTGACAGCCCGGGGCTCAGTCCTGGGGTCCGCCCCTGCCCGAGCCCGGGCCTTGAGAATGAGACGCCAGGCGGCTGGCTCACGTGCGGTCCCCGGGGCCCGGCAAATGCTCCTCGCTGAAAAAAAATCAACAAGGCTGGCAAGTTACCCTCCCCAGAACCTACTGCAAGGTTGTTTCCTGATTAAAGCTTTACTGAATCAATAGCAATAAAGCAGTCCCAAAGAAATCAATCGAAGGCAGGGCCCTTTTTAAGAAAGACCACTGTTTCCACAGGCGAAAACCTCTTAAAAACAACCCACACGACTATTTTGGGTTTTGCGGCAGTCTTGCTGGGTCTCTGCAAAGGCCATCGTGTTACCTGGACATGAATCACACAAGCGGGGGATGTACGCTTCCCCAGAGAGCCGGATTCCGACGAGCCGGCCCCATGCTTCTGAGTGATGACAGCACCTGTTTACAGCCTGAATAAATGGCGTGCTCACGAAGGCAAAACTTGGCGTGCTCGAGAACATCGTGATCAGGGAAGGGGAGTCTGAAATGGAGTCCCGTGCTAGTGGAAGGTGTTTCTCACCGTGGCCGGGGGCCTGGCCCTGCAGAAGCTTGCAGAGTTTGGCCCACCGAGGCTGGGGCCAGCCCCTCACCCCCAGGTCCAGCCTGGACACTGATGTGGTCAGCCACACAGAGACCGGAAAAAAAGCAGGAAACTCAAAGGCAGACAGAGAACACGACGGGGCGGGGCTAAAATGTCCCGCAACCCCGGTCAGGGCAGATTCCGGACAGACCACTGGGAGAGCCGGGCCTTCCCCGGGCTGCTGGCCAACGGCAGACCTTGAGCCCCAAGGGCAAATCTGGATGAGCCCCACCAGCTCCCCCGCTGCCCAAACCTGACATCAGAGCACCCTCCTCATTACCCCACATCGGGGCCACAACCAGCCCGGCCCCTACCTCCCCCAACACCCTGGAGCCCGGAGCTTCTCTCCCTTCCCCAGGCACAGGCCTGAAGTTTTCCTGCTGGGGTGACCGCATCTGCCTCCTCCCCAGTCTCAGCCTCCCGGATTTCAGACTGTGGCCTCCAATCCACTCCCAGCACTGCAGCCAAGCAGAACCTCCTGAAGCCAAATCCAGGACATCATGTTCTCCCCAACCCCCTTCTGTGACTGCCCGGCACCCCAGGCGAAGCCACCCACCAACCCACCACCCACTGCCCTGCCTCCCTGCAGCCTTGAAGGCCATGGCTCTGAGTCCCTCCAACCTTCCCCAGAGGTGATCGCTGCTCCCCTCGGGGGGCCTCCCAGACTCTGAGCTCCTGGAAGGAGTTGCCAGGCCACCCCCATCTTTCCCTCGCCCTGAGGGCCCACTGCTCAGGAAATGTTCCCTGGGAGCTGAACGGTCCACATGAGCTGTGGGAGCTGCAGGAAGAGCCCCCAAGTGAAAGGCCTGGGAAGAGGAGACCCGATGGGCAGCAGGGCAGGAAGGTGCCCTCCCCCAGAATCTGGCTGCCAGGAAGACCACCACCCCTCCCACAGAAAGGCCTGGGGTCCCACTGCACCCCACAGTGACCAGTATGGAGACCAGTGCCTGCAGGTCCCCAAAGCATACATCACATGAAGTGGCAGCGTCCAAAGTACAAGAGGAGGGAGCGATTTCCAGGCTCCCGGCCTCTGGGGAAACACACCTGCTCACACGGCAGCACGTATCACAGGTGAGCCCACTGAGGTGTGGGCAGGGTGGGGGTAGGGGTCACTGAGAAGCGTGCCCAGGGGCACACAAGGCCACGTCAGCAGTGGGGCTGGTCCAAGCTCGGGCCCAGCCTGGCTTCTGACCCCACCACGACCGCCCTTCTTGGGCTGAAGGAGAAAACACGGCCAGGGCAGCCCGGGGATAAGGGTCCCCCGGGCCCACGCAGGCTGCAAAGACAGGAGCTTCTCCCCTGAGCCCCAGCCACGCTGAGCCACGCACATCAGCCGCTATCCTCAGGGACCCAGCAGGGCAGGTACAAAGGCTCCGGCCTCCCACACCCTGTCGCCAGCACGGTGGTCCGCAGTGCCAAGTGCCCCTCCACGCGTGGGGGCAGAGGGGCGGGAGTAGCTGGGGCCTGCACCTCCTGCAGCAAACAGACTACTTCCCGAACACTCTTGTAATCCACAGCTCTGCTGCCCTGGAGCCTAGCTGGCTAACAGATGTTCCATTTAAGAAGCTAAATTACCACGAAATACACCCAAAGAGATGGCAGGCCAGTTTCTCCCAAGGTTTATTTGCAATGAGGAGGGACATTCTATGTGAACATTCTATCTCCTCTTTTTTGAGAAAAAAAAACTTTACTACACACACGAGTTAAGAGAAAAAAGAGAGTGGCTGCCGGCACGTGAATTACTGAGGGAGGGTGTCGATGGCACCCCACGGCTCGCACAACTCAGGAGCCCAAGGGCACCACGTGGGACAGCATGCTGGGGCCACAGGTGCGCAGGCGGCCAGGAGTTTGAGCCCTGCCTCCATCCCCGACCACTGAAGTCGGACCAGCTCCTGTGCTCCCCAAACCTCACCCTCCAAGGCTCTCAAATGGCTGCCGATGGCCCCTGCTCTCCCGGGGTTGCCCTCTGCTGGGGTCAGGTCCATGACCGCCAAGCACCTCCAGTACTGTGACTAATTACCACCACCAACGCATCGTGGGGCAGCCTGGGAGCAGCCTAGACCAGGCCCAGCATGGCAGGTGACACCATCGTGCCCAAGGAACGCTGGAAGTGGCTGAGCACTCCAGCGGGATCCCCGGCCCACCCCCGAGAGGCAGCCCGGGCGCTGGCCTGCACATCCCCGGGGCCACCAGATGGCAAAGCAGCAGAAAGGCTGAGGACCAGAGCTGCTCCGCTGGGCCCCCAGGCCAGGGCCTTTCCCACCCTGAGGACACAACCACCACCACCAGCTGGAGGCTCAGGCAGGAGGGAGGGTGGGGGACGGGGACCCCAGAGCTGGTCCAGATTGTGGTCCCTGGCATGAACAGAACCAGCTGGCCAGGGGACAGCCAGGGTTCCCCCTAAGAAGACAGGGTGGAGGGCGCGTGGGTGGCTCAGTCGTTAAGCGTCTGCCTTCGGCTCAGGTCATGATCCCAGGGTCCTGGGATCGAGCCCCGCATCGGGCTCCCTGTTCGGCGGGAGGCCTGCTTCTCCCTCTGCCACTCCCCCTGCTTGTGTTCCCTTTCTCACTGTCTCTCTCTCTCTCTCTCTGTGTCAAATAAATAAATAAAATCTTAAAAAAAAAAAAAAGAAGACAGGGTGAACAGAGCTCTGCAGGCAAAACCCCAGAGCCCTCCGCCACCTCCAGGACAGCCCCCAACCCTGCCCCGGAGGCGGAGGGCATCACCCAGACTTTTCTGGGTTGCAGCCAGGTACGGAGGGGGAGCCTCTGGCTGGACAGTGCAACGCAGACGGCAGACCGCACTTGGCCTCCTGCCCCCGACATCCACTCGGGTTCGTCCACACATGCACCTGGTTCCAGAAACGAGCCCCAGAAATGCAGCCATGCTTCCGAACCCAGTGTGGAGCCGAAGCAGGCGGGAGCACGTGCACACATCAGAGCTGCCTACAGAAGGCGAGGTTTGCAGCCTGGGTTTACTGGCTCGGTCGTTCACTGCCAGACAAGGCGTCTGGCCCCCGCGGCTCCCGCTGACGAGACCGTCGGGAAGCCCCCTGCCCCACACGGCCGGCGTCGGTGGGGACATCAGTGGGAGCGGCCGCAGGGAGGACTCCAGGAGCGAGCCCTCCCACGGCCACTGACATGGGGAAACCGATTCTCCCAAAGACACAGAGAAAACCCACATCCCTACTGAACGTCAAGGCGCCCCCTGCGTGTGCTTCCCGGACACCATCGTGGCCCCAGGGCCGCTGGGCTCCTGCAAGGGGTCAAGAAAACGCCCCTCCTTTACCAAAGTGGCAGGAGGCCCAGGACTGGTGGGCCAGAGCACAGACGCCCGCATCAGTCGCAGGGCGGCTTCCCGCAAGAGAGATGACACGCACACACAGATCCCGCACCCCCATCCTGACGCCCGGACCGCGGGACCCCTTCAGATGCCCCAGAAGCCTTCCTCCCATCCACCCTGGAGGCACCTAGAAATGATGGTCCCATTTTATGGTGGGGGCGGGCAACTGAGCCCCGACACCTCCCATGCTCCCTGGACCCATCTTCCTTCACCCCAGCTCTTCTGGGCTGGGCCACCCTGTTTAAGGCACTGAGTCAAGAGCCTGGAGCAGAGACAGCCGTTCCCTGGCTCCTCACTCCTGGACAGGGAAGTCTAGAGAAATGCCTGCCTCCGTGCCCTGAGTCCTGGAGCAGCAAGGACCCAGGGCAAGAAGGGACCCAAGAAATGTGCCATGTGGATGGCCACGCAGGGCTAACTCACCCACCGGGCACCGCAAGCCAGCACTTTTCGGTGCCCAAATGTGTGTGAGGTCAAAGACAATATTTAAATATATAACATTAGTATTCTGCCCTTTACACCAACCCAGTCATAAAAGTAGGACTTTTAACATCTCTTAAGGAAGAGGGAGGCCATGGGCGAAGGCGTGCAGGGCCCCCAAGAGTCACGTGGTGGCCCTGAGGGCCCCCACCACGGCAGCGCGGGTTCCAGGCACTCACCTGCCACACACCTGCTCAAATTCCTCCCAGCCCCACAAGGGGGATGCTGTTTTTGTGTGGTCAAAGACACATAACAAAATTTACGATCAGCGACTCTGTTCATTTGCAGTGTTGTGCAACCACCACCACGATCTGGATCCGGAACTTTGTCATAACCCCAAACACAAGGCCATGCCCGTGAGCAGCCAGTCCCGGCTCCCTCCCCCCAGCCCACCTTCTGTCTGTGCTGGACATGCGCAGGAATGGAATCACGCCATCCTCCCCGACCCTCACCCTCTGGCGTCTGGCTTCCCTCACAGGACACCATGTCTCCGAGCCTCATCTGCACTGCAACCCCTTGTCGGTCAGGGCTCATTCCTCTTAGTGGCTGATCTTACTTCATCATCAGGACAGACCCCCCGCCCCATACCTAGTCATCCACTGAGAAGAATGCTATTTTTTATCCCCATCCTACAGAGGGGGAAACTGAGACCCCACGACGGTGAAGCTCGAGGGCCCACTCTGGTCAGTAGCAAAGCCAGGACACCAGCCCTGAGCTCTCAAGGGAGGGGGAGCCCGGCCCCCTCTGCAGCCAGGAACACAGAGGCCCAGGGGAGGCAGCCATGTGGCAAGTCCCGGGGAGCCAGGTCACACCCCGATGCCCGGCCTCAAGCCTGCTTCCTCTGAGCTCCGGTGTGAAAACAAATTAAACCGAATGGCTCAGAGTCAGTTCTTGTGTGAAGCCCATCATCTGCAGAGGAAAACAGCTCAGATCTGAACGGTCTCCTCCCTCACTGAAATGACTCCTGTCCCCGCAGACAGATGAGCTGGGGGCTGGGGGAGGGGAGCCCAGACGTCCATCTCAGGTGTGGAGGGGTAAATTCAGAGTGGGAGGAGCTGAGGGGCAAGGGAGGGAGGGTCTCAGGATGTGGCTGCCATGAGCACGAGGAACCAGAACCTTCTGCCATCCCAGGGGCCCGATACAGGTTACGAACAGACTAAAGCTTCCCTAGGTGTCCTGTGCGCCCGGGACATGTGGTGACGGCCGCAGGAATCAGACACCCACTTGTACAGTTAAAAGCTGGGACGGTCCATGCTCCAGCCATGACCACTGTCACCAGGGCACCTCCCCATTCCTGGGGGACACGGAGGCCTCCTGGCACACAGCCCGCCACCCCCAGGTGCCAAAGCTCACAGGAACACTGCCACGAACCACAGCCTGCCCCGGCGGGGAAGACAAGCCAGACGTGGAGCTCTGGCGTGACAAAGGCCAGGGCAGGTGGGGCCCCGCCTCCCTGAGCTGCGGGGACCCTGGCAGGTGGCTTAGCCCTTGCACCTCTGCAGAGGCCCCCCTCTCCCTGAGGCCACTGGCCGCCATGTGCTCAGCACGGTGCCTACACCACCTGTCCCCGGCAACACCCTATGTCTAGGGGACAGCTATGACAATCAAGCAAACACCGGTGCAAACTGGAAACATGTGTCCCTGGGAAAGGGAGGTGCACCCAGGGAGACCAGGCAGAAGCAGGGCTGGGGCGGGGGAGGCATGGGAGCAGGCAGACGCCCGGAACCCAACCCTGCCCACCTGCACAGGGACTCCCCGCGACGCCCTCAGGCACCCACCCTGCCACCTTCCACATCTCAGGGACGCACCTGTCATGCCGCGGGGGGGACACGCAAGCATCGGGGTGGGCTGGGAGGCAGAGAGAAGACAGGCTTAGGCGCCCCCTCCCCGCACAGATGGCAGCATGGGCTGGGAGGGGCAGCTGGGGGCCCCCACTCCTGCAAAGACCTGGAGGCTGAAGAGCCCGGCGGACAGACGGGAGGACAGGCGAGACCATATATGCCTGCCGCCTGTGAGGCCCAAAGCTCAAAACACAACAAACCAACAAACGCATTCCTGGCCTCAAGCTTAAGGTGACTCAGGGCAGACAAGCAGGTGTGTTGAAAATGATTATTTTAATCCTTCCATAAACTCTACAGAGACGAGCACATGAAGCCCACGGCTCAGAGCACCGAGGCAGGCATTTCTCGAGACTTCCCTGATCAGAAGGCACCACCACCCAGGTCCCGCGGCAGTTCAAGCCCAGCCCCGCCTCCCTCGGTGGTCACGCGTTTGTTATTCTTGTTTATCTTTTGGATTCAGAAACCAAAACAGAGTAGCTACAGGATGCTGGCAGAGGGCGCAGTGAGAGCACAGAGGTCCGGGGGCCCTCCGGGCTGCCCCAGGGCTCATCCTGGCCTGAGCAGGGCAGGCCTTGTCCGGGCAGTGGACAGGGACTCGTCCCACAAAGTTGGGTGGGGGAGGCGGCTCCCGAGCCCCACAGTGCAGGCGCTGTGCAGGGGCTGAAGCGTCCACTCCCGGGCACCAGACCTCTCTCCCAGTCATGTTGAGGGGCCGCTGTCACCTCCCCAGGAAGCCCCCCCTCGCAGGCCTGCTCGATTCCTCTGCGTTGGAAAGTGCCATGCTGTTTCTTCGTGAATCCCCCTCCTGGAGGTGAGGGACACAAAGTCAAGGGTCTCTGCCGCTCTTGCCCAGTGCCCATGAGCAGGTGACGGTGAATAGGAAGCAAGTCGATGACAGAGTGAGCCCCCTCCCAGCGACGGGCAGCAGGTGAAGGGGACGGGCCCACCCTGGGCCATCTGTGGCTTCAGGCACTGTGCAGCCCCCAGCCTCCCCACCCACCAGGACCGTCCAAGGGCTGTTTTGCAGGTTGGCAAGAGGCCCCAACCTCCACGTGGCCATGTGACCTCAGGCAGCCCCCTCGGCCTCTTGGTTCCCCGCCCAACTGGGTGTCTCACAGAGCCTCCTAACTAAGGCACAGGGGAGGGGCTGGGGCTGGGCAGCCAGGGAACCAACCTTCCCAGGACAGGGCAGGGCACGGCAGGCAGCAATGATCTGGAAGACCTGGGGAGCCTGTCTCTGCATCAACCACCCATCTCCTCCCTTCAGTTACCTAAGGGCATCCAGTTTTTTTTTCTTTTTTAAAGATTTTATTTATTTATTCATGAGAGACAGAGGAAGAGAGAGAGAGAGAGAGAGAGGGAGAAGCAGAGGGAGAAGCAGGCTCCCAAGGAGCAGGGAGCCCAATGCGGGACTCGATCCCAGCACCCTGGGATCATGACCTGAGCCGAAGGCAGACGCTTAACCATCTGAGCCACCCAGGCGCCCTAAAGGCATCCAGTTTTCAAGGCCAGCTCAAATGCCATGCCACCTTCTCCATGCAGCCCTCCGCAGTCCCTGCCCTCAGGGATCCAAATACCTGTATCTGATAAGGACTAACACAGCCCCAGAAGGTGTGACAGCAAATCCTGCGTCTGTCCCCACCTCCTGCACCGTCAGGCACAGGAGCTCCTGGGGAGGAAGCAGCAAAGACAGGGCCTGAGACCCCTCCAGCAGGCGCCCAAGGTCACCCACAGAGGGAGGGGCAGGGCTGTTGTCCGATCCTGGGTCCTGCACTCCTTGGCTAAGCATCCTCCATTTTTCTCCACATCACCCAGCCACCACCTGCCTCCGGGGCTAAAGGGTAAGTGAAGAGTGGGAGAGGCCTGGGGGCAGGGAAGGAGGGAGGGTCCAACTCCAGGGCGCTGGCCGCCCACCCTCTCTTAACCACCATGTGGCTCTGCTGCAGCTGGGCGGCCAGAGGCGAGGTGGGGCCACCTGGATGGGGAAGGCGGCTGCCCCAGCCAACAGGAGCAAGCGGGCCACCCGGGTCTGGGGAGGGGCGCCGTGTTCCAGAGACTTACGGGGCCAGGTGCGAGGCAGGGACAGTGCCAGGCCCGCGTTTTCCTACCAAATGCCCCCAGCAGCCTGCAAGGTGGCCACGGGCACCCTCTTCGCAGACAAGGAGACCAAGGCTCAGCCAGGCCTGGGACCCCGCCCCACTAAGGCTCCCACTGCAGCCCAGTGGCCGATGGCGTTGGACCCCTCCACTGCCATTCCAGGTGGCAGCAAATGTCCCTGCCGTTCCAGACATCAGGGGCTCAGCCCTGGGGGGTCCCTGCTGCCTCCCCTATGAGGTGGGGCTGAGGGCAGAGCCCCACCACAACCCCTCTGTGGATGAGACAAGGTCCTGGCCCTAAGCACTTAGCCCAACTTCTGGCACAAGGTGGAGAGAGCTTTGGCCTTGCTGAGCGCGTCCTGTTGGAGGAGCCAGCGCCAAGGGCCCTGGATACAAATGGAGACGTGAGAGCAAACCCTGGGAGGGCGGGGGCAGGGACCGGGGCTCCTGCACAGCCCCCAGGACAGGCCCCTAGCCTCTCAGGCAAGCCCACTGCCTGCTTTTATACAGACTACAAGCTAAGGAAGGTTTCCACAGTTTTAAACGGTTGGGGGAAAAAAAGAATAATATTTCGTGACACATGAAAATGATATGAAATTCAAATTTCATTCTCCATCAAGTTTACTGGCACATAGCCACACTTACTCATTTCCAGATCGGCCACGACTGCCTTCACACCAGGAGGGCAGAGTGGAGTGGTTACGACAGAGCCTGTCTGGCCCACAAGGCCTAAAATATTTACCGTCTGGCCCTCGACACAAGACAAGCACCAACTCCTGCTCTGGGAGCAGGGCGCTGGTGGTCGGCTGGGGCACTGGGGGGGAGAGGGGTGGATTCAAGGGGCAGTCAGGAAGGAGGTCCACCTGGTAGGGCCTCAGCCATGGGGCTGCCAGACTCGGGTCTGGGCCTCTGCCTAAACCCGGGCCCCACCACACCAGCCCCGACAGCGCTGCCCGTCCGGACATCCCACCCCTAGAAGCCAAGAAGCCACAGACACAGACATGGCCTGGACACAGGGCCAGGAGGAAGGGGCTAGAGGGCATCATGCTGCCGACTGCCCCGAGTAGGACCCACTGCAATTCTGGGAAGGATGACAGAGTCCCTCTCTCGGGAGGGGACACCCTTGGCCACCCTAACCTCATGCAAGAAAGACCTCGAACGAGGCACTGGGTCGGGGGCTCCCCGTGGCTACACATCCTTGTCAGGCCTCCGGCAAGGCTGCTGCCTACAGACTTGGCCCCAGGCTCAGTGGAGCCCCCCATTCTCGGCACAGAGACACCCATGCCCAGGGCCTCCCCGCCGAATGCACGGCACGCTTCCAGGTTCCATCCCAGCCACAAACAATCCACTGTCCACCACTGCCAAGCGGTGCCTTCCCATGACCTGGGCAGATGATGCCCATGGGCCTTGTCTGCAGATTTCACACCCAAGCCTCAGGACCCCACTCCACACAGCCCTGGGCTCCTGACCCTCCTAGCCGGTCAGGCCCGCACTAAACATGGGACCCCGGCACATTGGCCTCTGCCCCCAGCCCTGCCCCCTGGGGTGCCGCTACCTCGACACACTCAGAGCCATAACCCCTGCCACGTGGGAAAGCCAGGGTTGGGGAAATCCGCATTTCTCCACTTGTCACCATCACCCCCCTAAGGAGCCTTTTCTGGTGCTTCTCATAATCTACCTCCCATAAGAAGTCTCAACACCACAGAGGTACCGTGTACCTGCTTTGCACTTTATGTACATCTGAGCTTTATACATAAAAAGAACATGATTTCTTCACCTCCAAAGATCTGATTTCCACCACCCTGGAGGCCATATCACCCCTGCTGAGAAGGCAAGAGTTCGTTAAAATGTATCATTAAAATTAATGTTAAGCATTTCTTTTTAATTTTTTAATAGGATCACCAGAAGTTTTGAAAGACAGACGCAACTCGTGTGTTTCTATTTGGCAGCAGTGATACAGACAGAAAACAAAGACAAACATGCACACGGCACATCCATCTACACCCATCTACGCCCGTGCCTGCACACACACACACACACACACACAAACACACACACACACACACACACACACGAGCCAGCTCCCACCACGGAGAGCACCTGGGAGCAGGGACAGCCTGCAGCAGTGTGCACACCAGCACCCAGATCTTGGTTTCTAAACACCCCTCTTCACGATGGAACCAGAGCTCCTCGGAGACATACGGCTGACTCCTCAGCTGGGACAAAGAATAATACAACAGGAGTCTGGACATCTCACTCCAGAAAGGAGGGCAGTGCTCAGAAAATGCTGAGAACATGGGGCACCTGGGTGGCTCAGTCAGTTAGGCAACCAACTCTCAATTTCGGCTCAGGTCATGATCTCAGGGTCATAAGATCGAGCCCTGCATCCAGCTCTGTGCTCAGCAAGGAAGTCTGCTTGTCCCTCTCCCTCTGCTCCTCCCCCCTCTCTAACAAATAAATAAAATCTTAAAAAAAAAAAAAAAAAACAAAGAAAGAAAGAAAGAAAATGTTGGGAACATGTCAAAAAGATGCACAGCAGCCGGCGAAACAGTTCCCCGGGTCGAACCGGAGACAAAGTGAGCATGGAAATAAATGACAGTAACAGATTATAATGCCGGGAATAAAAGAGGAAACCATGATGCAAACTGGCAGAAAGAGAGAGGGGAAGGGAAAACCAGAGGTGCACCTTGTCCCAAGTCCCTTGGAGAGAAGAGCCGTGAACGACAGGGGACAGAGCGACGTCATGGAGAGGACCGGCAGACACCGCCCAGGAGGGCAGCATCCCAGCAACAGGACAAGGCTAAGCCACCTGCTGCCTGCAGGACAGAAGCAGGAGTGGGAAGCATCGAGCCTGGTCCCCCAACAGGCACACAACCTGAAGCTAATCCCTAGGGGACACACAGGGACCCAATGGCGGGACGTTCTGCAACAGACGCGGCCTGGAACCTGCAGGGTGTCAAGGTCACGAACACCAAGGGAAGGCTGCAGAGCCGCGCTGCACCAAGGAAGAGTGCACACAGCACCCCTCAGGTTCCCCCTCTGCTGAACCGGCATTTCTGGGGACACCCGTTGAGGCGTGAGTGGGACACCCGTGGGACAGGGCTGAGAGGCTGAGCTGCGCTCACCGAGGACAATGCCCTCGTCTTGCGGGCAACGCACTGAAACGTTTGGGGGGAGGGCACTAAATTTCCCACTCCCCTCCCCTGGGGTGAGAAAAACCTATGTGTGCACGTGGAGTTCTTACGAAAGTCCAATACGTTTTCAAATTTGGAAAAGGACAAGAGGCTTCCTGTTCCCACAAGAGCGAGGGTTCCTCGGTGCTGCCCTCTGCCCTGGTGTCGCACGCTTCAGCCTCAGGGTCCAGGCCCGGGCCGCCTGCGCTCGGGACCCCCGGACACCTGCAGGCCACCTGCAGGCCACTTCTGCGGCCCCGGGCATCTGGGCGACACCGCCGCGCACCCTTGCTCTCCTGGAAGCTTCATGCGAGCAGGACCCGGCCCAGGCAGCCCCCAGCCCTTCGCCAAGCACAAAGCCGGCCTCGGAATGAAGGAACACACGGGGCTCCGCGGGCCCCCGAGATGACATCCAGGAGGAGGGACTCAGCCCAGTCCCCCTTCCAGACTGGGCTTTGCAGAGTGAGCAGCAAGAGCGTGGCCCCCACGTGCTGGGTGGAGTGAAAGCACGGCAAGTGCAGAGTTAGCGACATACCCCTGGTACACTGGGGGCCACGGCCAAGCTTGCCACGCCACACAACAAGAGAGTGCAATCAGAGGAGGCTTCCTAGAGGAGGGGCCTCTAGACTATCTCCTCCAGGAAGACCCAGGCGAAGAGAGGGGAGGTCTACCAGCAAGGGCAAGGCTCATAACAGATGCTGACAGCCAAGGTACGGAAGTGGGGAGCGACAGGCCTGAGGCAGGGACGGGAGGCGTGGGCAGGAGAGTAACCCCGGTGGGCCCCGCGTGCCAGGCTCCCCAGCCTGTTCTCCGGGGAGGAGCCCTGCCAGGGCGCCGTGGGCAAGAGGCTGGGCAGGTGGTGCCCTACAGGTTCAAACTGAAGGTGGAACGCAGGGGCTGTCTGCCGGCGTCAGCAACCTCAGGACCTCCACGGCCAAAGACACTCCAGACACACGTGATCTCTTGTTAGGATCAGCAGATTGTGGCCATACCTAATTAGTTTAATTAAACCCAAGGTGGCTTCCAGGCATTTTGGATTAAAAAAAAAAAAAAAATTAAAGCTCGGCCTGCCAGCTCCAGGACGGCATGACAAAGGGGCCGCTCGGCTTGCTCTGTGAACACCTCCTAGCTTCCGGCTCTGTACACAGCAGATGCCCCATAAGTGCACATGCTCTTATGCTCCTTTGGGGCCAATAACCCAGCTGAGGTCAACTCGGAGTGGAGGGACATTCCAAACGCTATCCTCTGAAAACAGGATGTCACCATGAGAAGCCAGCATGGCCTTCTGGAACAAGCAGACAACATGGAGGCCTCTGAGCTGGACGGGCCTCCAGCCCCACAGACTGGACTCGCCAGCAAAGTAGCCAGATCCCCACGGAAAACAGGCACCCACCCCACACCCCATCCACCCGGAGGAAGCAGACACGCGGCAGGAGCGTCCATCCGAAAGTCAGCCAGACAGCTTAAGGAAGGCTTGCGGAATCGAATGAGTTTCAGCAATCCTACAAGAGACACCTACGCTTGTGATTTAGTTTCGCCTCTTCCAGTCTGTGTCACCCGAGGCAAGTCACTGGATCTCTCTGCGCTGTAGCAGCCTCATGTATAAAACAGGGATGGCATAGCCTCCCCAGGATCGCGCCTTGCCCAGGGCCGGACCAGTAAGGAAGGGAAGCCTGGACTCTTCCTGTGATCCAAGCACTGTGGACCAACAGGACATTTTCCCTCTCCCGCTCTAGGGATGATAAGCTTCCCAAAAAACAAAGAGCAGCCACACAGAGAGGCCCCCCAGGCTCCCCTCCCAAACCCGGCACAGCCGTACCTGGTACAGAGAATTGTTTCTTTCACTGTGAACACACAGACGGAGCCAAGGGGTAGACCCAATGAGCGCAAGTTCACAGAGCACCTGCAGCCATCCCTGCACCAGCGACAGACACACAAAGATGGGGTGACCCACCCCACCCCCCACAAGGGACCGGTGGGCTGAGGCCAGGGAGACCAGCCCTCAGTCAAGACAGTGATCCCTGCCAGTGTCCAGATGACCATCCTAAAGTCGCTAACGTCAACTCCGCACTGCACTGAGAACGTTCCCTGCCTTAACCTCATGGAATCCTCAGAAGGTGGCTCTAAGGCGCCTACTATTGCTGTTCCCATTAAACAGTTGGGGAAACTGAGGGCCCAGGGGTAGTCACCTACCTGGAAGATGACAGTGCCAGGCTTCGATCAGCACACGTCCATGAAAACACACAGACACTTGCCCGTCCAGTTCTCCCTAGCACCAAGTCCCCCTCAATACCCCTTCACCCAGGCTGGGACACGGGGGGACTCTAAGGGACTGTGCTGCTGTCACTCTTGCTGCCCCATGGACGGCTCCAGGGACCCCAGGATGTCCCAGCCCTTCCAGCACAGCGGCTGAGCCAAGCCACCTGCCACAGCCGGAGGGCCCCCTCTTCCCCACCCTACCCAAACCCCAGCTGGAAAAGGGCAGCTCCGGGACCCCGAGGCCAGCCAGGCCCAGCGTCTGTTGTGTGGACCCACCCACCCCGGGCTGTGTCCCGTGCCCCAGCCTCCCTGCCAATCAGCCAGGAAACCCGCCAGGAGCCAGCAAGCCTGGGCAGCCCCTGTGGTTGACAGCCAAAGGCAAACACTCCCGCCCATAGCCAGCTCTGCCCTCAGCAACCCTTCCTGCTCTCAGTTTCTCCAGCCCAGCCCCCACCCCCAGGGGAGGGCAGAGGTGAGGAACGGGTTTATGAAAGTACTCTGCAGCAGGGCGCCAGGCCCCGGGGACTGCGAGTTAGCTGGCATGAGACAGCCTAAGGACAGCACCTAAGGGGAGTCCTGAGACCGCATGCCTGCACCCCCGGGGCTCCCTCAATAGGTCTGCTGCCTGCCTCCTTGGTCCTGGGTTGTTATCGCTGAGTGGGAGGGCAGCCCCTCTACCCTCTCAGGGCTCCTCTTTGTCAGCAGCCGCCCCCCTTCCTCCCCGGAGGAGGGGGTGCTCTCATCTCCTTGGAAACGCACTCACAGCCAAAGGGCAGAGGCCATGCAGCCCAGCCTGGAAAAGCCGTGACTCACTCCATCTCTCCTTCTCCCTAACCGGCTTTCCGATGTCACACATGAACGGCTTGTGTCCACACGGACTTGCCGTGGGCCACAGAGGAAGGGACTTTTACAGGGCTCACAGGAAGATCGATCCTGGACAGTGCTGGCCAGACCCCAGGGGCCCCTTGAGCACCCAGGACCCCTTCAAATGGAGCTGGGGGTGGGCGTTCTGTGACTCCAGGAAGGCAGGACCCGAGCTTCATTCTCTTCAAGTCTCAGCCAAGCTCCCTTTAAGGGGCCAAAAAAAGCAGCTCCTGCCGGCTGCGCAGACATTTTCCTGCCGGCCGGCAGCCACACGGCTCGGCCGCGACAAAGGCCACACTTGAGGGTGCTGGCGAAGCGACGGGGGCTCCGGCTCGCACCCAGTTGCGCGGCCCTGTCCAAGAGGAGGCGGCGACCCAAGCCCACCCGCTCTCTCCAGCCCCTCCGGCTCCCGCTCCTCCCCGACTCCTCCGGCCGCGCCCCGCTGTCCTCCACTGTCCCGCCACCAGGCGCGAAGCCAGAGGACGCGGCGCCCGACGAGGCCCCCCGGGCGTGGCGGGCTCGCCAGGGCCGGGAGGGACGCGGAGAGGGGGCGGCAGCGGCGGGCGCGCCGCCCGGCTTCGAGTCTCCCCGCACCCCGGCGCCACAGACCCGCCCGGGGCGCGTCCCGGCGGTGCCCACCGGCGGCAGCGGCGCGCCCCGGGCTTGGGGGACTTTGGTCAACTTCGCGCCTCCTGGGGCGCGCCCCTCTCTCCCCGCGACCGCCCGCGCGCCGGGACCCTCACCTGGGACATCTGCGGCCGGAAGTTGATGTCCTTGAGGTCGATGGAGCCGGGGGAGAGGTTGTGCAGCAGCTGACACAGGAGGACGCCGTCGCGCAGCGCCTGCGCCAGGTCGAACACCGCCGCCGAGGGCCACACGACCCGGTGGTTGGGCGGCAGGACCTTGCAGTCGATGAGCCAGCGGCCGCACTGCCGCCACTGCTCCATGGCGCCCGCGGCGGCCGCACCGCCGGCCCGCTCAGGGCAGCGCTCGGGCCAAAGTGCGGCGGCCGCGGGGCATCCCGCCCGCCCGCGCGGGGCTCGGTGGCCGGGGCGGGGCTTCGCGCGGGCGGCCCGGGGTCCCCGCTGCGCCGCCGCGCGTCCCCTCCTCTTCCTCCTGCTCCGGCTCCTCGCGGGCCGCCGCTCCCGCCCACGTGCGGCCGCGGGGTGGGCGCCGCGCAGCGCGCGGGACCCCCCTCACACACACGGGCGCCCCCGGGCCCCAGGCCGGGCTCCGCGCCGCGCGCCGCCGCAGCGCCCCGCTATCCGCCCCTCCGGGCGCCGCATACTGCGCTCGGGGCGCCCCGCGGCCGCCGCCTCTCCTGCCCCGCCCGAGACAAAGGGCCGGTGGGTCGCTCGCTCGGCGAGTCCGGGGCCTGGGCCGCCCTCGCCGCCGCCGCTTTGTTCGCCCCGCCTGCGGACTCTGCGCTCGGCGCCCGGCGCTCGGACTCAGCGGCGCGGCGGCTCTGGGGTTGCGGGGGCGCGGGGGGCGCGGGGGCGCGGCCACGGGCGGGGCGGGGGCGGGGCCGGCGCGCGGGCCTGGCGCCGCCCCCGCCCCCCGACTTCCTGCCCCGCCGCCCGCCAAAGTTGCGGAGGGCGGGGGCTGCGGCGCCGCCCGGGGCCCGCCCACTCTGTCCGCGGGGCGCCCGGACTTTTGGGGAGCTCTGCGCCCGGGGCGAGCGACCTCGCCGGTGGAGGGATGGCCGGGTCTCGGTCTCTGCGTTGGCCCTGCGGTCCCACTCGGTGGCGATCAGTCGGTGGTCCCTGTCGCGCTGGGCGCCTCGGCACGGCCCTTCGTAAAGGACAGACCCAGGAGGGGGCACCGACAGGACCGAGGCCCCCCGCGTCCCCTCGGTCCATCAAGCCGTCCCTGAGGGATAACTCGAGGCCCGAGGCACACACGGGCGGGGAATGCGCCCAGAACCCCCATTCCATTCTCTGCTCTGGCCTCGGACCCGAAAGCAACCCCCCACCCACCCCCGACCCCGCACAAAGGTCGGGATTCCCCCACTTTGTGACCCAGAGGCCTGGCCACTTGCAGCTGCCCAGAGGGCAAATCCTGGCATCTGAGATGGAATATGTGAGATTAGTAAGTGAGAGAGAGGGTTGGTCATGAGGCCAGAGCTGCCTGGGCCCTGGGTCCTGACAGGCCACTGGCTGACTGCAGGGTCCACTGACCCCGCCCTGAACTCCTTCCTGAGCCGCACCCAGGGGTGGGGGCCGTGTTTTCAGCAGCTGGCCTCCCCCCACCACAGTGGCACGGCTTCAAGGGCATGAAGAGCCATCTGGCAATGAAGTGATGTGGATCCCGGCTCAGCTCAGGAGCCGTGGGTTCTCATCACTGGTGTGTTGCGCCACCCTGGGCAAGGCACAGCCCCACCCTGAGTCTCTCGGCCATCGCTGGGGTGGTGGTGAGGCCACCCACCTGGACACTCGTGGTTGAGTTCTGGACCTGTGTTCACTGGGGCAGCACCGGGCAGCTGCCCCATGGCCCAGCCCCCTCCTTCGCTGGGTGCCACCCCCAACTGGTGAGTGCAGAGAGGATCCCCCAGGCCTTTTGCAGAGCTCAAATCTGCCCCTTCCCCGACTGAGGAGGAAGCCTGGGGGGCCAGGCCAGGGGCCAGCCCACGGAGAGAAGCAGGAGAGGAGCTGGCCTCCGGGACACACCCCAGGCCCTGTGAAGAGTGGTCACAGCAGGAGTAAAATCAGGCCAAGTGGCCGGGGAGCTCCAAGCTACCGTTTAGGCCTCCTTCCTTTGAGGAACCCACGTAGGGAGGAGCCTGCCTCAGAGGGGTGCGATTGAGCCTGTTTGGCCAGAGGCAAAAGCAGGTAACCCCCGCCCCAGCATCCCGCCCCCCCCCCCGCCAGGAATGGAACCACAGGACGTAGCCTGAACCCCAGCCCCTCCAGCCCCCAATCTGAGAGCCTTGCAGGCACCTTCTGCAGCGCCCCCTCCCCCTCTGTAGAGCTGAGAGCCTGGCACTCCATCAGAATTGTTTCTGAGGGGCCAAGAGGACATCCTGGAGCTTTTGTGCAGGGCCTGGGGCAGAATGGGGCTCCTGCAGCTCTTCACCTGGGGTGCCCTATTCTGGTGCCCCCTTAATGCGTGTGTCTCTCGCCCACAGGTAACCGCCTCAGCAAGAAAAGGGCCTCTGTCCTCGCCGCCTTCATGGCCTTCCTGCCTGGGCAGAGACCCAACCAAGATGATGAGCCCGGGCCTGGGACATAGGCACGCCCCCCCCCCCCCCCCCCGCTTCCCTGGCCATGCAGACGGTCGTATGCTGCCCCCTGGTGGCTGCGGAGGGCACTGTCACCACCTGGCTGCCCAGCTGGACGGGGAAGCTGGGGTTTTAGCCTTGAGAATGGTCACACCGGGAGACTCAGACCTTGCTGCTGTGCGGTCCTGAGCCAGCCACAACCCCTTCAGCATTCCCAGTTTCCCATCTGGCATTGGGAACATGTGTATCTCACAACGTCCTTGGGAGACTCTGCAGGCAAGCTGGACAGGAATGGATGGATGGATGGATGGATGGAAACTTGGCAGAGACTCCCTCCCTGGCACTTGGTGTGGGTGTGATGAGCAGGTCCAGACTGTACCAACACAAAGTATGGATCAGAAAGAGGGGACACTTGTCCAGAAAACCCTACTGCCATCCTCATGCCCTGGGACCCAGAGCTATTTGCCAGGACCATCTGTGGCACACCTCTGGGGGGGGGGCAGAGCTCCCATTGCATCCTGTGGACATGGTGCCCTGGAGACATGCTCACAGACAAGGAAATGGTACCCTCGAGGCCGCACTTCAGCTTGGCCCACGTTTAGCACAGCCAGTGATTTCTTCAGGGGGAGGGAGAGACTCGGTGCTGAGCATCAGGGCAGCCCACAGGAGAGCTGGGGAGCTGGGCCCCCAGCCCAGCGGGCAGGGAGTGCCAATACCAGCCATGTACCCCAAAGTAGACAAGAAAGGTCACAGCCCCCTCTCCCCACCTCACCCACCCACCGTTGCCCCCTTCCATCCATCCTTGGCAACCAGCAAGGACCCAGAGAAACTTGGGTGAGACCCTATCACTCTCCTGGCCAAAGAGGTACAAGCGAATTCTTTCCCTAGAAAATGTGCCCCCTCGCTGGATGACTTCATTTCCTGCATGAAGGAAAGGAGCAGCCACACCTGGCATGCTCCTACCTCAGGACCTTTCCACTGGCCATGTGTCCGCCCGGGACTCTTGTCCACAGAGCTCACCCCCTCACATCCTCTGCGATCCTCTCCTCCAGACCTGATTCATTTAGTCTCATCTCTCTAGACAGTGAGCTCTGGGGCCGCAGGGACCATTTCTTCCTGTCCCCAGTTCACGCCTAGCACTGCAGACTAGGCTTGGCCTGTGGTAGGCGCTCAGAAAACACTTAACTGAACGAAACACCAAATGAATAAACCAACAACTTGGCAAAGTAACTGCAACTCTGATTTTTAAACCCAATAGATTTTCTCATGGAAGTCACAGACGTGGGGTAAGTTGATGCCAAGGTTTACGAACCAGGCTGTGCCATCATCCATGGAGTGATCTGCAGCCTGTTCTAGCAATGTCTATAATGAACGAACTTTAACATCGTCACGTGAGTGTATAACAGCATGTTCTGTAAGACTGCACGGGCGTAGCACACTCAAGCGGGTTTATCCTGATGGCGTTCGTGATTGTAACAGATGCCCCCCCCCCCACCGTCCTGAGGGCCACGTGGCCAACCCGAGAGCCACGGACGCTCACCTCACCTCCCTTAAGCCTCACGCAGTAGCCACTATTGTCCTGGATGGCAAAATGCAGAAACCAACACGCTGGGCAATTTGGCGAGCTGCCCGGGCCTCCCGGCAATTCGTGAGGGAGCCAGGTCCAAGCGCCGGGCCTGCCCAGCACCCAGGTGTTGCTGTTGAAAGCGGTTTCCATGCTGAGACTTTCTGCTGTTCCTTGACAAGCTGATTTGGGTGGGTGGGTGATGAGGGAGAAGGGAAAATGCTGTGATGTCTACAGCACGTAGATACTGACTCAGCAACAGAATGCAGTGCTTGAGAGGCATGGACAAGCACACGCACGCGCACACACGCACGCGCACACACAAACCACGCACATGCGCACGTGAGCACATGCACGCACGCCCCACTGCAGAAATGGGGTGGTAGCCTGGCAGGAGCATCAGGTTGACCAGAAAGTGACTGCTGGGGAGACACCCTGTGTCTGGGCTGAAGTTGGGGGAGCTTGGAGGGGGGCACCTCCTGGGAGCCTGGTGGCTGTCGGGTCCCTGGGAGTCCCAGAGAGGCCTCCGGAGGCTTTAGGGCAGGTGGGCCCGGGCTTCCCGCTTCTGCTCCTCTCCCAGGACAGTAAGTCATGCAGGGGAGGACGGCCCAGCTGCCGCTTAGGGGCCCCGTGTGCACGGCAGGCTTGCACTAATGCACCCCAGCCCCAGCTGGGGGGCACTCTTACTAGATTTGCTGTGCAGGTGAAGCTTCACAGAGCTGAGTGACTTGCCAGGGTTGAATTCCCGTCTGAATAGGGACTCTGTCTCCTGTCGTGCCTCCAGCTGAGGACTTTGCTTTCGCTTCTGGTAGATTCGATGGCTCCAGGGTGGCAGCGCAGGGGGCAGTCTGCCCTCACAAAGCCTCCAGGGCTCCCACAGAGGCGTCCTCCTCGGCTGGAGTCTCATTCCCGGGGCAGCACTGGGAGTTTGCTGGGCACAGGAACAGCGCGTCTCCCCACGCTGCGCACAGGGCACACCGCACTGGAAGGGGCTGGAGGGCTCTCTGCCCGTCCGAACACCCGAGAGCTCTCCTTTCCACACAAGGCTGCTCGGAGAACCACATGCAACCCAGGCGGGGGCTTCCCCAGCCCGGTTCCGCCGCCAACACCAAGAGCTGCGGCAGGGTCCCCATGCCTCTTCTCAACAGGACCAAGGCTGAGGGGGCCTTATTCCATAAGGCAGGGTCCCAGGGACATATAAGACTTCTCCCGCAAAGGCCTCCACAGAAGCAGGAGTCTGCCTACGCTCCCTTCATCCATCCATTCCTCCCTCTATCCCTCCCTCCATCCATCCGTCTCTCCTTCCATCTCTCTCTCCCTCCCTCCATCCCTCCACCCCTCTACCCCCCATCCCTCCCAAATCCTCTTTCCAGGAGGTTTTGTTCATGGGGAAAGGGGAAGTGAATGTTTTGACTCTCCCCAGCATGACTGGGTGAAGGAGTTATTCTCATGTCCAGACCACATGAACACACATTTTGCAAATTCCATTTGTAGCGACATCATGCAAATTCAGCTGCCACAATCTCCCAGGAAAGTATGGGTGTAGAAAAAGACCATCTGGCCCACTGTGGACTCAGATTATGCCCCACTGGGTTGTTGGGTGTGGGCTTTTTTACATTATGTTTAAAAAGGCACAATACAGAATTTACACAGCTTGTTGTTTCAACGATCAAAATTAAGTCCAAAGACACAGACTGGACTCCAAACTGACCTCTGCTATCTTACTGCCAAATGGCCCTTCTCTGGTCACCTCCTGGAGACTGTCCGGGACCTTGCTTGAGGCCCTCCTGAGAGGCGCTGTGAGCTCTTGGGGGGCAAGCTGCTTAGGGCTCTCAGGAAGGACGAAGGGCCTCCAGGACTCACGCCATTTGTAGGCATAAAGCCAACAAGTAGGGATTTGGGGGAGATTCCAGATTTCTGCAGGCGCCCTCGTCAGGGCACTCATGGGCCCAGCGGGGAAGCTGTAGGCCCCGTGCAGCTGGGTTATAGGACCTAAGGGCTGACCCAGGCCGCCCGCTGCCGCTGAACGTGCTTCTCGTCAGGCTCGGCTGTGACACTCTGGCCCAGAGCAAAGTCTGCTGGCCGTTACTGATGTTCCGTGCTGCCCTTTGACCTGAGCGGGAGGCAGCCCTGCCCCCGGGCCCTGCCGGCCCTCCTGCAGCCCTACCCCCTCGCGGGAAAATAAGTCAGCACAGCCAAGGGGACATGCCTGCTAGACCCCTGTGTAGACCGCAGCACAAGTGCTCTGAACCCTAGAACAGTCCCCGTAAGACACCCCGTACCCCTTACAGCTCTCATCCCCAATATGCTGCCTAGCCCAGACCTGGACGTTTCACATCAACTACTGTGTGCAGCCCTTGGACCTGGCTTCCCTCGCCCAGCAGAATGTCAAGGTTCCCCGTGCTGTGGCCGGTGTCGGCGAGTCCTTCACGCCTCCCTACAGCTGAGTAACAGCTGCCTGTAAGTGGCATCCACTTTAATGATACATTTTATTTAATCCAATATATCTGGAATATTATCACTTCAACATGGAATCAACCTAAAAACATACGAACAGGATATTTTACCTTCCCTTTTCCCCGTGAAAGTCTTCAAGCTTCAGCGTGTACTTGACCCTGGCCGCCCTTGTCAGCTTGAACACCCCACCGTCCCCAGAAAGCTCATCATGGAGAAAGCAGATTCGCTATCCAGGTGTCTCAAACATACTTAGAAGTTGGCCAAAAACAAATTGAGTATTAAATTGTAAGTTGACTACAATGACATGCAAGTAAAAATTTAGCTCGTCAGTGGGAGGAGCCACAGTGAAGAGGATAAGCCAGAGGCCACTGAGCCAGAGGCCACACGTGGCTCGTGGCTGCAAGGGGTCTGTGAGGAGCCTGCCCCTCCCCACGGGGTGACACTGCAGGGGGCAGGAAACTTCAGCTTTCTCCCCTGTGAGGTGGGGCTCGTGAGACGCCTCTGGGGGGCTCTCTGGGAGCTGGGGCTGGCCCCGTCTGCGTGCAAGGACTGGCTAGCATGGAGACTCTTGGTCATCTTGGAACCAGGCAAGTTTGGCCTGTCTCTGGGAGTCTTGTCACAAAAGTGGGGCTCCAGTGCATGTGCTAGGAGCTGAGGAGCACGGCTGTGTGTCACACCTCCTCAAGGCTTGGCCATGTCTTCCCAGTCTCTCTTCTGCATTTGACCCCTGCAGACCCCCCACCCCAAACCAGCGGGAGAGACCCTTCAAACCCGTGAGGCTCCCCGCTGCTCAAAACCCACCCTGTGTCCACACAAAAACTTGTATACCCATGCGCGCGGCAGCACCAGTCCCAATCACCAAAAGGTGGACGCAGCCCACCTGTCAACCGACAGATGAATGGCTGATACGTGTGGCGCATCCATACCACGGGATGTTATTCAGCCATAAAAAGGGGTGCAGTTCTGACAGACGCTACAGCACAGACCAACTTGTAGAACTTCACACTAACTGAAAAGAGCCAGACACCAAAGGTCACGTATTATAGGACTCCGTTTGTATGAAGTGCCCTGAATCTGTAAATCCGTGGACAAGAAGGAGTACTGTGGGTGCCAGGGGCTGGGGGGAGGGGACGGGGGTCCGTGTGTAAGATGAGAAAGTTCTGGAGACAGCAGCGGGAACATGCTCCATGCCCCTGCACCGTGCACTGACATGTTACCCCTAGTGGTATAGTTTATGTCACGTGTTCGGCACCACACGCACACCAAAAGGAGAGATGCCCGGGCATGTGCCGCAACAGGGATGAAGCTAGAAAACACCGTGCTCTGTGGAAGAAGCCAGACCTGAAAAGCCATGTGTTACGTGACTCCATATACGGGAAATGTCCACAACGGACGAGTCCAGACACAGTGGGAGGAGGTCAGTGGTGGTCTGGGGCCGGGGCCACGGGGGAGACGCCGAGTGACTGCTTGTGGCTACAGGGTTTCTTGGAGGGGCGATGAAAATGTTCTAAAATTGACTGACGGTGGTTGTACAACTCTGCGAGTGGACTAAAAGCTCTGACACCGTGCCCTTTAAACGAGGAGGTGTACAGAATTATGTCTCAATAAAGCTTTTCTACTTAAAAACAAAGAAAGATGCCCTTGGCTCCCACTGCCTTCTGAGCACAGCCAGCCTCCTGGGCACGATTTTCAAGGCCCCCTGCCCCCATTAGAGCCCCTCAGTCTAATTTGAGCCCCCTCCTACCCGCCTCCCCAAACCCCAGCCCCCGACTTCCTGCGCCTGTAATTTTGAACTGCGTGCCCCACCCCCGCCCCACCACTGAGCTGCCTCCAGCCGTGGGCCCCTGGGAGCCTGGTCCACTCACGACATGTGTGCTTCTGAGAACCCATCTCCACCATCTCTTCCTTCAGGGCCCATCTCCTGCCTCCTCAGCACCCCTTCAATGCCTTGCTTGGAGATGTCCACCTGGGCGTGGGGTGAACTCTGGGCTCCTCTGGGCCTGGCTTGTGGGTTCACCTCCTTCATGCGCCTCCCAGTACCCAGCACAGTGCTTGGCATGAATTCATTCCTTCATTCATCCACCCACCTGCCACCCACCCACCCACCCACTCACCCACCATCCAACCATCCACCCACCCACCTACTCATCCACCCATCTACCTACCCATCTATCCATACCCCCACCACCCACCATCCAACCATCCACCCCCCACTCACCATGCATCCATTCATCCACCCATCTACCCACCCATTCAGAAAACAGTTCCTGAGTACCCACCCTGCGCGTGCCTTGTCCTCAGTGGGAGGCCGTAGCTGGCCCAGGGTTAACACAGTCAGGAGGGAGGTCTCAGAAAGACCCACCTTCTCTCCTGTCTCTGGGCCAAGGCCTCCTCTCTCCCCACCCTCCATGGTCAAGACACGGATCAAAGTTTTCACTGTCCATCCCGTCTGGGCAGGCTGTGACATCATAAACGGCACTCGCCTCGGCTCCCGGGGCCCAGACCCTTGATTTTCTTTGTTGTCCCCATCATGACAGGTCTTCGCTCACAGCCAGAGGTGCCGGCCAGGCGGGCCCAGCCGTGCCCAGCTCCTCCTGCCATGGCCAGAGAGGCACGACAGCATCTCCAAGCCCAGGTCCAGGAGGGGCCTGACAACTTCCTAGCCACCCCCACCTGCCTTTCATTTCAAGCAAAACAGACCCTGCTGTCTGCTGTGTTCCCCCCACGCCCGGGGCTTTCCTGCTCCCCGCCCCCACACCCATACTTGGTGCCTGGAGGTGTCCCAGGAAGCAGACTCTAGCGTGCTATTATGGACTGGCTGGCCCCAGCCATCTGGCAAGAGCCCCGCTGCTGGCGCTCGGTGCTGTACTGTGAGTTCCTGGCACAGGGGAGTGATCGCTAGAACTTTCTCTAGTGGTGAACCGGGATGGGACAGACACCTATGGGAAGAGAATGTCCTGGGGGTGCAGTAGTAGGAGTCGAACGCTGGGGGTGAGCACAATGATCGGAACCCCGGCAGCGGGTGTAGGCGGCTGTGAGCGCGCTGGAGGAAGTCGATGGACGGCCCATTGGTTCAACCGCCCCCTCAAGGCCGCGTCTCAAAGCTGGAGCAGCGTTTCAAAGCATAGATAAGGAGGCTGTCAGCCCTGTAGCTGTAAGGCAGAGAGAGAGCCGGGCTCCGGGGAAGGCTGGGCTCTCCAGCCGGCGGGTCTCCCCTGTCAGGAGCGGGGCCTGATTGGGAGGCCTCGGGCCAAGAGCCTCGGAGGTAAGGACAGCTACAGCAGAGCCCACCGCAAACTTGACCCCCCGCCCCACCGCCCGGGCTCCCTCTGCAGCCTCTGGGCTGGCAGAACTGGCCACGCCCCACGCTGAAGGCTCTCCCGTCTCCCCAGAGAGGCCACACCCCTGCATCCTTGGGCTAGCGGTCTATGTCTTGGACTAAAATGGAGGAATCTTAGTTTTTTATTTTCTTCCTTGAAAAGCCCCTTTGGAAGCGTCACACACCACGGCCATTCACTGCTTTGGGGCACCATCCCTTGTCCTCCAGAGCCTTCCACAGAGCTCGGCACTCCAGGTGACCGCGGGAGACGGTTTACCTCGCTGTGGGGCTCCCTTTGTCCTGTTCCCTAAGACGAGCTCTATCTTCATTGCTTTTAGCCACAGGCTGACCAAATAACCCCTCCTAGATCACCTCCATTTTTTCCGCACCAGTTTCCTTGCTAGGGTTTATAGTGGGCTGAATGGTGGGCCCCCAAAAGATATGTCTACATCCAATCCCTGAAGCCCCTGACCTTATTCAGAAAAGGGGTCTTTGAGCGCCGCCTGAGTGGCTCAGTCAGTTACGTGTCCGACTCTTGGTTCCAGCTCGGGTCATGATCTCAGGGTCGTGAGATCGAGCCCTGAGTCGGGCTCCACACCCTGTTAAGATTCTCTCTCTCCCTCTGCCCCTCCCCTGCCCCCACTAGCGCTCTCTCTCTCTCTCTCTCTCTCTCTCTGTCTCTCTCTCTCTAAAAACAAGGGGGTGAGGGGATCTTTGCAGGTATAATTAACTGAGAATCTTGACATGGGGAGATCATCCTGGATTAACTGGGCCCAAAATCCGTTGGCAAGTGTCCTTATGAGAGACACAGAAGGGAGAGGCCATGTGGAGGCTGAGGCGGCCATCCGGATGATGCAGCTACAGGCACGGAAGGCCACCATGCTGGTGGCCACCAGAAGCTGGGAGAGAGGCGTGGGGTAGACTCTTTCCCCCAGAGCTTCTAGACAGGGTGGGGCGCTGCCAGCAGCCGGGTTTCCTACTGGCCAGGCATGTAGGAATCTTGATCCTCAAACACAGAATGAATGCAACTGCTCGAAAAATATCGAATACACTGAAATTCATGAAGTCATATTGCTATTTTTTAAAAAAAAAACCCTGACTTTTAAAAATTCCCCTTGGAGTTTGGTAAAGCACCACCCCGTTCTTCTGAAAACTGCCAAGTAAAAGGAAAGAAGTAGGCATTTATTCTGCTTTTCCCATATGAACCATATCTCAGGGTAGCCAAACAGTTGAAGAAAGTTCTTCCCTATGGAAGAATTCCAGAAGTAAAGTTAGAATCAGAAAATCACCAATTTCCAACCTTAATATAATGGTCCTAAGTGATGATCCGTGGTGGCAGGTTACAATTACCCCGTGAGAGAGGGATGGGGAAATCTGGAAGGGGTACACCAGGCTACTGAGACCCCCCAGCCCCCTGGTCCCTCTTAATATTGAAAGACAGGGGCACCTGGGAGGCTCAGTTGGTTAAGGGTCCGACTCTTGGTCTCGGCCCAGGTCTTCATCTCAGGGTAAGGAGTTCAAACCCTGTGTTGGGCTCCATGCTGGGCGTGCAGCCTACTTTAAAAAAAAAGAGAGAGGGGCGCCTGGGTGGCTCAGTCGTTAAGCGCCTGCCTTCGGCTCAGGTCATGATCCCAGGGTCCTGGGATCGAGCCCCGCATCGGGCTCCTTGCTCCGCGGGAAGCCTGCTTCTCCCTCTCTCACTGCCCCTTCCTGTGTTCCCTCTCTCGCTGTGTCTTTCTCTGTCAAATATATAAATAAAATCTTTAAAAAGACAGAGAGAGAGAGAGAGAGAGAGAGAGAGAGGACGCCTGGGTGGCTCAGTCAGTTAGGCATCTGCCTTCAGCTCGGGTCATGATCCCAGGGTCCTGGGATCAAGTCCCGTGTCCGGCTCCCTGCTCAGCAGAGAGTCTGCTTCTCCCTCTCCCTCTGCCCCTGCTTGTGCTTGCTCGCTCTCTCTCAAATAAATAAAATCTTTAAAAAAGAGAGAGAGAGAGAGAAAGCCCCCCGCAGTATGTGCCTACCCACCCATGAAGGAACCTGGTCAAAAACTGAGCTTTAGTCTAATCAAGGCTCCAGATCTAACCCCCAGTTTTCAGAACACACAGAGGAGACAATACCTTAATGATACCGTGGTGTTGCAATCGGCCAAATCCCGGCCACAGATACTCCTACAGAACATAGGATCTGGCTTATTCCACAGTTCCGTGGCAAGGAGGTAAACGCAGTAGCGAAGGCATTATGGAGGGAGAGAGATGTTAAGAGACATGCAGCCAAATGCAGCCAAATGTTTGGATCCTGTTTCAAGTTAAATATGTAATGGCATCTGTCGGATCATCCAGGAACTATGAACACTGACCAAACGTCAGGTACTAATGAGCAATTGCTACCGAAGATGTGACCTGTCACTGTGGTGATTCGTAAAAACACCAGCACATTCGTAGGTGAAAGAATGTGATGTCTGGCCTTAGCTGGTGTCTGTTTCCTCACGATCTATAATTAGCTTCCTTCGAAAAATCTTCTGTGAGATATGACATGCGGGAATATGCCCACAGCAAATGTGCGGCTTAAGGCGATGTTATAACGGAAGAGCGTAAGTAACCAGCCCCGGGTCAAAAAGGAGCGCTTCGAGGAGACCCCGCGGGCCTCAGCCTTTGCCCACTGCACTCCTCTCCCTCCCTGCAAGCTGGTGGCTACACACTGACATCCGCGCTCCCCACTTTTTTTTTTTTTTTGGTACTTTTACCATCGAAATATGCAACCCTAAATGCTATAATTAGTGCTGCCTCTTTCTGAATGTTACATAAATGGAATCATTCAGTCGAGTGTTTTAGGGTGTGGGCTGGCTTCTTTCCCCTCCACGGTTATGCTTCTGGGATTCATCCCTGTGTTTGCATGGACTCTGGTTCATTCATTGTCAGGGCTCTGTGGGAACACGCCGCAACTTCTTTCCCGGTGTCTGAGAGCCCGGACGGTGGACGATTACGGCTCGGGGCTGCTATGTGCATGCTTCCCTGTGGGCGCAGCCGCACGCGGCTGCCCTGGGTGGGCCCCTGGGAGCGGAACGGCTGGATCACAGTTCCGGGGCCCTCGGACTTCGTGGGAAAGTATCTTGCAGAGTTGTATCCATGTGCACGGGCAGCGTGGACGGCTAGCATTGTCCACAGCCCTGCCATCGCTGGCATGTGGATGGGTCCATCTTTTTGTGCTTTTAGACGTTCCTGTGGATATGGGTGGTTTCACACTACCATCTTAATTTGGATTTTTTTTCTTTTTTGGAAGATTTAATTTTTAAGTCATCTCTCCACCCAACGCGGGGCTCGAACTCACAACCCCGAGATCAGGAGTCAGTCGCACGCTCCACTGACTGAGCCATCAGGGCGCTCCTTAATTTGGATTTTCTTGGTTACTCTTTTTTTTATACTGTTGGCTCATCTCCTTTTCTTATTAAATTGCAGGAATTCTTTCTGTATCCTGGACGTGAGACATGCACCGGTTTCTGAATTAACGTCCGTCAGCTCCAAACCACCCTTTGCCACCAGCCTGCAGGTGCTCGGATGGCTTTGCCTGCAGCTGTGTGAGGCTCTGCCAGCAGGTGCTGCTGGAAGGCCACAAGCCTGCCTGCTCCCTGCCCCGGCCGTGCCCCCACCAGACTTCTGCACCCGCCAGGCTTCAGCAGCGGTGTCCCTGGCAGCCTGCGAGTCCAGTCGGCAGCTGCCAACCCCGGCAGGGCCAGGGTCCCGTGACTGGCCTCAGGGCAGCACCTCTGGGCCCTCCTCGGAGGTCTGGGTCCGGTCTGGGTCCAGGAGGCCCTGCCCTCCAGCCCAGAGAAGCAGCACACACCCAGCAGGGCCCCCTCCTCAGAGCACCAAGGGGTCATCTCTATGCTGCCTCCATGGAGCTCAGGGGTCTAGGCTTCCAGGGCCGACGGTTTGGCTGGATGGTTAAGGAATGGAGAGAAACTTCCTGGGAGCTTGATGACAAGGAGGTCTGGGGAAGAAGCAGTGGACGGTGTCCTAGACAGGACGCAGACTGTGAAGACATCGGCATCCCCGGTGGATGTCGCCAAGGCCCATCCCCTGCAGAGGAGGCTCTCAATAATCAGATGGACGTGGGACCCGTTCTGTAAACGTTTTGGCCTCTTGCTTGATGGCTCATGTGTACAGCGATCATGGATGGAGGGACAGAGGCACGGCTCAGACCACTCCACTGACCTCCACCGCCAGAGATGATCTGCCTACTGCCACTGTGGGGGGCGGGGGGGCCTCGCTGCCAAAAGCCAAGGCCAGTGCTGGGCCCTCGTTATGGCACCCTTACATGAGGGCCCACCAGCCAAGTGGTGGCACGCTTACGACACTGGACTGGTCTGTCGGGGAGGAGACAGGAGTTCCATCCGTCTCGCCGGAATAGACACGGATTCTGTACGAGCACTGGCTTCCCCCGCCCTTCATGGAGTCGGGCAGTGCCTTGTTGACCATCATGGTTTCCCGCACAACAGCGCTCCTGAGTGAGGAGCTCATTCCTGAACAAAAGAAGCCAAATAGTGGGCTCGTGCTCATGGAATTCACTGGTCTTCCCTAGGCTCCATCACCCAGAAGTGCCCACCTAATAGCGAGTGGGGTGGCCCACCGAGGACATGGTTAGAGCGCCACTGGGGAGCAACACCATGGAAGTTTGAGGTCCTCGCTCACAGATTCAAGTGAGTGTGTGCTTCGAACCAGTGACAGATACGGGGTGCTGTCTCCCCCACGGCCAGACTGCTGGTGTCCAGGACCCAAAGGGCACGAGGGGCAATGGCTCCCCTGATTTCTATTAACACTTCACAGCGCTCTCTCTCTCTCTCTCTTTTTTTTTTTAAGATTTTACTTATTTATTTATTTGAGAGGGGATGGCAGGGAGGAAGCAGAGGGAGAGGAACAAGCAGACTCTGTGCTGAGTGCAGAGCCCGACGTGAGGCTCCAACCCACGACCCTGAGATCATGACCTGAGCCAAAATCAAGAGCCAGAGGCTTAACCGACTGAGCCTCCCAGGCTCTCCTCAGAGCCCTCTTAATCCCACGCCCGCCTCTGAGCTCTGAAGGCTCAGAAGTCTTGGCTCTCTAGGGAGGAATACGTCTACCAGGGAGCCTAGAATGGCTCCTTTGACTTGGAAGATGAGAGGCCCACCTGGAAATTTGGGGTTCCTCATACCGCCGCATCGAAACACTAAGAAGTAGGTAGGGGTTTTAAGTCACCTCTACATCCAACATGAGGCTTGAATTTCCGACCCTGAGATCAAGAGTCGCTCGCTCTTCCCACTGAGCCAGCCAGGCGCCCCAACACTAAGAAGTAGGTTACCTTGCTGGCTGGGGTGATGGATCCCTCATACCAAGGAGAAAGTGAGTCGTTGCCTCACACTGAGAGCAGGAAGAAGTAAGGCCCAAACGGGGGGGATGGTCTGAGGTGTGTTTTAGCATTCCTGCCACCCAAAGTAAAAGTTAATAGAAAGCTACCACAAAATAAATAAATGGGATTATTGAAGGTTCATGTCCTTTGGGAATGAAGGTATAAGTCACCCCAGTAGTTAAAAAAAAACTTGCCCAGCTGAGATGCGGCTGAGGGCAAGAAATTCTCGACAAGGACTGTGCAGGAGAGCAGCTCTCCGTGGTCCCCCCACCCCCATTGCCTGTTAAGCATGTATGTTTGTATCTCCTCATCCCCTTTATCATTTTCAGGAAGTGTCATTGGAAGCGACTTTGCAATTTAGTTTCAGGGAGAAGGATATTCAGACGGAAGGAGACCCGAATCAGAAAGGTCTGTTGGACTTTGCATCTCCTCCAGCCGGGTAGAGGCCAGACTGTCTCACTCTAGTATGAAAAAGAGTGGCATCTTCTTAGGCAGACATGCAGAGCTAGGTTTTAAGGTTTTGCTTCTGTTGTATGGAGTTCCAATATGCATAGAAATGTGTGTAGGGCAGCTGAATGAATGAAGGGCGGGACTGTGCCCATTCTGTAGTTTTGGCCTGTCACCCATGGCCTTTATGTTAAACATGATCCAAATATCCTTTACGCTCTGCTTTGTGATGCTCCGACCAGGACTTTGCGAACCTCATTTGTCCCTTTGCCAGAGTCTTCCTGGTAGGCTCTGGGAGACAGACTGGGAACTGGAGAGGGAGGCCAAACTTGCTCATTCCTCTCTGCTTCCTGCGTGCTTCCTGACAGTGTGCACGCCCCCAGCAAAGATTTTTCACTTTTTTTTTTCCCCCCTGAAGCAGCTGCTGAATCCAGTCTGTGTTTTTCCCAACAAGCACAAAATCCACTTTATCATGTTGCCGCCACCCAGAGGCAGCATCTGGCTGGTGTCCCTTCCCTGGGGTCTGGGCCCCCCGCTACTGGGGCACTCAGAGACACCAGCTCAAGCTGCTGGTTCCCCCTCCTCAAAAGTCTGAGTTTCAGCTCCATGCTGTCCCTCCTCTGAGTTCGTAAATTCTTGTAGAGTCTCCATAATATTACTTTCAGTAATAGGACCCTCCTTTGCTCCTTTAGGTTTTGAGGTGGTAGTTGCTTCCTGCTGTTGCTACTTCTGAGATACTTTAGGCATTTTTATTTTATCTTGACAGTTACCTTGTTAATAACTCTGTGCCTTGGAACAACCTCTTCCATTAACTTCTTTCTGGTTAACTCATTGGTGGGATTTCTGTCTTGGAACTGGACCCTACGTCCCTTATTAATGACATATAGATTGCAAATTTCCTCTCATCTCTGTGATTTTCCTTTTCACCTATTTTTTTTTAATTCCAGTTAGCTAACATTTTTTTCCACTTTTAAAATAAGCTTTTTAATTTAGGGAAGTTTTAGATTCACAGAGCAATTGCAAAGACAGTTCAGTCTCCCTATACCCTGTGTATATGCCGTATTTGTGTTTATTTCCTAGTGTATGCCTTTAGAGCTCTGTTTCCCTCCAGGCATGATTTTAACTGCATCCCACAAGATCTGGACATCTTGTATTTTCATCCTCATTCCATTAAAATACTTTACAGTTTGTATTGTGAGTTCCTCTTTGACCCACGTGAAATTTAGAAATGTTTCTTTTTTTTAAAGATTTTATTTATGATTTATTTGAGAGAGAGAGAGAAACAGCATGAGAGGGGAGAAGGTCAGAGGGAGAAGCAGGCTCCCCACCGAGCCGGGAGCCCGACGTGGGATTCGATCCCAGGACTCTGGGATCATGACCTGAGCCGAAGGCAGTCGCTTAACCAACTGAGCCACCCAGGCGCCCTGGAAATGTTTCTTAATGATGAAAAACATATGCTTTCTTCTAGTTATCTTTTCATTGTTGTTTTATGGACCATTCTTCCCGTGGCCTTGTTTATGTATGACTTGAACACTGAACTGTGTTGAAACTGACTTACCGCTGGCACATGGTCTGTTTCCTGAATGTTCTGCACCCCGTGCAGGATGCGCATTGGCGGTGTGGGTGTAAGAAGTGCCTTCCCGGGGCAGGTTTGGGAGCGGGGCGGGGGGGGGGGGGGAGGGGGGAACGCCCTTCTTGACCACTTTCTTCATCAATGCTGCGGAAACCGTGAAATACACCCGGTAAGGGAGAGAGCAGATGCCAGCTGATGAGGGTATTATTGGTATGCTTGGAGGGGGTGCGGAATTCTCAGGGACAGCATGGGGACAGGGGAGTTCAAGACATAATTTTGAGAAAGCCCTAAGGGGACAAACTTGAATTATTTATTCTTTTTTATTTAAGTTTTAGTTAACATTACAGTGCAGTATTGGTTTCAGGAGTAGACTTCAGTGACTCATCACTTACATACAACACCCAGTGCTCATCACAAGTGCCCTCCTTAATACCCAACACCCACAATTATTTTTTAAAAATGTATAGATTATTAGAAGTAAGGATGCGGATAGCAAAAGCTACAGCACTGGCAAAAGTACCCGAGCTGCAATACAAAACTACTGTCAATAAAATGCTCAGACCAACAGTGACGGTGGCAGGACAGGGACACAGTCGCTCCCGCCCATTGGATCGTTTTGCTGGCCTGCCCAGACTCGGCGCTCGGCTGGGCATGCCTGCGGGGCTGTCATGGAAACGCGGCCGCAGGCCAGCCGGCTCCGCCCCCGCCCCGGAGCGCCCCGCCCCGCGCCCCGCCCGGCCGTCCGCGCGTCGCCGAGGCCCCTTCGAGGCCCCTCCGCGCGGGTGACTGGGGCTCCGGCCAGCGCGGGGAGGCGGGAGGTGGTGGGGGGCGGGAGGCCATGGGAGGGCGGGCGGCGGTGGGGGGAGCGCGCCTGGCGATGGGGGCCGCCGGTGACTGGGGCGGGAGGCGATGGGGAGAAGATGGTGATGGGGGGGCGCGGGTGACTGGGGCGGGAGGCGATGGGGGGGCGCAGGTGGGCCATGGGAGACCTGGACAGGGTGACAGGGAGACCCTTGGCGCGAGGTAGAGGGATACGTGGAGGACCCAGGATGCTGGGGAGGCAACCAGAGGGGCCATGAAGGGCTCCCGGGCGCCCGCGCGAGTTGGGGAGAATCTGCGGCAGCCAGCAACGAGGGCGGGGCTGGGTGAGCAGGGCACGGGCCATGGAGAAGGAAAACCTTGCACGGATGGAAAAGCGTCTGGGGGGGCGTGGTTAGTGGATGCTTCCCTGTTTGCTTTCCACCTGACATTTTTCTGTCCAGCCCAGGGGCCCCCCCAGCTGCCTGGAGCAGAAGCAGGGCCCTGGTGGCTGGGTGAGTACCGACCTGCCTTCAGCAGAGGCAGCCTGAGCAAACCCCTCTCGGGCCGGGTGCTTGCCGGACCAGTCCCGAAACCTGTGCCCGCTCGGGTTCTCAGGACTTCATTTCCCAGATCTAGGCACTGGCGCTCCCACGGGCGGCTTGCCCAGTATCCCCGTTAGTTCGTCAAGGCACTAGGAGGAGTCACAGGTCTGCCACTTAAACGCAGCCCCATGGTCTGGGTCACCCGACGGCAACTGAAATGGTGACATGCACCAGTAGCTTGGTGGAGGCTCTGACCCCAAAAGAGCTGAGATCGTGTGCCGTAGAGCCTCCCCTTGCCGCTGGGCTGTCTCCCTGCCCCTGACAGCACGTCCATTTCCTTGCAGTGTCCGCCTGGGCGAGAGCTGAGGACACAGGACTGCCTCCACCAGAGAGGCCCCGCGGCACTGGAAGCTGAGCCAAGCACGCAGCAGCGGAGGGCAGTTGCGGGGACGGAGCTGTGCGGTGTCCTCTCCTGCAGGGCACCAGAGACATCGTTTCAAGTTAAGTGGGTCGCGCCGTGGTGTCGGAATCGCAGTGGACGCCCGGCCAGGCCTCGGCCGCTGGGAGCCTCGTCCTCGGCGGCTGGACGTCTGATAAAGCGCGGTCCAGGGCGCCCCCGTGCAGCTCTCGCCGGTGCTTAGGGGTCTTGCCGGCGCCCCCGAGGCTCCTCTCAGGTTCCCTCGCAGTGCATCCCTCCCGAGGGTGTTGCCTACGGCGAGGCCTGCATTCGTGCTTTTTTCCACCGACCTGAGGAGCCGTCAGAGCCGAGGGCGAGCGAGGCGGTTGATGAGTGCCCGAGGCGCAGAGCCGCGGCCGGCCGTGCGCGCCCAGGACCGGCTCCGAGGGGCCCGGCGCGCGGGCGCCCAGGGGCGGGGAGCTGCGGGCCGGGGATGAGCGGCCGCGTGCCGCTGGCGGAGAAGGCTCTGTCGGAGAGCTACGCCCGCCTCCGGTACCGGGACGCCTCCCTGCTCATCTGGCGGCAGCAGCAGCGGCGGCTGGAGTCGGCGCCCCCGCGGACCTACCTGAGCCGGAGCCGCAGCATGTGGTACTCGCAGTACGGAAACGAGGCCATCCTGGTGCGGGACAGGCACAAGCTCGGAGTGTCCCGGGACACGGGCCGGTCCCAGGTCTGTGCAATCATGTAGCCCCGGCGGGACACCCGCGCCCGGGCGCTGAGCTGTGCGGAGCCCAGGCCCCGCTGCCCTCCCCGAGGGGCCTCGGCGGCTTCCAGGCCTCACGGGGAGACGCTGGAGACTGAAGCCCCGGCTGTGCTCCAGGGGCCCACGCATGCTGGCGGGGGCTCCCAAGCCGTCTCCGCGCGTGGCGCGGCCGGCGGACCGGCTCCGGGCTCGCTTCCAGCCGGCGCGCCGCTACACACGCGGCTTGACCCTTAGGTCTCCAAGCAGACCAGGCGGGAGGGCACCCTGGCTTCACACAACCCTCTCCGAACTCTCCGGGTCGCTTCCAGCATTCCCTTCCGCCTGGTCAAGAACGGGACAGATCTAGAAAAAGTGACGGGGTTCGCGGCAGGCACGGCCGAGCACCGCGTGCGGGGCCAGGCGGGGTCAGCGGCCGGCAAGCAGCCCCGCGGCGGGGCCTTCGGCGACGAGGAACGGGCGTCGTGGGCCGTGCGCGGCGGGAGCGTCTACGCCGACTTCCACGTACTCGCGGGCGAGCACGCGAGGGCATCCACACGCATTCCGGAAACCAAGAGTCACCCTTAAGTTCCACGTCCGCTGCTGACGGAGATTTCGGACGGAACCTCAGCGCTGCAAAGGGCAGGCTGGGCCTCTGCGGGGAGGCGGCCGCGTCAGCCCTGCGGCGCCCCCGTGTGGGCAGGTTTTGCGAGGCATTTGCAAAGGATGTGCGGTCCGCTGGAACGGGTCTGCGTGGCTTTGCAACTGTGGGGGTTATCTTTTGTCAGAGCTGATTTTTCTAAATAAATATGCTTTGGGACACTCCTTCCTTCCTCACTCTTTTACCTGTCTGTTCAGAATACGTTAACTTGACTTCAGGTTTGTTTTTTTCAATAACAGGCGAATCTAATGATTGCTACAAACCCCATTACAGAAATGCATAAAGCACAGCAAAAGTGTCCTCCGCAGACAACCACGAGCAGCGGCTCTGCGTATGCAATCGTGCACGGTTCTTAAGGCACGGCCCGCACTGCGCATCTCGTCCTGGGGGTTTCCTCTTGCCCGGCTGTCCAGACGGACATCTACATCATGCTTTGAAATGTCTGACGGGCAGCACTCCCGTGAGCCCACAGGAGGGCAGAGATACTTCCCGTTGCTGCCCTGCACGCAGCATGTCGTGAGCCTCGTCGGACGTGGATCTTTCTGTGGGTGTGCAAGTTCATTAAGCAAGGATCCCGGAAGTGGAACTGCTGGGTCAGAGCACGTTCCCCAAATGTCAAACGTCCAGCCAGAAGCCTGGGCCTTAGTGATGGATCCTCGGCTTGCCTGCTGTGTGGGTCGGGAGGCTTAAAGTCACATTTCCTGAATCTCCTCCCGGAGTTGAAGAGGGAAGCTGGCCCCATCTACACCAAGTAAGACCTGCCGTAGGGGCCTGCTTGTCCAGCAGCCCTGACACTGGGATTACCCGGTAGATCGTTTGCTCAACATCTTTGCAGTTCAATCTAGGTCCTGCTTGGGAAGAAAGCAAACTGCAGAGACGTCTGGAATGCCTGTGCCGCATGTTGATGCACGCCTCAGATTAACCTGAGAACAGGTGGCAGTTAGTCTGACCCCAGGCATGGAAAGCACCTGGGAAGACAAGCACCGGCCACGGCCGAGGTCTGCACAGGTCAGGGTGTGCAGGTGACCAACATGCACTGGCCGCCCATAGGACAGCAGGCGCTAAGCTGCTCAGAGCCCAGGAAGCCACCATCTGCCGAAGGGAAGCCCAGGCGGCTGGTTTCCCCGGCCGGGGCTGGAGCCACCGAAGTGGACACGGCCCAGTCCCCGTCCTTGGGGAGGTCAGCCTGAGGGGGGGGGGTAAGAGTCTGGACAAGGATGGCACGTGCTGAGGGGATGCTGGAAAGGTGCCTGCTGACAACCAGGGGGCGGGGGCTGGGGGGGGGAGGGTGCCATTGAGAACCTCTCCCCAGGACGACTCTGCAAGGCCAGGTGCTAACAGCCAGGACTGCTCAGAAAACGGTGTCAGAGGCGCCCGTCTGCCACACATGGCTCGCAGAAGCCTCTCCTCCATGCCGGGCTCTGCGCTGAGTGCTGGAAGACTTCAGCAGACGGGCGACTGTGCCAGCAGGACAGCATCTGCTGCCTGTCGTCTGGGAACCCGCCCCGGAACCCGCCCCAGCGCGGCCGGAGCGCAGGGAGGCATCTGCCCAGACAGGAGGAAGAACGAGCGAGGACCGCAGTGTGACCGAGACTGTGCTTCTATGAAGAGGGCCGCTTGTTCTAGAGAACACTTAGCGGAAAAGAAAGCCTACAATCATGTCCCCCAAATCCAGGTGCCCTCCTGCCCAGGCTGAGGACCAGGGCTACTTCGACGGCCGAGCGTTCCAGGGTGTGAGCTTCAGAGCATCTCCACACGCGCACCCGCGGGGCTGGGAGCCACCAGAAAGCACAGGCAAAGGCACATACAGGCACCTTTTTTTTTTTTTTTTTGGTTTTATTATGAAAACAAAACAAATGCCCCAGGAGAAGGGTCCATGATTACCAGAAACATCAAAGAGTACTTTCTACCATTTTTATTCTGTTGTGTTGAGGCCAGCATTGCAATAAACAAGCTAAAACTACTTACATTGGACTCATTTTCAGTAACTGACATTTACAGGAATATACTAGAAACGGCACTAAAAAGTTTAAGAAAAGTTACGGTAAACTTGCATGCACATCATACAGAAAAGTAACAATTTAAATATAAAAAAGAAAAACTTCTGGAAGCGTGATGCCAGTATTGAGAAACAGGCTACACTGGGGGGAACGCATCCTTTCTCTGGGTGGTGTTTTCCCCAGAGGGCTGTCACAGATGTGGATGTTGCATAAGAACAAAAAGAGAAACGAAAAGAAAACGTATCTTACAGTTTGTAAGCAAGGTGACGCCGCCCAGCATGAGCACGGGTCTCTGCCCCCTGGGCGTCCGGGGCTCCCGTGAGGCCAACGTCCGAACCACATGGTTCCCTCCCCCTCGAGAAGAGGCTGTGAAATCTGCCCTCGGGTTCTCCGTGACACAAACAGCCCTGCCTGTCCAGCTGCAGTCTCCCCAACACAGGGAGATGTGGAGATGGCAAACACCCACAGGCTGACCTCGAGGGGGCTGAGGACGTTCCCCCAAACTCAGAAGAGAAATCGGCTTTGAAGTCTGCACAGACAGCCTTAAGAAACCACAGCACCATCGAACTACACTGCTCAGGATGGACGGCAGCCCTCTGCGCCATGGCGGCCTCCTCCTGGGGGGCAGGGGAAAGGGGCAGAGGTGTTCCAGAACCCATGTCTCCCGCAGAGCCAGCGGACAGTGAAGTGCTCTGAAATGCTTGCACTGTGCCGGGCTCGAGGACCACACGCTCCCCCACCCGATGGCTCACACAGGCGACCGCCCCCCACCATGCCCGCAGCTGGACAGGTGCTCCACAGGAGCCCCCCACGCGCCCCCCAGCACCCTCTGCTCGGGGAGGCGCGCTTGCTGCATGTGGCCAGAGAGATCCCGCGTTAAGACCATCCATCGTGTCATGTATTAAAGTCCTAGTTTAAATATTCCGTTACAGATCTGCTTAGAAAACACCTTTGAAACACAAGGGTAACTCTAAAAAATGGCAAGTTGAAAAATCCACATATATTTTTATTATAAACAAAACTTAATGAAAAGTTTAACAAACTGGCTCAAAACTCACCAAGCGTCAGAATCACCAGCAGTAAGAAACCTGGTAACCCACCACCCACCGCCTCACCAGTGCCGCGTCCAGCAAGGGCATCCGTGACCGTTAAGGGCCGGTGGAACCTGAACCCATTTTAGGATTTGTAAAGACTGCCCCCCTACTCGGATTCTGATGACCAGTCCCCCTGTCCGCCTGGAAACTCGCCACCAGACCCAAGGCAGGACACCCGCAGCTCCGCCCCCAGCACCCACCTCCTAGGGAGGTCTGGGAGAAAGCCCTATCTCAGTCATTTCTGTGCTAGCGGGGAAAATGCTCCAGCAGGGAGCCCGGTGTGGTCTTTGAGGAGCGAACCCTCCTGCGGCGGGAGGCTCCTCCCACCCCATGGCCCCACGGCCCCTGCCCTCGGGGCTGGGAGGTGAGGGGCGCCCCATGGGGGGGGCCTGGACGGCCGGCCCCTGGCACTCGAGGCCGAAGCCACAATGCTCCGAGCTCAAGCGGGCAGTGTGGGGCGTCCCTGCACTCAAAGGCCGCGGGGCAGCCTCTGGAAAAAACAAAACCAAACATAACCTTCTGTTAAACTCTGTATATTATTATTATTATTTTTTTACAATAGAAAGTTAAAAATCAAGACTTAGATTTACTATACATTTTTTTCTCTCAGATTACAAAGTTTATATTATATAACTGGGGTTCCCTAAATTGATTTCTTTTAAAACAGTCCTAAAGAGACCAGAAGTGAGTACAAAAGAACTCAACACACAAAACGAAGACTGAGAATGTGCTGCAGCTGGATAGTTGTCTACGCCTGTACGTCCCCAACCCCCCCCCCACGCGCACACGGAGAACAGACCCCGAGCCCCGCAGGGGGTGGGGCCGGGGCAGGGCGAGCGTGCAGACAGGATTGAGCACCGGCACACGTGGCGGGACGCCAGCACCTGGAGGCCACAGTCCGCCATCCGAGCAGGGGCTGGGGCTCTCCTTCGAACCACTTTTAAAAGGCCT